>NC_138205.1:74283137-74883137 GCF_964194415.1 Vipera berus | reverse complement strand
TGCTCATCTCCGTTTCAAAGCCGAAGAGCCAGCGCTTGTCCGAGGACATCTCCGTGGACATGTGGCCAGCATGACTAGACGCCAAAGGCGCACGGAACGCTGTTGCCTTCCCACTGTAGTGGTCCCTATTTTTCTACTTGCATTTTTACGGGCTTTCGAACTGCTAGGTGGGCAGAAGCTGGGACGAGTAACAGGCGCTCACTCTGCTACGCGGCACTTGGGATTCGACCCGCCAAACTGCCGACCTTCTGATCGACAAGCTCAGCATCCTAACCCACTGAGCCACCGCGTCCCTAAGTGCCATATAAGAAGATTAAATTAAAAGTAGAGATGAATTAATCACTTTTTATCTGGGCCTCATATGCTTTCTCATTAGGGATTATTGAGCATCTTGTTGGGGTAGAAGAATTTTCCAAATAGTTTTTATAGTCAGGTGAGAACCTAAGTTCTTAAAAACAACCCAGTATAGGAGAAAGGGAAAATAGTTGCCCCTTGCCTATAGTTTTTAGTGTGTGAATTTATTCTGCACTTTGAGGTCAATAAATTTGAGGGGCTATTTACAGCTGCCTTTTTTCAAAAGCACAAGAAATTGCTCTTTCATAACTATATAGCAGGCTGGTCATTTGAAACAGAGAATGAGATTTTTAGTTTGTTATAAGAATTTAGAAAAATGTGCAAATTTTTCATTATCTGGACAGAAATAACTTGAAATATTTTTTAAAAAAAAATTCTGAAGTAAGAGTACAAATCTGGGTGATTTGTCTTCCCATCTATTATAAGATTATTGTACTCCATTTTATTTTATTTTGAAAAAAATCATTGAAATGTTAATTTAAATTGTAACCTAAAATCAGCGTTTCTGAATCTCAGTGCTTTTAAAACATGGACTTGAGGAATTGCTAGCTAAAGAATTCTGGGAAATTGTAAGAGTCCACACATCTTAAAACCTCAAGAATAGGTGAGAAACACTGATTTAAATATTATATATATTTGCAAAAGTGTCCTCCTCTAATATCTTTTTTCATACATACCTCTCCTTCAAATAAATATTTCTATAAACATTTTCAAGCAAAATTTGAGGATAATTGTAATGTAATGGACAACAATGCTTTATCTTGCATATTACTCTAGGAAGTACAAATTCAGTCAATTTGCTTAAAATTCCTTCCCCAGCAAGTTCATATGCTTGCTTCTTCTGCCTTCTGCACATACGGCCATTATTCATCAAGGCTATTTAAACAGATTGAATGTGTAATATTCACCCTATGGGTGTTTGTTTAGCTATTCAATCTGGCTTCTTACAGCATGAGCTTGGTGTTCTATTATTGATTAGATTTCCTGTGGGTTAAACACTCCAAAAGACAATCAGGAGCAAATAATATTGAATGATGGCCAGTGAACAGAACCAAAACAAAATGAATGGTGAGTGGCTGGGTGGGTGGGAATTACATTTCTGATTCAGAGCAAGCTTCAAATTTATATTCTGTTCATATAGATGATTAACAGGGTTGATGTAAAAAGTAGGAAAAATGTGGTGAATAAATGTTAATTGTTTTACTCATTTTATTTTTTGTATATCCAGCTACATATTCCTCCCCCCTCCTGCCTCCCTATTGTCCAAGGATAAATAATAATGTTCCTAAAGACATCAAAACAATTCTTTTATTTCATTGAGGAAAGGAACCTATACCTTACCCTTACTCCCTTTCTGAAAGCTAGGATTATGAACCAGCAACAGGGTAATATGTTTTAAATTCCCCATAATGTTTTGAATTACCAGAATTAGCTGAATTGTTATTAGCCTGGTTTTCTTGGGGTCAAAATGAATTTGTATTGAAGAATGTATTAATCATAAAAAAAATTTACTATTAAAAAACCTCAGAGTGTTTAAAGTAATATCTACTTTTTCCCCTGGAGGAATACATAACTGTAAAATGCAGATATTATAAAGAGTAAGAGACAAAAAAAGAAATGCCTCTGAATTACGGATTCAGAATTACCAAGAGTGCAAAAAACACCAGTCAAATTGGTCATGTACTACATAAAGTAGATGACCCCCTTGAGATTAAAAACTATTGGAATAGAAACACATATATTTTGGGCATGTGATATAAATCCATCTAGAAAAATCATTATATACCTGGCAAGGCTGAGAGAAGGGAAACGGGGGAAACACAACAAACAAAAGAGGTGGACAGAATCAAAGACGCTACTAGAGTACTTTTTAAAGAACTATACATTGTTATTAAAGATGGTCATGAGTATGAGCATTTCACTTTGCAGTCATGTCTGACTTCATGGCATCTAGCTAACCAGCCAGAGGAATTGTGATAGCCTTCAGATGTGCACATGAGAACACTCCTATCACTTTCTGTATTATCTGAGAAATTAGTTCTAATGAACTTCTACATGTATCAAAGGAATATATCTCAAATTATTAAAATATACAAATATTATTCTTAGCTTAATCTCTAGTCATTGATCATTGGCTGTCAATTCCACAGCAGCAAAAAAGAACATATTAGTTTAGTATAATGACGATCCAAAATGGAAGTTTGTGTCAAATTATTATTTATATAATGTAAAAAATAAAGGTAAAGGTAGCCTCTCTAGTCATTGCCAACTATAGGGGGCAGTGTTAATCTCCCTTTCAAGGCCACTGAGGCAGCGCTGACCAAAGAGGTTTCCACGGTCTTGTGGCCTGCATGACAACATGGACCACTGTCATGTTCCCACCAAAGTGATACCTATTTATCTACTCACATCTGCTTGTTTTCAAACTGTTAAGTTGGCAGGAGCTGGTGCAAGGTTGAGAGCTCACCCTGTTGCATGGTGCTCAGGTCTCAAACCTGGGCTGCCAGCTTTCCAGCCAACAAGCCCAGTGTCTTAACCACTGAGCCACCATGCCATGCCATCATATAATGCATATGTAAATACATATTATGTAAATACATGTTTGGAGCCTAGCAAGGTATTCTAAATACTTAACACATACCTCCCTTGCTTCTCAGCTAACAAAGCGAGAAAGAGCCAGTGGCCTAAAGGTTAGAACAATTGCCTAATGTGCAATCGGCCCAGGTTCGAATCTCAGAAGGGTATGGCTAACTGATGAGAACAAATAAGTTTGAAATGGCCATATTAGTCTCCCTTTAATTCTTTGTTAGCAATCCAAAAAATTTATACAAATATGAGCTGTCACTGTTGTGACTACTGCCTATGGATGGCCTTGGGTTAGACTGAAACAGGAAATAAGATTTGACCCATGTTTGGGGCCTAGCAAGGTATTTTAAATACTTAACAAACACTTAACAAATACATATTTATATGGGAAATAGTTGTCATATATGAAAGAGTTACAATACTTAATAAATAATCATAAGATGAATAATAACTAATTTGAACATTGCATTGGTTACTAATTTCTCCCCCCTTCTGCCACCCATGATGTCCAAGGTATGTAAATGATATTGATGTTGAAAGCACAGAGTGCATTGGCACCACAGAAGGATGGATTTATCTCCAACAGTTGTGGATATTTCAAATTCTTGTCCTGTTTGCTATAAAATAGTTTCTACCACTTCTGAACTAAACTAAGAATGATTTCATTAAAGCAACTAACAACTTCATGAATATTATATCTGAAAAATGTGAGAGAGATTGAGCTGCATTAAATGAAGAGATGTTAATTCTTTTTGCCTGTATGGTTCTAATCTGACTCAGGTGTCTGCTGGCTATTGCCATTAGAAGAAATGTTTTCACTGGCTCCATTGCAATTTTCTCTTAATGAAATAGCAGGGCAGATGGGCTACAGAAAGGGCAAACCCATCTTTGCCTAGTAGGAACTGGATACAGATCTCCTCTCCTTTCTCTTCTCATAAAAAATATGAATTATGCCATGTTTGACCTCATAAGGCACTTCTATAATTCTTAAGATGTACTGTAGACCAGAGTAGGGAACGATGGCCCCTTTATAACTTGTGGACTTCAATTCCCAGAATTCTGAGAGTTGAATTCCACAAGTCATAAAAGGGCTATTGTTCCCTACCCCAATGTAGAATCTTGAACTAGTGAATACTGTATATTTGAATATATATAGCCCCAATGTGCACTTTCCTATCACAACTGGAGCTAATAGTATTTAGTAAGAGAATTTACAAACAAATAGTATTTGAAATCAAAAGTATAAAACAATGCGTGGTAATAATTTTCAGAGGAAATACCAGCTGTTTTTAAATTAATAGATGTATTAATTTCTTAAGGATCCAATATGAAATATGGCAATTTGGTTCCTACAGTAAAAGCTACCTAAAAATACAAATATTAGATTTGCAACAGATAAAACTTTTTTTTCTAAAAGAGCAAATGGGCGTAAGGTGCTGTTTGCGGAGGCCAAGACTGATGGATCAGCAGTATTTAAGCAGTTTCTCTTAAAATTATCTAAATCAGATTTCTTATGTTCCATGTAGAAATTTCAAGGTAAGAGCCTTCATGTTTTAGAGCTGATTATAAATATTGTTTTAGTTTTATCATACTTCAACTGAATTTATTTCATGTATCTATTATTCATCCAAATGAACACAAAAGTTCACTGGGAAATTTCAATGTATTGTTCATGTTTCTTTTGTAGCTATATGGGAGAATTAATCTTCAACGAATAATAAACAAAACAGGTCATTTTATTTTCATAAAATTTATATAGCTCTTATGAAAAAGTCTTTGGCTTTGCTTATAGAAATATCTCTGTGCATTTTGTTACTGATCCAAACCAGCTCATAAGTCAATAAGATTGCCTGCTGGATGTACATACATTGAGGAAGAAATAGAAGTAAATATTTGTTGCTTACCCTCCTTTGTCTCATTTCCCTGATCCTTTTCTGACTTCTTACTATGATCCTTTAATTCACCTGGAAGTTAGAAATCATATGAAGGGGAAACTTAAGTGATATAAAATGTCTCTCAAGCAACTAAAATAAAAGCAGAGAACAGAGTAAACAAAGTATACATAATGTTTTTGTTACTAGTGTGACCAATTGACTGGGAGATTAAAGAATGTGTGAACAATGCAATATGGAAGGGAGAATTTCATTCAGAAATATTGCACTATTAACTTTTTTATACATTCTAAGACTACATTAGAACAATACATACATGAAGATTATACACCTACACACACATACATGTGCACACATATAGCATCACTCATTCTGAGGCTTAATTCGCATATTGAGGCAAGAAAAAGCAATCTGTTTGCCTGCAATTTTCAAACCTACCTGTCAACCCAAAGATTTGATCAATTTTTTTTATTTTTTTTTCATCAGAAGGTTCTTACATTTTAATCCTTATCAAAATTTAATAAAGCTATTTTGTACCTTAATCCTCTTTATAAATATAAGGCCATTATTATAAATGACATTGTGGTTTAGACAGCTGTCCTGGCATGTATCACTAAGATTTGAGTGGGCTAGGGAGCAGGGTCTGGAGGGCTGAGTAGCCTCTTCAGAGATATGTCTACCTGAGTTCTGAATTTGGTATGAGCTGTGTGACCAGGAAAGTACAGCAGGTCATCGATGGTTCCACAGATAGCAATAGCAACAGTACTTTGCAGCCCCCTCTAAGCAGTTTGCAATGTCAGCATATTGCACCAATAATCTGGGTCCTGATCTCAGAAGGATGGAAGGCTAAGTCTGCCTTGAGCCAGAATTGAATTCCAGGCTGTGGGCAGAGGTAACCTGCAATACTGCATTCTAACCACTGTACCACCATGGCTCCTTATATAACGAGATGTGAGATTCTTTGGCTAAAGATAGACTCTAAGGACCAATTACCGGTAGATTTGTTACTGTTATACTGTTTTCCTGCTAGGCAGTCACATCCCTGTCTAAATTACTAGATTCCATTGCTGAACTGGCAATAGTACCTCCTAAATGGATGGGAGGGAGGGAGGGAGGGAGGGAGGGAGGATGGAAGGAAGGATGGAAGGAAGGAAGGAAGGAAGGAAGGAAGGAAGGAAGGAAGGAAGGAAGGAAGGAAGGAAGGTAGGTAGGTAGGTAGGTGGGTGTAAGGCTCATAGTTCTGAACCATCTATTAAACAATTCATCTGGTGGGACCTTGGAAGCAGCTCTGGACAAAACCTCTCCAGAGAAACATATGACCCTTTTCCAGGTGTTATTTATATGAGCCTTTACAATCTGGCTCTTTCTCCAGACTTTGGACTAGAGCAGATAGCAGAGCATTTGTGGAATGACCACTGACCATTCTTTGGATGTTTGTATTGTTCTGTATTGTTCTGTTTCAAATTGTTAGTGTAATACATAGCCTAGGTTTAATACCATACACTGCCACTGAAAATAGGGCAGTGAAAAAATCAATAGGGCAAGGGGGAAAAACATCTGCTCCATCTCCATCAGCACATTATTCCTACAGCTCCTGGAGGCACAAAAAGTGTCTATCCTTGATTAAGCCCAGATTTGCTAACTATTCTATAATTAAATAAATCATAGTAATGATTTTTTTAAAAAAACAAACTTTCTAATGTAGGAGATAAGTTGAATTTTTTTGATGATACTCCATCTAAGCACTAATGTGAGGTTCAATTCTACTTGGCTTTTCAAGATCAGTTAGGTGCTACCACTTCACTTTGTGCAGTGTGCTTGATCATCTATAGTCAGCAGCTTGGGATGGGGGAACAAAAGGAAGCACATGATGAAAATTATTTCACAGCATAACACAAATTTGAAATGTGTATGCAATGCAGAGATGAAATGTAAAAGAACAGCTTGACATTATAAGGCATCTTTTGTCACTTTGGCACTATGATGGTTAGGAACAAATCCCTATGATATCATATAAAAGGTTAAGAGATCTGAGCTGTTTATATTTCTGTGTGTGATAGGATTATTTTTCAGTTGATTGCACTACATTGATGACCAGGGCCAGCTCCAGGCTAAGATTGAATAGGCACTGGCCTAGGGCACCAAAACATAGGCAGTACCAATGCTGCCTTTCTTTCCAAATCATTCAAAAATTGGTTTACATAACAGGGGGTCCTGTACTATTTATGTAGATGAACTCAATATGAGTGTTCAGATCATAGGAACAAACTTGATCCTTATGGCACTTATTCTTTTCTGTTACTCATATATATATGGATAGCAATACAGTGACACACAGATATAAATATAGACATGTAGAACACTCTCATATTGAGTTGTTTATGTAATATTGTTAAATGGCCAGAATCTATTGGTTATTTAATATTAAGTGATCCCTACTGATTAGGGCAGCCCATATAGATATGGCTCCAAATAAAATAAAATAAAATCCTAAACCTATCATGACTAAGAGATAAGCAATGAAATGAGTAAACAGGCAGGCAATTTTATTTTTTTATCCTTCTGCACCTTCCTATAAAAAAAAAAGAAAAATGTTCAGCACAGCCTGAGTTGCTAACAGTGTTGCTAGTATGAAAGTGAGAAACTAACCTGTGTCAGTTCTCTAAATTATTCACTTTATGTCATATAAGAAAACTGAAACTTACGATTTCAAATTATGTTGAAGGTAAATATTACATTGATTAGAATGGTGAATTAATGAGCTGTTAATATTTGTCTTCAAAAGATGAAGATAAAAAAACTGCAAAGGAAAAATTCTAAAAATTCATTTTATATATATATATATATATATATATATATATATATATATATATATATATATATATATAGGTAACTAATAATAGTATCTATGATAAAAAGAAATAGAAACATGCTAAAATATATTTTAACCTATGGCAAAAAGACTATTCTTGTTTGAACATACACAAACTGAATCCCTTAATGAATAGGATCAACTGAGGGATATATAATGTTATCCTGTACTGTTGACTACATGGTAAAACGATAAGTGTAATCAACTCTGGAAGGAAATGATGAAGCTATCCCCAAAAACAGGAATTTTCTTCCAAAATAAGACAGCAGAAACTTAATAAAAGATAATGTTATACATTGAAAGACATTGATGTTATGTATCACGTTCTTCTTATCTGCTTGTCTGTAGAATTGCTGCATCTATTTCTTGAATTCCCACTTGTAGTTCAAAAAGTTCTAGAGGGCACCAGATTGGGGTTCTCCATTCAAATTTTGTTTTTCTAAAATTGCTAAAATGGGTAATCCAATTTATAAGATAACAGTACACTATTAATAATATCAATAGTATCAATATACTTAATCACTACAGTACTGTGTTACTTTAAAGTTAACATACTGTAAATATCCAACTAAATAATTCATTTACCAGTCTTAAAGCAGCTAAGTGATAAGTGAATTTGCCAGTAAATTTCACTTTTCCATGAAAGGACAGAAACACTTACCATTCTGTGCCTGCTGTTTTGACTCTTCGCCTGTTCGTTTTGACTCTGCCCCCTTTTCCATCTCAGTTACATTTTTTCCTTGAGAAGATCCATGTTTGTCACCACCAGTTGGGCGGCTCCCATTTATATTAGTTTTATTGATTTCGGTGCTCTTACTATCGCCGGAACTCCCCTCTTTATTCCCTTGTTTACTTTTCTCTGACTTCATGGTAATGTTATCCTCAGATGTTTTTTTTCCTTCATTTTCTTCCATTTTCTTGTCATCTATACCCTGTTGAGAATTCTCCTCTGCTTCTTTCTTTGCTTTTTCTTCTGTATCCTCAGCAAAAACAAAGGACAAAAAAATGGGGACAGGGAAGGGGAGTATAAAAAGGAGTAATGGAATTATCAGAATGTTAAATCTCCGTTGTTTTTAGTTGCTGGAAATGACATAAAGCCTAAAAGAATTAAGAAATGCTACTCTCACTTGGCTGAAGCCTACTGCTTGCTTTCTTAAAACTATGTTATAGGCATATGCCATTTCTGCTCATCATAAATGAAGGTATATGAACTATTAACCATCGAAGTTACATTTTGCATACCACTCACCTCTTTGCAATATGTATAAGCAATTTAGACATATAATTTAGGAAGGATATATATCAGTTTCAGTTATTCATGAAAAACAAGGGAAGCTTCTACATTCAGAAATTGAATATTAGATGTTGAAGAAATAAGCCAAGAAGAACTATTGCAGACATTTATCTATCCATGAAAGTAACCATAATTAAAATTGGAACAAAACCAAAAGATTCAACTAAAAATAAATAGAATATCATTAATGCAACGCTATCAAGATCCTCAAAATTCCTACAATCATCTAATATTTTAGCCTAATGCCTGAGGGAATAGCCATATCTCTACAGCTTTCCAGACCACCAACGGAATAAGGTTATCTGCATATAGGCAGAATGGTGTTCCATAAGGAAAATGCTGCAACAGTGAAATTATATCTGTGGAACCCATTAGATGATATGATATGATAGAAAGGGACCCAGATCACATTCATCTGGTCATATATGTGTGATAAACGTAAGCGATTGGAGATAGGAAGTACCATAAGGAATCTGGTTCTACACCACATAGGGAAACAGTACTTGCAATCGCACTGGGAGAAGCACAGGGAACTAGTATAGTCATGGAGCAAAGATGTTGCAGGGGAATAACACAGTGTGTCCCTGACTGACTATGCCAGGGGTCAGCAACCTGAAACAGTGAAAGAGCCACTCGGAACCGGTTCCCTCACAAAAGGAAAAACTGGGAGCCACAAAAAATGTGTGCACATGCGCGTACATGCACATACATGCGCAGAACAGGGTTTGACTGAAGAGTGGAGCCAAGGCGAGATATGCACCTACCCTGCATATTTGAATTGATTGGTTGAACTTTTTTAGTCCCACTTTTTTTTTTTTGGACTGCACATGGCAGAGGACTGGGAGCCGCAGGAGACGGCTGAAAGAGCCGCATGTGGCTCTGGAGCCGCAGGTTGCAGACCTGTGGACTATGCCATCCCTTTCCAAAATAAACATGGAAAGGACTGCAATCATAATATATCATAGACTCGATGTGCAGGAATTTGCTTATGAAAAAAAATTAAAAACAAAAACAAATATTTTAATAGAGAAATATTACAGCATGCCTCGTCTTCACCTAAAATATAATACCGGTTATAAGAATTCACTGATGAATTGTTAAGATACTTTCAGAATATTTTATTTGTAATTAATCTGGATTAAATATTGCATTCTCTACTATCAATTGCTCAAAGAGATAATGCCCATAAATGCCGAGAAGATTGCCTCAATTTTATTCCACATATTCAGGAGAAAAGAAACCACTTTGTTCTTTTAAAAGATAAAGAGTCATTCTATAGTTGTCAAGCTACGAACTCTACTGCCTTTAGGACCACAGCGTGCTTCTAACTAGCCAAAAGAGGGGGGAGGAAGGAAAGAGAGCTTTGAATCTACAGGTGTCCTTTGTCAGCGTGAGCTGCTGAAGAATTGTATTAGCAAAACTAAAGTCTGTTCTCATAACAATTACTACAAGATGTGTAGTAATTGGACAATGTGACTTGCATTGTCAGAGAGGGGTGGGAAAAGTTTTGTTCTTTTAATTAACTGCTTCCCACCATTTCCTTAGAGCTAGCTTCCCTTTGACCCTACCAGTTGATTCTGCTCAATAAAAGTAATCATTAGACATTTACAATGGCTCTGATGTTTTGCCCGGTTAGGCCTTTCAGCCAGGGGTTGACATTAAGCTAGCTCTCTAAACAAATTAAATTCCACTGAGGGGTCCTGAGACCTTACGCCCCGCTGGAAGCCTCCAGGGGGGTGGTGAAGACTCATGGGAAGATGCCTGAAATGGAGAAGCCAGGATTTATCAGTGGAACTCCAGCTGGAGCCAAAGATGGTTTTGTAACCACACCAGCCTCAACCCGACCCAAGCAGCGAGTTGAATGGTGCAAGCCAACCCCAGAGCGGATGGGGGGAGAGGCAGCATTCAACTGGCCCAAGTTGAAGAGATGGAGAGAGGAGTTAGGGAGAGCTGTTGAAGCTGAGTTCTGATTGTACTGCCCCCAGTCCGAAGAAGCCAAGGGGATGGAGTGGTAGAGATATGAAGCCTTGGAGGGAATGGCATCCAGGGAGTGCTACCTGCCAAGGTGCGGCAGCCAGTCAGTGGAGCACCTGAGGCAGCAGTTCAGCAGCCTGAAGGTCTGTAGAGGAGGGTCAGTTCCACAGCTGGATACCAGACCCCAAGGCCAAAATCGATCCCTTCACTCCAGCACTTAGTGGGAGCGGCTGCTGTGATGATGGGGAGACAGTTAGCCCACTGCCTGGGTTACCTTCCCTGCCAGAGCCTAATCCAGGGCAGAGAGCCTACAGCCCACCACCAGCACCTGATCCTCAGCTTGGGTTGACAACTCCCACCAAGGCACAGCTACAGAGTGCAGTCAGGGAAGTACCCAGGCTGCAGGCCGTGAGTGCAGTGGCTTCAGCTCCATCCCCACTGCTGAGGGCAATGTTCTAAGGAAGCCCAGAAAAGCTGGCGTTTTTCCTAAATCAAGTCTGGACCCACATAGACTGGCATAGATTGACCCTACCAGTTTGATTCTGTTCAATAAAAGTAATCATTAGACATTTACAGTGGCTCTGATGTTTTGCCCGGTTAGGCCTTTCAGCCAGGGGTTGACATTAAGCTAGCTCTCTAAACAAATTAAATTCCACTGAGGGGTCCTGAGACCCTACGCCCCGCTGGAAGCCTCCAGGGGTGTGGTGAAGACTCATGGGAAGATGCCTGAAATGGAGAAGCCAGGATTTATCAGTGGAACTCCAGCTGGAGCCAAAGATGGTATTGTAACCACACCAGCCTCAACCCGACCCAAGATGTTTTGCTTGGTTGGGCCTTTCAGCCAGGGGTTGACAATAGGACTATATCAGTTCCCATGATCATCACATGTTTTTATTCCATGCCTGAATTCAGCTTTACAGTCTTGGGGTAGTCACTTTTTCTTGATAAGTTTGGAGCTCAGTAACATTCTGAGCTGAATAATACAGAAGCCATTTGTGCTCTGACCAGAATCCTGTGTCTTCTTTTAGATTTTTTTTCCTCTTTAGCTCATAGGGAAGCAGCTCTGAAGCAGCCCTGTCCTTCTCTCTTTGAACAAGTAAGAGTTGCACCTTAATATTTAAGGAGAAAAATATATATTTTTTAATTTGATCACTTTTTCCTTTATAATAAACTTGATTTTTATGAAAATTGCACAGTTACACCTGTGGAAAATTGATGTAATTTCTCAACAAAGAGGCTGAATCCCTTAGTCACATCCCTCGATCATATGTCACATGGAGATCGTGGTATAGAAGCTATTTCATTTTTTCTCTTTTTCTTCTAATTCACCAGAAGAGCAGTAAATTATGTTGATTACACTGCTCTATCTCACATAATGATTGAGTTAGAGAGAGGATAACAGGTGGCAACTGTAACCATAAAAAAGCTGCCCATGAAAGGAAGGAAGGCAAAATTATATAGATCCAGAAGACTTCTGGAAGAGTTTGGTGACACCCAGAATTTTGCCCTATGGGCATAGCTATGCTGCTCCAAATCACCATATCTAAGCCACTGTTCAATGGACAGAGATAGCAAAAAAAAAAGTTCTTCAATAATTTGGGGGTGTGGACTATTCAAAATTCATAATACATTTTCAATAAAAAATGAACTAGTGAAAGCCCCTTGAAGACAGTATGCAAAAGTTTTGCAATTAACTTACAACTTTTGATAAATTTGTAGTCCTCAAAAAAAAACCTGTCTACTAGAGAAGGCTGGTGTTAATATAAACAAAATGAGAGAAGGTGATCAAAATTAAATGTGAACTTGCATCATGCATTAGGTTTATTATTTGCCTGTGTTCTGTTCTTTTGGGAATATGTTTATTCAGATTCCTAATTTGCCTCTATTGAATAGTGACATATAAGCAGAAGGAGTTTGCAATAAACCCACTAATTTTGTCCACGCATTGGAAGACACTGAGTAAAACAAAAACAAAAAAACAAACCCCATATGCAGAACTTTCCCATGATGTCATGTTGCTAGAACACTTTACATTAAAGTACATGGGTAGAGCACCTTACATTAAAGTATTTATGGTTCTAGATAATTATCATAATCCTGATTCTTAATCAAATGCCATATAATATTTTGATGTTTGCTGATTCATAATGCTATGTTGCAGTTGACAGTTGCCAGCAGCTATCAGACTAATTCACATAGTTGTAAGTGAGAGGATCCATAATGTTTCAAATAATTTGAAGTTTGGAGATTCAAAAACTTCAGCCAATACAATCTTAAGGCTATTATTTTGACAGCACAATGGTAGTAATGAAGAGGCCAGAATAGGATCTCACTACCGATTTGGATTCCAAAAGTAGTTAACATGCTTTTTTTCATTTCTTTCTTTCCATTCTTTATTAGGGTCAATTCTTAAAAAGTTGATAAGGATGTCAGAAAATCAAGAATATGGTGATGGAGAAGGCTAGGGTGGAATCTGGAGACCAAAAAGCAAAACAAACAAAGTAACATTTTGTGCATGTAAGAGGCCACAAACCTTAACAATATGCTTATAAATTTCCTGGCATCCCTATGTACACTACATGACATGTACACTACATGACATCAGGGTCCTTGAAACCAGAGGAACACTGTTAACAAAAGCACGTCTATCAGCTGCCCTGTAGTAGTGTTGTTTTTCAATAATACAACATTTTTACTTTACAGTGTCACATTCATTATTAACTACTTTATGAGGAATATTAGGTCAAAAATGGGCAACAAATTATTGCAACAATGAATTAATAAAATAATTCAAATTCTTACTGGATCAGACAAAGCACAACAACTACTATTCAGCCAACTGAAGAAAGAAAATAGCTACTCAAATGTATTTGCAGCATGTTAAGGAAAAGCATTTGGAAGTCCCACAATAACTATATACCATAGAAATCCATAGATTTAAAGTTTATTTTGTCTGAAAGAGAATTGGGTATCTATAATGATCAACTGAGGATTAATCTTAATTTTAATTGGGGGTTTTATTTATGCAGGGACAAATATATATTTTTTAAAAAATTTGTTTTTAACTTTTGTATCTTGGTTTTTTAATCACCCTGTAAACTGCCCTGAGTCCTTCGGGAAAGGGCGGTATATAAATGTAATAAAATAAATAAATAAAATAAATAAACTTAATTCCTAGGCAAAAATAAACCAAGTTACAGACTGTGCATCCTATAAATCCAATTCACAAAATTCAAAGAATTGAACTAAACCACAAACAATAAATCAAATTAATTTTAGAGAAGATTTGATTCATGGGAATCAAAATACTCAAAAAGTCAACCAATACCGGCATATTCTACATGAAGTCATAGTTTCCTTGAATTAGTATTTATTACTAAACATTTATCTTGATTTCCATAATACAGAGAAAAATCTATCCACAGTATTCTTTTCCTCTAGTACTGAAAGGGTTGGGTTGAGTATCTATCAGGAAGTAGTGAATCTTTCACTTCATGTCTTTTCCTGTATCACTGCAGGAGCTGGATATGGAAAGATGTGATCTAGCAGTGCTCCTCAGGGTTACTGAGTATAGAAGCCACTGAAATCATTTTAATTGTGGTTCATACAAACTTCTCACCAGAAACCTCCAAGTATCTTCAGGAACCTTTCCTCTGCACACATGTGCATAAGCCTGTATATATTATCCATCATTTTGCTGCAAATTATTTTCCAGCACTGTTTTTGTTACCTTTGATTGCTTGGGCTTTCCACTTTTCTCGGTTTTGTTGAACTACTTCTGTCCATGTGGCTTTGAAACATTTGAAGTCCACAGTGAGGATGGAACAGTTGAGTGAGGCACTTCCTTCTGACCCAGTGCTCTTGACACTTGATCTTTTGACTTCTGATGGGCTAAGGCTATTCAGACTGGGAGTGCATAATACAATATTAATGGCATTTCAATTGCTAAAGAAATACTAAGTGACATTGCCATTTTCTTCTCCCTTTCACTTTTTTGTTTTGATATGTGAGAATATTCCTAGCCAATTTTTTTAATTTGGAGCCCCTCCTACTTTATTATACCTTGAGCAATATTTTTAAACCCCTCTCACATCCACTCTTCTGTTCACAAATTAAAATAACCACATGGTGAAATAATAGCTGCTCAGCATGATGTCGCTGCAATGGAACTTCTGTGAAGAGCACAGGGGAAAAGACCAAAGTTCCTGCCAATGGAAAAACATTCTGTTCCCAACTCTATCCATTTTTAGTTGAATGACAGCTGAACTGGAAATCAGCTAAACTGCTGACACAGTGGGATCATAGAGGCATGGAGTTGATGCTACATTGTACATTGCATATTCTGATTTACTCAGATTTTAATTTATTGTTGAAGAGCTATTTGGGCAAAGAAAAAAGTCTGGGTTGCAGAAGGCATCTAGCTTTAAAGTTATGCTTGTAGTGAATCAATCTTTTTTTTTTCATAATGAAAAGTGGGAAAATATCTCTAGACACTACAGTCACATAAATTAAATTCTAAACATTATGTCTGGATTATAATTACAATTATATTCTTTGGAATTAAGTTCAATATCAAGAACAGATAATATGTACTTGGTCCAGTTATCCCAAAGAATTTATCATAATCATCCCAGGATATTTCTCTTCTTCCAAATATTATTCTTATAATGGTCTCATTATCAACTTGGATAATTTCCTGGTCATTATATCACACATGACTTGAATACTTTTTCTTTACCCCAGAAAAATAAAATTTTACACACATCTGCACAGAAACCCAAGCAAAACACACACTTTAAAGAGGCAGATTCTACTATATATATATATATATGGTTTCTGACCTGGATCGCCTAAATCCCGTCATACCAGAGTTAGAGGCTTCCTCAATGAGAGGTGTTACAATCTTCTCAGTCATATCAGTCAGCACAGTGAAAGTGGGTTCCACAATAAAATCAATAAAGCCTGGAAAAGCACAGAACGGAAACAAATGAAAGAAAATCAGCTACTTAATAGCATACTTCCTATAACCTAAATATACCAATACTTATAATAACATGATAAAACCATCACCATTACTACATACTATTCCTACTACAGGTAATCCCTGAGTTACGAACATTCCCTTAGGGAACATTTGAAGTTACATGATAAGCACCCGCTAATGTTTGGGAATCAGTTACAGCACCATGGCAGTCATTCACCCTTACCAATGACCGCAAAGGCACTGCAACATTCACCTGACTATTCCCTCCCCTCTGCCAAGTCTCCATAGGCACTAGGCCTGTGGATAATCACCTTGTGAAGATCTAGAGAGCCTTCACTTTCTTGGATGTTTCTCTACTTCAAGCCTATGGTACTTTCACAGAGAATGGAGACCTAAAGTACTGCAAGATCATGCGAGATCACTAGTGTGAGATCTCAGGCTACTGATCTCGCATGGTCTCATTGTACTTATCGCCTCTGTTCTTTGCAAACGGAGGCCTGGACAAAATCTGTGGCAAAAGTCTTTTGCCATCTTTGCAAAAAGCCTCTGCCACCAAGAACAGAGCCCCAGGTTGATGTGTGTATTGCCTCGGGCTCTGTTTTTGCCAGCAGAGGCTTCCAGGAAAGGCCTCTGCTGGCAAAAAGGAGGCTGGGGACGACACATGCATCAACCTGGGACTCCATTTTTGGCTGCAAAAAACAGAGGCCCTTTGCTGCCAAAATTGGAGGCCCAACTTGATGCACACTTCGTCCCCAGCCTCCCTTTTGCCAGCAGGGGCCTTTCCTTGAAGGCCCCTGCTGGCAAAAGCAGAGCCCAGGATGACACATAGGAATGACGTGTGGAGACTAGAAGCTTCTCAGCATTGTGATCTTGTGACTGAAGTCACATGAGATACGGCTCTGAGAAGCTTCCATTTTTGATGCCCAAAGTGTTTGCAAGCTGAGCAGACACTTTGAGGCAATGAAATCACCTCAAAAGTGGAAGCTTCTCAGTGCTGTAATCTTGTATGGCAGAGAGGCTGGAGAGGAGACAGCTTGAGAGGAGACTGCTCGCTAGATTTTTGCAACTAGTTTTGATGTTGTATGATGGGGGGGAAGCAATTGTGCAGAGAATGAGGTATCTCAGTGGGTCGGGGGAGGCCTTGGGTGGTCTGAAGCAGGTGACCTATTCCATCACTAGCCCCCTCCCCTTGGCCTTCGCCACCCTGAGATACCTCATGTGCCATTAGCGAATGCGTGGGTGAAAGCAGGGAGTGATTGCATTCAAGGTACAAGATGCACTCCTGCAAGTCCTCAAATTACGAATGGAATGGGCAGGCTCCATTACACTCGTAACTTGAGGAGTACCTGTATATGAGAATTCCTTAAATGACCAAATAAAGCATTGTAAATAATTCAACATGCAACAGATGGGGACAGCTTTTGTGTCAGTTTTTGAAAATCTGAGACAAATTATTAATACAGCTGATAATATCCCAGCTTGGAGAATGAAATTTATAAGAGTAATGTAATAATGAAACCATAACACAACTTCTTTAATTGCATCTATAAAAAGAAAGGGAATAGACCCCTTTTAATCTTAATCATTGCATTTGATTTACAAGATAAAAATAATAATAGGTATACTGTATTTTGAGATATTTTCCGTAAATCGTATAAAAAATTAGTCATTACAGAAATATCAAACTGTAAGTTATCCTATAATAAATGATTCCTATTTCACAATAAAGTTTTAAATTATTATTCACTGTTTGCAGAGCAAATTGGGCACAGTGTTATAGAAATAGCTACAGAAACAGAAGCATTAAAATATGACTACACATGCAAAATGTAATTATAGCTCCACAAAATCCTCTTATTTAACTTAGTTGTATGAAACACAAAGCCCATTTTTCAGCCACTAGGATTTCTTATAACCTTGCTTATTTCAAAAATGGGAATAATCACCATAACTGTTCAGAACTGATCACTTACCTTGGATAACTGCTTATCTGTATCTGTCAAACAAGAAACTCACTAATAGCTACTGTAATTTGGTCATTTCCCACCCCTTATATCAAAGGAAATCTGAAAGGGTAGAAATACTTACCCAGCAGATGCTAAAGTTGCATTCATGCAGACCCAATGTGGGAACTTTTTAGTTAATATCATTCCAACTGCACCATTATGGACAAATGAAAGTATGTTGCTACTTAACATGTACATGATTCCAGGAATGCAATTTTACACACATTTATCAAAATAAATTCCCTAAAGATGCATGAAAAGGATTGCACCACTCAGATGTGCACATTATTTTAGATTGGGTTTAAACACAGAGGGTAGAAGTATCTACAGGAAAGTAAATAAAGTCAAGACAGCTGATATAATTGTGTAACTGAAGGCCTGCACTTTGCCCTGTGCATCAGGGGGCTAAAAAAGAGGGAGAAAGGGGTAATTTGATATATGGCAACATCAGAACAGAGCTACTGTATATTCCTATTATCATCACTCCATTTTTCTGTAAAATTGGAAGTGGCTTTCACAATTTAAATTGTACACTGTATGTATGTATTTTAAGTGTGCGTGTATGTGTATATACAGCCCAATAAACATATGTTGCATATTTATATGAAGTTTTATTTTTCTTGTCTATCCCAAAATAGTGAAATAATTAGGGAAGTTGAAACCTGTGCACTTAGTCACTGTACTCAATTTCTTTTGTGACTTTTGTGACTTCAGACTACCTTCAATGGACTCAGTCAAAAAGCACTGAATAGTGCTTTTCAATATAGCATTGTCAGTGCTTTTTTTGTAAAAGAAAAAGGTGCCGGAACTCACACATGTCATACAACCTGCCTTGCCTACCCTACAAGGTTCCATCCAAAAAAGGTGCCGGAACTCCGTTCTGAGCATTCTATGAGAAAAAAAGCCCTGAGCATTGTCATTAATGTATTTAGAAAAGAGTGCAACTGTGGACATTCCTGATTGATTCTGCTTCTTTTACATCTGAGGATAAAGCTAGCTGAAGAATATCTAAATTGCAAATATATTTGATCAGTGTAATCTCATCCAGGACAGGCTATGTTCCTTCCTTCAAACCTAATACTTTTAGATTACCAGAATAGCTAGCTACATGCCTTTGTTCAATTTCCCAAGGAATCAGCTATTTCTTTTCTGTTTGTTTATGAGACTGTTCAGTCTCTGACTAAAGCCAGTGGAATTATAGAACAGTTGTAACAAAAAGAAATTCTAGGAAAAAACCAGAATAGCTAAAGTTAACAAGACATCTATATCTGGAGAATAAGCTGGGGAAGGCTAACTTAAAAAAAAAAAAATAGAGGCAAAGCCTATTGCTGTCATTAGCAACTATAGTTTTAAAAATTATTGTTAAAAAACAGAGAGCAAAGAGCCCAAATTGGTCTTTAAAAGACATTAAACATTTTCTATTTGCTTAGCATGTTCTGAAAGGCAAGACTTCCTTTTATCAGGTAAAGGACAAACATTAAAAACTATTACTTCAATAATCAGCAAAAGAAAGAGACACTGATGACAACAGAGATGGAAGTCTCCTGTCAAATGAGGCTGCTGCAGCCTCAGACAGAAGGATACACACGTTTACATGTTCTAAACCTCCTGTTGAGCAATTACAATTTCTTGGGTTTGTATTCTGTTGCCATTTGGCCTGACTGATGAGGAAGCAGACTGGATTTCAGTTATCAACATTACACAGATTGTTAAAAATTGTCTTTTCAAAATAAATTAGGTTAAAAACAACTTTGGCAGTTAAATTGAATCATAGTATCATACAACATGCTCATTCACTGAAAACTTTATTATAAAAATAAAATATCAAACTGCAAAGCCAATAAAAATATGAATAAAGTTATACTTCATTCTAATGATACTTTAGTCAAAAAATTATTTTGTGAGCTCAACATTTAATCTTTTTAAATTCTAAAAATTATTTTGCCTGATTTTTGAAGATTTTGGACTACCAGTACTCGTGATCGTCAAATTTGCCTGTATTCCTAATACTATATTTCTTATTTTGGTTTGCAAAATGTAACAGATACACATTTCATGAATACTTGCTGGAATGATTCAGTCTCATTAACTGTTAAGCTAGTTGAAATAATGACCAGCTATACATATGCAATACATACAATTTAATAAATTCCTGATGTTGCTATTTTTATTATCCTACTGATATCTTACAGTCAGACTCCTGTTTGGGGCATTTATTTATTTAATCATAGTAAATACCATCCACAAGCAGATGACAAAAAGTGCATCGTGATTTAAAACTCTATCTTGCTGTATATGGTCAAAATATCATCTGCAAGTTTATAATGGCTAGAGATTGTGTTGTAATATTAGAATAAGTTTGAAAAAAATCTCAGCTGGCTGCAGATGCCCCTACTTAACCCATGATTTTTATCATATTTCTTGTAAGAGAATCAATCAACTACTTTTTACTATAGTTAGTTTTCAACTTACAACCGCTTGAAGTTACGACAGACCCATAAAAGGTGAACCTTTTAGAGACCTAGTGCCCAAAAACCACCATGATGGGTGATGGGGGTGGGGGGATATGGAGTCTGGAGGGGCAATGGGAGGAAGGCCTGTGGGGACCCATGAGAGGCATAGGCCCAAGCATCAGGGAGAGCAAAGGTGGGGATTAGTTAAGCAAATTGTTATCACTTGTGACCATAAGGGGCAGACTCCATTATAGTTGTAGATCAAAGATTACTTGTATAGAATTTTAATCCATTACTTAAGAATAACACTCATGGAATATTCTCCTAATGTCTTAAAACGTCTTTGAGAAAAACATTATATTTCAGGGGGGGAAATGTTCTCAGTACATGAAATTATTAAGTAATTGCCCACTGAGCAGCAGACAAAGAAGAGAAAAGTTATAGTTAATGTTATAGCATGAGATTTATGCAGATAATATGATTATTAACACCATGCAATGCAGTAAACTTCCCAAAAATTAAATAAAAGGCTCCAACAGTGAAGGCTATACAAATTAGTAGTATTTTGTAAGGGCTTGATTTATTTGCTGTAATTATCTCAGTTAACAATATAATTCATCATTAATCCTCTAGTTATTTGTGCAATGAATGTAATCATTTTTAAATTAAAAGTCAAATTCTATCACGAGGGCTGTTCAGGAAAGAAAAAAGAATAAATGTCCATAGTTATAAACAGAATCCTACATCACAGGAATCCAGTCAGCCCTCCAATATCTCAAGACATGGAAGCCTTTTAAAGATTATCAATAAAAGACCTAGTTCTGCACATAAAAGAAGACTCCATGAGATGTTGTAGGCAAGCAAAACATTCAGAATTGCCTTAATATTATACTTCAGACAAGGACAAGAGGATGCTGCAGCTTTCTGACCTTTCTGCATTCCCATCTGGTATTTATATAACTACTAATGTAATCTTTCACCATTAGATTAGTTTGTTCAAGGTTTGAAGGTTTGTTCAATGAACCCTCATTGCATTGACATTTTAATATTTTAGTCCTTTCAACCAAGGTGCTGTAAATTCCTTCCCTGTTCATACAGCAGAGTGGCATCTTTGACGGCCCTCACAATGTGAGCGTCATATATATCACATCTGTTTCACATCATATATAAATCTGTTCATATATTAACAGCTTCAGACCCTGGGAATCTTGGATTTACCTATTTGAGACTGAGGGACCATAGTGGATTTACGATCACACAGGGGGGAAAAGGGAAGGCCTAATTCTGCTTCTTTGTCACCCTGAAAAGTAGAAGGAGAGAACAAAATATCACAAGAATGTGAGAGACACAATCTCCAGTTTCATACCTTTCATCCCAATGTTCTGTGAAATTAAATCTCATGCAGAAAAGAACGTACAATTTGGCCTAACCACTTTTGGATTGTGTAGAGCAGACATGTCAAACACAAGGCTCGGGGGCCAGATCCGGCCCGTGAAGTGATTTCTGGAAACAGTGAGGGAATGGCCCCCACTGCCTTGGCCCTGGCCCAGAGACCCTCCTCCTGCCAGAGACCCTCAGATCTGTCCCACTCCTGCCCAGGCCCCCATAGGCACCCTTGATGTGAATGATGTAGAGCTGGCCATGCCCACCCAGTAGGCCATACACACTTTAGCCATGCCCACCCAGTAGGCCATGCCCACCCAGGCCACACCCACCCAGCCCCCTGAGGGCAACCGCAATGCTGATGCGGCCCTCAATGAAATTGAGTTTGACACCCCTGGTGTAGAGTATTACCTAGAGAAAGTTAATTGATCATATTTTTATTTTTTACTCAAAACAGCATTTTTTCCCTCAAGTTTCCCCTTAATATTTGGGAAAAGACTGAAAACAGAAGCAAAATTTGTTAGCCTAAATGATGTGTGCATCTGTGGGTATGTGGAATTTTTTTCTATGGTCTTGCCGCTCTTCCTGGCCAGAAGTAAAAGCCACAATTTTTAACATGGAGACAACCATTATGAGGGATAATTAGCACAATTTTAAAATGTAATTAAAATTCAGTAAAGCCACAAAAACAAGGAAGCAGGCAGCCTTCCTCCCCAAACTCAGCAACAAAAACTATGTGTACTTAGATACCATATTTGGAACTTTTGCCATAGCTCATCTCTTCATAACACATTTTGTTAAATAAGATTGAGGGGGGAATTTTCTTTTCATTTCTACAGGCCTATGTCAAGCCTATAGAATCCCAGAGGAAGGAAGGAAGGAAGGAAGGAAGGAAGGAAGGAAGGAAGGAAGGAAGGAAGGAAGGAAGGAAGGAAGGAAGGAAGGAAGGAAGGAAAGAAGGAAGGAAGGAAGGAAGGAAGGAAGGGTATGGGAAAAGGAATTAGCTTATTTCTGAGTTATGTGAGGGGCATTCAACCATTTACAGTAATATTAAGCATCATATATAATATAATTGTATAATAAATTTCTGGGACTCAGCTTTCTAAGCACCTTCCTCAGCTTGACATGATCAACTTCATGTTACCTGTCTGAAAAATTCTTCTAACAGTGACATGGTCCAGCGATGATGGAGGCTCCATGCCTTGGCAGGATGACTGATGTCAGCTGTGTGCAACATCAGGGATAAGGCTTTTGGTTTGTCAATTCTGAAAAACCAAAATAATGGCATAAATTAATTGCCTAAATAAATAGATTTTTTAAAAGATTGCTAACCAAAGAAATGAAGATATGCGGACAATAACCTAATGAACAATAGCTTGTGAAGTTGCATCCAAAACATAGTCAAAATACAAGATCGGTCTCTGAACTCAAGCCAGTAAGAATATTAGGAAAAAAATTCAGATCTTAAACAAGTAACATTTAGTATTTGCCTTATCTGAGTCTGAAACACAGGGTGTCTCCATATTTCCTTCTAATATTAAGAAAAAATGCTCATGGCTTAAAATGTAGAACCTAAGGTCAATATATATATACACGGTGATGGCCAGCTGT
This sequence comes from Vipera berus, assembly GCF_964194415.1. Taxonomy (NCBI): domain Eukaryota; kingdom Metazoa; phylum Chordata; class Lepidosauria; order Squamata; family Viperidae; genus Vipera; species Vipera berus. The sequence goes on along the minus strand of NC_138205.1, from coordinate 74,859,728 downwards.
AATTACTTTCTGTGACATTTATCATAATATGCTTTCAAATACCAAGCAAGGTCTTTCACCCCTTTTTAAGCTCCTCTGCCCAGCAGTGTTTCTAGCAGTTACATAATAATACATTCTACCTCAAAAAATATATTTTGACAATCCTATTTCAGCTGAAATCAGTTCCAGTAGATAAAATCTAGTGCATGAATCTGCAAATTCCATGCCTTCATAAGGAAGTTTGGGGACTGACATTAGAATTCATTTTTTTAAAAAGAAATAAATCCAAGTGGACGTTCTGGAGTAACCAAAAAATAAGAAGGAAGCAGGTTTGTTTCTAAAAATAAGGGGGAAAAAATAAAGATTCTACCCCTGCTCCTAGTTCTCTTCCAAGATAGTATTTTAACAAGCAAGATATATGACGCTTTTATTGAAACTAGGCAGAACGAATTCTTCTTTCATTCATATTTATGAATGAAATATATATTTCATAAATCATACCTTACCTACAAAATAAACAAAATCTCATTAAATCTGATGTGAGAGAAGTTGCTAAGAATTTTTTTCCAAAAAAGATAATAAATGGTTTTTTGTATTCTTGCACCAATTTAGTTATACAATTGCTAAGTAGGGTATATGAATGTCTTATATTTCATTGTGCAATCATCTCTTCAGTGGTTTGCAGTTTCAGCTACATACTAAGTGAAAACTTAATGAAAGTTTTCCCACTGTTTTCCCACTGAATGCAGAATTCCAGACAATAGCTAGAAGAGATAAGAATGCCTTCTTAAATGAACAGTGCAAAGAAATAGAAGAAAACAATAGAATAGGGAGGACCAGAGATCTCTTCAAGAAAATTGGAGAGATGAAGGGAATGTTTCATGCAAAAATGGGTATGATAAAGGACCAAAATGGCAGGTCACTGACCTCGAGCCAGACATTCTAGAATGTGAAGTGAAGTGGACCTTAGGAAAGCTGAGTAACAAGTGGAGGTGACAGTATTCCAGCTGAGCTATTCAAAATCTTAAAAGACGATGCAGTAAAAGTGCTACACTCAATTTGCCAGCAAATTTGGAAAACTCAACAGTGGCCAAAGGATTGGAAAAGATCAGTTTACATTCCAATTCCAAAGAAAGGCAGTGCCAAAGAATGTTCAAACTATCGGACCATTGCACTCGTTTCACACACTAGTAAAGTTATGCTTAAAATCCTACAAGCTAGGTTCCAGCAGTATGTGGATCAAGAACTACCAGAAGTACAGGCAGGATTTTGAAGAAGCAGAGGAACTAGAGATCAAATTGCCAACATATGCTGGATCATGGAGAAAGCTAGGGAGTTCCAGAAAAATATTTGCTTCATTGACTATGCTAAAGCATTTGATTGTGTGGATCACAACAAACTGTGGCAAGTTCTTAAAGAGATTGGAGTACCAGACCATCTTATTTATCTCTTGAGAAACCTACATGTGCGTCAAGAAGCAACAGTGAGAACTGGACACGGAACCACTGATGGGTTCAAAATTGGGAAAGGAGTCTGGCAAGGCTGTATACTGTCACCCTGCCTGTACAACCTATATGCAGAGCACATAATGACAAAGGCAGGTCTAGATGAATCAAAAGTTGGAATTAAGATTGCCGGGAGAAATATCAACAAACTAAGATATGCAGATGATACCACTCTAATGGCAGAAAGTGAAGAGGAACTAAAGATCCTCTTGTTGCTGGTAAAGAAGGAGAGTATAAAAGTTGGCTTGAAATGTAACATTAAGAAAACCAAGATCATGGCATCCGGCCCTCTCAATTCCTGGCAAATAGATGGGGAAGAAATGGAGGTAGTGAAGATTTTATTTTCCTGGGCTCCAAGATCATCGCAAATGGGGATTGCAGCCAAGAAATTAAAAGATGCATGCTCCTGGGGAGGAAAGCCATGGCAAATCTAGACAGCACACTAAAAAGCAGAGACATCACCCTGCCAACAAAAGTGCGTATAGTAAAAGCCATGGTCTTGCCAGTTGCAATGTATGGCTGTGAAAGTTGGACCATAAGAAAGGCTGAGCACCAAAGAATTGAGGCCTTTGAACTATGGTGCTGGAGAACACTCCTGTGAGTCCCTTGTACTGCAAGGCGATCAACCCGGTCAGTCCTAGAGGAGATCAACCCTGACTGCTCTTTAGAAGGCCAGATCATGAAGTTGAAACTCAAATACTTTGGCCACCTAATGAGAAGGACGGACTCACTAGAGAAGAGCCTAATGTTGGGAAAGATTGAGGGCAATAGAAGAAGGGGACGACAGAGAATGAGGTGGCTGGATGGAGTCACTGAAGCAGTAGGCGTGAGCTTAAATGGACTCCAGAAGATGGTAGAGGACAGGAAGGCCTGGAGGAACGTTGTCTGTGGGGTTGCGATGGGTCAGACATGACTTCACAACTAAGAACAACAAAATAATTGTTCTGTTAATCCCATTATTGTTCATGGGGTCACGATGGGTCGTGCACAACTTCGCAACTAACAACAACAAAGTATTTCTGAAGACATTTTGAGGAGAATTTCTCCTTCCTCTGTAGAAATTCAGATAAATCATCTCTATAATTTTCTGCATTTTTGGTAATGAATTTCAAAGGGTATCTGCCTTTTTCTAGCCTTTATTGCCTTTTCTTCAATAGGAAAAGAGCTAGATGCTAATTTGTGTTTTTTGTGGAAAAGATGTTTTGCATGACCCAATGGAACAGAAGAAAGTTTAATGTTTAAATGCTACTCATATAGTCCATTCCTCATAATAAAATATTCACAAACTGGATCACAGTTTAATTAGGAGCCCAACCCTAAAACCAATATTGAACATACAGGCCTTTAAAATAAAAAAAGAAAAAATAGTAGCTATAGAATATAAATTCTTATTTCAAGGTATATGCAGATTAGAATAATCCTTTTAATTGCTGCAGGAAGAATTTCAAAGAGACTCTGTCTTTGCTACTCATCTATCTTGTAACTCCTACTAGTGGAACAGGGAGCAGTATTCAGATACTGATATTAAAATCTGATTAGGATCATGTGGGTGGAGATAGGTCTTTAAATAAACTGGATCCAAACTAATTAATATCAGCACTTTGAACTGGTCCTGTAACAAGTATGATTTAGTATAACTAACACTGACTAATGTATTCCAGACATTTATATCCCACAAATATTCTATTAGGGCAGTCCGATATGCAATATATTACATTAATTGGTAACCAGTTAAGCTGGCTTTAACTGGTATATCAGTGATACAATCAGAAGAATATTTTCTTTGCTCTTCTGAAATCATGCGACTGCTTGTTGAATCCAATCACTGGAAAAAGAAATAGTTACAACAGAGAATGTTATTGTTATTGCTGCTGTTTTCAGCAAGGTATTTTTGAAGCTCGTATAATAAAGTGGCAAAGTACCAGCTGCAATAGAGCCCTTTCCTCTCCATAGTGTCAGAAGGTCTCTTACCCTTCTGGCTGCTGCAATGCATTCTTCATGGCCTTGATTTGCTGAAAGTGACAGGACATATCTGTAGCCAGCACCATCTCAATCACTAGAGTCCTAAATTCTCTTTTAGCAGATATCCAGAGCAGGGAAGAATGAGGAGAGTATGAGAAAAAGAAACATATAAGAAACACTTGTTTTTCTTTCTCAGTCTGAACTTTGTTTATGGCATTCTTACTCTTCCCTCCCATGTGTGTCACTCAGTACTTCATGTTATCTTTTTTTACTGGAGTTTCTGGGAAAGGAGTTATATGCAATTTAGTCATATGCTAGGGTCTTGCTTGCTAAGAGATAATAAAGTGCTTTTCTTAAAGTGACCTTAGGAAACCTCTTTTATGAAATGCAGCTTTCCAGAATCATCAAGCTGAATATGACACAAAGTAGGCAAAATCACTCATACAAGAACACAGACATACATTATTTGGTTGACTGGTATTCTGTTAAAGGTTTCACTCATTATAATTCAACAACACAGGCCTACGAATGCAGAGATGAAGAAACAGCAGAGTCAACAAATATCATGCATAGCAGGATTGACAGGATCTCATTTATTCATACAAGTCATTGATTTCTCTGAGCCAACCACTATCTCTCAAGTAAAATTAGAATTTCTATTAGAAGAAATAGTGACTTCCCCCATTACCTCACCCTTGATGTATCAAGAAGAGATACGACATAAATATAATAAACAAGCTGTAAGCCTTTTGATGTAGACACGGTCAAGAAACAGGAGCGGCAGAATGTTTGGTATTGTTAAAGGGTATTATATCAGAATTTTGAAAACATTTTACACTTTCTCTCTGTTAAATCTCATACCAAACAAAATCAAAGCAGGGTTATTTTGAGTTTCTTTCTCATATTTTCTTCTTTCCCAGGACTGAGTAATCTTTTATGAAATTCCTCCCTTAACAGTCTGGACCAATTTATGTTCTATCACATAAAAAATGGAATATGACACTAATCAACATGGTTATTTTCTGAAACATGATTGGTGATTTCAACAATTTGAGATTTCAGTTACTAAACTGAATGTCTGGGGAAGTGAAAACATTCAAATGAAATCCATCCATAGGAATGTGCTTTGTAAATCGGGAAATAAATCCTCAAAAACAGAAACTATAGCAGTTAATGAAAGCACATGTATCAGGATACTTGTTCTTGCAGACAAATAGACACAAAAAGATATAAATAAAATAGTAATTTCTGTTGGAATTAACAATATTCATGTTCACTGAATGATAGTCCAGGTTGATTATATATTCAGGACTAATGATCCTACGTATAAATCTTCCAGTGAGGTTCAGGAGCATCCCTAATGAGCACTGAAAATTTCATCAAATTTGTATTACTAAATGTATGCTGATAGGAAAGCACTGAATCTCAGCAAGTATATGGGAATGATCTTGGGAGATGGGGGAAGAGCTGAAGCCAAGGAATGCTTGGGTAAGGCAAGGAATATGTGCACGGCAAACATGTCAGAAGAGACCCTCCCTAGTTTCTTGGCTTGTAAAAGAGATGAGGGAAATATACTTTCAGACTTGCAAGGTTCTGTTAGTGTAACTAATATATCCGGGTGTGCTTATTCTTTGGACTATCTTGCAAGGATGACAATCTAGTCTAGGATCTTATTTTTAGCTATAAGCAGCTAAAAAACAACTAAGCATGATTGCCATTAAAGTATTTTAATGATGATTTATTAAAAAGTCTACATAAAGAAACAAACAAATTCTGTAAGTTTCAACATGAAATTTGCACTTGTGTTTAAAAAGCTTTTATTTCTTTGCCTTCCATGTTAACTAATATGAGAAAATATACAATTTTCCATGTTTGATCTTATTGTTTTTTCTTATGGCTGCTGAAGAAAGTGTATTTTTTCTTGGAATACATTGTAGTTTTGGGAAATAATTGAACAAACAAATATTGTTTCAGATAATTCAAGATTTTATCTCATTGACCAGATGTAATTTTTTTGGGTTCTTTTTTTTCTTCCCTGCAATTCTTTGGCAACAGCAATCCTACTAGGTGCCACAACAGCACCAAAGATTTATTGTTATGGCATTCTTTAAAATGATTTATATTTCAGTTGAATTACTTCAATATACATTTCCTCTCAACAGCTTCTCACCTTAACTGATAACAAACTATATTCTGCTGTGTGCTTGTGAATCAAGATTCCCACTGAGTACATTTAATACCTAGAACAATCATGTTGACAATGAGCATTCTTACCTCCAATCATCTTTGGAGAGGTTAGACAAAATGTTCATCTCCTCATCATCTTGCAAAAGTCGAAAAGCTGCACTGAGGTGATGATTTTCTAACACAGATCGATCATTGTACAGAATGGCTGTATCTGATCTATAAAGCAAAAAAGTCCATTCTTATATGCAAAGATTGGCTTATATTCTTCTAGCTATAGCTAAAAATATTATTGTGCAGGACCAAATTATTCATTTCTAGTATTTATTATTTTGTAAGAAATTGATGAGAGAACCAAAATCCATTTTAAGTCTTTTAGGCCAGTGGTTCCCCCCCACACACACACACACTTTATATGTATTTAATAAATTATTCTAAGAAGCTTCTTGGATGAGAAGTAAAATGTCTTCAAGGAAAAACAAAGTCCAGTTGCCTTTTGAAAAAAGCACCTTTGGGACAACCATGATCTGAATGACTGAGAATCTCCATAGACAAATTATTCTCAGGTATTTCAGGAAAACCACAATGTCAGTTGATAAAACCTGCTTTTTTTCTTTTCTTTTTTTTTTGAGATTATTGTCCCTTTCCCTCAAAATGCTGTGGAATAAATCAAGTTGCTAGATTACACTAAAAAAAATCCGTAAAACCATTTTTATTCAGAAGTAAATCCCATTAACATTAAGGTTATATTTATTTCTAGGTAAGTGGCTAGGAGGCAGTAAATAATGGGATTAACAGAACAATTATTTTGTTGTTCTTAGTTGTGAAGTCATGTCTGACCCATCGCAACCCCACGGACAACGTTCCTCCAGGCCTTCCTGTCCTCTACCATCTTCTGGAGTCCATTTAAAGCTCACGCCTACTGCTTCAGTGACTCCATCCAGCCACCTCATTCTCTGTCGTCCCCTTCTTCTCTTGCCCTCAACCTTTCCTAGAATTAGGCTCTTCTCCAGTGAGTCCTTCCTTCTCATTAGGTGGCCAAAGTATTTGAGTTTCAACTTCATGATCTGGCCTTCTAAAGAGCAGTCAGGGTTGATCTCCTCTAGGACTGACCGGTTTGATCGCCTTGCAGTACAAGGGACTCACAGGAGTGTTCTCCAGCACCATAGTTCAAAGGCCTCAATTCTTTGGTGCTCAGTCTTTCTTATGGTCCAACTTTCATAGCCATACATTGCAACTGGGAAGACCATGGCCTTTACTATACGCACTTTTGTTGGCAGGGTGTCTCTGCTTTTTAGTATGCTGTCTAGACTTGCCATAGTTTTCCTCCCCAGGAGTAAGCATCTTTTAATTTCTTGGCTGCAGTCCCCATCTGAGGTGATCTTGGAGCCCAAGAAAATAAAACCTGTCACTACCTCCATTTCTTCCCCATCTATTTGCCAGGACTTAAGAGGGCCGGATGCCATGATCTTGGTTTTCTTAATGTTACGTTTCAAGCCAACTTTTGCACTCTTTGGCATTGCCTTTCTTTGGAATTGGAATGTAAACTGATCTTTTCCAGTCCTGTGGCCATTGTTGAGTTTTCTATTAAAATTACATTAACATAATTAAAGTCTTTATTGATTAGCCCTTGGGCCATATCAAAGTGCAAAGTTCCAGCAACAAATTGTTACTAAAATTTGATAAAGGAAATTTAAAATGGAATTTGATAAAATACAATTTAAAATGGAATTAGAATAAAATACAATTTAAAATGAAATAGTAATAAAACACAATCTAAAATGAAATTGTAATAATGTATAATAATTTAAGATAAAATATGATAACATATTTTGGAGTCGCCCTTGCAATCTATCCCAGTCAGTCCCATATATGCAGATCTCAACTGGACCATTTTGTTTAAGTACTGTGCTATGTTAAATGTTATTTTCAAGTTCTGGCCGGACATAAGGTAAGTTATTTTGATATGGGGATCCCAATGGGTCATTCGTTTGGTATAGAGACCAAGATACCTGTCTCTCACCCTCTTATACAGGCAACAGTCAAATAAGATGTGAGCCAGATCCTCTACCTCTGCCACTCCACAAATGCAGAGACACTCATTGTAGGGTATAGCATGAAATCTCCCATATCTGACCATTGTGTCAAGCTGTTCAAATCTCACTCTCATAAATATCTCCCTAAGATGTTTTGGGAGTTGTGACTTCAAATAACTGTCTACTTGAAAAGTATGTTTGTATTTACTCAGCCATTTCAAGTTACCCACCTTACTAAGTATAGCTATATCAGTTTGTGCTTCTATATCCTTACTTCTTTGGGCAACTCTTTTTTTAGATTGTTCTCCTGTTACGCAAGAAACAGGAAGGCCACAGCTTCTTACAAAATTTGTAAGTTTGGTGATCCAGGAGATTTGTGATTGTAGTTTTATTTGCTCTAGTAGGCATAATTTGGGGAATCTATCAGTCTCCATTTCATTAACTTTGCACCAGTAGTTATAAGCTCTAAATTTAGATAATGCCTGAATTGTATGAATTCCCAATTCAGCTCTAACTGCTGCAGCAGATGTTCTTGGATCTACACCCAAAATACATCTCAAATGCTGGGACTGTGTTTGTTCTAGGACTGTGGTTGAGTAAAGACCCCAAATTTCTGCTCCATACAAGAGCATTGTGGTAACCTTAGCCTTATAAACCTTGATTAATGGGGCTAGGGACACTGGGTAACTATGGTTCTTTAGTTTGAGCAGTAAATTCAAATGGGCTTTTGCGCTAAATGTACTCCATTGATGATGGCAGGCCCAAGATCCAGTCTTGGAAATATTTACGCCCAAATATACAAAGGTGTTAACCTGCTCAATTGGTTCACCATCTAATTGCCACTTATGTCTCTGATGGTTTCTTCCAAACACCATTATTTTTTATTTAGATTTGCTAATGATTAGGGAGTTATCCTGGCAATAAGAGCTGAATCTTCTTAATAGCCTACGTAATCCTACTTGTAAGTATGATAATACAATCATATCATCAGCATAAAGCAAGCTGTTACAGTAAGTATTTAGGATCATCGGCATGTGTACCATGGTATCCTTCATTAAACCTGGCAAGTCATTGATGTACAAATTAAATAATAATGGGGCCAGGATACACCCTTGCCTTATCCCTTTATTTGTGTGAATCCTGTTAGTCAGGGCCCCATTAACCCCATACCGCACCCTCAAACAGGTACTAGTGTAAAGGGCTTTAATCAAAGCCAGGAGTCTGGATTCTATTTTAAGAGATGTCAATTTACTCCATAGTACTTCTCTATTTACCATATCAAATGCTGCTGTAAGGTCTATGAAAGCAGCAAAGAGGGGTCTCCTCTTATAGGCATATTTGACAATTAGATGGTTCAGGACAAAGCAGTTATCAATAGTAAATCTGTTTTGTCTAAAACCTGCTTGTTCTTCTGTGAGGATGTTGTTTTCCTCTACCCAGATTTCTATTCTGTTCAAAAGGTACCTAGCATTTTTTTTGCTATAATGTCTATCAGGATGATGGGCCTGTAATTACTAGGATCCTTTTTATTTCCTTTTTTATATATTGGGATAACTATTGCCATCTTTCACCCATCTGGTATATGGCAGGTGTTATTTATGTGTGTAAAAAGACCTGCTAATACAGGGCCCCACCAATTGGGAAATTTCTTAAATAATTCTGCTGGTAAAAAATGCTCACCTGGGGCTTTATTGCTCTTTAAGCTTTTAATGATGGACTGTATCTCCTTTTCTTAGACTGGTGGCCAAGGGGGGGTGAGTTCTAGGGTTTACTAAATACCTGCTACAGAGTGCCAAAATAATACCGAGTTATGACTTCTGGCAGCCAACTCGAGTTCTGACCAGATTGAAATGGCAAAACTTTTTTTCTTTAATGTTATTGTTTTTTTTATATTCCCTTCTTGTGTGCAGCAGCTTAGCTTGTATATGGGCAGTAGGATTCCTCTGGGCAAGCCTCATGGCTGCCTTCAATTTCTTTTTCAGTTGCTGGCAATCAGGATCAAACCAGCGAGGTCTACCCACTTGGGCTCTTTTTGTAGCAGGTTTAGCTGTTAGGTGTTTCTTCAGTATGTTACAAAGATCGGAAAATGTATTGAAGGCTGACATCCAGTTAGTAGTAGATGACTGGATTGTTCTAGCCCACTTAATAGCATTCTGTTTTAAGGCATTCTAATATTGCCTTAGTATTAGCTTTGGCCCAAATTAACCTTTTATTTTGGGTCACCTCTTGAATTGGCTGAGTGGTATGTATAAGGGTATGTGTAATTCTTGTCCTTACCTCCCAAAATTTACCTCCCAAATTTACCTCCCAAAATTTACCCTTAAAAATTAAGGAGATTAGGAGCAGGCCAGCGGCATTACTTTTACAGTCTCTCGAGAGCCACTGAGGATAGTTATCAAAGAACTCCCTTGAGATTCCCTTCTTCTGGGCAAGCTCATACAGAGAGGGACCCAGTCTAGCATTCAGATCTCCTAATAATAGCACTATGGACTGAGGGTACAGTATAGATATATCTTCTAGGATAACTTCCAAGCCCATCCAATATTCGGAATTATAGTGCTGGGATGTGCTTGGAGGAATATACACATTTACCAATATTAAATCAAACTGGTCATATTCAAATTTGACAGCTAGGAAGTATGGATACTTATCATAGTTATATAATTTCTCTCCCTGCCTTTGCAACTCTTGCTTTATAAGAATGCATAGCCCACCAGAGGGTCTCCCTTTGTTCTTTGCTTTTTGGGCTGGGGAGGCCCATCGCTGAAAGCCTGGCAGTTGTACTGGTTCATCCACTTCAGTTAGCCAGGTTTCTTGAAAGGCTATTACGTTAAATCTAGAGAGAAAGCTCATTAGTCCACTCTCAACCATCCCTTTCCAGCCAGCTACATTCCAGGTCATCAACTGTATAAGGTTCTCAGAGGCAAGGTGGTCTGGCTTGGTTGATTGGCTAGATGGTAAAAATGCCAGATGTCAACTTGACATTGGAGCCAGGTCGATATCATCTAAGCTTCCCATATAAACACAGTTGTTGTGAGGTTCGATATTTCTCCTCGTGGGTTGCAGAACTTGTTGTTGCTCCTCTATATCTTGGTTGTCAGTGTGCCTCTGCTCTTGCTCCAAGAATGATTTTTTTCAGTGGGCAGGTACTCTGGCTTAAGTCTATAAATGTAGATTTATGTCCATTTTTGGAGGGGTGTAGCTGAGGATTCATCTTGTGGAAATATGTTGTGGGAACTTCTAAATCAAATGAGGATGGAAGCTGGAATATATCCTTAGTGTTTGTCAGCTTAGGGGGCACTGTGTGATGAAGCCCTTTGTCTTTCAGTTGTTTCTCAAAGGCTGGGTCAGTCAGTGCAGTTACGCCACTGTCAGCCTGTGTGACAGTACTTTTTTTTACTGTTGAGGTAAAAGCAGATTGTTGGTTAAATATATTGTCACAAGGATCCGTGATTAGTGGAGCCAAATTAAATAGAGGCTTTGCTGTAGATTAAGTTGTTGTCAGTGCCTCTTTTAGGTCATCCAATCTTTGAATGATGTTAACTTGCTCAGGTTCTGGCAATGCACTGAATAGGTCAATCAACATTTCCTCTGGCACATCCTCAGCAGTTCCTGCAGCTGTGGGTAACATAGTTTGTATATTGCTTCTTTGCCTTCTCAGGGTCAGTTCAGTTGCAGCAGCCTCAGGCTTAGTAATGTGAGGGCTGTTGCAGCCTGGATTTAAAGTGACAGTTTCCTCTTGGTGACGCTGTTTCAGGAGTGGGCACACTTTGTCTGAGCAAAAGACCCTTATTGGAAATACTGAAAAGGTGCTCAGAAAGGGCTTCATTCTGAAGAGCATGGAGGGAATTGTGGGCTGCTTGAACGATAGGAGAATTCTCATACATTGCGTTCTTGCTGGCAGCCACTCTGCATGTAGTAGATCTATCAGAGTGAATTCACAGCGGAGCAGCTGGCTCAGGGATAGCCTAACAGCTTCTCTATTACTCCAACGCCCTCTATTTACTCTCTTGTCATAAATTTGCAAAGTAACCTGGTTAGTTTGCAGACTGTAGTTATATTGGTCATCTCTTAGGCCTTTACCTGATTGAGTGTTTTCTCTATTTGTGTTCAAATTTTTGGGAGGAAGACAAGGTCCTTCTCTAGTTTCATTTTCTGAATTAGCCATCCCATGTCTATCCGTGGTTATCCTCCCAAGTCCTTCTACAGTATTTGGGTGGCTCCTAACAAACTTTGCAAAAGATTCTTTCAGGCAGTCGACTTATTTATGACAATTGACAAAAGATCATATATTGAGTTTACAGTTTGAGCTGTAAGCAAACATTATCTGGAAAGGAAGTCTGTCACATTTTCCCCCTTTAAATTTGTTACATCTCCCTCCTGTGCAATGAAGGCTGCTGCTGGGCTCCAAGGATGGGAGTCATTCTCCGAGAGGGAGGAGGACAGCTCCACATGCTGTTTGCCTTCCAGTTCGGTTTGTAAGTCCCATTCCAATGAGTCACATAAATTAGATTTATCTGATAAGGTGCCTGTGAATGAGTTACTTACTGGAACAGACTGTCTGTTTGCAATATAATCTTCCATTTTCTGCTGCTTCAGAGGCTTGGATAAACTCTCTGCTGCAGTACTGTCTCTTCCTTCTTTTCCCCATTCAAGTTTGTTAAAACAGGTTTAAAAATAAGTTTGAAACTAGGTTTAAAAAGTTTAAAATGGGTTAAAAATGGGTTTAAAAGGTTTAAAAAGGTTAAAAGGGGGTAGGTTAAAAATACAATCTTAAAAAGGTTAAAAAGTTAAAATAAAAATAAAGTAAAATAAAATAAAGCTTTTACTTTTGGAGGAGCTCTTTACAGCCTTTGCTGCCTGTCCACCATCTTGGCTCCTCCCACCAGTCCAGTTTTCCAAATTTCCTGGCAAATTGAGTGTAGCACTTTTACTGCACTTTTAAGATTTTGAATAGCTCAGCTGGAATACTGTCACCTTCACTAGCTTTGTTGTTGCTCAGATTTCCTAAGGCCCATTTCACTTCACATTCTAGGATGTCTGGCTCAGGGTCAGCGACCACCCAATCGTGGCTATCTGGGACGTTAAGCTCGTTCTTGTATTACTATGCTTATTTTGCATTTTTATATGTTTTTAACATTCTATGATGAGAAGGAAAGAATCATTTTTCATTGCATGATCTTAGTCTTATAATTACATTGTATGAAGGTTCTTTGTGAAAGATCTCCACAAGGCCATACAGTATATTTAATAGCTAAGTAGGTTTCAACATAACTTCCATCTAAGCTCAAAACTATAACCACTTAAACAAGAGATACACTTGTTTCCCAGCTTTCTTGGTAACTAGACGAATGTGAAGGCTGCAGTGTGAATACTAATTTGGTCCATTAAAACCAGACATTTACTATTGTCATCTTTTCATTAAAGTACTGAATATTATTCTCTAATACTCATCATATGTCCATCAGCTTGTCAGTTTCATGACAGGTTGAAGTATTACTGCACTTCATTCATACAGAGGAAGCTTGTAGGCTGATCCTTAAAAATAATTCTTAACAATGGTATAACTCTAAAATATCTTCTTTTTTCCGTGTGTGTGTGTGTGTGTGTGTATGTATATGTATATGTATATGTATATGTATATGTATGTATATATATAAATATTTGCTTAAATCACCTGTTCAGGACTGGGTAATATTTGAGTTCCTCCCCTGCTCATCCCCTAATTTTTACAGTACCTGAAATGTGAGCTTTTCTGAACCTTTTCTATAACTTTCATTGTAGAAACTTGATAGATAACAATGCCTCTGCCCTATTTATTGGCATTTCCTCTTTAATTTTATTCTAATTGAGCTAGTGTATCCATCCTTGCTCTTCTTGACCTGTTAGTGGCTTTTGGTAACCAATAATCCACAGTTGGAGTTAGAGTTTGTGGCAAAGATCTGTTGCTTAATTCACTTCCTTACTCTGATTCTGGTTCTGCACAGTGTTGTTGGGGAGTGACCCAAAGCATTTCTTTGTAAGTACATCAGAATTTTTGCTCTCTCTCTCCTCTTTTTTGGCACTACATGGGTGAAATCAACTATACTCAGTGCTTTTTTTCTAAAAAAAAAAAAAAAAGGTGCCGGAACTCTCATCTTGGCGGGCACAGGAGGCGGAGGGGTGGGGGGGCGGTGCTGCTGCAGTCACAGGTGCGAAGGGTGTTGGCGGCGGCCTCGCCTCCCTGGGGCCGGAGCTGGTGTGGCTGGTGCTGTGGGAGCAGCAGAGCCCACTCTATATGGCGGGGCTGCGCAATGCGGGCAGCGGAGGCAGTGCAGGCCAGGCGATGTTTTAATCTTAAGATTTTAAAAATATTTTTTTCTATTGTAAGTTTCACCAAACCTCGCCATGTGGATTGCATACAAATATTATATAATTGGTAAATAAAGGTAGAACATATGTTAAATACATCAAATGATAATATGCTTCCCTACAAAGTCAATTCTTGCTCAATGACAGACCAAGGAGTTAACTCGGAAAGGCAAGAGGAAAATCTAGAAGAGGTCTGTGCAGCTCTTCAACATCTTCATCAACGATTTGGATGAGGGGATAGATGGGGAACTCATCAAATTTGCAGACAACACTAAGCTGGCAGGAATAGCCAACACTCCAGAAGATAGGCTTAAGATACAGGAGGATCTGGACAGACTCGAACACTAGGCACTATCTAACAAAATGAAATTCAATTGTGAAAAAAATAAGGTTCTACATTTAGGCAGGAAAAATCAAATGCACAGGTATAGTGTAGGTGGTACCTTGCTCAATAGTAGTAACTGTGAGAGAGATCTCGGAGTCCTAGTGGACAATCACTTAAATACGAGCCAGCAGTGTGCTGCAGCTGCCAAAAAAGCCAACACAGTACTAGGCTGCATTAACAGAGGGATAGAATCAAGATCACGTGAATTACTAATACCACTTTACAATGCCTTGGTAAGGCCACACCTAGAATATTGCATCCAGTTTTGGTCACCACGATGTAAAAAAGATGTCGAGACTCTAGAAAGAGTACAGAGAAGAGCAACAAAGATGATTGGGGGGCTGGAGGCTAAAACATATAGGGAACGGTTGCTGGAATTGGGTATGTGTAGTTTAATGAAGAGAAGGGTGAGGGGTGACATGATAGCAGTGTTCCAATATCTCAGGGGCTGCCACAAAGAAGAGGGAGTCAAGCTATTCTCCAAAGCACCTGAAAGCAGGACAAGAAGCAATGGATGGAAACTAGTCAAGGAGAGAAGCAACCTAGAACTAAGGAGAAATTTCCTGACAGTTAGAACAACTAACCAGTGGAACAACCTGCCTCCAGAAGTGGTGAATGTTCCAACACTGGAAGTTTTTAAGAAGAGACTGGCCAGCCATTTGTCTGAAATGGCATAGGGTTTCCTGCCTGAGCAGGGGGTTGGACTAGATGACCTCCAAGGTCCCTTCCAACTACTACTACTACTACTACTACTACTACTACTACTACTACTACTACTAATTATTATTATTATTATTATTATTATTATTATTATTATTATTATTATTATTATTATTATTATTATTATTATTATTATCTTGTAGAAAGGAAAGGCCCACACTGATAAATTAAAAATCTTTGTGTTCTGCAAAGGAATGCTGGTGGGCTAATCAATGATTTGGTGACTAGAGGAGCATCTACAGTGTTGGAGCTTGTGGTCATGGTAAGCCATGGAGGCACTAGGCAACATGACTTTCAGGGCAGTGGTGGTGATTTTATTACTTTTTAAAAAAAGTCTGTGCTCTGTCCAAGGGTGCTTGGTAGGCTGCATGTACAGGCCTGGTCTAGAATTTATTTTGGAACATTCAACTATCTAGAGCAGGCATGTCAAACTTATTTTGTTTGAGGCAACTTTTTATAAAAGAATTGCCATTAATTTGTTTTAATAAAATAATTTAAATCAATTTTTCACTTGATTTGAAATTAAATGAATGAGATTTTTTTTAGTACAATGGCCAAATGCAATAAACTGGTTTTAGGTATATGTTAATGGAAGGAAAAAGCAATCCCTGTTGCGTTACTGATCCCAGAGAAACATTTGCGTGTATGCAGGTATCCTTAGGGTGCCATAGTTATGGATGAGAAATATTGGTTGCAAACTTGGCATTTCTGGAGGTAATACAGATATTTTGGACTTATTTTTGTTTCTTTGCATGTTTGATATTTTTAAAAAGGCATATGCTACTGACTACGCTTATGCACATATGTAACATGATCACTGCTTGTCCAAAATTTTACTATACAGATAAAACCCCCAGAAATTATTTTAGCCTTTTTAATAAATGTTGTTATTGATATTAAGCTCACCAGGGAAAACATCATATATTGTTATGTATATACTAGGTTAATTATTTAAAGACTGAAGTACAACATAACTAGATTATAAATAATCTATTTTTCAAAACACACAACAGTCCAAAGAGTAAAAGTAAAGTCCAAATTAAGAATATTTCATTCTTATGAATTGTTTAGATTCAAAATAGTTTTCAAGAGTGTACAAAAGATACTATTTTTTTTCTAGAATCAGCTAAATTAGACATATTACATTGAGAAAAATGTTTCTCATTTCTTTCCTGTTACCTTTGATTTCATTGCAGAGATGTTAACATAAGAAATAGATTATTTTGTTATCTAATTTTACCTTCCAAAAGACAGAAGCAGATGAAAAATGTGAGGTTCTTTCCTGTTGGCTTTTCTGAATTAGCTGTTTTAGATTCTAAAGTTTAGTTCCTAAAGAAGTAATCCTGTAAATAATTTTTATGTCCTCCTCTAGTGCAGGCTCTTTTATGACTCAAGGACTTCAACTCCCAGAATTCCTGAGCCAGCATGGCTCAGCTTGGAAACCTCTCCCTTTCCCCTCAGCATGGCTGGCTCATGATTTCTGGGAGTTGAAGTCCACAAGTCATAAAAAAGAGCCAAGATTGCTAGCCCTGCAATAGGCTTAGGAAAACCAATAAGGGAGCTGGGTTGTTTGTTTTTGTTCTGTTTTTTCGCAAAAAAAGGTTTCGGAACGCCGTTCTGAGCGTTCTATGAGAAAAAAGCCCTGACTATACTAGGTGAAATCACTGATCACCACAGGATGAGATTATTAGTATGCAAATGATACCCAATTGTCTATCTCCATCCTGGCTGAATGTTGTGGATATTCCAGTTTGCTTCCTGGCCCAATTTAATGTGTGAGTTATCATCTTAAAAGCCATTGGTGGCATGGGACCATATCTCATTCAAATTATAGTCACCTATCCTAATATGTCAAGCAGAGAGGATATGTTACAAACCCCATCAGTTGAAGAATTTTGCCTGGCAGGATCCATGAAGAAAGCTTGATCTAATATTGTCCCTGCCCTATGGAACATCTTGCCTCCTTCCACCCCAAAATGAGGTCAATCCCTACTTTTCTGGCCTTCCAGAAAAACATGAAGACCTTCCAGAAAAACATGATAATCTGCATGGTTATCAAAAAGTGGTATACAACTTTGAGGATGTTGGTGGTCTGAGAATGCTCCCTCTGTCTTTTAACTTATTTTTTATCCTTGTTCTTGTTTGTCATTTAGTTTTAGTTCTAACTGTATCTTTCATATGATTTTATGACCTTTTAATCTGTAAATTGCTCAACTCACAGATAGTGAAATGAGTGATACCTAAATGTGCTATAGAAATAAAAATCCTCTCTTATGAAAAGCCAACTGATTTTTTATTTTTATCGTCTTTTCTTGATTCTTTTTGTTATCCTCTCATTTTAATTTATTATTCAAATTATCTACCTTCTCCTTTTCTTTTATATCCAATGGCATGTTCAATTGGATTAGAATTTTTTAAAAAAATAATCCACCTTCTTTCATTTAATATTACACAAATAATTCATCATGATTTCAGATTACATTTAAGACCTATAATCAATTATAAACAATATTGTTGTGTTGACTCCTGTCTTTTATATGTCCAATCGATTTCTCCCTCTACCTCCCAGTTCCATTTTGGGTCTGTCAATAAGTGTGTGTGTGTGTGTGCGTGTGCGTGTGCGTGTGTGTGTGTGTGTGCATGTGTGCACACTTGCACAGTGGTGTGTATGTCCATATAAACAGAAAACTATTTGTCTCCTAGCACAGGCAAGACAGTGGAACAGTTTAAGCAAGTATAGACAAAAGATGACATAACCTGAAAAGCCTACAATGCTTTTTATTCAATTTAGTACAACCACAATCTGCTTTGCTAATTTGTATATTTTATCTTTATTTCAGAGAGAAAAAATAAAAAGAGACCTTTTAATAGCTTACAATTTAAAAAAGTATGACTTCAAAATTTCTGAGCAGTTTCATATGAAATTTGATGTGTTAAATTGCTCTGAGATTAATTTTCCTGCAAATTTGGTAGTATTCAATTTTCCTCTTGAAATTACTTATAAACTACTTACCTTTGGATACAGAATAATGGATTGGAGGAGCCTTGAGATTATCTAGCCCAATGCAGAAAATCAGGCAGTACAACTGCTGGTTTAGCAGCTTCCACTTGTTAAGTCTTTAACAAGCAACTTATTCCATTCCCAAACTGCTGTCATAGTTTTTACTTATATATCCTTTCTCTCATGTCATGATCTGTTCATTGTTTCCTTTTGAATTCCATCAAATATAAACTCAATTTCTGAAACTGTACTCACCTAAACTGTTGCCAACATTATATGTTTGCAATTTATCTTCTATTGCTTCTGAATTAAAGGTAATTGTATATTTTAATTTTAATTATGTATTTTATAGACAGCATAAAACATTTTTCATTCATCTGTAGCTGTTTGTGCTTTTTACATCAATAGGCATATGTATGTTGACAAAGACTGCACAAATGCAATTAAGATTCTTTTCTGTGCATTTTTTCTAAAAGCCAAATATCAAGGTGTTGTGAAAAAACTAGCATGACAGAAAGATGTTACAAACCTGTGTTCAAATTTCAGTATTGTCCCTATATATCATCAGTCTATTAATAAATAAAAACCACTCATAATATATTATTTATTATTTGATTTCTTTTAGATTATAAAGTATAAATAATTGGTTTAGTATTTTACTAACTAACAAATGAAAATAGAAATTCAGAACACATATTACAGCACTCAATGGAGAAAAAAACATAGCAAAGAGGGGAAAATCATCTCAACTAGGTGCCACTAAAGGGGTTGACAAAAACCAAAATGTTGTGACATGAATAAATTATATGAAATTAAATATGAAGAAGAAGCATGAAAGTAGATATGAGGTTTATATACCTAATAATATATCATAAATTATCATTCCAGCTTCTAAATATATATATAAATATATTGCTATATTTAAAACTGTTAACTACAATTTTATGACCTGCCTGGAACTTTATTTTAATAGCCAAAATCTCAAATTGTGAGAAGAAAAACTGAAACTACACTAATGAAGTTTAGACTTAGCAATTTAATGGCAAATATACCCCATAGGTATATTGACATAATATCTAAAACTTATTAAATTGATTTTGCAAACTCCATTTCAACCTTTCTCCACTTTTGCTTGATCATAGCTCATCTTTCAGCACTCACCGTGTTTGAATATGAAAGTTGTTTGTAGTTCCAGTGTGCTCATAGTCATGGATAGCAGCTGCAAAAATCATAGCAAAGATCTCCAGTTCTGTTAACCAGTGCTGAAAAAAATATTTTGAGAAATCAGGTAATATTATATTGCAAAGTTTAAATAGACTATTGTTTAGTAAGGCCAATAATGTTTGAAACTACGGTAATATCTTTTTACTAAGATTATCACTGATGTAGCTCCTGAATAACAATGCAGAATTTTTAAAAAATATTAATCTCAATTGCTGTGCTATTATCTACAGGCAATCTTGATATTTTAGAATTTTACTCTTGGGGCACCACACAAACTGTTCAAGAACTTCAAATTCTAATGAGACAGTAAAATACACTCTGAATATTTTTGTCCAGTTTCTTCTCCTCCCATTCCCAACTCCTGAAAAACTGAATCCCAAATATTTGAAAACTTGTATCTTATCCTTGAGAGTGTTTGACAATATTCCCATTCTTTTGGTTTTTCCCATCTTTAATCTTAAAAGTGTTATTTAATATTAATTATTTAATGTTCTTTGTAGGGTTAATTACAAGGAGTATTTCAGGGTTCATTGTTCATAATTAAAAAAACTTTCAAAAGCTGATGAAGCAAATGTAAACCAGAAAAAATATGATTGATTGATATTTTTATTTGTGGCTATCAAAATCCTGGATATATATCTGAGTAGAGAACAATATGTTGTTCTGCAAAGTAGCATCTAGTTCACTTAAAATAATGTGAGTGCACTTCGGTTTAAATTTGAAAATTACAAAAGTTAACTAGAGAACTATCCAGAAAAAATATTGGTTGCTCAAACCTAGCTGAAATTAACAGTTTTAAAAACTTTCTTACGTGTGTAATGAAAAATCAACTTTGATTTAAACCCTTCCTAGAACACCCTGTTAAAGAAGAAAAATTCACTTTCCCATATTCAGTCTTGCATCTTTCAATCTAACAATGTGACATGACAAATATCTTTTTTCAGTTGGTTTCAGAAAATTCCAAAGACTTAATTTCAGACACATGGGTAGCATTGCCTTTAGGATGGCTTATATCTTCCAATTTATAATATTTAAGGAGTTTAAGTTATCGAGGACTGGAGATAGAAATTATTGACAAATTGCCATGTTTTGGTTTTGCACATGAGCAGATTTCTATTTTGTATTTAATAATAATAATAATAATAATAATAATAATAATAATGATGATGATGATGATGATGATGATGATGATGATGATGATGATGATGGAAGGTACCTTGGAGGTCATCTAGTCCAACCCCCTGCTCAAATGGATGACCAGTCTCTTCTTAAAAACTTCCAGTGTTTGAGTATCTAATAGAATTTACCTAATAGTAGCCAACCAAATTTGCAGACTATAATCTTTCTTATTTAGTAAACCCAAACTAATAATCTCAAACAAATAAATTGGATTTATTAGTGTGGTATACATAGGAATATGTTTTATGCCATCCAGAACTGTGTATTTGTGAGATGGATGACTATATAAATATGCTGAATAAATAAATTATATATAAAAATTCCTTCAAATAGTATTTTTTTCAACTGTCTTATCCTCATGATTATTATCACCATCATAATAAAAAAAGTCATTGACTATAGGAAAAAAACTTATCTGAACTCACTCAGAATTTGCTGTATCTGGAATAACTTTTCTAAAAGTAAAGCAAAACAAAACACAAAACAGACAGGGCACTTTCAATGTACTTAGCCATGTACTGTTTTCAACAAAATCCCACCATTTAAAGATATCTAATTGTTACCATGTTTTGTAAAAGATGTGCTTAGATTCTAAATAGAAAAAAAAACTTTGAAAGAAGTTCAAAGATATGAGTGAGTCTCTTCTTCTGAATACTTTTTGCAGATTTAGCATGAAACTATGTAGTCAAATAATTTTCAATAAATCTGAACAAGAAAGAAATAATCTATAAAGAACAATAGACCAAAAAAGTATGGTATTCTGATCTGAAAGCACTATGCTGATATCACCACAGCTGAAAAATCCATTTGTATAAAGCAGAGTTCTACACCTAATAATAATCAAAGCTCCAATACCCATTTTCTAATGTGTATACAGATCTAGGAAATAGATTAATTAGAGAAGTGTTTAATTTCTCCACATTACAGTATAAGGCTCTTGTAAAATCCAAACCCTTCTCACCAGCTGCCTGCAATTAGTGCAGGTTCGCATCCCACCAGGCTCAAGGTTGACTCAGCCTTCCATCCTTCCGAGGTAGGTAAAATGAGGACCCAGATTGTTGGGGGCAATTAAGCTGACTTTGTAATAATGCCGCTTGGGGTGTGTGTGTGAAAGCCCTAATAAGCAGGCATATACATAGAATGAAGGCTACCGCTAAGCTTGTAAGCCGCCCTGAGTCTTCGGAGAAGGGCGGGATATAAATGGAATTAAAATAAAATAAAATAAAATAAATATAACAACAAGCTTTCTTCCTCCTGATACATGCATGAAATTATATCTGTATAATTGCATGCACACAGGGATCTCTTCCTCCTAGTCTGGCAGTAGGAATAGTATTCTCTACTATTCATGCTTTAACTTGATAAATAAATATCAACTTAATATTTGAAAAATGTCCATGACTCTGATTATCTTACCATCACTTTTTTAAAAAAATTTGCATTTCCAATTCTCTACTAGAAAACAATGACAGCTGCCTTGCCGCTCTCATGTTACTCATTAAAATAATATAGTCTCCCTGCTGCCTCAGTGACTTCTTGCTTCCAATAAAGAGGTAACTACCAATCAGGAGGTAGACAGCTGCACACCTATGGTTGTTTTACACAGCAAGATCACGTAGTTGTTTACACTCAGCTTTAAAGCAAACATTTGCTTCAGTCAAAATGTACTGACAGAAATTGGCTCCCACATAACACTCACAGTTGTGGCCCAGTTTAAAGTTATATTCTGTATTCAAGAACCGTGCATTCAGCATCTTTTTACATTTCTCACAGTTAATTATGAGAAATGTAAAAAGATGGTGAATGCAGGGCTCTTCTAAAACAGGAGAAAATATTGTTTGATTAAAGCTTTGGTTATATTTTTTCATTTGTGGGGTTCTGTTGTTGCTGAATGCATTTTAAAATGCATTGACTGTAAATAATTTAAAATCATTTCATGAAATATAGCAATTGCCATAGTATATTTTGAATGTGACCTCTTTGACTTTATTCCTTCACTCACAGCTGATTATACACACACACACACACACACATATATATATATATATACGGTATACTGTATATATATATATATATATATATATATATATATATATATATATATATATATATATATATGTTTTCTTTTCTTTTAGTACGATATCCAGGCATTCAGAAATGGTACAATTGCTTACATCATGGAAGTCATTATGATACCAGAAAAACAGCTATATATTATTTGGTTGTTGTAGTAAAAAAAACTTTAAAGGGTTTGTAATATCTTAGAATATAAAAATATTCATATTCTGTACATTTTAATGGATTTCCTGATTTCTGCTAATCTACCTTGCTAAGTGAACTATAATTCATGGAACAATCTGCTACATTTGTGAGTTTCTAAAGTATTACTGGATATTTTACTTCTACAGTAGGTATTAAGGGTATACAAAACTTTCTCAGCTTGAAACAGTTATACTGTGTGTCCTTTTTACATGTGTTTTGTTCCAAATTTGCGAGACCATGTATTGGTTTTATCACATTCTTGAATCAAAACAGTCATTTTTCATCATATTGTTTTGATATTCTATTCCAACAGCTGGGAGGAGAGGTTGGAGCCTCGCAACTGCCAGGCCTTCAGCATAGGCTGTATCAGGAGGCAGTTATCACAACTACAAGAACAATGTATTTGTAGGATATAATAATAGAATTTTGAAAACCTGACAGATTTTTTTCCCTTCTACCTCATATACCAAAGGAAGTCAAGGCAGGGCAATTTGAATGTCTTTCTCTCTCCCTCCTATCTTTCAGGGCTAAACTAATGTTAATGTAACCATCCTTGCATTCCTTATTCAAGGTTATCATTGAACTCTCTTATGCCAACTTAACTAATACTGATTTCATTCTTGCTATTACTACTGGAATTGGAGGTAGTGAAGTTGGTTAGCATATGTACAGAGGCAGATGTTATTGCTGCCAGCGGGCTCTACTCACTGATTCACCTGGGTGAAAGCATTGACATTCAGGCATTATTTTACAATGCCTTGGTAAGGCCACACCTGGAATACTGCATCCAGTTTTGGTCACCACGATGTAGAAAAGACGTCGAGACTCTAGAAAGAGTACAGAGAAGAGCAACAAAGATGATTGGGGGACTGGAGGCTAAAACATATAGGGAACGGTTGCTGGAATTTGGTATGTGTAGTTTAATGAAGAGAAGGGTGAGGGGTGACATGATAGCAGTGTTCCAATATCTCAGGGGCTGCCACAAAGAAGAGGGAGTCAAGCTATTCTCCAAAGCACCTGAAAGCAGGACAAGAAGCAATGGATGGAAACTAGTCAAGGAGAGAAGCAACCTAGAACTAAGGAGAAACTTCCTGACAGTTAGAACAATTAACCAGTGGAACAACCTGCCTCCAGAAGTGGTGAATGCTCCAACACTGGAAGTTTTTAAGAAGAGACTGGACAGCCATTTGTCTGAAATGGTATAGGGTTTCCTGCCTTAGCAGGGGAGTGGACTAAATGACCTCCAAGGTCCCTTCCAACTTTATTATTATTATTATTATTATTATTATTATTATTATTATTATTATTATTATTATTATTATTATTATTATTATTATTTTGGATGGCTGATTGTAAACAAGACTCTTATCTAGAGTCTTGCTAGATTAGAGGATTATATAAAGCCAAATAAAAAAGGTAAAAGAGTCCCTGTGGATTTTACTCCACTAGTCGTTGCCACCTATAGGAGGTAGTGCTTACCTCCATTTCAAGGCCATTGAGCTAGGGCTGTCCAAAGACATTTCCACGGTCATGTGGCCAGGATGATGTCACAGAGAGCTGTTACCTTCCCACCGAAGTGGTACCTATTTATCTACTTGCATTTGTATGCTTTCGATATGCTAGGTTGGCAGGAGTTGGGGCAAGGATGGGAGCTCACCCTGTGGTGTGGAACTTGGATCTCACACCTGAGCTGCGGGCTTTCCAGCTGACAAATGCCACATCTTAACCACTGAGCCATGTTGCCCTCCCCAGAAACCCAATCCCACTAAACATAAATATTTAATGGGAAATATCTATCTTGTCTGGTATAGTTGAATTATTGTGTACTTTTTGTGTCTCTAATGGATTTATTTATGCTGAGATTCAGAAAGTATTTAAATACTAGTTTACTGGTTTATTATAATTCTGATCTTTTTAAAAATTGCCATTGTCCTAATTTTAGTAGCATTCCTGTAATAATATGATTTTGTAGTTATTTATGTTAAAGTAGGTACACATAAATAGGATATAAAAGTAAAAGCTGCCTCTTCCATAGCTGGTTATAGGAATTTCTTTTATTTTTGAAAAATAATCAACCTTTTGGCCAAAGTTCCTGTTGGTTGAGTAGTGAGTAATAAGCAGCATGTGTTGCCCAGCTGCTTTAATGATTTTGTTCCAAGTTGTTACTGTTTTCTAAAATCAAAGTGTTTTAAGGTTTGTTCACTGAAACATAAGCTGTTTTGTCCCAAACATATTTTCTACTCAGTATATATCCCTAACAAACCCTACATCAAACTGTTCCAAACTTGAGGCATTATCTTCATAAAGATTATCAGGAAGTTTGTGGGAAAGCCACATTGATAGATATTAATATAGAAAGAGGTGTAAGTGTAATGAGTAGGACTCTTTGTGGTCTGAGTTGCAATACATGTTCAGAAGAATATTTTTCTCATATTAGTTACTGACTGCAGTTTTAACAGATTTGTGATACAATTACTATATATTAAAGTATATATTCTATAAAAAATAGAATGGCATTTATATTTTGGATTGACCATCTACCTAACTTAATAAATTTTATCTTCATTTACCTGAACATTTAAGTCTACAAATCTAAAATCCGAAGTTTAACAATATTGTTAGAAAAGTTCCTAACATATGTTGAAACATCAAATTATAATCCAAATAGTCTTAATTAATAAAATGCTTGCCCTCACTAAGTCAATAACAGCTTAATGCCATATATTAAATATAGATAAAAGTGCTTGGAAAAAGTCCTACTTTAGCAAACCCAAATTTTAGTTGTGCCGTAAATACCTTCAAACCTATTTTATTGCCATGATCAATTGCATAACTATTTTCATATTGGTCTTTTAATTGATTAGTGTTTTGTCTACTTACTGCTACACCTGTCTTAAAAAGGAGGTAATGAACAGTCTGTGTGACATCTGCTGCATGCATTAGATTGTGGTATGGATTTTTATACTTGCTATAGCCAACTTCCAGAGCTTCCACAAAGGAGACAAGAGCAGAAATTGGAATCTATATATATAAAAAAGAGGGTAGATTGTGAACAACTTTAGCACAGTAATAGATTGATTTAACCTTACTAAACTTTTCATCAGCAGTGTTTCATGTGCTTGAAAATTCTGACATTCTTTAAAGCAAATGCCATCACCCAACTGTATCTTCTTTGAGTTACATAATGTGCTCTATGTCTCACTAATATTAATAAATACAAATTGAAGCAACATATCGGCACTTTCTTTCAGAATTAAAATGTTTAATCTATGAATAATAGGTGATTGACAGGCTAAAAAAACTTCACCCCTGTCCTGTTCTAGTTTCAGTATAGTTTTTAAAATGTTAATCTGTGTAGTTCTAATATTTTAATTATTTTTCTATTTGTTTTAGTTCTAGTAAGCTGTTCAGAGTCACCTTACAGGAAAGATGCAGCATAAAAAATTAATAAAAATAATAATACCTTCATTGTAACATTATAAAACTAATTTTATATTATTTACATTACAATAATATATAATTATTAACCATTATTTTAGGTATGGAGAGATATGATTATATAATCATGATTGAATTGCTCTAGATCATGGGTTAACTCATTTATAAATTGGAAATACATTGTTATATATATATATATATATATATATATATATATATATATATATATAAACACAAGATAAGACATCCTACTATTAAATACAGTACATTGTGTTGTTTAAGTGTTCCCTTTATTTTATATATACATACATACATACATACATATATATATATATATATATATATATATATATATATATATATATATAGCGTTTCCACCTAAATCTTTAAATTTAAAAATTACATATTCACATTTAATACTTGTTTTGTTTTTTGAAAGAGAGATTTTCCTTATTTCTTCATACCAAGATGCCAAGATATTAAAAAATGCTTCAAGATATTTGAATGAGTTACTTTGAGTAACATAAATTCCATCAATTTTCCAAGAGTGGCAATGTATAATGAAGAATACTTTGGTTTTACTGTAATTAATATTGAGGCACTCTCTCTGCAATAAGGCAATTCCTCCAAGGCATCACTTAAGATGATGACCATGTCACCATGATCAACTAGAACCAAAAAGATTTTCTAACCAATATAGGATGATGAAACTCTAATATAGGGCTTGCATCAGAAAATTTATATAAAAATTAAGAAGAACGGTCACCAAAATATAGCCCTGCTTTACCTCTTTTCCAAAAGATAAGAAAGAAAGAAAAATAGAAAATGCCCTTGTGATCCAGTTTGGATCTTCATTATAATGTTCCCATGGAGTTTCATAATTAAAATGAAGAGAATGCAGTTATTGATCAGTCTCTTCTGAAGGCAAAGGGAGTTTCTTCTTCATTAATCCATATAAGACAATATTGCTGTGTACCTTCCATTAACAGTAGTAAATAACCTTTCAGTTGGGGAATTGTAAGTACAACATCATTACCATATAATTTAAGTTCATGTCCTTGAGTTCCTAATTTAGCTCCGGACTTTCTAACTTCATGATTTATTTTTACTGATAATGGTTCTAATGCCAATAAAAAATAAAGAAGGGTAAAGGATAAACAACCTCTCTGTGTGGTAAATAAGTCACACTGTAGTTGTTAAATGAGTTTTGCACCTCTCTAGAATTGTAATTGATTCATTGTAGTTATGAAGTCAATGACAGTATTCATGGTAATCACAAATTCTGCTCAATTCCTATTGCAGATAAAGAAAGTATTCTATTATTTTGCTTTATGGAGTAATACGGACATTTTTGCATGAAGTGTTTGCTATATTATTTATGCCTCAGATTCTGTAGACATTTATTATACATTCCTGCTATCCATAAATAAATAAACAAATAAACAAATGCTGAATTGTTGTATTTATATACATACATATATTCTAATAGAAATTGGGATGTATTGAGAGGGGAAGGATAAACAGTCATAACAAAGGATTAAATCCTTCATGTAGAACGATTACAGAAGCACTTGTTTTCCTTTACTTCCTATAATGGCTATGAAGCCAAATAATACTCTTGTCACCCAAAATGCATATGGTTTATGGAACAACCACTTATGTTAATTAATCATATTTATATTATTGTAGCTTTTGCATTTCCCCATTAGAGAACACACAATTATTCTATTGAAAATGAGATATCAATATGATTGGTGAAACATTGTGGTCCCTATTCCTTGTAAATCAACATCACAATCAAAGCCATGCCACTAAAAAATGAAAGCTCATCAGTGGGATGAACAGCTTAGATTCAGAAAAGACTGAAATGAAATAAGTCACTGAAAAAGTTTTGTATGAATTCCAGTTTCAGGGGGAGTCTGCAATCAATTATTAGAGGTTGACAAGACCACGGAATATATAAGTCAGTCACAGGCAGCAAGAGATGAAGAATTGGATACAGGATCTCTTGACAGTCTTAGAGCCCATATGGCTAAGTATGGAACAGGTGCTTGTTGGAACTCACATTGGCCATTGGCCATTTGTACCTCTTTGGAAACAAGCTATCAAAACAAAGGGATTGTGACTTATATATATGTGTGTGTGTGTGTGTTTGCACATATGTCCTACCTATATTTATTAAATCCTTGCAAATAAAGCTCCTTGCAAGTACTCCTCAGAGTGTGTTTATTTTCTTCTCCACACATAGAATTCAAAACTTAGAATGGGGAAGAAATAAGCCACAAATAACTTGGATAAGAATAGGAAGCAAAGAGTATTGAAAATAATAAAGCCAAAAAGCATGATAAGCATGGGCCATAATTTTATGGGAAGTCTTCCTTTGGCAAAACCTTTTAATACTACTAATTTCATTCCATATATGATGGAGTCATAGATTTCTGAAATTGCCCAATTTTAGTTTATTACAATAATAAGAACATTCTAAGTAAATCAGAGGACAATATATTGCAAACAGTAGCCAAAATAGAAAATGACAATGACAAAAAACCCAGAAGTATAAATTACTGATATGTCACTTTTCAATAATCTATGAATAGGAGAAAGGAAAAAGTATTAGACTACTAACCTTGAATCGGCTGATCAAATCATAGCGTGTGAGTAGTTCATAGAAAATAAATTTTAGTGCATGATCCCCACTAGCATCATTTAATGCAAATACATCAAATGACCACTTGTCTACATTCTGTGTGGAGGGAAAGAAAGGGCATTAGTATATTCTCTTAACCATCTGCACACAAATAAACACTCATACACACACACACACACACACCTTTTTAAGAAGCTTCAAAGTATGGTTTTTAATATTTATTTTTATTAGTTTAATATGAAATAGATAATATGCTGTTTTGATTCAGACAAAGCCAGGAAGTCATCTATTTGTGTTTCAGAATTTGCTACTTCAAAGGACCTGCATCAATGGTACTTGATTGTGGCTTATTGTGGCTGATACACTGCAGCCAGAAGAACTGGCAGAATTTATGATCCAAAGGATCATAAAACCCACCCACTCCACTTATACTTTTCTATATCTCCTACCTACAAGAAAATTTAAGCCATTCATTGTCCATAA
Organism: Vipera berus; assembly: GCF_964194415.1. Taxonomy (NCBI): domain Eukaryota; kingdom Metazoa; phylum Chordata; class Lepidosauria; order Squamata; family Viperidae; genus Vipera; species Vipera berus. Next base: position 74,830,372 of record NC_138205.1, on the reverse strand, counting down.
TGGTTTGTGTGTAACAGGGAAATGGCAGATAGATAAATGAAAATATCCTGTTATGCACTTGACATGACATTTATTTTAACATGGTCCTCAATTACTGTAGTGGTCCAACTAAAAAGCAGGATTTTTCTGCTAGTGTTGCATTTTGATTTTAATGTTTTGAATATTTTTTTATTTTTTGTGTTCATTTTTTTCATTTGTTGCATGCTGCCTTGATGGTTATATAGCAGAAACACAGAAGAAATAAATACAAAATTCTCTCCTTTTTAATAGTTACACAATTACTAATCCCATTTTATTATTATGTTAATGTGAAAGAATATTTTAAATCATTCTCCATGTTTTAATTAATACAAAGAAAAGTATATACATTGACAAAAAAGAGATACTTTATTGCATTACAAGTTAGAAGAAATTTCATTTAATATTACTGATATCATATATTTAATTATATTAGAAATGAATATGCCAAATGAAATTTGGCTGTAAAACTTCCTGTTGTGTTTTCAGACTAAGTAAAATCACCACAAGCAATCAGCAAAGCACACAGTGGCTAGAACCCATGTTGTTATAATATCTATCACCTAGTATTTTCAAATAATGCTTTGAAAATAGAAGTAAATAGTATCACTGTCCTTAAAATGGTTGAAGTTATCAATGCATAAATAGAAGAATAGTGATAAATGAAAAATGTTTATTCTATATAAATGTTATCATTGAGAAATGATATGGTCTTTCCTATTTCAAATTCAAATTCAGATTAGCTGAGCTCACTCTGGTTGATCATTCAATTAGTATTTAATGTGCAAACTTCTAGTTGCTGAGTCTATTTAAAGTTTAAACATGTGGGGCCGATTTTGAATTTGCGGGATATATTTGTAAAGTCTTTTTTTCAAAATTATTATTGAACAGATGTTATGATTGTCAGTTTAACAGTAGATGCTTAGGGATTTTTTTACTGTAAAAGATGACAAAAGGACAGTTCTTCCCAGGAAGTTTGTAAACTATAAAGTTCTGTTAGCCTAAAGCCTAATAAGAATATTTTGATAGATACTTAATATCTGACCAACATCTGTGAAGAAATAATTTGAATGTGTTTTGAGTAGGGCATGCAAGCACATATGTACATACTTTATGAGGTCAACCAGACTCAAAAGGTAAAGCAAGAATTTCAGAGTCTGGTACAAGGATGTTATTTAATGACTACAAAAATATTTGGATTCAAATCCACAAGAATGTTGGCAGTTTAGTTTCTAGAGCTAGTCGGCAATATAAAGACTCAAGATCTGTGATATTCTAAATGTTGTGTATTAAGGTTTAAAGAAACACCTAAGCACTTGTATAACAGTCACTACCAGTATGCATTTGAACTGTAACCATTTTGGCGGGAGTCAATTATGGCGGGAGATTTAGGTTTAATTTGATTGGTTGGCTGTTTACTCAGAAAGGTATATAAAGAATGCAAGTACCCCCTAACCCCTTAGTACAGTTATGGTCACCTAATACAGAGCTGTTTGATTGTACTCATCTGCCTGGCATCATTCATACTCTTCAGAACCAACTACACAACAGTGGCAACAAAGGTGGGATCCTGCTTCACCTCAAAGAGCTGAATTCACAAGGGGTCGGCTTCACATGCTGGAGGAAAGAGGCATCTTTCTGCCCCCTCTACGGCCGGCTAGTCACCATGCTAGTGGCCACATACTCAGAATCACATGTCTGAGTCTGTGGAGCAGGATCCAATCACACAAGGAAGAAGATGCCAAAGGTCAGCCAGCCCAGAGAATTCGACATCCGCCACCCCGAACAGTGGCCATCACATCTCGGGCAAGTCAAAAACTACCTCCAGGTGAACCAGATTGCAGAGGATGGCCTAAAAGCGGCGACCTTGCTTTGCATAAGCGGGCCAGCAACATTCGATCTGGCTGAAAGCCTATTCGCCCCTACACCAATAGAAACTGTCTCATTCACCGACCTCAAGCAGAAGCTGAATGGCCACTTCAAGCCCAGAATGTCCGAAATGGCCTGGCGATTCCATTTCGACCAGAGGGTGCAACGGCCGGGTGAAACCGCATCTGAATTTATCGTGGCCTTGCGACAGGCCGCCCGTCTCTGCAGGTTTACCAACCTAGATGAGCACCTACAAGACAGGCTTGTGTGTGGCCTAAGAGACAAGAGACTTCAACAGAAACTTTTCGGTAGGCCCAACCTAACACTGCAAGACGCGCAAGATGAAATCATGGCTGACGAGGCGTCCGGAGGCGCAGTACAGGTGCTGCAGACTTCCCTACCCAGCAAAGCGTAAGAACCAATCCACCATGAAGTCGCTACTTACAGCAAGAACACAGGAGAGGAGGAAACCAAAATCAACCAAATTTGCAAGAAGACAGAGCAACGAGATCGAGAACGCAAGAACAGGGAGAACCAGCAGAAGGCAGTTTCCTTTCCAAGATGCGGAGGTTGCAGTGGCAACCACATACATGTGAGCTGCAAATTCTGGTCAGCCACATGTTAGGCCTGCGGAAAATCAGGCCACATCGTGGTGGTCTGCCATAGCCATTCCCGAGAGGGCCTACACAAGAAACAGCCAGAGAACTCGTCATGGAGAAGTACCAGGGCCCAGAGCCCGACCAGTGTGGGGTTTTCCAAAAGCCGGAGGGCCATCTGCAGAACGTGGGCCCACCGCCCACTTAAACTGGGGCCCACAGCCCACTTAAACTGCCCACTTAAACTGGAAATCCGCTTACAAGGCATTCCTTGTAAGATGGAGCTAGACTTCGGCTCTGCAGTCTCGATTATCTCTTATGAGACTTTTAAATATGTTTGCGGCCGAAGTAAGCAGTGGGTCAAATTGAGGCCCTCCAGTATCATTTTAACTGACTTCTAAAATGCCTGGGTAAAAATTAAGGGGGAGGCCACCCTTTCCGTATGGTTTAAAAAGTTTCAGGGGCACTTGGATGTCATCATAGTCGAAGGCCAGAGAGCCAGTTTAGTTGGGTTAGACTGGTTTGAGGTGTTGGGGATTGTGATATCAGGCATCCATAGAACGCAAGGGATCAATATCGAGTCTGTCTGCAAAGAGTTTGCAGACGTCTTCGATAATAAGCTTGGAATATATATGGGCCCCCTCATAGCATTTAAATTAAACCCCAGTGTCTTACCTATAGAATCAAACCCAGGAGAGTCCCCTTTGCACTTAAGCATAAAATCGAAGAAGAACTAGACAGATTAGTGGAACAAGGGATCTTACAGGGGGGGAATGGGAGACACCAATCGTCACCCCCCTCAAATCTAATGGGGAAATCCGCATCTGTGTGGATTATAAGTGCACCCTGAATAAGACCCTCAACCAGCATGCTTACCTAGTCCCCACGGTCAGCCATGTTCTCGCTTCCCTCCAGGGTGGTGCCATTTTTGCTAAACTTGATCTCGCGCAGGCGTATCAGCAGCTGCCTGTTACCAAGACTATAGCAGCATCTCAGACCATTGTAACACATAAGGGAGCCTTCAAAGTTAACCGCCTGCAATTCAGCATAAGCGTAGCACCTGGCATAGTTTGCATGAAGGCACTAGCAAGGAGCTACCTATGGTGGCCGGGGTTAGATAAGGCAGTGGAAGAGCAGGTACACGGATGCTACACTTGTCAAAGGTCCAGACCTGAGATGCCCCAAGCGCCTGTCCACAAATGGGAGGCAACACACACCCCCTGGTCCAGGGTCCACATCGACTATGCTGGTCCATTCCAAGGACAGCTTTTCTTAATAGTGGTGGATAGCCACTCAAAGTGGCTAGAGGTGGTGCCAGTCCCAAACATGACCACTGCCAGAACAATCCTAAGGAAACTTTTTGCCACTCATGGACTCCCTGACGTTTTGGTATCAGATAATGGGACTCAATTTACCACTGCTGACTTTCAGGCCTTCTTGAAAGCAAACATGATTAGACACGCCACATCCACGCCCTTCCACCCATCGTCTAATGGTCAAGCAGAAAGGATGGTGAGAACAACCAAGGATGCACTCAGGTGCATCATCACTGGTAACTGGCATCACAGGTTAGCAGACTTCTTATTGTGTCAACACTCCACACCATGTACAGCCACTGGAAAGAGTCCTGTGGAGCTCCATTGGGGCAGACGCCTTATCACCAAACTGGACAGACTCCACCCTGACAGAGTGGCTTCTGAGGCTGCTTAACTGCTCATATAAATGTAATAAAATAAATAAATAAATAAATAAATAAACCCAAAGGGGACTAAAACTGAGTGACTTGGTTTGGGCCAGGAACTACTGTCCGGGACATTTATGGATTCTGGGGGTGGTGGTTGACAAAACCGGGCCCCTATCTTACTTAGTAGGGGTGGAGGGGGTCGACAGTTTAGACGGCATATAGACCAGTTATGAAAAAGAGTTCCAGAATGGTCACCAAGTGACCTCGGGGAAAATGGTCCCTCACTGAGTGCTCAAGCGGGCACACAAGCTAGCTCACATCCTCCCTAATGGAGCCACCAACAAACAACTGAGTTCGTGTCTGAGGAGGACCACAATGACACAGAACTGCATCAGGAGACTCCAGATCATTCGATCAACAACCCTTCAATGACCGCTGTGCTAACTCTGCCACAGGGTCTGACTCTGGGGTGGGCTGAACAGAAACGGTCAGCCAGAGCTTCCCTACTGACTCTTCAGTTCAGGAGAACTTGAACTTCCAGGGCATGCCTAGCAAATTGTTAGACCAACAGGGGAGAGAACCCCTAAGACGTTCATCACAGCCTCATAGGCCACCCGCTTACCTCGCTGACTATGTGGTCAATTAAGAGGAAGAAGTTGTCATGGTCTTCATTGGGCACGTCTTGTTATTGTTAATTTCTGTAAAATAGGGTCCGCCTAATCTATATCTGGGGGTCAGTGTGTACCATTAATGGTACATTGCAACTGACATCGACATTGGGTTGCCAGGGTCAGTATGAGCAACCCTCAACTTGCTTAGATGTTACAACCTTGAGTGGGGTCAATCACTCATAAACAAATAGTGGAGGTTGGAGTGAGAAAATCCTTACATAACAGTTTGCTGTGTATAACCTTGAGGGGCGTCAATCCTTCACATTTAGTCTGGAATGTGGAAGTGGAAATGTAAATATGTTTTGCATAAGTTATATTGTTTAATCCTTAAAAGGGGAAGGGGTGTTGTGTATTAAGATTTAAAGAAACACCCAAGCACTTGTATAACAGTCACTACCAGTATGCATTTGAACTGTAACCGTTTTGGCAGGAGTCAATTATGGCGGGAGATTTAGGTTCAATCTGATTGGTTGGCTGTTTACTCAGAAAGGTATAGAAAGAGTGCAAGTACCCTCTAACCCCTTAGTACAGTTATGGTCACCTAATAAAGAGCTGTTTGATTGTACTCATCTGCCTGGCATCATTCATACTCTTCAGAACCCACTACACAACACTAAACCACCACATTAACAGTCTAAATGATAAGAACAATGAGCTATATTCCTGGAAGCCAAATTTATTTATTTATGTTTATATTTTCTAGTCTGCTTTTCACTGATAAAACAATTCCACCACAGTGGAGTATAATTTATTTACCCTGAGTATACAGTTCACTTCTAATTGAGCCAAAAAAAGGAAAGATTTCACAGAAAAAAGTTATTTTCATCTAAGAGTAGAAGTATTTCCTTTTGTCATAGTAAGGAGAATTTAGATCCAACTGGATAAGTGCAATTCTTTTAATACAGGTCACACTAATATTTCTTTATATGGATAGTTAAATGAGATTTAAACCAAAATCAGTTACAAATATTCTTAAAGCCACATGTGATTTTTAACCCTACCAGTTACAGTGAATTCAGGTCACTATGTAAAATTTCATTTTAGTCTTCTCTCAAATTGACATGAAGTCTACACCTGAGTTTTCAATTAGGGTGTTTCTTAATATGTTAGGATCAACACAAGATTTGAAGGATTGCTTCATGAAACTCCTTCTGTGTACAAATTCACTGACAAACATATCTGACCAAGGATATCAGCCATAAGAACGATGCATTGTAATTTTAATTTCCTTATGTAGAAATAATGTACTTAAATCAGGGATTCAGGCGTGATCCACATTTAGTAATGTCAATAGTTGTGTTCTGGAACAGTAGTTGAATGGGAATTCTTCTACTCCATTTGCTGACTCAAATAATATTTTATACTTCCATGTAAATGTCTCAAGCGCATACAAAATTTCAGTTCATTTTAAGGAGAAAGACCTACTAGAATGTTGTAATTGCATGTGAAAAAATATTCATTTACACAGGAGATCAAGCTGATTGCAAAGTGATATACACTGTTCCTTCACTACATAAAATGGTCAATACTGGACAGTTTCATCATAATTTGTTAAGATAACATAGATGTGTGCAAGAAGGGAGGGGGAAAGTCACAAAACTTACATAATAATGTAAACTCTGCCCCTTATACAACACAAGTACAAAGGTACAACTTGTACTGAGTGGCAATAATGGCATTTCTTATTTTAGCAATATCAAAGTTAGGAATGGATGCCTATAATGATAAAATATATTGTTCATATTTGTTTCTTTAAACAGATTTCATTTAATATGAGAATAAAATTTAGAGAAAACAAAAGATATACTACAAAAACCAAATCAGGCTATAATATTTAAATATTTTATAATAAAAAACTATTCATTGATATTACCTTTAGTGCTACGATTACAGCTGGGGGGTAGCTAAGTCCAACCATATTGGATGTACGCCTGTACATTCTATCATGATAAAAATAATGTGTAAGAAGTGTAAGAAATGAAAATTAGAGCATACCTAACTTCTTTAAGTGGATTTGACTTATCAAAGTAAAAAAGTTACCTTTGTTTATTTCCCCTTTTTCATAACTTTTTTTAAAATATTTTAATTACAATAGTAAAAACAAATGTAAACTACACTCAGAAAAATAAATAGAAAGATTAAAAAGATTAAATAAAGAAAAGGTGTAAAAGAAAAAGAAGAAAATAATTTAAAGAAAAAGAAAAGAAGTAATGAAAGAACTTCCAATCTTCATCACAAGAGAAATGTAATTACTATTCACCCCATTAAGTTACAAATATCTTTTCTTCCCATAACCTAACCTTTTTTTATATGCATATTAACCTTTTCCCAGAATATGCCTATTTTATTTCTACGACAAATATTTATTTCTATTAACAAATAGCTCCCAGTCATGCCTAATGCTTTCTACAAAAATGCATTTTGCATATTAAGTGCAAAATATGCGTTGTGATATAATAGGTATAAAATTTACTACCAGTGTACTAATAGAAACTAGCCTTGGAGACTATCAGATTCTCCATCCTTTCTTCATCTAAATGGCCTGATGGGCTACAAAAAGAAGCATTAGCAGCCAGTATCATGGTTGATTGGCAAGAGTAATTATAGGTCCTAAGTCCTTTTCTTATTTAAGTTTCTTTTCTCCTGAAATGTAAGGTATACTATGCCACTAACAATAATTAACATTAATTATGCATTCTGTCTACAATTACTATTTAGGGACTGACTGAACTGTAGATTTTATAACTGGAATATCCAATCGAATTTTGGTATTGTTCTTTTCTCCCTTTTTAAGTAAGATCTAATCTGAAGAATTCTAGATAACTTGAAAATTTGTATATTATTTTGTGACATTTTATTGGTCCTTATAAAGCAGATTTTGAATTTCTTTTCTCCATCAATCAAAAGAGCTATGTTTGCTTTCTAGCTCCCACTCATTATAATAAAGATTATTAGTAGCCATAATTTCCTTTTTCCTTTTCCAAGCCAAACAATGGTTTGGATTCAGGTTTATACCAACAATGGCCCACTGAAATCAATGAGAATAAAATTATCTTCTTAAATCTGATTCCTTCTTATGCATCTACTTTAAATAAGCTTATGTTATAATCCAATTTATTATAAGTAAAAAATAGTTGCAGTATATATGTATGTGGCCTTGATATGTGCCCATGATTTTTACTCATGGATGGTTATTTTTGTAGATCATAAGAAAGACAACCAGTTTGCTGTAGTAGATAAGGCAGCAGGCTAGTATCTGGGAGACCATTAGTTCTAGTTCTACTTTAGGCATGAAGCCAGCTGGTGACCTTGGGGCACTCTCTCTTTCTTGGCCCTAGGAATTAGGCAATGATAAACAACTTCTGAAATCTTGCCAAGAAAACTGCTGGGACTTTTTCAGGAAATTGCCATGAGTCAAGACTGACTTGAAGGCACCAGACTGACTTGAAGGCACCAGATTGTTGGGGGCAATAAGCTGACTTTGTAATAATGCTGCTGGGGGGGGCAAAGCCCTAATAAGCAGGCATATACATAGAATGAAGGCTATTGCTAAGCACATTGGTTTGTGCTTAAATTGTAAGCCGCGCTGAGTCTTCGGAGAAGGGCGGGATATAAATGGGATTAAAAAAAATTATATTATAAGAATTTACAATTTACATTGTTCTCAGATTTCCATTCCCAATTTTGCTTGCTTTTTTCCCTCTCAAAAAAAAGTCAAATAGCCTTTATTCAAGATTAAGCATCTCTGCCCACTGCCTTTTACCTCTCAACAAATATTCCCGCTTGAACTGCATGAACAATGCTTCTGAATCGTGGCTTTTCTTCACTTCTTCTTAGCATCATACCCATCTGTCGGGTGAAAGTAGAAGCCAGCCAGTCACGAACTTCTGAAGGCACAGAGTCAGACTGGATATCACTAAGCTCATCTTCTGTGTCCAAGAGACGCCTGGAAAGGACAGTGGAAAACTTATATTAAGTAACAGTTATCTTGAAACATTATTTTTCCAATTGTCAAACATGTAAACCCATATATAAATCTATTGGTTAGTGAGTTTACTACTTTGTTTTATTCTATTTCATTCTGCAGAAGAAGTAAATTAAATAAAAAAACCTGCTACTGATATTGTGTTTTGTCTGGGGACAACAATAATACCAAAGTGCAAAGTACCTTATTTTTTAGAAGGCACAATAATCATGTAGTGCATATTATCTTTTTTGGGTTATTCATGATTAAAACTGCAATATTTATTTATTATTTATTTATTTATTATTTATACAATATTTATTATATGTTTTGTTGTTAGCCGCCCTGAGTCCTTCGGGAGATAGGGCGGGATATAAGTCCCATTAATTAATAAATAAATAAATAAATAAATAAATAAATAAATAAATAAATAAATAAATAAATAAATAAATCCAGGACTCAACTGTGCATTTATACTTAGCATATTTTCAAATGCTAGCTGTTCAGCCAAAATGCTTGTCTGATTTCTTTTCCATTCTTTTGCCATTTCAGAAGCTCAAAATAAATTATTCTATGGTAGAGAGATTTCCACAAGTTGAAAAGAAGGCAAAATAAAACATAAAAGCCCATAGTTGTTATTAGTAGTAACTTCTTAGTATTTAAAAAATAAAACGATTTCATTCCAAATTCTTCTATAGTTCTTCCAAAAGTTTCAAGACTTCTATAACAGCAGACTTTAATACTGAACTGGAATGTCTTCTTTATGGAGTGGCTCTGGCCTATTCTTTTCAATATTAGACAAATGACAAAAACACATCTCCTTCATTAAGTTTTGAGCTGTTAATGGTTTTAATGATAATGATTTTAATATTGATTTCAGTTGAATTGAATTGCATTTGTTTATTAAGTTTGTATACTATACAGTATGTTGCTTGCATTTATTTGTTTGCTGCCATAATGTGCAAGGTTAATACAATATAATGGTGATCATAATTTAAAATGTCCATGGTAATCATTTACATATCCTGCTAGATAGAACAATAAATTATTATTGTTTCTTGAATTAACATGAAAATAGAAAAAATAAATATAAATTTAATGATATTTGTGTAAATTAATGATATTTTTATATATAAAAATAAAATGTGGCTGAGTTGACAAGCAAATGTTTAAGTAATTCTAAACTAAATGCATTATCTGTGCCTCTTTATAGAACAAATCATTTCAGTCTTGTACTTTGTGGGTGAGGCCAGGTAGATAAGTTTTAATTTATGTCTTATTAACATATCAATTCCATCTCACAAAAATGAGAATAGCTGCAGCTGTTAGACAGGAGAAAGTGCTTGATGAAATCTTGGTGAAATAATACTGGAATAGTGTTAACATTTTCATTTCTTAAGATAATACGTTTACTGATTGTTCATGGTATTTCTAGGAACATAGAGAAAAATTATTTTCATATGTATGTAATATGCCCTATAGCCTAAAAATATTATGACATATTGGGTTAAAAACAAAACAAAAAGCTATACTGAAATAATTATCTCACCTAGTTTCATCAATGTATACAGATTCCAACACAGTAGCTGCATATTCCAGGTTCTTTTTTAGATCAACAACAGAAGCCTCTCCTCTCTCCAGTTGTTTTACCAATGATCGTAATCTGTGAGAAGAAAACAAGAATTTGATTCATAGAATTCTGTTTCTCAAATTTTATGTACTATAAGTGCATAAAATTCAATTTCTTGATAACACAGTCATAACTGTATTAAATGAAGTCTACTATAATCATATGCAATCCAGGGACACAAAAACCATAGAAGGTGCTATCTAGATTATGATAGCAAACCTACTGACACTGTCTAGGTTAACACCACTCTAATAGAAGGTATATTTTCATAAAAGCCTTTTCAACATGGCTTATAATGTAATTTAGAATGTGCAGGCTGTCAATTCCCCGCTGAAAAGCCCAAAAAACAAAACATCAGAGCCACTGCAAACTTCTAATGATTACTTTTATTGAGCAGAATCAAACTGGTAGGGTCAAAGGGAAGCTAGCTCTAAGGAAGCGGTGGGAAGCAGTTAATTAAAAGAATAAAACTTTTCCCACCCCTGTCTGACAGTGCAGGTCACATTGTTCAATACATCTTTTAGTAATTGTTATGAGAACAGATTTTAGTTTTGTCAAAACAATTCTTCAGCAGCTTCGGGTTTCACACTGATAAAGGACACCTGTAGATTCAAAGCACTCTTCCCTTCCTCCCCAGTCTGTTGGCTAGTTAGAAGCACACTGCGGTCCTAAAGGCAGTAGGGTTCATAGCTTGACACAGGCATAAAAAATTACTCTTAGAGTCAAAGAAACAAACGAAGAAAAGAATTTGACAGTATATATTACAAGACAAAATTTATTGAAAATATGGAATCTTCTAAAAATATGAACAAGTTCAGTGATTGCATTATTAGTTTCAGCATTAAATGCCTTTTATTTCAACACAGTTTTCAGCACTACAGCAAGAAGCTTTACTTGTAAATACCAATATGGCACATCCATAATGATAAACCAGACTAAAGACATAGCAAGAACTGCTCATTATAGAAATTGCTACAAGAATAAAAAGTAGTATCTAAAAATAGTTTCCAAAAAGAAGGAATATTAAGGACAGCACTCCCAGTTGAATCCTGCATGGTTGCAGCATCCTATCATCATCTGATTTCCTGCCTCTTACTAGCTTCCCCAGTGAATTTGCTTGTTGGAAACCAACAGTGAAGATCATAAATTGCAGTCATGTGCCTGCAGGATACTGTGACATCATAATTATGATTGGTCCATTGAGTGCCTGAATTGTAATCATGTGATCTTACTTACTATAAATCTTATAATATCATTAATTTTATCAAATGTTTTCATACTATTGAATGAACAGCTGACAAGGCAATCATCACAACATGGAAAAGATACCAATGAAAATATTATATTATTTTTCAGGGACCAAAGAGAGGGTTTATCATCTAAAATCAAACATGTTTGATTTTTATGGGGATACATCTGCACTGGAAAAAAGTTGTCATGAAATAATGTGTTGTTTTCCCCATTTCAAATTTTATGAACAATATGTCAGCACTCCTGGCCACAATTCAGTAATAAACCACAGTTTCTTGATTTTCCACAGCTTAATTCAACTCCTAGTCTAGAATTTGGCAGAACTGCCACATGCACAATAAAAGCTCTTTTACTGAAAACAAGATTGATGCCAAATGAAATGGTTTATTCCCTATTACCACTGCAACAGTACAGTCTCTCTGTTATACCCACAGATGTTTAAATCTATTGCTTTTTCTTCACACTCTTCATAAATGAATGGACTCTTTGCCTGGTGGCCTTGAAACCATGCAATGTTGAATGTTTATGTAATCTGCCATCTCTGGATTGAGAAATTCTGGCTCTTCCCTTAACACTTATACAAAGGGGAGGCAGGAAGAAGAGATAGTCATTGCTTCAGTAATAGTGGAAGTGCTTAAATGACAAGAAGGAATGGAAACTGCATGCTTGAACCCAAGCTTGAATAAAAAAAAGAAAGAATTTTAGGAAATAAGCATTATCAAGCAGAGGTTAGGGGGAGGGGTTGTTCCAAGCCTTATAGGACAATAAAGAGAAAAGGGTGGAAGTATTTGAGGTATTAGGTAAGATTCAAATTACCAAAAAAATGATATACTTCAAAGAATGATGATCTCAAGAGATGAATCCTATCTACAAGGACTGAAAGACTCAGACAAGATCAGGAAGAGAATTGAAGTTTGCACTGGATCTACAGGATGGAGCTCTACCACAACTGTATGTAAGAATTCGGAGGAGAAAACAGCTATCCCAGAGCTATCCTTGGCACCAGTGATGGGATTCAAATATGTGAACAACCAGTTCTCTGTGTGGATGCCGCTTCCGGGAGTCCATTCTGGGCCTGGGCAACAAATAATTAGCTACCGGTTCTGCCCAAGTGGTGCAAACTGGCTGAATCCCACCACTGCTTGGCACTATCTAGGCTTTCAGCAGCCAAGATTGATCCAGTGATGGAGAGCAAGCTGAGTTCCAGAGAATGAAGATCCAGGGGCTAACAGATGCAAGTCTACTCAGTTGAAAGGAAATGCTTCTTGGAAGAAAGAGGAATACATTTTTCCTCCTGAATAGCCCTTCTTGCCTTATGTTCAAGCTTTCTCTTAGAAGTAGAACGGTATCTTCAATTTGCCATGATATTCTTGATGGCTCAGTGTTTGATTCTCAATATTTCTTCTATGTTGCCCCTGTATTAGATGTGCAGTGAACTCACTGATTACTAACCTGCCCTGTGATTGCTAACTAACATTGCCTTCATGGTCTTATTTCTAATTTTAAACTCATCATGTGACTTGAAATTCTGTTTTACTAATCTTAATTATATATGATGAAACTGATGAGGGAAAATATCTTGCATAATGCATATATGTATTAAAAATATATCATTCATATATATATATCAATCTATCCATAATGGATTCTAGAAGAAACATAAGGGTTTGACAGAGCAACTAGTTCTGATTCTGATCAGATTCTATCTGTTGAGATCAGTTACCATCCGCCTCAGTGTTAAAGCCCAACTGCTTTCTGCCAAGCATATTATCCAGAGTGGCACTTGTGCTGCATATGTTTTCAAATTATTCAGAAAAACAAAAAAATGCCATTTTTCTTTTTGCATTGGCTTCATTCTCATATTCCCAGTAGAAATGGATCTGGGTTTCTCCCTTTCAGACAAGCAATTACCTTTAGTTAGTTAGTTAGTTGCGAAGTCGTGTCCGACCCATCGCGACCCTATGGACAATGTTCCTCCAGGCCTTCCTGTCCTCTACCATCTTCTGGAGTCCAGTTAAGCTCACGCCTACTGCTTCAGTGACTCCATCCAGCCACCTCATTCTCTGTCGTCCCCTTCTTCTATTGCCCTCAATCTTTCCCAGCATTAGGCTCTTCTCCAGTGAGTCCTTCCTCCTCATTAGGTGGCCAAAGTATTTGAGTTTTAGCTTCAGGATCTGGCCTTCTAAAGAGCAGTCAGGGTTGATCTCCTCTAGGACTGACCGGTTTGATCGCCTTGCAGTCCAAGGGACTCGCAGGAGTCTTCTCCAGCACCAGAGTTCAAAGGCCTCAATTCTTTTGCGCTCAGCCTTTTTTATGGTCCAACTTTCACTGCCATACATTGCAACTGGGAAGACCATAGCCTTGACTATACGCACTTTTGTTGACAGGGTGATGTCTCTGCTTTTTAGTGTGCTGTCTAGATTTGCCATGGCTTTCCTCCCTAGGAGCAAGCGTCTTTTAATTTCTTGACTACAGTCCCCATCTGCAGTGATCTTGGAGCCCAGGAAAATAAAATCTGTCACTACCTCCATTTCTTCCCCATCTATTTGCCAGGAATTAAGAGGGCCGGATGCCATGATCTTAGTTTTCTTAATGTTTAGTTTCAACCCAACGTTTGCACTCTCCTTCTTCACTCGCAACAAGAGACTCTTCAGTTCCTCTTCACTTTCTGCCATTAGAGTGGTATCATCTGCATATCTTAGGTTGTTGATATTTCTTCCAGCAATCTTAATTCCAACTTTTGATTCATCTAGCCCTGCCTTTCTCATGATGTGCTCTGCATATAAGTTAAATAGGCAAGGCGACAGTATAAAGCCTTGCCGGACTCCTTTCCCAATTTTGAACCAATCAGTGGTTCCGTGTCCAGTTCTCACTGTTGCTTCTTGGCCCGCATATAGGTTTCTCAAGAGACAAATAAGATGTTCTGGTACTCCCATCTCTTTAAGAACTTGCCACAGTTTGTTATGATCCACACAATCAAAGGCTTTAGCATAGTCAATGAAGCAGAAGTAGATGTTTTTCTGGAACTCTCTAGCTTTTTCCATGATCCAGCGTATGTTGGCAATTTGATCTCTAGTTCCTCTGCCTCTTCGAAATCCTGCCTGTACTTCTGGTAGTTCTCGATCCACATACTGCTGGAGTCTAGCTTGTAGGATTTTAAGCATAACTTTACTAGCATGAGAAATGAGTGCAATGGTGCGATAGTTTGAACATTCTTTGGCACTGCCTTTCTTTGGAATTGGAATGCAATTACCTAGGTATGCCTATTAAATGTCATTAGTAAATATTATATTGTTACTTCCAATGGGTTGTACATTGAGCCACCATCTGTTTCCTTAAACATATGTCCTGGATCTGTAGATCCCAAATGCTTTGCTGAAACTGAGCTAGAAATGTCTCACAACCTGGGCCCTAGCTACAGAATGTACTCCAGAGATCGATAAAAAACAGGCAACTAAAAGGATCAAAAATAGAGAGATAAATATTGCCAAAGTTAGAGTGTTAACAAACCACATTCAATTAGTTTTAAATTCAAGATAATCTGTTTCAGAACATTACTTTGCAGCCAATTACCAACAGATTAAAATTACACTATTTTAGATATTTATTAAAATAATTAACCCTAAATACATTGTTATGATGATACCTTTTTATGCATGGATAGAAATTGGGTTCTGATAAGCACAGCCACATGTAATGGCTTAAATGAATGTGGGAAGTAATTTTGTTGTTGTTAGTTGCGAAGTCATGTCTGACCCATCGTGACTCCATGGACAATGTTCCTCCAGGCCTTCCTGTCCTCTACCATCTTCTGGAGTCCATTTAAACTCATGCCTACTGCTTCAGTGATTCCATCCAGCCACCTCATTCTCTGTCGTCCCCTTCTTCTATTGCCCTCAATCTTCCCCAGCATTAGGCTCTTCTCCAGTGAGTCCTTCTTTCTCATTAGGCGGCCAAAGTATTTGAGTTTCAACTTCAGACTCTGGCCTTCTAAAGAGCAGTCAGGGTTGATCTCCTCTAAGGACTGACCAGTTTGAACGCCTTGCAGTCCAAGGGACTCACAGGAGTCTTCTCCAGCATCATAGTTCAAAGGCGTAAATTCTTTGGTGCTCAGTCTTTCTTATGGTCCAACTTTCACATCCATACATCGCAACTGGGAAAACCATGGCCTTGACTATATGCACTTTTGTTGGCAAAAGTTTGTCTCTGATTTTAGTATGCTGTCTAGATTTGCCATGGCTTTCCTCCCCAGGAGCAAGCATCTTTTAATTTCTTGGCTGAAGTTCCCATCTGCGGTGATCTTGGAGCCCAGGAAAATAAAATCTGTCACTACCTCCATTTCTTCCCCATCTATTTGCCAGGAATTGAGAGGCCAGATGCCGTGATCTTGGTTTTCTTAATGTTGAGTTTTAAGCCCACTTTTGCACTCGCCATCTTCATCTGCATCAAGAGACTCTTTAGTTCCTCTTCACTTTCTGCCATTAGAGGTTTCTCAAGAGACAAATAAGATGGTCTGATACTCCCATCTCCTTAAGAACTTGCCACAATTTGTTGTGATCCACACAATCAAACGCTTTAGCATAGTCAATGAAGCAGAAGTAGATGTTTTTCTGGAATTCCCTAGCTTTCTCCATGATCCAGCATATGTTGGCAATTTGATCTCTAGTTCCTCTGCCTCTTCGAAATCCTGCCTGTACTTCTGGTAGTTCTCAATCCACATACTGCTGGAGTCTAGCTTGTAGGATTTTAGGTATAACTTTACTTGCATGTGAAATGAGAGCAATGGTGTGATAGTTTGAACATTCTTTGGCACTGCCTTTCTTTGGAATTGGAATGTAAACTGATCTTTTCCAATCCTGTGGCCAATGTTGAGTTTTCCAAGTTTGCTGGCAAATTTAGTGTAGCACTTTTACTGCATTGTCTTTTAAGATTTTGAATAGCTCAGCTGGAATACTGTCACCTCTACTAGCTTTGTTGTTGCTCAGATTTCCTAAGGCCCATTTCACTTCACATTCTAGGATGTCTGGCTCGGGGTCAGTGACCACCCAATCGTGGTTATCTGGGACGTTAAGCTCATTTTTATATAGTTCTTCTGTGTAGTTGTGCCACCTCTTCTTAATCTCTTCTGCCTCTGTTAGGTCCCTGCCATTTTGGTCCTTTATCATGCCCATCTTTGCATGAAACGTTCCGTTCATATCTCCAATTTTCTTGAAGAGATCTCTGGTTCTATTGTTTTCTTCTATTTCTTTGCATTGTTCATTTAAGAAGGCATTCTTATCTCTTCTAGCTATTCTCTGGGAGTCTGCATTCATTTGCGTGTATCTTTCTCTTTCTCCCTTGCCTTTTGCTTCCCTTCTTTCCTCAGCTATTTGCAAAGCTTCCTCAGACAGCCATTTTTCTTTTTTGCATTTCTTTTTCTTTGGGATGGTTTTAGTTGTTACCTCTTGTACAATGTTGTGAACCTCCGTCCATAATTCTTCAAGCACTCTGTCTATTAGATCTAATCCTTAAATCTATTTGTCACCTCTACTGTGCATTTATCAGAAATATGATTTAGCTCATATCTGAGTGGCCTAGTCCTTTTCCCTACTTTCTTCAGTTTAAGTCTAAATTTTGCAACGAGAAGCTCATGATCTGAGCCACAGACAGCTCCTGGTCTTGTTTTTACTGACTATATAGAGCTTCTCCATCTTTGGCTGCAGAGCACATAGTCAATCTGATTTCTGTGTTGACTGTCTGGTGATGTCCATGTGCACAGCCATCTCTTGGGTTGTTGGAAAAGAGTGTTTGCTATGACCATCATATTCTCTTGACAAAATTCTATCAGCCTGTGCCCTGCTTCATTTTGTACTCCAAGGCCAAACCTGCCTGTTATTCCAGTTATCTTTTGGCTTCCTACTTTAGCATTCTAATCCCCCATGATGATAAGGACATCATTTTTTGGTGTTAGTTCTATAAGGTGCTGTAGGGCTTCATAGAACTGGTCAGTTTCTTCCTCTTCAGCACCAATGGTTGGGACATAGACTTGGACTACTGTGATATTGAATGGTTTGCCTTGGATTCGCACTGAAATCATTCTGTCGTTTTGGGGATTGTATCTCAGTATTGCTTTTCCTATCCTTTTATTGACTATGAAGGCTACTCCATTTCTTCTGAGGGATTCTTGCCCGCAGTAGTATACCTGATGGTCATCTGAATTAAATTCACCCATTCCTGTCCATTTTAGTTTGCTCATTCCTAGGATGTCAATGTTCAGTCTTGTCATCTATTGTTTGACCACGTCCAGCTTTCCTTGATTCATGGATCTTACATTCCAGGTTCCTATGGAGAAAAAATCTTTACAGCATTGGACTTTCCTTTCACCACCAGATACATCCACAGCTGAGCGTCCTTTTGGCTTTGGCCCAGTCACTTCATTCTTTCTGGTGCTACTAGTACTAGCCCTCTGCTCTTCCCCAGTAGCATATTGGACGCCTTCCGACCTGAGGGACTCATCTTCCAGTGTCATATCTTTTTTCCTTTTGGTACTGTCCATGGGGTTTTCATGGCAAAGATACTGGAGTGGGTTGCCATTTCCTTCTCCAGTGGATCACGTTTTGTCAGAACTCTCTGCTATGACTTGTCCGTCTTGGGTGGCACTGCGCAATATAGCTCATAACTTAACTGAGTTATGCAAGCCCCTTTGCCGCGACAAGGCAATAATCCATAAAGGGGGGAAACTAATTTACTTGGTGGTTATACATGCAAATAAATCAGGAGTGGAGAGCAAGGGAAAAATAGTAGAGAGGACAAGATGAATAGCTACAATTCCTGATTTACATCAAAGAAACATGAGCCCATATTCAAACATAAGAACTATATAAGAAATAAAAGAGAGGGCCTGTGCTCAGTGTACCTATTTCCAATTCAAGTGTGGAAAACTAAGAAGTTTTTTAGACATGTCTTTTTCATTTCTGGTCAGATTATGTAAATGTTTAAAAATGTCTGCAGTTTTGCCATGCATGGTGATATGCTCTTAGCACAATCAAAAAGATCAAGAGCCATTCTATAGGAGGTTCAGTGCTTCCTCCACTAACAGGACTTGCAGTTTTCCTCCTTGGGAACTCTATAATTCTTTCACAATATCAGACCTGAGTAGAAGAGCAACTGAAGATATTTCATGTGATTGTAAAGAGTTTGCATTATTCATCTTAATCTTCATATGTGCATAAGTTTTTTTTTAGC
The DNA here is from genome assembly GCF_964194415.1 of Vipera berus. Lineage (NCBI taxonomy): Eukaryota > Metazoa > Chordata > Lepidosauria > Squamata > Viperidae > Vipera > Vipera berus. The sequence continues at coordinate 74,811,465 of NC_138205.1, read as the reverse complement.
TGGTCTTAAGACTGTAATAAATATGTAGCATCCTTCTAATCAATTGTTCTTCCTAATTATTTCCAAGAAAATTTGTATTAACAACAATCAATACTTTCCTGGCATGTTTTTAATTGATACTTTAATAGCATCAAATTACAAAGTCCATTAGATTTACTGTCCACAATCCAACATTCACAAGTTAAACTATTTAGAGAACAGGTAAAAATCTGGAATGTTTATATAGATATTTCAGTAATTTTTTTCTTATTTGAAGCTGTAATCTCTTAGATCAATAGCAAAATATTGTAAAACTGTGCACCATCAAAATATGGCTCCTGATTGACTTTTATCATCATTTTGATATGTTGTACGAACAAAGGCCCTATCATCATTCAATTATCAACCAATTACCAAATACTTTCAGTATCAACTGTTATGATATATATGCATTAGTTACACTTTTATGTTTAATATTGCTAAAAGCCTGTGGATTTTTTGCATATTACTTTTATTTAATTATAAACCCAATAGGTAAAAGTAAAGGTTCCCCCGCACATGCGTGCAGGTCGTTTCCAACTCTAGGGGCCGGTGCTCATCTCCGTTTCAAAGCTGAAGAGCCAGCGCTTGTCTGAGGACGTCTCTGTAGTCATGTGGCCGGCATGACTAGACGCCAAAGGCGCACAGAACGCTGTTACCTTCCCACCGTAGTGGTCCCTATTTTTCTACTTGCATTTTTACGTGCTTTCAAACTGCTAGGTTGGCAGAAGCTGGGACGAGTAACAGCAGCTCACTCTGCTACGTGGCACTCGGGATTCGACCCACCAAACTGCTGACCTTCTGATCGACAAGCTCAGCGTCTTAACCCACTGAGCCACAGCATCCCTTATAAACCTTTATAAACCCAATACTCAATGGAATTATCAAATCCTATGGAAAATGAATGCACCCATCATAAATGTAATTAAAACAAAGTGGACAATTATTTGTATTCCAATATAATGAACTGGTATTATTTATCATAAATAATTACTTTACACTGGATTGAGATTAAGTATATTTGATTTAAATTTCATTGCTCTTGTCCAAACTAAATTAAGTCACAAGTAATTTTCCATATTAGTTTCTTTGGGATTTATTCTGTCCAAGTAGTGGTTAGGATAGTAGGCAGTAGCACTGAAAAGAGTATCAAAAAATCAAGAGGTGGCTGCAATTAGATGACTGAAAGCTTGCCGCATTTAATGTATGTCACAACATACATGAAAAAAGACATAGGGCTTCAGTCATGCAGTTGTAGGTACCAGCTTACATTTTTTTTTGTTTATTTCTTCACTTTTTTGGACTCTCTCCATGGATGATCTTGAAGATAGCATCAAAGACCTACAACAACATGACAATATTCTCTGCTTCTATGAAATGTTGATTTCAATTTTAAATCTTCAAAGGCTATATGACAATACCAAATGTTATTTATTCCAGGCTCAAGTAATTCAGTATCATTGTGGGTTAATTAAGAACAATATTTCATTTGAAGCCAGGCTCTAGTTAGATATGGTAGAGGAAATGGAGTTGCTTATTCCTCAGAGCAGAAAAGAAATTGATTTTATTGAATTATAAGCTATCCAAGTCCACAACTTCATAATATCTAATCTTTAATTATTTACTTAGTTTTAGTTTGGTTTAAGAAAAAGAAGTTCTGCTTGATAATATAGAAAACAGAAATCCATTCATATAAAGGGATATAAGATATTTCTTGAAACAAGATGAAGCAGTCTAGGTTTTAGCACAATTTTATTTTAAATTCTAGATAGCACTTTCTCAAATGGGTGTCAAGGAGAGGATGAAAAAAGAAGTTTCATGGAAATATTACGCAAAAGGAAACTGTTTCAAATATGAGTATCTTGGCCTATGACATTTATCTGGACTAACAGTGATCTGGGTTCAAATTTCAAGAGGCATTTTCATGATTTGTCATTGCTTTCCTGTAACTTCATTCTTTTTTAATGTATACATATATGTATGTGTATATGTACACACTCCTTAATCAAACTAAAAATACAAATCCCAGGCATATTGAAATCAGAACAAGAAATCTGAACACTGGGATGAGGCAGAAAACTAAAACAGTTTTATTTTAAAAAATCAAGCTTTCATTGGCTAACTACCAACGTCGTCAGGATGAAATCATCGGAGTTGGGAGACTGCATTTATATCATCAGCATTTCTGCACTCCACTCATAGAGTGTGTCACCACTCTGTTCGTTTCAACCGGCCATATTCTTTCAATTCGCCTTGCATTCATTCCTATGGAGTGTGATTTTCTCTGAGTGTCTGCTGTTGGAAGGGGATTACTGTCAGTCCTATTAGCTATAGTCATTGCTCTTGTCATTGCCCGTGTTTTCATGCCGGAGGCTCTAAGTAGTTGTTCTTCCCCTTTTTTACATTCCATGGTGGGGGAAGAGAGACTTTACAGAGTTATTCAATTATCTGAGATTGATATAATAGGACTTCTAAATCTGGAAAAATATCCCTAAAGTCATAACATTATCCTTATTTTGCTTTCTCAAGTTCCTAAGCTATTTGACATTCTGAATTAAAATTGCTTCCATATATTTCCTCACGATATTCCAGATTTTGCTTTGTTGTTGACTGTTCATATTTTTATTAGATATTATTATATATTGCATAGTTAATGTAATATAATAGCCAAGCTGTGAAAGCCCTTGATTTGAATTTCATTTCTGCCATAATTGTGTAAGGTTGTGTTCTGCAAGTCTTCCTTGGCAAATTTCATTGGCAAATTAATAGCTGATTGCTATGGATGAGGAATATTTATCATTAAAAAAAAACATGAATGTTTATCTAGCAAACATTTGCAAAGTGGAATGGGTTCTATCTGAAGCCTGTTTCTTTCAGAATGGGAACCATGTATGAGAAAGCAAACTTAAAACAAACACTGCAAAGAAAACGACCATTCAATACAATACATTGTATGTCTTTTGTATTGACTTCCTGGATGAAAGGCAGAATCTAAATGAAACAAAATAAGCAATTGCTTCTTTTATAACTGTCCTCTGGTTAGTAGTGGATGAAAGTTGGCTAAAGGATTTAATTCTGTAATGATACTGGTGTTGTGTATGAAGCAGCAAAGGATGCTAGTGAGCATGTCGGAACTAACAATGTGTTACACTCCTATTTTCCTGAACTTAGGCTTTATTTGAGAAGATGGAAACAATCCTTCATTTGATAAGAAATGGTCTAAGATATCTATGCTTCCTCTTTTGCTGCTTTATCCATATCCAAAATAAGTAAAGATTATGGTAAATCAAGTGATGTACAGGCATGAGCCAATTGCTATTAAGAAAACATTTTGTGAAAAATCAAAACATGGATATTTCTCCCAAATGTTGCTGTTTATATCAGATTTATTTATTGGTACTTATGTATAATGCTAGCAAAGAGATGGAAAAGAAAAATCACAGAACTTTGCAAAACATTCAGATCACTTTATTAGTGATCCCATGAGACTGGTAACATCTGTCTGTACATGCATTCTTACACAGACCATCTAGGGCAGGGGTGTCAAACTGCTGGCCCACAGGCCAGATGCGTCATAGTGAAACCACGCCTGCCCCATTGCTCGCAATGGGGAAAAAGTTGCGATATGTTGCAACACGTCATGTGATATTGCAAGTTTGACACTCCGATCTAGAGACACTGTCCAAGCAGCCATGCCCAGACAACTACCAACTTTGAGAAGAAATACTTACCACCCTTATGCTAGTCTGCTTTCTGAAGCATCCCTTTCCAATACTTTGCAGAGCACTAGAAATTGCCATTGATGTTCGAAAGCACTTTTCAGATTAATAGGTTTATATCTTTTTCAAGCATTTTACTACAGAATAATTATCTTAATAAAAATCAATTAATGTGAAAAATGTTTCCAAATTATATAATTGGAAATTGTGAAATAACTGAGGTCTCTAATACCATTCTATGGATTAATGATTTTCTAAAATGAAGAACTACAGACTACCTAAACTATCAGTTGGAGTAGATGGAGATACAATGCCTAGTATTTTATCCACCTAAAAGTTCATTTCCCCAGATGTGACTTAATCATGATATAAGAGAAAAGCTTTTTTAATCTCTGAGCAGCTCATAGGATTATATGTACTTTATGTTTTAACAAGTTTCCTGTTAGATGATAAACAGAGTACTAAATACATGTAATCTTTGCTAACAAAGATTAAATTTTTGAATGATTGTTATCCTATTATTATGCTCTATTCCAAAGACTAAACATGTTCTATTTTTTTAGCAGAAATTTCTAGAAAAATGCTCAAAAGGACACACACAAAAGCAGTCATGTTTAGAGAAATATTAAATATTTGATTGTGTTTGATCAAGTTCTTTCATACATAGTGACCATGTAATGACTTCCAAGATGATCACCCCATAATCAGTTCATTGCCTTTGTAGCTGAAACAATCTGCCTTGCTGCTGATCATCCTGTTCTTCTCTTTCCTTCTAACTTTCCCAGCCTTCGAGTCTTTTTCAGAGAGCTTGTTCTTCACATAATGACTCCCTGTGAGAACAGAGCTGAGCTAAATTGTTCAGTGTTCCATCAACTGTTCCTGATATTCTTAGGAGTCTTACCAAACTTCAAAAGCATCACTACTCTTCCTATCCTGCTTCTTTAAAGTCCAACTTACACTGCCATAGAGTGTCACAGGGAATATCATGGCTTGCCCAATTCTGATCTTTGTACGGTTTAGGGCACATCACAATATTTATATATTTTTTTCAAATCCTTCCTGCTGGATTACTGAGTGCTAGTCTGTGATACTTTCTTAATTGTTTGTTTCTTTATTGTTGATGATTGATCTTAAAAGGAGAAAGCCATCCAGTACTTCGATATCTTCATTGTCAATTCTAAGGTTAGTTATTCTACCTTTTTATATTTATGTTTTTTTTTTAGTGTGCCATTTGACTTTTAGTACTAGGTCTTGCAGATTCTATGCAGGGTCTTTAGTACAGCACAAGTTAAATATGAAGGCTAGCAGTGCAAGAAAAATGGTAACATCTGAAGAACATACAGGAAATTGAGATAGAAACAGGTACATGGGCAGACCACAACCCTTTAAAAGTGAAGTGGAGAGGAATACAAAAAAAAACACTAAGATGGACTTTGAACCAATCTATATTAAAAGAAAAAGAATTTATAGAACTAGCAACAAAAGAAATGGAGTTTTTCTTTAAAGAAAATAAAAAAGAAGATACTACACTACAAAATGTATGGGATACAGCTAAAGCATATTTTAGAAGTATAGGTATAACCTACACAGCAATGAAAAATAAACAGAAAAGACAGCAGTATGTACTATTAAAAGAGAAATTTGGAAAATTAGAATCAGAACTGCAAATGAATCCACAAAAGAAGACCTTGAAAAGAGAAATGGAAATAGTAAAACATAAATTAAGTTTGTTGGACTCAGAAAAATTGGCACAGCAAATAAAAAGAGCAAAACAATTTTTTTTTGGAAAATGCAAATAAACCAGGAAGATGGTTAGCTTATAAACTTAAAAAACAGAAGGAGAAGAAAATGATAAACCAATTACTAAATGAAAAAGGTGGTCTACAATTTAAAAATGAAGAAATAAAAAAGATAATTAAAGAATACTATAAGAAACTTTTTGATATAGAAGAAATCCCAAGAGAGAGAATGATTCAATATTTGAAAGAAAATAATCTTCCAAAAATTCCAAAAACCTGTAAGACTATTTTAGAGGAGAAAATAACAATGATGGAAATAACAGAGGCCATAAGAAGACTGGTCTGACTGTGGCTCAGACCATGAGCTTCTCATTGCAAAGTTTAGGCTCAAACTGAAGAAAGTAGGGAAAAGCACTAGGCCACTCAGGCATGAATTAAATAATATCCCTGTTGAATATACATTAGAGGTGACAAATAGATTTAAGGAATTAGATCTGATAGACAGAGTGCCTGAAGAACTACGGACAGAGGTTCGCAACATTGTACAACAGGTAGCAACCAAAACCATCCCAAAGAAAAAGAAATGCAAGAAAGAAAAATGGCTGTCTGAGAAAGCTTTGCAAATAGCTGAGGAAAGGAGGGAAGCGAAAGGCAACGGAGAAAAAGAAAGATATGCCCAATTGAATGCAAAATTCCAGAGAATAGCTAGAAGAGATAAGAATGCCTTCTTAAATGAACAGTGCAAAGAAATAGAAGAAAACAATAGAATAGGGAGGACCAGAGATCTTTTCAAGAAAATTGGAGAGATGAAGGGAACGTTTCATGCAAAAATGGGCATGATAAAGGACCAAAATGGCAGGGACCTAACAGAGGCAGAAGAGATTAAGAAGAGGTGGCAAAATTACACAGAAGAACTATACAAGAATGAGCTTAACATCCCTGACAATCACAATAAGGTGGTCACTGACCTCGAGCCAGACATCCTAGAATGTGAAGTAAAGTGGGCCTTAGAAAAGCTGAGCAACAACAAAGCTAGTGGAAGTGACAGTATTCCAGCTGAGCTATTCAAAATCTTAAAAGACAATGCAGTAAAAGTGCTACACTCAATTTGCCAGCAAATTTGGAAAACTCAACAGTGGCCACAGGATTGGAAAAGATCAGTTTATATACCAATTCCAAAGAAAGGCAGTGCCAAAGAATGTTCAAACTATCACACCATTGCACTCATTTCTCATGCTAGTAAAGTTATGCTTAAAATCCTACAAGCTAGACTCCAGCAGTATGTGGATCGAGAACTACCAGAAGTACAGGCAGGATTTCGAAGAGGCAGAGGAACTAGAGATCAAATTGCCAACATACGCTGGATCATGGAGAAAGCTAGAGAGTTCCAGAAAAACATCTACTTCTGCTTCATTGACTATGCCAAAGCCTTTGATTGTGTGGATCATGACAAACTGTGGCAAGTTCTTAAAGAGATGGGCATACCAGACCATCTTATTTGTCTCTTGAGAAACCTATATGTGGGTCAAGAAGCAACAGTGAGAACTGGATACGGAACCACTGATTGGTTCAAAATTGGGAAAGGAGTCCGGCAAGGCTTTATACTGTCGCCCTGCCTATTTAACTTATATGCAGAGAAAGGCAGGGCTAGATGAATCAAAAGTTGGAATTAAGATTGCTGGAAGAAATATCAAAAACCTAAAATATGCAGATGATACCACTCTAATGGCAGAAAGTGAAGAGGAACTAAAGAGCCTCTTGTTGCGGGTGAAGAAGGAGAGTGCAAAACTTGGGTTGAAATTTAACATTAAGAAAACCAAGATCATGGCATCCAGCCCTCTCAATTCCTGGCAAATAGATGGAGAAGAAATGGAGGTAGTGACAGATTTTATTTTCCTGGGCTCCAAGATCACTACAGATGGGGACTGTAGCCAAGAAATTAAAAGATGCTTGCTCCTGGGGAGGAAAGCCGTAGAAAATCTAGACAGCACACTAAAAAGCAGAGACATCACCCTGTCAACAAAAGTCCGTATAGTCTTCCCAGTTGCAATGTATGGCAGTGAAAGCTGGACCATAAAAAAGGCTGAGCGCCAAAGAATTGAGGCCTTTGAACTGTGGTGCTGGAGAAGACTCCTGTGAGTCCCTTGGACTGCAAGGCGATCAAACCGGTCAGTCCTAGAGGAGATCAACCCTGACTGCTCTTTAGAAGGCCAGATCCTGAAGCTAAAACTCAAATACTTTGGCCACCTAATGAGAAGGAAGGACTCCCTGGAGAAGAGCCTAATGTTGGGAAAGATTGAGGGCAATAGAAGAAGGGGACGACAGAGAATGAGGTGGCTGGATGGAGTCACTGAAGCAGTAGGCGTGAGCTTAAATGGACTCCAGAAGTTGGTAGAGGACAGGAAGGCCTGGAGGAACGTTGTCCATAGGTTCGCAGTGGGTCAGACACGACTTTGCAGCTAACAACAACAACAACATAAGAAGACAAAAAAAATGAAAAAAAACACAGGGCCAGATGGACTACTGGCAGAGTTATACAAAACCCTACAAGATACACTAAGTGAACCATTGAAAGATGTTCGCAATGAACTCTTGTTGGAGGCTAAACTTCTAAACACGTGGATAGAAGCAAATATCACTTTAATACCAAAAGATGATGCAGATTTGACACATAAAGAATTACAGACCGATAGCGTTACTGAATATGGATTATAAAATCTTTACTTCAATAATGGCAGAGAGACTGAAACCATACTTAACTGAATTTATACATTCAGATCAGAATGGAGACAAATTAAAAATAATTTAAGAGTGATAATGGATGTATTAGATACTATGAATTGCATTCAGGAAAACAAACGGCACTAGTTTTTCTGGATGCCCAAAAGGCATTTCATAATATTTCCTGGCAATTTTTGATTCAACAATTACAAATAATGGACTTTGGACAGAATTTTATAAATTTTATAAATATGATAAAAACAATATATAAACAAACAGCAAAAGTGACTGTGAATGGAGAACTTTGAGATAAGGAAAGACACAAGGCAAGGATGCCCACTATTGTGTAGTGGGTTTTTGGAGGCATTAATCAGACTGATCTAATGAAACACTATTTTATTACAGCCAAAAGAGAACTGAGAGTAACCAACAGAATGACAATTATTTATACTTGCTGCCTCTAGGCAGCAACCAATCAAATCAAAAGCTGTTTTCCCACTCAAACTTAAACTTAACTTTCCCTCCAAAACAGTTGGAGACTCATTTAAATCAAAACACATTAATTCTTGATATCAATACATAACATCCATTATCTCCACTGTTATTCATTTTCACTTTGGAAGTCTTAAATAGAAATATTACACAAGATATAGAAATTAAAGGATTAGAAATAAAAGGTGAAATATACAAATTACAAGCATTTGCTGATGGAGGTGATTCCTAAACTATTGGGAAAGATAGAACAGTATGGAGAAATGTTAGGACTGAAAATAAATAGAGAAAAAACTAAAGTAATAAGTAAAAACTTTACAGATAAGCAAAAAAACCACAAATATTGGAAAAGATAGAATTGAAAATAGTTAAAAAGGTTAAATATCTGGGGATACAGTTAACGGCAAGATGTTCAACGATAAAAGGAGATAACTACACAAAATTTTTGACTCAAATAAAACTGGATTTGGAAAAATGGAAAAACTTGCAACTGTCAGTATTAGGAAGAATTACCACAGTAAACATGAATTTACTACCGAAAATTTTATTTCTATTTCAAACAATACCTATAAAATTGGAGAAATTTGTTTTAAGAGTTGACCTCACTAATTTTGAAATTTATTTGGCAAGGAAAGAAAGCTAGAATTAAGCGGAAATTGTTAGATGCCAAGGAAAATGGAGGATTTGGTCTACTGGAGTGGGTTCTATATTATCAAGCATCTGTATTAACATGGGTAAAAGAATGGATAATTCTTAACAACAAAAGGAGGGGCAAGATTTACAATTGGGGTGGCACGCTTTCTTATGGTATGAGAAAAATAGAGTTCATAAATATTTCCAAAATCATTATAAAAGAAATGCACTGTTAATAACATGGGGGAAAATAAAAATTAAAATATATTTAAAAATTCCAGGGTGGTTGTCAACAATGGAAGCATTTGTACACCCAAATTTAGTGGACTTTGAAAAAATCTGGGCATATAGATATATTCTAAACTCTGAAGGAAATTTAAAATCTAAAGAAGAAATGGAAAATCAGGGTATCAACCTAACATGGTGGACACATTTACAGATGAAAACTAGATATGATAGAAATGTTAAAATGTATGGATTTTATAAGGAACAAACTGTGTTTGATAAAACATTGTTAATTTCTGATGAGAAACTAATTAAAAAATGTATAATTTTCTATTAACTTCAAAAATGGAAAGCAAACAAGTTAAAGAAACAATAATAAGATGGGCAAAAAATATTGATATAATATAGACTTAGAAAAATGGCAAAATCTATGGGAAAGAAATTACAAACTGACAATGTCAACTTCCTATAAAGAAACCTATACAAAATGTTTTATAGATGGCACTTGCCACCAGCAATATTAGCAAAAATATTTAAAAATATGTCAGATAGATGTTGGAAATGTAAACATAAGTCAGGCATGTATTATCATGTTTGGTGGACATGTGATAAACTAAAGAATTATTGGAAAAAGATACATACTTGGCTAGAAAAGATGTTAGGAGAACATGTTGATTTTAAACCTGAACTTTTTTTTATTAGGAATAATGCCAGAAAAGACTAATAAACAAAGCTTATACTTGACTTTGCATGTCACAACAGCGGCAAGAATTATATTTGCGCAACACTGGAAAAATGAAGGAATACCATCAGATGAAGAAATAATTAAAAAAATACTAGAATGTGCAGAGATGGACAGATTGATTATTGGACTGAAACAAAAAAAATAGAAACGGACTATTAACAAACCTGGAATTTATTTTACCATTGGCTGAAGGAAAGAAGAAAGGATTAGGAATTAAATATGTATTAGCACGTAAATTCAGACAACACGTTGGTTGAAAAATTACTATTGTATGTATGGAAAAATGAATTAAAGAAACTTATATAAAACATCTGAGTATTTTTCAGACAGACTAAGATAGCTCTGTGAAAAAGCAGAGCCAGTGTTGGTGGACATATATAAGGAGAGGATTAGTAAATTGGCTCTTACAATCCTCCCTGGGTAAAAGAGACAGAGACAAGATTACCCAAACCCTTTCTTCTTACAGTTGCTTTTCATGAGATTTCAAGACAGCAATTTTTTGAAGAGGAGAATCAGGAGACAAGGAAATTCCCCATAATCGCTCTAGCCATAAATTGAGCTTTTTTAAAGGACATGAAGCTTGTGCACTTCCTCATTAACTATCTTGGAAATTGCTTATTAACTACTTCAAAGAAGCTAGGCAAGGTTGGAAATACCCAGTGAGTGCATTCTATCCTTAATATAAGAAAATGAAGATATTTTTTATACATTTTTTTTAAATTTAATATACACAGCAAAAAGCAAAACAAAGTTTTGGCTACAGAAAATTTTATCTGTACTAAGAGTTTTAAAAATAATGGAATATTGGGATTTGGAATAAGAAGATTTGAAATGATATTTTTTTAAAAAATAAATGCATATTTGTGGGAAAGGAAATTTTTTGATATTGGTGGTATAACAGGACAAATAACTAATTATGGCATTTAGAGGTATCTTTGAGGGACTCCATCAGGAACCAAATGAATTATGAATTCATTATATCAGCTATGCTGTATCTTTTGGAGAATGATCTATTTCCAGAAGATGTTATAGAATAAGATATTCAACAAATTCATTTGAGAACAATATGAGTAGGACTCTAAAAATAAATAATTGCCATCATATATAAGTAGAAATAAAAATGACAATTCCAAACAACAGTTAGAATAATTTGAATCTTTTTGCTTGGTTTACAAAAGAAGCTGCTTAAAGTTTTTGAAGAAATTTGTAATAAGAAACAATAAGAATTTGAATGGATTACAGAAAAAAAGACTGTTCTGTGTGTTTTTTAAAAAAGAAAGCAATACAAAATTAGTTCATTTGATCAGAGTTAAAAGTAATATGTTATTCTGGGTGGTTTTCCAGACTTACTGATATTTTGACTTAAAAATGTGGTATACTTAATTTCCTTATATTGTGTTTAAACTTTTCATTATATTTATTTTATGTAAAAAAATAATATCTAATTATTTTTTAATTAAGGACATGTAGTCCTTAATTTACGAGCACAATAAAGACTAAAGTTTCAGTTGCAAAGCAATGTGGCCATTACTTTACTAAATTGCTTAGTGACCATAATACCAGCAGTCCCTGATGCCACTAATAAGCGAATTTTACCAGTCAATAGCTGAGGACCTATCCAGTTTAAGCACTTCCAACCTGGATCTTTCCCAGCCCCCAAGCCTCAGTAAAGGATTGCTTCTAACTCCCCAAACACAAACACACACACTTTCTTACCTCCCCCCATATCTGCCCTTTTGGCTAAGGACTGTGTGGCTGTTTGGCATACCCTGGGAAGCCACAGCAGCCCTAGCTGTATAGGTGTGCAGTCATGCTCAAGATCCCTTCTGCCCTGCATTCCACTGCCCCAGCTGAACTTCGCTGCTGTCTTCTTGGTCCTGTTAGTGATGAAGCATGCCCAGCCAAGTCTGATGGGCCAGATGGAACTGGCTTCTGGAGGGGGGAAAAAGGTGGTGGTGATGGTGGTGGAACTGAACTTACTGATTTTTTGCCAGCCCATGCCTCTCCCAGGAGCCTTTGCAAAAACAGTGGCAAAAGTCAGCAGATGTGACAGAGTGCAGGATGGCAGGGGACCAAAAGGGCATAGATGGCAGGGATGGGGAGGGGGAATTGGAGTGCCCCTGCAATGTATAGGTGTGCATAATTTGAAATGTAATATTATATTCCAGAAATATATAATGTTTTCTCTGTCAATAATCATTAGTGCCTTAAAAGAGAATCCATAAAAGCAGTGGCTGTCATTGCTTCTTTACTTCACTTCTTTGCAGACTTTTGTTTGTTGGCCTTAGATGTACAGAATACCCATCAGAAGCCTTGTCCAAACAGCTTCAAAGAAGGAGGGAAATAGTAACATTTATGACCAAATATATTTTGGTATATCTCCTTTTGTAAAAGGAAAGCAAATTCTATTAGAATATTTTTGGAAGAGCAAAATGGTTGGTTTTCACAGGGGATGTCAAAAAATAAGACTTTCTTACAAGGGAAATGACAAATAAAGGTTCATTTTGACATCTTCCATTTTAGACAAATCACAGTAGTAAAGCTGAAACAATGTCCTACCACAAGTATAGGGAATGCTTTTTAGACAAACAAGGGTGTTGGCGCTGATATATGGCCCCATCATATAATGAGGCTTAATGCACAATTGAATCAAATTTTTAGAAATGTAATAACAGCTTGGTGAATCAAGAAGGGGTAAAAACACCCTGATATCTACACACAGGTACACATAGACGCTTTGAAATACATAGCAATTATTAGGGAATTCATTGTTACCAAAATTACTGCTCATACAGAGTATTAATAGTGTAATTGTCATCAATATATCTAATTTGTGACATTTGAATAGACACTGGAGGAAAAGAGGCTTTTGCATTCATGTAAGCAGATAATGCCAGCTTCATCTCAGAAAAAATTATCAGCATCCTGGATTCAAGTATTTTAAAACTTTCAACAGCAATAAAAAACAAGTTATCATTTAGGTGGTAAGATAAAACAAATTTCTCACAGGTCACTGTAGTCTGTCACTAAAAGTCAAGAGAACAGAGATATGTTTCTATAAATATCTGTAAAAAGAAAGACGTGTCTCCCCTAGTATGTACCAACCAATGCTTGACACCCTTGCCTGTGCTAAAATACCTGGCATTAGCTGCCAGATGCTAGTTCGACAGGTTCTTCTGAAAATTGCTTCTTATTCTTTTCTAAGTGTGAAAATCAATCTCTGTATTACAATAGCAGATCATTTTGCAAAGCACAAGCAATTATGTAAGAGATGACTTGTCAGATGCCAGTTTAATAGACTATTTTTTTTCTTCTCATAGTTCTAGCTGCTATCAATCAAGCAATGGACACAAACAGAATAGCAATCATGAACTAGCACCAATATGGCTATTCATTTGTTCCCTTAAATGCCAGCAATTTTAAATAAATACATTTTAGTGCCACTTCCTCCTTTATTGAAGAAATGTATTTCTATATTCATGATCACACACACACAAACACACACACACACTGTAGCATTTCAAAGTCCAATGTAATTCACAATAGAGCTGGAAGGGATCTTGGAGGTCTTCTAATCCTACCCCATGCCCAAGCAGGAGACCCTCTACCTTTTCAAACAGGTGTCTCTTTTTAAAAGCCTCCAGCGATGAAGCACCCACAACTTCTGAAGGCAACACTGTTTCACTGGTTAATTGTTCTCACTATTAGGAAGTTTCTCCTTAATTCCAGGTTGCTTCTCTCATTGATTAGTTTCCATCCATTGATTTTTCTCCTGCCCTTTGGTGTTTTTGAAAATAAGTTGACTTATTTTCAACTTATTAGTTGAATAACTTATTAAACTTGTTAGGGACTTGGCAACATAATACAACAATTTGATATCTATGTGATCTATTAGATTAGAATACAGACATTGTCCACCAAATCTCATTTTCCAGTGTTAATCCTATTCAATGTCTTTGTTACAAAAATGTCAGCTAGGAAAGAGAAGACAATCTAATGACAACTCTATCTTAGATAGCTAGTCTTTAAGTAGGTTCACACATTACATTACTGCATTACAAATAGCCCAACCCTACTTTATTATTTGTCCATACTGATGAATGAAGTAGTAAATTATTGAGATACTAGAATGAACTTCAGACTGTGTAGATAGTGCAATGCATTTGTGTTAAATGTAAAATATTATTTAAAAAGGAGAAATACCAATGTTTGTTACTAATCTAGGAGAAAAGTTAAAGAACATCAGGGGGAAAGATTCTGGCTTAGCTTAATAGGGTTGGACAAATAGTTAGGAACAGATATCTAGCCAAAAACAAAAATCAAAATGCACCATAGCATTATGAGGAAGACCCCAGAAACAAAAAAAAATGGGGAACAAAGAACACACTTTGAGAAAGATACTGCTGCTCAGATGAAACACAAACTCTCTTATGCATTATCAAGTCAAGGAAAATATATGTTTTTTTCTTACTATGAAAATTGTTAAATTTTCATGATAATCTTCACTGTTGAACAGGTTTACAGAAACTTATTTCTGTTTACTTTTGTATAAAATATACCCAATAGAGCTGCTCACTAGCCTAAAATAGAATTGTAAATTTATTCTAAGTCTTGAATGTATTCTGAGTATGTATTCTGCAGATGTATTCTGAGATCAGATCTATGGATAGTTCACACATGGCAAGATAACCGCCTACAGATTCCAGTAGCACTAAACAAAACAAATTTGTTTTCAGAATTTTCACAATTTGTTTTAATCTTGCTGATTAAAAACAAAGAGATTGTAACCTGCCAAATTTAGCAACAGCATCTTCAAACGTTATTATGAGATGCTATACCAACCCTTATATTGGATCTCTTTAAACTATAAAGAAGTTCAATGTGAATGTATAATTTTAATGTAATATTTTAGTGTTTCCTATTGTATAGTAGTTATGTTTTGCACATCATCCTTGATTGAATTTTTATAATATGATAATTTTTTTCAAGTTGTTGACAGTCTGGAATTTTAACCCCAAAACAGGTACATGTGCAAATCTTTGCTCTTTTTTGTATTTCTTTGTGCCCGTTCCTTCCACCATACAAATAGTGGAAGATCTTTCAATCACTGTTACTCTGTTTTAGCCCTACCACAGAAGTTCCTTGGCTCACATTCCTATAAGTTCTCAGTAAAGATTTGTGGAAAGATAAAGATTTCACCGAAGCAAGCAATCAAAAAAGGAAGAAAGCAACTTTATTATGGTGATTGACCAATTAAAAATAAGTCAAATTATGACTATATAAATAAAAATTGTGAAAATAAAATTGATATGATCAAAATACTAAAAATCAAAAATCAAAATATTTATTTTGCAGATACTAAAATTTAGAAAGCAACATATATTCATATTCAGAGAAAATTACATTGATTGAAAAAGAATAATTATAATTATAAATAGAAGGAATCTAAATGGCCTGCAAATCTGACTAGAGAGGGACCTATTAGCAGTTACTGGTCAACTGTGTAATACAGACAATGTCACTAAAATGGCTTAATGGTTCAAAAAATCCTTTCATGCCAACTTGATAGAACAAAGAACAGACCAATGGATCTTGGAGGTCTTCTACTCCAACCCCCTGCCCAGAGCAGGAGATTCCAAGGTGAGGAAAAAATATCTATTAGAACTAGAGGGGTAATCAGGAATATCTATATTAAAACACTGTTTTATATAAAACAAAGTCAAATTCCTGTTCTTCTATCAGATTTAAGGTATCCATTCTCTCCTGATATTGAAATATCACATCATATTGAAGCCCCTTTTCACCATGAGAAATGCAGGAATGTTCATATGTTGAATTCATTTTCTCCCATATTAATTGTTTATTTATTCACTTGACTATTCTAATTTGGACTGTGGGAAAAAGTTGTATCTCTTGGGATAAAGTAAGGTAAAAATGATTTCAGTTGCTAAATGAGATCTGTGTCAAAGTTTGCTCATAGTCCAATGCTAAATTTAAGTAGTTTTTAAGTGTGGAATGCTGTTATTTTAACTAATAGATGGCACTCAAAATTAGGATGCTATTATACAAAAAATACAAAGTCATGCAACACTAACACAAGTACGTTTTGGTGGACCATATAATTTTCCTAAATCCTGAGTGCCACGTAACAGAGTGAGCGCCTGTTTCTCATCCCAGCTTCTGCCAACCTAGCAGTTCGAAAGCACGTAAAAATGCAAGTAGAAATATAGGGACCACTATGGTGGGAAGGTAACAGCGTTCCATGTGCCTTTGGCTTCTAGTCATGCCGGCTACATGACCACAGAAGACGTCCTTGGACAAACGCTGGCTCTTCAGCTTTGAAACGGAGATGAGCACCGGCCCGTAGAGTCGGAAACGACTAGCACACATGTGCGGGGGAACCTTTACCTTTACCTTTAAGCATACATAAATAGGTGTACAGCAAAATGGAATCACACAGACAGACCACATGATAGTATACTGATGAAGTATTAAATTTCTTTTCAAAGAAATTGGAAAATAAGAACAAAAATGAAAATTTCAGGCTTTTTTGTTTTTGTTTTTTGAGTTGCCACTATCCAAGACATAATCCAGCAAAGAAATTATCACTTTATTTTGTTGATGTTATGAATAAAACAGAAGCTTCAGATCTCAAGTACTCAGTGTATTTACACTGCATAAATTTGATAAGGAAGACATCTGTGTTATTGTTTAAGTATAACCAACAAATGAGACTTTATTTTTGCTTATTCATCTCCATTTTATTTCCATGCTGATTCCCTTTCTTAAATAACATTCAAAACAAATCTGAATAATATAATAGTATATATTTTATATTCCACTTAATATCCATTAATAATAAAAAAGGAATTACAACTTAAATGTTTATATATATGAAGCATGCCATAAGCCTTGAAAAGATCTCTATATACGCTCAACTGCAGAATGGTATAACAATATTGTCTTGTCATTGTTTCGGTCAATCACAATAATAATAACTCATGCATCATAGTTATCATCAGCTTCCTTGTAATAACTGTTATAATTAAGCATGCAAATAGTCTGATCATCCTTTGTAAGAATAGAATTTTTGAATTTCTTACAACTTGTAATTTTATAATAATAATTGAGCATTTTTAGTTTCTTTTAAATCTTTTCAAATTGATAATAATATACTATTGTAAGATATCTTTTGTAGCCTAGTGATTTTATTTTATTTATTTATTTATTTATTTATTTATTTATTTATTTATTTATTTATTTATTTATTTATTTATTTATTTATTTATTTATATTTATATACCGCCCTATTCCCTGAGGACTCAGGGCGGTTTACAGGGAATTAAAAATCCAAAATACAAAAATTAAGAACCAAATTAAAAAATATTAAATTAACCCTGTAGTCAGTTAAAAAGAACCCCAAATTAAAAATTCCTCCTCAGTCTGGGCCCGAGAGCTCGAAGAGCCAGGTCTTCAGGCCCCGGCGGAATGATCGAAGGTCGGGGGCAGTTCTCAGCTCCACCGGCAGCTGGTTCCAGAGGGCAGGCGCTCCCACCGAGAAGGCCCTATCCCTGGGTGTCACCCGCCAGCAGTCTCTTACCGGCGGGACCCTGAGCAGACCCTCCCTGTGGGAGCGCACTGGGCGAAGGGCATTTGATGCCGGCAGCAGGTGTTCCCTCAGATATCCCGGACCCAGGCCATGTAGGGCTTTATAGGTGATAACCAGCACCTTGAATTTCACCCGGAGGGCAACCGGAAGCCAATGCAGCTCACGGAGTAGAGGTGTTACATGGGAGTATCGGGAAACCCCCATTACAACTCGCGCGGCCGCATTCTGCACCAGTTGAAGCCTCCGAGTGGTCTTCAAGGGCAGCCCCATGTAGAGAGCGTTACAGTAGTCCAAACGGGAGGTCACAAGCGCATGAGTAACTGTGCGTAGGGCGTCTCGGTCCAGATAGGGACGCAACTGGCGCACCAGGCGAACCTGGGCAAAAGCCCCCCTGGTCACGGCTCCTATATGGTCTTCGAAATTGAGCCGTGAATCCAGGAGGACGCCCAAGTTGCGAGCCCTATCGACGGGGGGTAACACCTCACCCCCCATCATTAAGGATGGAATAACTTGGTTAACCCGAGATGCCGATATGCACAGCCACTCAGTCTTGGCGGGATTGAGACGAAGCCTGTTTCTCCCCATCCAGACCTGAACCGCCTCCAGGCACCGGGACATCACGGAGAGGGCATCACTGGGTTGGTTCGGGGTGGAAAGAAAAAGTTGGGTATCATCAGCGTACTGATGATACCCCACCCCAAAACCACGAATGATCTCGCCCAGCGGCTTCATATAGATGTTGAACAGGAGAGGCGAGAGAACCGACCCCTGAGGAACTCCACAAATGAGAGGCCTCGGGGCGGATCTCTGCCCTCCTGTCAACACCGACTGCGAGCGGCCCTGGAGGTAGGAGGAGAACCACCGTAAAACGGTGCCTCCCACTCCCAGCCCCCTGAGACGCCGCAGTAAGATACCATGGTCGATGGTATCGAACGCCGCTGAGAGATCTAATAGGACCAGGACAGAGGAGCAACCCCTGTCCCTAGCCCTCCAGAGATCATTCACCAGCGCGACCAATGCCGTCTCCGTGCTGTGTCCGGGCCTGAAGCCCGATTGGTATGGGTCCAGATAATCAGTTTCCTCCAGGAACAGAGGGAGCTGATGCGCCACCACACTCTCAACAACCTTCGCCAGAAAGCGAAGGTTGGAGACTGGACGGTAGTTGTTTAAAACAGCCGGGTCCAAAGCAGGCTTCTTGAGAAGGGGTCTCACCACCGCCTCCTTCAAGGCGGCAGGAAAGACACCCTCCTTCAAGGAAGCAGTTATTACTGCATGGAACCAGCCTCGTGTTCCTTCCCGAGCCGCATAAGCTAGCCAGGAGGGGCACGGATCCAACAAACAGGTGGTGGTGCTCAGTCTCCCCATGATCCTGTCCACATCATCAGGGGAAACAGGGTCGAACTCATTCCAGATAACGTGCTCAAGACCGCCTGATTCCTCCACATTAGACTCTGCCCAGTCAGAGTCCAAGCCGGTCCGGATCCGAGCGATTTTGTCCGCCAGATGATGACTAAACTCCTCGGCTCGTCCCTGCAAGGGATCCTCTCTCACCTCCTGATTAAGGAGGGAGCGAGTCACCCTAAACAGGGCGGCCGGGCGATTATCTGCGGACGCGATAAGGGCGGCAAAGTAGTTAGACTTCGCCGTCCTTATCGCTGCAAGATAAGACCTTATAAAGGTTCTTAACTGCAATCGGTCGGATTCGGATCGGTTGGATCTCCAACCGCTCTCTAGACCTCGTCTCCGCCGCTTCATCTCCCGGAGCTCCACAGAGAACCATGGGGCCCAACGGGATCTGCGTCGGGTCAGAGGTCGCATGGGTACAACGCAGTCGAGTGCCCTGGTGGCTGCCGTTTCCCAGGCCTCCACCAGGGCATTGACTGGGCTGTGGGTAAGGGTGATAGGTATAGGCCCAAGCGCCCTCTGGAACCGATCTGGGTCCATTAGGCGCCTGGGGCGGAACCACCTGGTCGGCTCCGCCGCCCAGCGGCGGGGGATGGCATGACGGAAAACTAGCCTCAGGAGGTAATGGTCTGACCATGACAGAGGGGTGATGGACGGAGAACCCCCTCCCAGGTCATCCAACCACTGTCCAGACAGAAACACCAGGTCAAGAGTGTGACCCCCCTCATGAGTCGGGCCCTCAATAACCTGGGTCAGGCCCATGGCTGTCATGGAAGCCATGAACTCCCGAGCTAACTCCGACGACCCTCCCAGTGATGGCAGGTTGAAGTCACCCAGGACTACGAGCCTGGGGAACTCCACCGCCAACCCTGAGAGGGTGTCGAGCAGCTCGGGCAGGGCTGTTGCCACACAGCTGGGCGCCAGGTATGTAAGCAACAAGCCCAACTGAACCCGAGGACCACACCTCAAATTTATTTATTTTATTGGATTTGTATACCACCCTATTCCCGTAGGACTCAGGGCAGTTTACAGGGCAGTTAAAACCATGAATACAAAAAATTAAAAACAAATAAAACAATTAAATTAAATTCAAGCCCCAAGAGTAAATCTAAAAACCAGTTAAATTAACAACCCCACAGTCTGGACCAAACAGATCGAAGAGCCAAGTTTTCAGGTCCCGGCGAAATGAGCGAAGGTCGGGGGCAGTCCTAAGTTTTTAAATTTTAATATAATTACTTTTTATTATATATAGTATTGTTTTT
This sequence comes from Vipera berus, assembly GCF_964194415.1. NCBI lineage: Eukaryota > Metazoa > Chordata > Lepidosauria > Squamata > Viperidae > Vipera > Vipera berus. Next base: position 74,790,898 of record NC_138205.1, on the reverse strand, counting down.
TTTCTATTTTTTTATTTTAGCATGGTTGTCATATATTGTCTTAATATTATTGGGCTATAAAATAACAACAAAATAAGACTTAAAAAATATAAAGAGATAACCTTCTTGACAGTATTTAGAAACACTTAAGGCCAAATAAGAGACAACCCAGTCCTGGAAAAGAAGACGACATGATCCCAGATCCCCTATGGTCTCAATTAAGGTCCCTACCAGTTGACCCTTTGAGGTAGGCCAGGTCAAGAAACAAAGAAAGCCAAGAAACATTATTGTTATAGAGTATAATAAGAAAATCTTCAAAAACCTGCCAAAACCTGCTATTTGTCCCATCTTATATCAAAAAGATTCTAGTTCAAAATAATCCCACTTTAAGTCTTTTTTTATATAAGATAGGGCAGATAGAAACTTTGCAGGTTTTCAAGATTTTCGTATTATACTCTATAACAATAGCATTTCTTGGTTTTCTTTGTTTCCTGACCTGGCCTACCTCAAAAAGCTGACATGTTGGGGCCTTAATTGAGACAATAGGTGATTTGGAGCAAACCTAGATACAGATACATTAGCTATAATGCTTCTCATGCAAAGACAAACATACAAACATGTGCACACATGATATAAATACATTAAGTCAACAAACATCAGAGTAAAATGTCAGTTTAAAAAGAAATGAAACAGCTTTGTTTTATCATTTCAAACAATGATATTATTATGTGTTTCAATGTTTTGAGAAAAATATAATAACTAAGGTCAGCATTTTTCCTCTCTATCGCTCTCCAGACTCTGTAAAGTGATAAGAATAACCCCAAAACGATCTTTAGTTGTTGAAGTACAACATGAAGTTAATGATTGCAGGGTAAAATCTAAAAGTTTACTAAATGAAGTTGATGTAGAGATAAAAGTACATTATCAATTAAGAGAAAATACATACAATCTTCCCTTTTTCTTTTTCCTTCTTCCTCATTCATTTTCCATCCACTGAAGAGTTTAATTTCCCCATGTAAAATCCCTTAAGATCAATCTTTTTTAAAATCATTGATCTTAAAGTATATCCATGCAAATATAATCAATCATATAACCTGAACTTTAAAATATAAATTAAATACTTAAGCATTCCTCTAGTATCCATGCTGCTGAGGAATCATGGAAGTTGGTCCAACAGATCGAGAGGACAAGAGGCAGAGGATTGGTGAATAACATATTTATAATTAATTATCAATTATGGTGAAGTAATATTCTTTGTGTCAACATAGCTAACAGTGGATGTTCTTACTTTGACAACAGATGGAAATGTAGCCATCTTTTCTCTTTTGCTTTTAGAGTTAGATGATACTGGGAGGGGGGATGTGGATGAGAGCCAGATCTGCCACTGCTCTACCCTCCTATGACAGCGATGACAAAGGAGAGAATGACCCGATGGTGAGTCGACACATCCCACCTTTCTCACTACCTGCCAAACTCATAATCCCTAAGACGGGGCCACAAGTAGATTTAAAAGTACTAGTTGACTCTGGATGCTCCTGATTCGTTATTAGCTTGTCACTTGCCCTGAAAATGGGCATACAAGCAATGCTGCTGTCCAAACCCATGAGGTTTGAGGAAGCCAATTACTCCCTAATGGGAGGAACTTAAGTCACGCAATTGACTGAACCCCTACGCTTAGAAATAGGTGAGCATGGAAGTTCATTTGTTTCATGATGGCTCTGAAAATGACAGAGGCTGTGATCCTAGGGCCAGGGCTTTTTTTCTCATAGAATGCTCAGAACGGCGTTCCGGCACCCTTATTTTGCAAAAAAAAACAAAAAAAAAAAGCTTTTGCACAAACTGTGCTGCTCCCTCTATTGGCTTTCAAAAGTCCATGATTCATAAAAAAGCTAAGGTTGCCTACCCCTGGCCTATTGGCTTTCGAAAGCCAAGAGGAATTGCTGCTGAGTGCGCCAAAAGACCCAGCTGGCAAACACTGCACAGGCAAGTTCTCTGCAGTGACGGCAGGAACTTTGCACCCCTCCCTACACCATCTCAACTAGGTAAGTAAGATATTTGCAAATAGGATGGCAATAAACAATTTAGACTGCATTTACATCAGAGCTTTTCAACATTTTCAGAAATTGTACCACTTTTAGGACATGACAATATTCAAGTAATACCAGTGTTTAACAAGGTGTCAAAAACTTGATGACTAAAAAAAAGGGGGGGGGGGTATTTTGGGTTTCATTGGTTAGATTCATTTATTGTTATAGAAATGGCTAGTTTATAATGTTACAGAAAAGCAAAAAGTTGAGGTTCAATGTTAACGCTTCCTTCTACTCCTGCAAGAGAAGAAGTCAGAAGTCAGTGCCTTTTCTTTTTCTTTTTCTTTTCTTTTATTTTATTAAATTTATATACCGCCCTTTCCCGAAGGACTCAGGACGGTTTACAGGGCATTTAAAACAACCAATACAAAAGTTAAAAACAAATTTAAAAAGATTAAATCATCCCTAGAATTAAAAACCCCAGTTAAAAATTCTCAGCCTGGACCGGAGAGCTCGAAGAGCCAGGTTTTCAGGTCCCGGCGAAATGTGCGGAGGTCGGGGGCAGTCCTAAGCTCCACGGGCAACTGGTTCCCTTCTCCCACTAACTTTTCCCTTTTTCTCTCACCCTAAGCTTCTAAACACTTCCAAATGCTCACTCACTTACTGTGTTTGGCAGCAATGGGGCAGTAAGTGAATGAGTGCCAGGGCCGGAGGCCATCAGCTGTTTGGCGCTGGAGATGCCGGATGGCCCGACGCAGTGCTCCATGGCTGGGGCGTCTTCAGCTGGTGTCAGGGATGGTGCCGGTGGCCATCAGCTGTTCAGTGCCCGAAATCGCTACCACGAGGAACATAGCTCTGGGTCGGGGTTTGGAGCAGCTCTGGGTGGGGGCTTAGCATGGGCTGTGGCATGGCAACTGCAGGGAGGGGAATCCCCATGGCCTGTGGCTCCAAGCTGCAGGGGCAGGGGTGCAAAGGACAGGTGGCAACGCCATAGCAAGAGGGGGTTCTTACAGACACCAGCATCACTCCCAGTGACGGCACCTCTGAGTTCCAGCACCATTTTTTTAGAAAAAAGCACTGCCTAGGGCTAGCCTGGTTGGACAAATGGAAGCCATTTATCTGGTGGGAGAAGAGAATGAGGACTGTGAGGTTACCTATAAGACCCAAGCCCCCCCCCTTAACTCGAAGGATGTTACAGGAGACTTTAGCCCACCCAACGAGCCTTGTCTCAACCAGTTGAGCCAATCATCCCCACTGAATACCGGGACCTAGTGGAGGCTAGTGAGAAGGAATGTGACACCCGCCGATCCAATGATTGCTCTATCAAACTGTTACCGGGAGCCAAACTCCCACAACTGAGAATGTATGCTATGTGCCCCCTTGAAATGGAAGAGATGCAGCGGTATGTTGACAAAAATTTAATGAGGGGATTTATTGAACGAGCCAAGTCTGCCGTGGGAGCCCCAATGTTATTTAAAGAAAAAAAGATGGGTCACTTCATCTCTGCATAGATTATAAAGGTCTGAACGCAGTGAGACCACCTGGCTAAGGGGAAGGTCTTCACTAAGTTGGACTTGAGAGAGGCTTATTACCTGGTGAGGATAAAGGAGGGAGATGAATGGAAGACTACTAATTTAAAGTCATGCCTTTTGGACTGAAAAGGGCTCCAGCTGTCTTCATGCAGCTGATTAATCAGGTACTACATGACCATGTATACAAAGGGGTTTGGGTGTACCTTTATGACATCCTGATATATAGCACGAATATGGCTAACCACATAAAACTAGTGAGAGAAGTGTAAAGAAACTGCTGAATGCCAAACTTTATGTTAAACTATCAAAATGTGAGTTTTACCAAACCCGATTGGATTATCTTGGCTACAGAATTTCCAGCGAGGGCATTGAAATGGATCCAACCAAAGTGAAAGCCGTAATTGAATAGCAACTCCCAAAGACTCACAAACAGCTCTGGAGATTTCTGGGATTTGCCAACTTCTACCATCAATTCATTCCCTCCTTTGCTGAACTTGCCCTGCCCCTTATGGAATTACTAAAAACAGACAAAGGGGGAGGAAAGCCGTATCTGGGCAACTGCTAGCATGGACTATGAACTGTCAAACTGCTTTGGAAATTTAAAAAGACTACTTGCACTAGAACTGGTCTTAAAACATTCTTGCCCAGGGAAGCCCTGTGTGATTCAAGCTGATGCCAGTGATGTGGCCATCGGAGCTGTGCTACTGCAAAAGAACCAGAGTGGGATCCTAAAATCCTGTGCCTACACCTCAAAAAAATTCACTGACTGTGGGAGCAGGTGAACTGTGTGGGAAAAGGAAGCTTTTGCAATCTGCTGGGTTCTATTAAACTGGTGGCACTATCTAGAGGGGAGTAAGGTGCCTTTTGAGGTATGGACTGATCACAAAAACCTAGAAGCACTAAAGACTCCCCACAAATTGTCCCCAAAACAAGTACGATGGGTGCAGTACTTTAACCATTTTAACTTCATCCTAAAGCAGGGCTTTTCAACCGGTGGTACAGGTACCACTAGTGGTACATGAGCACATGGCTGGTGGTATGTGAAGGACCGGTTGAACAGCACTGTAAAAAAAATTGTGAAAAAAAAGTAAAAAAAGCATTTTTTACTAACCTGCTTTCAGCTGCATTCCGTTTCTCCATTTGCTTCTCAGCTTTCAGTGTTTGTAGGACAAAATAAAAAGTTTCATGAGACTTTCTAACTTCTTGTGAGATCTCGCGAGAAGTTAGAAAGTCTCATGGAACTTTTTTTTATTTTTTACCTATAGTCTCACAAATACATGGGGAAGGCTGAGAAGGAAACGGAGAAACAGAATGCAGCTGAAAGCAGGTTAGTAAGAAAACACTTGGGGGAGGCGAGGGCATCTGGGTGGGGACAGGGGCGGTCACCTTATCCTGCATTGTGGCGGGAGGGTTAATGGGTGTAGGGGACCCAGGTGGAGTTGTGAAAAGCAGGTGGAGGGGAGGTCAGATAGATTGTGGGCACTGCTTGGGGCGGAAGGCAATCGCATGGTAGAGGCACTGCTTGGGGCCGGAGGGTCATTGCATGGTAGAGGCGCTGCTTGGGGTCGGAGGGTCATTGCATGGTAGAGGCACTGCTTGGGGCCAGAGGGTCATTGCATGGTAGAGGCGCTGCTTGGGGCGGTGGGCAATCGCATGGTAGAGCCCCTGCTTGGGGCCGGAGGGTGATTGCACGGTAGAAGCGCTGCTTGGGGTGGAGAGCGATCGCATGGTAGAGGTGCTGCTTGGGGCCAGAGGGTGATTGCATGGTAGAGGTGCTGCTGGAGGCTGGAGGGTGATCGCACGCGTGAACAGGACAGCCACACATGGCAGAGACGCTGCTCGAGGCCGGAGGGGAGGCTGGGCAGATTGTGGGTACTGGTGCAGAGGGCCTGCTGACATGATTTATCTTTGCCGAGCGGGAGATGTGACCCAGCGCCTGCCACCATGGCTTGCTACTCTTCCCCATGTTTTTCAATTGACAACCCATAGCTGCCCTTGAAAGCAGCTGGCTGGAATGGGAGATCTAAAAAGCCTGATCAGCTGAGACATCTCCAAGCCAGGGACCTGGCTGCGCATTGCTCCTCCGTCCTCCTTCGCCTGCCTGGTTGCCTGGCTGGGACCCAGCCCTCCTGCCTGGTTGTGACGCGGAGGCTCCCGTGCAGTGCTGCTTCCAGCTGGTGGAGGCTGCTGTGGCAGTGGGCAGGCAAGGGAGGGAGGCGTGGCGTTGGCGCTCTCCTCTCCTCTCCTCCCTTCCTTTCCATTCCCCTCGTCTCCCTCCGCTTCTCCCCACAGTGTCCTTGTCTCGACATAGATAAGACTGAGCGAGCATGTGGGAGGCAGCATCCTCTGGGTGTGCACTGGGAGTCATGGTAAGGAGCAGCTGGCGCGGGGTGGAGCTGCCCTGCTGCCGTGCACGAGGATCAGGAACAAGCTCAGCTTCCTTCTTCCTAGCTCTGGAAAGCCGAAGCCCTCCATGCCTGCTGTGGCCACCGCTTGGCCTGCTGGCTCCTCCTAGGGAAGGAAGCTGTCCCACCCCACCCCAAGGTGTCTTTTCCCGCAGCTGTGGGAAGCGCCCTGACTATGCTTGCCTTCGCTCACCAGCTTTTCTCTGTCACTTGGGCTGTCCAATTGCAGCAGCCAGAGATGCCCCTGAGCAGCTATGTTGGCTCAGGAATTCTGGGACTTGAAGTCCACAAGTCATCAAAGAGCCAAGGTTGCCTATCCCTGCCTTAGCCCTAAGGACACACCTGACTCGGGAACTGGGTGGGTGGGTGGGCAAGCAAAGGCACCCTGCTCGAAAACCTGGAGCAGATCTCCCGTTTGGTCTGCGCAGGGAAAGCGGGACCAATTGGAGGAGAAGCTGCAGCTGGAGGCAGAGTCCAGTGGATTCTCTCCACTCTCTCCTCACCAGCCCCTCCCACCCCCAAGCCTTAGACTTAGGGAGGGAGGGAAGGAAGAAAGGAAGAAAAGAAGAAAGGTAGGGATAAACAGTAACATGCCTTTTGAAAAGTTTGGTTTCCCTCCTGCCCACTCACAATAGTAACCCATGGATTACACACACACACACACACACACACACACACACACACACCGACACCCTGCAACCTGAGTGAGGGAGGGAGGGTGGGAGAATGGAAGGGAGGGAGGGAAGGAGGAAGAGACAAAGAAGGAGGAAAGGAAGGAAAGAAGGAAGGAAAGGACAATGGGAGAGAGGGAGGAAGGAGGGCACCCACCCCAGTCAACCCCCCCTCCACCAGGGACCCATGAATTCCCCCCACATAAGCACCCTGCAACCTGAGTGATGAGCTACACCCCCCCCCCGGCCATTGACTTTGCTTGTCAAAAAGTTGCAAAAGTTGATCACATGACCCTGGGACACTGTGACCTTCATAAGTATGAATCAGTTGCCAAGCCTCTGAATGTAAATCACATGACCCTGGGGATGCTGCAACAGTCATAAGTGTGAAAAATGGTCATAAGTCACTTTTTTCAGTGCCGTCATAACTTCAAACAATCACTAAGCAAATTGTTGTAAGTCGAGGACTACCTGTACTTTATCATTTTTTTCCTCTTTTTTTGGTCAAGTTTTTGACACCTTGCTGGGTAACTGGTGGTACTTGGACATTGCCTTATCCTAAAAGTAGTACAATGGGTGAAAAGGTTGAAAAGTCCTGTCCTAAAGTACATACCGGGAGGAAAAAACCTCTTAGCTGATGCTCTATCCAGACTGCCCCAGTACAAAAGCCAGTGTGAAGAGGTTAATGAGGCAATTATCTCCAATCCACAAACTGCTTCTCAATTTATGCCGCACAGATTCCCACCTCCAAAGCCCCTAATCCCGTGGTGGCGAACCTACGGCACGGGTGCCACAGGTGGCACGCCAAGCCCTCTCTGTGGGCACGCGTGCCGTCACCCCAGTCCTAGGCCTTCAGCTGGGCTTTATAAAACCTTTTCGCTTTAGGCCTCCGCTGCCATGTACAAAAAAAAAAGGTTCAATCAATCAATCAATTTCAACTTCTCGCAGGAAAAAAAGTTCTCGCAAAGTTGGAATTGGTTGATTGAACTTTTTAGTCCCACCCAGTCTGCCGTTACCACCGCAGCCATGCCCACCCAATGGGCCATGCCCACGCAATGGGCCACGCCCACCCAGCACCCAACAATACATAAGTGGGTTTTGGGTTGCAGTTTGGGCACTCGGTTTCTAAAAGGTTCGCCATCACTGCCCTAATCCCAATGACCCTGGAGCAAAGAAAATAAAACAAGAGCTCCGCACTGACCACTGGTTCAAGGACATCAAACCTCCCTAACAGGGATGGTTTGGCTTACAAAGGTGGAAAACTATATTTGCCAAAGACCCTCCACCTTACCGCACTCTGACACAGCCATGAAATAAAACAGGCTGGCCATTTTGGATATTTTAAAACACTGCACCACATCTGCCATCAATTGTGGTGGCTGGGATTGAAACAGCATGTGGAAAACTATGTCCAGAGTTGTGCTGTATGTGCCACCATGAAAAGAATTTGGGGAAAACCCCTGGGCTATTGCAACCAGTGGCAGACCCTTCCCAACCATGGGAAGAAATTGCTATGGATTTTATAGTAGAGCTACCTGAAAGTAGGGGAAATATGGTCATCTGGACAGTGATAGATCTGTTTTCAAAGCAGGCTCACTTCATTGCATGTAAAGGGCTCCCGTCCGCCCAATGAATAACCAAAATGTTCCTGAAACACATCTACATACTGCATGGTGCACCTAAACAAATAATCTCTGACAGGAGGGTGCAGTTCACAGCTAAGTTTTGGAGGAGTTTTCTTAAACCTATTGGTTCATCTCAAGGTCTATCATATGCTTTTCACCCATCTACTAATGGGGCAGCTGAATCCACGAAGTCAATGGTGAAGCAATATCTCAGATGCTATGTTGATTATCAACAGACAGTATCTCAGATGCTATGTTGATTATCCAGATTATCAACTGGACTGACCTCCTCGCTTTCGCAGAGGTGGCTTACAATAACTCTGCTCACAGCAGCACTGCTTCACACCTTTTAAAGTGGCCACAGGAAAAGAGTTCAGCCCAATCTCCAAATACCCCCAAGCACCCTCCACTTCCCAGATTCTTGATCAATGGGTGAGGGAGTGGGGAAAAGTTTGGAAAACCATGAAAACTGCTTTGAAAAAGGCTTTCAAGACATACAAAAAACAGGCAGATAAAAAATGGCTCCTCAAAAAACATTCAAAGTTGGGGAAAAGGTTTATCTGTCAACTAAATATTTAAGGCTCAAGTTACCTAGTAAGAAGTTAGGACCGAAGTACTTAAGACCCTTCCTCATTGTAAAGATGATTAACCCGGTCACAGTGGAATTAAAACTTCCTAGGTTCTTAAGAAAAGTTCTCCCTATTTTCCATTGTAGCCTGTTGAAAACTTTTCAGGGCTCCACCTTAAGACCTCCCCCTAAGAAGGCATCTGGACCTCTCATAATGGCAAGACAGACTCACTATGAAGTAAAGCATATTCTTGATTCAAGAATTTTTAAAGGCAAATTGCAGTATTTAGTGCAATGGGAGGGATATCCATTGTCTGAGGCTACCTGGTGAAATCTAGTGATGTAAAAGCTGACAGACCCATTAATAGATTCTATAAGAAACACCATAACAAACCTAGAGGAAACCTGTGCTTTTGTTTGCATTACAGGATTTGTCCTTTTTGTAAGGGGCAGGGCAGATGTCAACTCTGCTAACATCAGATGTTCTTGCTTTGACAACAGATGGAAATGTAGCCATATTTTCTCTTTCACTTTTAGAGTTAGATGGTGCTGGGAGGGGAGATGTGGATGAGAGTCCAGTTAGGCATAACAAGAATAACTCAGCCATGGGAATCAAGGTTATTGTGCCCTGAGCTGATAAAGATTTGGTGGGCTGGAGAGCTGGGGAGAAAGCACGTGCTTCAAGCTAATTGGGGAATGTGATTTATGACTGTTACTTGGAGGAGGGAATTTTGCTTTCCTACTTTGTGCCCAGGGGAGGGATATTCAGTTTTTGGCTTTAACTATTTAGTGCCTATACTTTGTTTCTCGAATAAAAGATTCTTTAAGGTAAAACAATGCCTTGAAGTTCTTTTAAAGAGTTTCATTTGTCGGAACCATGACACTTTGTACATGTTTTCTCAAATGAAGTAAATACTTTCTAATAATTTGTTTTCTTGATGGAAAGAAAGTTTATCTTTTCACTGTAAGCTTTTACAATTTATCTGAATCTTTTATTCATTATTAACATTAGTAATTGCTATTCCACTGTACATTTAAATATTCCAAAACCTTTTAAAAGAACATAAAAGAACAGATTTAAGTTTTAATTGTATGCCTTAACCACTGCTTTTATCTCATCCTGTAAACCTAAATAATATATTATTCAGTCAAATTCTCACCATAGTTAACTCCAAAGGAGCTCTAAATTAGGAAAGACTTGTAATTTAAGAGATTACTCTGATGTTCATACTGCATTATTCATTGTGAAAGCACTTTGAAACACAATCTTGTAGCAGTGAATATATTGGCAATCTGTAGGCAGATGTCAGCCATTATGCCTTCACGATGAACTCAAACAACACTCATCATGAACGCATTACGATTGTTATTTATGTCAATGGAGGTTTTGTAATTAACTGTGCTGAAAGCAGAATTTGGTCTCTTTTTTTACACATTTCCTAGGTTTTTTATCATTCTTGAGAAGTCCAAGATACAAGATTTTAGGTATCAAATCAGATCGAGATCATTAATTCTAGACTTAATGTGAACATGAAAAGGCTCAGTGAGACCTTTCATGTTATATACTTTATATAGTTGTGCTCTCAGTCACAAACTACTCATAAAATCTTGAGAGAAGTAATGCTATTGTAAAGACCTTCAGCTATTTATACTAAAGTTGTCATGGCAGGTAAGAGTCCAGTTCTACTTACAAAGCATCAGGGGACATTACACAAGGCACACTTAAATTTACAGCTTAGGATCCTCACAGAGCTATCCATGGTACTGATTTGCTTTGTGAGTTTCTGCTGTGAATCGATCTAGTTTGAAATGAAAGGCAGATATTCAAAAGATACAAATATTTTCCAGCATAGAAATACAATGATAGAGATTGTTTACATATTGATTCAACTTGGCTGTTGTTATGATTAAAGGTATAAAACGTCTAGCTATTTTTTCAAATGTTTCAAACATATGCCTTGGGCAAAGAGATAATGTCTGACAGCACAATACCTTCAAGAAATAAATAGCCAGAAAAGAATGCCTAATCAGCAAATAAAGTTACTTCCAATAGCTTTTTCCTCTCACTTTTAGCAAAGAGAATAACAATGCATGTTACAGCTAAAATAAAGATAGTGACTCAAATAACTTACTTACCTTAAAATACCAAGAATAAATCTGCTGTCATTTTCTCAAAAGCCACTTTTCTTTCAATCATATTCTTTAAAAGGGGAATTTCATAAAGTGCAGCTGGCATGAAATCTAAGCTAGTCCTCTGATATGAATACAGAATCACAGAGTTGAGTTTATTAGTAGAACTTTTATAGAGGGCCTGAACATAGAAGTTAGACCTTAAAAAGATATAGGATCAGACAGCAAAAAAGAACAAAGAGTAAGAACTGGAACCAAAAAGTACTCACATAGTTCTTTTAATTCAAGAGCATGTAATATGTGCTTTCCTGTCAAAAGCCAATGGTTTTCATAGAATTTAGACAACATTTGGCATTCCTTTAATCAACTCTAAAAAGTCTGGCACAAGTTGTTGTTCAGCAGCTAGATCATGTCCAACACTTTGTGACTCCATGGACCATAGAATGCCAGGTTCCCCTGTCCTCCACTGTCTCCCAGAGTTTTTGGCACAAAAGAAGCCATCAATTTCAGAGTTTTGAAAACAGAGTACGTCAATCTTTCCAATCACAGTAACTAACTGATGAAGCTGATGCACTGCAAAGACTATGTAGATGTACAATCTGAATCTACCATGTTATCTATAAGCCTGGCCCTTAGTTCCATGGAATGATGGCCTTAGGAATAGCTGAAAAATAAAAGGAACAAGGGCTCATCATGAGAAAATCATGTATATCTTGGTTTAATAGACCTCCCTTCTAAAGACTATTCTTCAGTTACATAATAGGTGTTAAGAGAATATAGTGCATTGCTGAAGTGGTAAGTGTTCTTATAACTGAGAAGTATGGGCCAAAACCTGAATTCAATATTTAGTGTTGGATACTCTGATTTCCTACATATCATTCCCATTAGAAACCTTTGCACCTTTTGCATGATTTGAACAGGTTCTATTCAATATGTTGGTTTTGAAGTACAGGTTCCATATGTCATTAGATCGTTCTACTTGAATGTTCAATTCTAAACAATAAGGCAGGCACTTGGGGGGGGGGTTCCCTTTAGACTATATAACTATGGAAGACTATGTCTGAGAATAATTAAAGTTTCTTTACAACAATTATTTGAAAATAATTTAAAGACGGTACAACATACTGGCATATGGGAGTTCCCACTGCACACATTTTGCTAGTACAGCTTATCCAAATGTATGTATCATATAGGAAGATTATATCATAATCCAGAGGATAGCACTTTCCATAGTATTACCAAAATATCTCTGCAAAGCAAGCTAGAAAAAGACAGGGTCCTTCTGTGTCTTCAATAAGTAAACCTGACCATGTGGAAAAAAGCATTGAGGAGGAAGCCAATTATAGGTTATTCAGGGATACATGTATCAGTATTGAAAACTACAACTTGGTTCAGTGGTGACCTGAGAAATACTGATGTAGACTATGGTTGAATGGGATGTTTCATTAAGCATTCTAGTCATTGCTTTTTGTTGTCCATTACTGCAGATACTAAACTGTTGCTAAGAATGATTCTACAGAGAATATTCTGCAGTAATGCATGAGCCACTGTGTCAAGATTTCCTAATGACTTAGTCAAAAGTAGTTCTAGGTATGGCAGAGAAAGGAACTGAAAATGGCTCTGTGAAAGCAGAGATGACATTTAAAATCCTACATGCTAGACTCCAGCAGTATGTGGATTGAGAACTACCAGAAGTACAGGCAGGATTTCAAAGAGGCAGAGGAACTAGAGATCAAATTGCCAAGATATGCTGGATCATGGAGAAAGCTAGGGAGTTCCAGAAAAACATCTACTTCTGCTTCATTGACTATCTAAAGCCTTTGATTGTGTGGATCACAACAAATTGTGGCAAGTTCTTAAAGAGATGGGAGTACCAGACCATCTTATTTGTCTCTTGAGAAACCTATATGCAGGTCAAGAAGCAAAAGTGAGAATTGGACACGGAACCACTGATTGGTTCAAAATTGGGGAAGGAGTCTGGCAAGGCTGTATGCTGTCACCCTGCCTATTTAACTTATCTGCAGAGCACACCATGAGAAAGGCAGGGCTAGATAAATCAAAAGTTGGAATTAAGATTGCCGGGAGAAATATAACAACCTAAGATATACAGATGATACCACTCTAATGGCAGAAAGTGAAGAGGAACTAAAGAGCCTCTTGATGCGGGTGAAGAAGGAGAGTGCAAAAGTGGGCTTGAAACGTAACATTAAGAAAAACAAGATCATAGCATCTGGCCCTCTCAATTCCTGGCAAATAGATGGGGAAGAAATGGAGGTAGTGACAGATTCTATTTTCCTGGGCTCCAAGATCACCGCAGATGGGGACTGCAGCCAAGAAATTAAAAGACGCTTGCTCCTTGGGAGGAAAGCAATGGCAAATCTAGACAGCATACTAAAAAGCAGAGATATCACCCTGCCAACAAGAGTGCGTATAGTCAAGGCCATGATTTTCCCAGTTTCAATGTATGGCTGTGAAAGTTGGACCATAAGAAAGGCTGAGCACCAAAGAATTGAGGCCTTTGAACTATGGTGCTGGAGAAGACTCCTGTGAGTCCCTTGGACTGCAAGGCGATCAAACCGGTCAATCCTTAGAGGAGATCAACCATGACTGCTCTTTAGAAGGCCAGATCCTGTAGTTGAAACTCAAATACTTTGGCCACCTAATGAGAAGGAAGGACTCACTGGAGAAGAGCCTAATGCTGGGAAAGGTTGAGGGCAATGGAAGAAGGGGACGACAGAGAATGAGGTGGCTGGATGGAGTCACTGAAGCAGTAGGCGTGAGCTTAAATGGACTCCAGAAGGTGGTAGAGGACAGGAAGGCCTGGAGGAACGTTGTCCATGGGGTTGCGATGGGTCAGACACAACTTCGCAACAACAACAACTGCTTATGGATAAGCATAAATAACTCAGTTATCTCCACTCAGTTTTTCCCCAAATATTTGGAACCACATGATACAGTATTGTTACTATTGATCCAATCTTTAAGTATGTGGGTGATATTGCTATTAAAGAAAAGCAGCCCATAAAGACAAACAGATGATCAAATGAAAAGTCTCAGGAGGACAATTTAGTGATAATCCAGTCAACCAAAACTGTGAACTAAATTAAAATTGGATTCATATGTAAATAGCAAAAGCACTTAGATTTACATACCCTTCACAGTGCTTTACCTTGCTCTCTAAGTGGTTTACAGAGTCAGCATATTGTCCTGAACAATCTGGTGAGACTCAAACTGACTCAAACTGCCGCTGGCAGTCAACAGTCAGCAGAATTAGCCTGCAATACTGTATTCTAACCACTATACCACTAAAGCTGGGTGTGTATACACATTATGTGTATAAATTTGGCTTTTAGGATCACCATGAAATTAAGTTAGCTTAATGGACAATTTCTACAGTCCATACTCACATGATAAACTAAGAATACTGGGTTGGTAGCAGTATCAATCAAACAATAGCTTTTTTAAAATCTACAATTAAACAGTAGAGGTTGACGCCATTAACATTAGTTATTTAAATGACTTCTGGAGCAACAATCTTGAATACCTGCCTTCTTAAACCATCAGGGTGTTGTAAATAAGATTAAAAACTTTAAGATGAATAAAAATAATAATTTTGCTACCGATTGGAAACCTCAGAGGTAGGTTAATGAGGATTGGTGTGCAGTAGCTAAGCTGTTGGAAATGTTCAGGAATGGGAAAATTAATTTATAATCCAGATCAATCACTGTAGGTTAAAACATACAGTTTATTTCTTTATTTATTTATTTGGATTTATATACCGCCCCTCTCCAAAGGGACTCGGGGCGGTGTACAGGGCAATTAAAACACTATAAACAACACATAATGTATAAAAATTAAAATGAAATTAAATCAAATACCCCTAAACAATAAACACATTCTAAAATTTAAAATTTTTAAAATGTAAGATCTAAAATCCCAGTCCCTCAGTCCAGGCTGGCAAGTTCAAATAGCCAAGTCTTCAGGTGGCGGCAAAACGAGCGAAGGCCGGGAGCCATCCGGAGCTCAACTGGAAGCTGATTCCAGAGGGCAGGCGCACCCACAGAGAATGCTCTCCCCCTGGGGGCCGCCAGTCGACATTCCCTGACCAACGGCAACCTGAGGAGGCCCTCTCTGTGGGAGCGCACAGGGCGATGGGAAGTTAACGCCGGCAAAAGGTGCTCCCATAAATAACCCGGACCCATGCCATTTAGGGCTTTATAGGTCATCACCAGCACCTTGAATCTCACCCAGAAGACAACTGGAAGCCAATGCAGCTCGCGGAGCAGAGGTATTACATGGGAGTATCGGGAGACCCCCATCACAACTCACGTGGCTGCATTCTGCACCAGCTGGAGTTGTTATAATATCAATAGAATTTAGAGATAAAGAAATTATTAAAAATAGAAAATTTGGGGGGAGGATTCTGTTTTGTCCTTTACATGGCACTCAATACTGTACTGCAGGAGAAGGAATTCCCCAGAGAAGATATCATTATCAAGACATTAATTTTACTAATATGTAATCTATAATCCTTGAGTATGCAGTATCTTCTAAGCATACCATGGCATCAGAAGCAGCCTTATTTCATAATAGAAATATTTTCCTCTGATTTTTGAAATAACTAATCTAGTTCAGAACCAGGATTAGCACAGCCACATTCTCTTTTTCATATTTTAGATGCCAAAGCTTATAATAAAGACACATTTCATTTTCCAACTCTAATTTTGCTCTTGTTTATACATAGTTTCAATTCTTGTATATATTCCATCCAGCCTACATTAAAAGCAAGTGTTATTTCACAGCATGGTTTGCTGGTTCCTGATAATGAATTCACCACAGAGAGAAGTCCAGCAGATGTGGGTTTTCCTCCCACAATTATAGGAGAAACCTTACCAGCTGGCCAAGTATTTTGATCAAATACAAGGCTTCTGCCATCATTTCTTGTTGTTGCTTATATTAAAGTTAGAAAAAGTTTTGTTGATAATCTTAGTAAGAAGTATAATGATATATACTGCTGGTCTCTAAATAATGAAGTAGTTGTGCACGTTCCCTACCAGGATGGTAAATTTCTGATTTACCTAGCCAAATGTGGGCTACCAACACTGTACACATGTGTCTTACAGACTTTATAAATAGTTTGTTTCATAAACTAAACAGATTCATGAAAAGACAGGGAGAGTTCTAATTATAGCATCAAGAGTTTGGGAATAGGACATCTGAATTCAGAATCAAGTTTATTAAAGTGAAAATGAAATAGTTCTGACAAATCCCTTCTTTCTGAATCCAGCACAAGGAATTTAAAAAATAAACTTCTGATTAAGTTAAGAGAAAGAATTGTTTACATAAAGCATCTGATACCCTATGTTAGCTTTCCTGTTAGGGTATTATAATTTCCATGCTGGTAAAACTGAAAATGTATCGTTTTATACTAAAATATAGTCTACAGTATGTAATTGTAAAAAATACAACTTTCTCTGAGAAGGCATCTCTAATGTTAAAATATAACAACAACAACAACAACAACAACAACAACAACAATAATAATAATAATAATAATAATAATAATAATAATAATAATAATAGTAAATAGTAGTAGTAGTAGTAGTAGTAGTAGTAGTAGTAGTAGTTTTGGTTGAAACATCTAATTGTTATATACCCACTCATTGCCAAGCATTGAACAATATACTACAAGGAGGAGAAATTGAAAAGTGGCTAACTGGGAAAACCTACCTAATAATGAAAAATCCAGCAAAAGGGGCAACACCAGACAACTGCAGGCCAATTACCTGCTTACCAACAACTTTCAAATTGCTAACTGGTGTGGTAGCTGATGCAGTACAACAGCATCTAGTTGAAAGGAAACCACCCCAATAGCAGAGGAACAAAAGATCAACTCCTAATAGACAAAATGATCTTGGAAAACTGCAAGAAAAGGAAGACCAACCTGAATGTGGCATGGATTGACTACAAAAAGGCATTTGACTGTCTGCCACAAGATTGGATAATCAAGTGCCTAGAAATAACAGGAGTCAGTAGAAACATCAGAAAATTTGTGCAAAGATCGGCTTCCAGTTCCAGATCTTGGTGCGGCCAGATGCGTGAGGGAATCGTTCCTCGCATCGCCTGGATTTCTTCATCTATTTTCTTCTTTTGACCTGTAAAGCGGTCAAAAGTCACCCTGGAGGGGCAATGAGCAGGGGACAGGTCTATTTAGTCGGTGGTAGAAGGGCGGCGGTCCTCCCGTCAGCTTGGAGCTACTCTCTGAACTGAAGAAGAAAGGATCGGCCATTCCCATGGCCCATTGTTTAGCCTTTTCCTGACAAAGCCAAAAGCACAACAAAGCACTTGAAAGCACCCGAAAACTGGGTGAGAATTGCCTTCTTCTTTTCCTAATCATCTACTTTTCCTGTTGAAAGCTTTTTGAATTTGCTTCCCCTTGTGAGAAGAGAGCGAAGAGATTTCTGTTTTCTTCCCCACCCTCCTTAATGGTGGCCTTTGCCTATATTGGGAGAGAAAAGAAAAAGCCCTGTACTAAACAATACTGATTAATTGGACTTATTGCCTTTTTACTTTTGGCCCAAAGTTCCTATATTTACAGAAATGGACTATTCTACCTATTAGTCTAAAAAAGAAAATAAACAAAAAGAAATAAACAAAAAGATTCCAACTGAAAAGGATTTGAAATACTCTAGGGACATCTAGTGGCTAAGCCTGTTACAGCAAGTGAATACTACTGGCAAACATGCTTGCTTACATTTTGGACTAACCTTGGCATTGAGATAAAAACCTGAAACGGCTGGAGATGAATCTGGCTTAGACTTGTGGAGGTGGACACTTACTGATTTATTTATTTTTGAAAAATAGCCTCCACTAAGGACTATTTATAAATACTACAAAATGGAGAAGGATCAGCCACAAACCTCGCTTGACTATAACCTTATACTTGAAACAATCTATAAAGTCACTGAAATGTCTATCTCCAGATTTAATAATTTTCATGCCAACCTTAAGTCACAAACTGAAACCCAGACTGCAACTAAAGAATTTATACTTCAGAATATAACAAAATTGGGAGATACTACTATTGAGACAGAGGAATATAAGCAACAACAACAAAGTACTGAAAAAATTAATATCCAAAGCCTGACTTTACTCAAAGAACCTACAATTTTTTAAGTACAAGGAACTACTGCTATGACAGACAATCTTAAAGACCAATAGCAAACTAGGGACAAACTTAATACTCAACTTCTGACCCTCTCTAAGGAGCCTACAATTTCAAAAGTAAACTACATGCAAGATAGTGATGCCAACATAGAGGACGCCGAAGACCAACAAAGACAACCTGTGGAAAGCTTGGACAGTCAATTACTAACTGTAAAAGATTTTCTACTCAAAACAGATCAACCCAGATGGAAGAAGAATCCAGACTGAACTGCAGACAGAGATGTCAGAGCAAATAAATCTAGACCTAGATTTAAAAAATGAATTCCTAGAGAATTATTGTAGGTCATTTTGTTAGTAATTAGTGACTTATTAGGATCTGAAATAGAAAATATTCGTGAGATAGAATTAAAATGTGTTTAAGTATTTATTAAGCTTATTCCAAATATTATAAATTTATATATTGATATAATGGAAATTTGGCTTATGGATCCTATGTTTGATGTTAAAATTTTGGTTATGTATAAGTAGAAGTAGATTGATAAATACAGACTCTCTGATTAGTAACTTATAATGTATTAGGATATGAAATAAACAATGTTTATTAGGTAGAAGCTAGCTATTTAACTATTGGGTGAATGTTAGAGGATACAATCTTTGGTGTAATAAGATAAGGGAACTTTGGGTTCTGAATACTATCTGGGATGTTAAAGGTTAAACTTGGATACTATAATGAACATAAAATTAGATAAAATTTAATAACAGGATATAGATATACTTTATCAAAATTGGATTGACAAAATCTTCTCTAGTTGACCATGCTATTCCTAGAAATTTGTTAGTTTAAATACATTGTATTGAATGTTGAGGGAAATAGAGAAGGATGTTATGATAATGTAACCCAAACTATGTATTGAAAAAACTGTTACTCAATTGATGACTACCCAGATATCATGATGCTTTCCAAATATATAGGCTGTAAATTGAAAAACTAATAAAACTTGTTTTTTAAAAAAAGAAAATTTGTGCAAAGATCGATGGCCCAATGGAAGACACAGTTGCAGGTCAATGGTGAAAGACTGGGAGAGGTTAATATCAAGAGAGGAATATTTCAAGGAGATTCATTATCACCAGTACTGTTTGTTATTGCATTGTTTCCTCTGTGAACAATACTGAATAACACGGGAACATGGCTATCAAACATCAAAAACATCTGCCAGACTATCCCACTTTCTTTACATGGATGATCTGAAGCTGTATGGAAAAACATCATCTGAACTAGAATCGCTGCTGAACACTGTCTGTATATTTAGCCAAGATATTGTAATGGAGTTTGGCTTGGACAAATGTGCCACACTTACTCTCAAACAAGGAAAAATAGTGCAAACTAAAGTAATAAAGATGCCCCACAAAAATAACATTAACACTCTGGATGAGGAAGATTACTACAAATACTTGGGTATCCTTCAAGCTGACAACATCAAGCACACTGAAGTCAAGAAAAAGATTAGAGGTGAATATATCAAGAGAGTGAAGAAGATCTTAAAGTCCAAACTCAATGGAGGAAATACCATGAAGATAATTAACATCTGGGCAATTCCAGTCATTAGATACACAGCTGGAATAGTGGACTGGACTCAAGCAGAACTAAAAGCAATGGATAGGAAGACCAGAAAAATAATGACAATGAATAATGCCCTTCATCCATGCAGTGACATTGACAGACTCTATCTACCAAGGTAAATAGGTGGATATGGAATGCTGCAAGTACATCAGATAGTTGAAGAAGAAGAAATGGCTTTGGAAGAATATCTGAACGACAATGATGAAGATGCACTGAAATTAGTATATCAGGAAGGCTTGGTGACTACTGGAGAGACCAAACTGGCCTACAAGAAAGACCAAAGGAAGAACAGAATAGAGGCATGGGAAGACAAAGCACTACCTGGCCAGTACATTAAAAAAAATAGCTGGGAAAGCAGATAATAACAAGACCTGGCAATGGCTAAGAGCAGGAAAGTTGAAGAAAGACCAAGGGACTAATTTTGGCTGCATAAGACCAAGCCTTAAGGACAAATGCATACAAAGTCAAAATTGAGAAGACAGCAACAGACAGTAAGTGCTGCCTATGTAAAGAAGCTGAAGAAACAGTGGACCACCTGGTAACCTGCTGCAAGAAGATCACACAGACTGACTACAAGCAGCGGCATGACAAAGAAGCAACAATGGTGCATTGGAAGATCTGCAAGAAACATCATTTGCCTGTAAGCAAGAACTGGTGGGATTATAAAATAGAGAAAGTCATAGAAAATGATGAAGTTAAACTGCTCTGGGACTTCAGAATTCAAACAGACAAGCACCTGCAACATAACACCTTGGACTGAATAGTGGACATGGCAGTGCCTGAAGACAGCAGAATAAAAGAGAAAGAACTGGAGAAGATAACAAAATACAAAGACCTACAAATAGAAATAGAAAGACTGTGGCAAAGGCAAGCAAGAGTAGTACCAATAGTAATAGGTGTCTTGGGTGCAATCCCAAAGCAACTGGAGCATCACTTGAACACCATTAGCATTGAGAAATTCACCATTAGTCAATTGCAAAAGGTGGCCTTACTAGGAACTGCTTCCATCCTGTGACAATATCTATAATACCATCAAACATCCACATCTGCCTATCTCAGGTCCTTGGTAAGGACTCGATAGGTAGAAAAATGCCAAATCCAGTCTGAACATCTGGCTGACTATGTGATGGTCATCTTCATTATCAATAATAATAATAATAATAATAATAATAATAATAATAATAATAATAATAATAATAATATCATCTAGTGATTCAAGCATATCAAATTTAAGGAATGTTCATTAATTGCTGAAAAATCAAACAATTGAATCAACTTTGTTTCCAAACTGGTTTTCTCAATAGTCCAATTTTAAAAATTTAAACATGATCCTGCTTTCCAAAGTTAAGCTGATTTAAGTCTCCTTTATTTCTATTGGAGAAAACATTCTCCCTTTATCAATAGAAATAATTACATCTAATTAAAAACTATGAAATTTCAGTTGTCTCTATTAATTTGATCGGTTCATTTCAAATGTTCAATGTGATTAAGTTACAATTAACTTTCCTTAAGCTTGGGACCAATTAATTGATTATGGGTAGCATAGTTTAGCTCTGCTGTCTTTCTGTCTTCATAGAAAACAGAACAGCAAGTTGAAAAGTAATCTGAATCTATACACAATAGCAGAGACCTTACCCACATTTCCCTTAGATTTATTGTAAAGGAAAACAGATGGATTTCCCTTTTTTGCTTCCTTTTGCTTGCAATCTTTTTAATTTTTGCAAACATCTTTTTGTTTGAACAATACAGAGAATTACAATAAAAAGTTCTGCTTTTGTTTTGCCTTTTTTCTCCTCTTCTGTATTGTTAAGGTGCTATAGACTCTTTAAACCACAGCTTGCTGCAACACAGTCTGTATTGCAAGTATTGTTTTTATGAATGTAGTTTTATGTCAAGATAGCCAACTATGAACTATCTGAGCTCAGTGCTATATCAATTTGTTAATAAATAAATAAATGTTATAAGAACATTACAAATACAATGCTATACAACAATAGAATTTACTTATTTTTTTTCAAAGATATTTTAAGGCAAAATAATTCAATAATTCATAATTTTCCTCAGCAAATATCATCTCAAGCTTGCATAAACAAAATGAGGGCTGTTTATCTAGCAATATTCTGTTTGCTGGCTTTCCAATATTGCCTTATTTTGTACTGTATTATCTTGCTTTCAATAATAAAAAAATATAGCTAGTCTAATTTACTTCAGCAAAATATAAGACATCTCTGTTTTCCCATCCATTATGATAGAAAGTTACTGAATAGCAATTAAATAGCATTAAATCAAGAGGTTAGTATTATCCATTATACCTGAAGATTCTAGCTAGCTTAATATATTCAGCAGTGCCTTCCTATAATAATCTATCACTCTGTGCCTATCCCCAAGGCAGCCAGTCCTGTTTAAATGTCAGGGGTATGTGACTTTACATCTTAATATGATAACTGAATGTTTATTACAAATACATTAGATCGAATTGTTCTCTCTCAAAAGTCAGCAAAAGTGTACAAAGCAAATCCATAGCTAAAATTAATGGAGTGAAGAAAACTAAGGGAGAAAAAGCAATTGTTGCAAAACAGAATGACACAGGGCAGCTAATTAGGAGCTGAACTATAGACAGAATGAAAGACAGAAAGCTGCATGTTCAATCATTAGTTTCTACAGATAGGCTTCAGGACAAAAATACCAAATAACAACCTGAAAAATTCCTGCTGGTTTAAGTAAACTGGAAAGACTAGCCATATAATGTATGACACTTCCTCTGTTTCAGAACGGTAATAAAATGAAAATTAACTTTATAAACTTTTTTTTAAAAGAAAGGTTTAAAATTTAGGAAATATTCTATTGTTTTTGCATCAATTGACTAAAAATTAGAAAATTGGATAACTTGTTATTGGTTAACTGGATAACATACTTTCTTCACATTTACTCTTGCATTTCCTTGAATAGAAGAACTGCTTTTTTGCTTTGATTTTTAAATAAAAATGAATATTGAAACAAAGGGCTGAATATCCCTGAAAGGGAAAGCCCATATTTCCAACTCTAATCCTGCCACTAAATATAATTTATTTTGGACAAGCATTCAGCCTTGGCTACATTGTTTGCAATACATCAGGGTACTGTGTATCCTAATATTTTCCATTTCTGATATGCCACCACATTTTAATTATCACTTTTATGAAAGAACAGCAAGTTCCAAAAGTATACCAAAGACACAGGGGAAAAAACAACATAATTCCATAGATAGAAACTTTTTAAGTCTAGATTACAGATGAATTGTAATCACTGTACTCAGAGCAACATGTACATTTAGTTAAAAATTGTCAAATGGGAATTGGATTTTTCATTTTATTTCTGACAACCTGTCTCACCCCATTGTACTATGAAAATCAACATTTTGGAAACAGAAAGATTTTCACTAGTAATCGACAAAAGAAATTATTTTTGGAAGAACATGTGTAAGTACTCTGTTGAAATTAAATACTTTGTATAATTGCAAATTTTAAAAACCTTGTATTTTATAACCAGACTTTATTTCTCACCAAGAAAATCAGTAAGCAAGGATTATAAACTGTTTTAAATACATCCTATAAATTTTTGCAGAAGTAGAATGTAGGAATTAGTATTGTGATTCTAGAATTTCCATTCGGGATAAAAATGAGAATATCTTTAAGCAAGGAGCAAATTAAAACAGAAACTCATGTTACAGAGCTCAACAGAAATGCATATTAATTAATTCTAAATTAGGAATGAATAGTTTCTCTTGAATCAATGACAACCAGTAAACCTCAACAGAAACATGGTATTATAGTCATTTTTCAAGAGTTTTAGAAATTAAAATGAGCATCTTAAGCTTATGACACCCATGTTATTTCTTAAAACTTCAAAACACATGAAAATACAAAGAAAAACCCAAAATATTAGCCCATTCTAGTTCAGATTTGGAGACCATAAGAGAGGTACAGGGGGCATGATCTCTCAGCAGTTAAAGATGCTGAGCTTGTCAGCTGGAAAGCTGGCAGCCTGGGTTCAAATCTGACTGCCGTGTGATTGGGTGAGCTCCCATTACTTGCCCCACCTCCTGCCAACTTAGCAATCTGAAAGCAACCAAATGCAAGGATATAAATAGGTACCACTTTGGTGGGAAGACAACAGCATTCCATGAGCCTCGACGTATAGTCATGCTGGCCACCTGACCACAGAAGTGTCTTCAAACAATGCTGGCTCCCTCAGCTAAGAAATGGCAATGAGCACCACTTCCTAGAGTTGGACACGATTAAACAGGTGAAACCATCAACATTAAGAGGGGTGCTGGTTGGCTGCATCAGATCCTCAGATTGCACATTTTGCAGCTCTGTTTTAGACTCACTAGGAAGTTCAAAATAAATCCACTGTATCAGGCAGAACCTGCTTTTATATTCGTGAGATTGCATGATTAGATCCACTAATACCATCTTGTTGATTCAGAACAACAGTTTCATTTTAGAAGCATGCCACATAAAATCAGTTTTAGAAAAGAGAAAAGAGGTTGTGATCAAGGTTATCATGACATTTCTTCAGGAAAGACTAATAAACTAATTAATCGTGCAGTCATTTTAAGCTTTTAACGTTCTTTGGTGAAGCACTGGAAAAACCTGAACTTCAATTTGGAAAAAAAATAATCAGAGCATTTCAGGAGAGGGAATGAAGTAGGAATATGGTTTTAACAATCAAAGTATCCTTAGGTAAAATCAACAAAGTTATACTGTTTATATTAGGGCCAATTTCCAAATAGGAAATCACAAATTTATGCTCTCCCAAATATTTGAGTTTAGCATCCAGAACCTTAATAAAATGTATTGTTAAATTATAATGCTTGATGCAAAAGGGGAAAAAATAAAATAAATACGTAGTAGCCACATTAGCGATATTGACCTAAATGAATTTTAGTTAAATTAAAATAACACGGGAGAGGTTGTTCTGACCTTAGTAATTGCTTTTTTATTAAGCAACCAGTCATAAATCAAGAATAA
This sequence comes from Vipera berus, assembly GCF_964194415.1. Lineage (NCBI taxonomy): Eukaryota > Metazoa > Chordata > Lepidosauria > Squamata > Viperidae > Vipera > Vipera berus. Next base: position 74,766,161 of record NC_138205.1, on the reverse strand, counting down.
CCTGTACTGTACTGCACTAGTCCAAAGCCCTTCAGTACAAAATTCACTTTATCTTATTAAGAACATGGTTAACAAAGGATATTTATTTAGTATGTTGATAATTCAGTGGTCCTGAGAAAAATCTAGTGATATAGTCAAATAGTCATCCTCTGAACAGTTACGAATTTGAACAATGTATATCTCTATTCAACATTCAAAAAATAGAAAAGCAACGTGATGCAGACTTTCTATTATCAATCACATGAGATGATAAACTGACCACTCCAAGTCTCTCAGTAGAGAAATTTATTCTGTTTGCAGTTTCATAAAGGCTAACAATAGCTCTGCTCTAAATAGTTCTAATTTTCCTGAAGGATTTTTTCCCTGAGCCTTTTATGTAGATTCTAAATTTTAGATTAAAAACAATATCAAATTGAAGGCATTGAAATTAAAGTAATACATGGATTAGATTCCACAACTGTATAACAGAGAGTTCTTTGGCTGCCAATCAGTTAACTTGTACAGCACATTAAACTATGTATTAAGAATTTATCCACCAAACAACATGACAGACTCAAGTGGGTGAAATGAATAAGAGAAGGCATTGGAATGTTGATAAAGCTGGCCTTTGAGATTAATCTCTAATTGCTTTCGTCAAGTCCCTATTGTGGTTCTTTACATCTTCTGTAGAACCAGTGGTCCATCATTTCATAGTTTTCTATTTTCTTTAATTTGATGAACTCTCTTAAGGAGGTGTTATAATCCGAAAATCAGCACACGAAGCTAACAATATCAATGCTTGTTGAATAGAATGATCACATGCCTGTATATACTAACACAGAGTACAATAAAAGTAAGATATTGCTATATGCACTTCCAAGCATTGTGTTAATTTCACATATGTATCTTTGATCTTTTCTACGTTTGTTAATGTTCCCCATGTTATAAAGTTAAATATGAAGGATAACATAGCTATTTTTAACACATATCTTATGAAGCTGGAGCTTAGTATAAGGCAGTACCCATAATGTTGATGCACTCCAGCTATGTACACTTCAGTCTTAAGCAGATTATTTACTAGATGGTAAGCACAATTGCTTAGGGCTTGTAGTTTTTAGAGATTAAATCTATATCATTTTGTTTCTAGGACACTAAAAGTACTAACCCTTCTCCCTGCCTCCCCACAGATACACAAAATAAGTAATAGTCACAATGTAAACTCCAATAAACTAGTTTACTTGTTTGTTCATCAAAATTGTAAAGCCACCTAATTGTTCCTTGTCTCTAGCTTCCAAATGCTACCCATATGAATCAGATATAAAAGATGAAAAGAGAAAGAAGTTCCTGTCCAGCAACATAAATGCAAGTGAAATGACAAAGAACTGAGTAGATCAGTAGATCAAAGAAGGATATGTAACCATATGAAAACTTCTAGCCTGTTTTCCTACCCAGAGAAAAATTATTATGGTACAATTGCAGCCAACTAGATGTTTAGACTGGATTTGGCATTTTTATCTGCCTATATGTAGCCTTTCCCAAGGACCTGAGATAGGCAGATCTGGATGGTTGAGAGTGTTATAGATATTGTCAAAGTATGAAAGCTGTTCTGAATAAAGCTGCCTTTTGCAAATGATTAATAGTTATTTTGTCATTGTCAATGGTATTCAAACAGTGCTCCAGTTGCTTTGGGTTTGTACCTAAGGATCCTATTACTATTAGTTCTACCTTTGCTTTCTTTTGCCATAATCATTCTTTTTCTATTTGCAGGTCTATGTATTTTGTTATTGTCTCATGTTCTTTGTCTTCTCTTCTGCTTTCCCAAATACTACTCACACTTTTTTGTTTTTCTCATCCACAATTGTGAAGTCTGGGATGCTTTGTGGCAAGTGCTTGTCTGTTTGAATTCTAAAGTCTCAGAGCACTTTAGCTTCTTCATTTTCTGTGATTTTCTCTGTTTTATGATCCCACCAGTCCTTGAGTGTAGGCAAATTGTAGTTCTTGAAGATCTTCCAATACACCATTTTAGTTACTTTGTCATGCCATTTATTTTGTAGTCAGTCTGTGCAATCTTCTTGCAACAGCTAACCAGATGGTCTCTTTTTGTTCAGTTTCTTTGCAAAGGCAACACTTGCTGCCTATTGCTGTCTTCAATTCTGGCTGTGCATGCATTTGTCCTTAAGGCTTGATGGTGTGAAGCTAGAATTAGCTGCTCTGTCTCTTTCTTCAACTTTCCTGCTCTTAAATCCTACAACAACTTATTTCCTGCAATGATAACTTTAATACTATCAAACAACATCTACCTCTCCCAAGTCTTTGGAAGATAAACATGACAAATCTATTCTACATATCTGTTGTGACCAATTATAATTATCATGTTTTATTTTAACTGCAGTCTAAAAATCAGGAACTGAAATAATTTCACATTTGAGTTTTCCTTTTTGTTCCTGTTCTGATTCTTCTGCTTTGAAGTAGTAGTAGTAGTAGTAGTAGTAGTGAAGAAGAAGAAGAAGAAGAAGAAGAAGAAGAAGAAGAAGAAGAAGAAGAAGAAGAAGAAGAAGAAGAAGAAGAAGAAGAAGAAGAAGAAGAAGAAGAAGAAGAGAGAAGAAGAAGAAGAAGAAGAAGAAGAAGAAGAAGAAGAAGAAGAAGAAGAAGAAGAAGAAGAAGAAGAAGAAGAAGAAGAAGAAGAAGAAGAAGAAAGAAGAGGAAGAAGAAGAAGAAGAAGAAGAAGAAGAAGAAGAGAAGAAGAAGAAGAAGAAGAAGAAGAAGAAGAAGAAGAAGAAGAAGAAGAAGAAGAAGAAGAAGAAGAAGAAGAAGAAGAAGTTGGAAGGCACCTTGGAGGTCATCTAGTCCAACCCCCCACTTAGGCAGGAAACCCTATACCATTTCAGACAAATGGCTGTCCAGTCTCTTCTTTAAAACTTCCAGTGTTGGAGCATTCACAGTTTCTGGAGACAGGTTGTTCCACTGGTTAATTGTTCTGTCAGGAAGTTTCTCCTTAGTTCTAGGTTGCTTCTCTCCTGGATTCATTTCCATCCATTGCTTCTTGTCCTGCCTTCAGGTGCTTTGGAGAATAGTTTGACTCCCTCTTCTCTGTGGCAGCTCCTGAGATATTGGAACACTGCTATCATGTCACCCTTCTCTTCATTAAACCAGACGTACCCAAATCCAGCAACCATTCCTTATATGTTTTAGCCTCCAGTCCCCTAATCATCTTTGTTGCTCTTCTCTGTACTCTTTCGAGAGTCTCAACATCTTTTTTACATCGTGGTGACCAAAACTGGATACAGTATTCCAAGTGTGGCCTTACCAAGGCATTGTAAAGTAGTATTAATACTACTTCACGTGATCTTGATTCTATCCCTCTGTTAATGCAGCCTAGCACTGTGTTGGCTTTTTTTGCAGCTACAGCACACTGCTGGCTCATATTGAAGTGATTGTCCACTAGGACTCAGAGATCCCTCTCACAGTTACTGCTATTGAGCAAGGTACCACCTATAGTATACCTGTACATTTGGTTTTTCTTGCCTTGCTTTTTTCACCATTGAATTTCATTTTGTCAGATAGAGCCCAGTGTTCAAGTCTGTCCAGATCCTCCTGTATCTTAAGCCTATCTTCTGGAGTATTGGCTATTCCTGCCAGCTTGGTGTCATCTGCAAATGTGATGAGTTCCCTATCTATCCCCTCATCCAAATCGTTGATGAAGATGCTGAAGAACACTGGGCCCAGAACAGAGCCTTGGGGCACCCCACTACACACTTCCCTCCATGTAGATGCAGTTCCATTGAGGACCACATGCTGTGTACAGCCGGTCAGCTAGCTACAAATCAATCTGGTGGTGATGCTGTCTAACCCACATTTTTCTATCTTATCAGGTAGTAGGTTGTGATCTACTTTATCAAATTCCTTACTGAAGTCCAAGTACCGGTAAATTATATCTACAGCATTCCTCTGATCCACTAATTTTGTCACTTGGTCACAGAATGCAATAAGATTTGTCTGGCATGATCTGTTTTTGACAAACCCATGTTGGCTTTTAGTAATGACTTTGTTTGCCTCTATGCCTCTAGGTGTTCGCTGATTTGTTGTTTGATTATCTTTTCCAGAATCTTCCCAGGTACTGAGGTCAGGCTATTAGGTCTGTAGTTTCCTGGATCTATTTTTTCTCCTTTTGAAGACGGGAACTACATCAGCTCTTTTCCAGTCCTCTGGTAGTTTCCCAGTGCTCCAGGATCTTTGAAAAATATAGTTCAGTGGTTCTGAGATCACATCTGCCAGTTCCTTGAGAACCTTGGGGTGTAATCCATCTGGTCCTGGTGATTTGAATGCATCTAGGCTGTACAGTTGCTCACTTACCATTTTCTTGCCTATCTTAACTTGTGTTTCTAATCTGTTTTTTATGGTACTGTTTTTGATAGGTTGGACTGTTTTTTCCCTTTGTGTAAAGGCAGATGCAAAAAATGAGTTAAATAATTCTGCTTTCTCCCTATTGCTTGTCACCTTCTTGCCACTTTCCCCCACTAATGGACCAATCATTTCCTTAATTTTTTTCTTGTTTTTTATATGTTGAAAGAAGCATTTTTTGTTATTTTTGAGTTTGGTCACAAGCCTTATTTTATTTTGAGCCTTAGCTTTCCTCACTTCATCTTTGCAGGCACGGGCTATTTGCTGATATTCTGACTTAGTTATGTGCCCCTCTTTCCAATTCTTATACTTGTCCTTTTTATCTTTCAATTTATCAGAGAGTTCTTTATGCAGCCATGCTGGTTTCTTTTGAGAGCTGTTATTTTTCTTCTTTGTTGGTATTGTACTAGACTGGGCCTTTATTATCTCACTTTTTAAAATTTCCCAAGCTTCTTGAGTTATTTTCCCTTTTAGGATTCTCATCTATGGAATTCTTCCCATGGTCTCTCTAAGTTTATTGAAATTAGCTCTTTTAAAGTCCAAGACTGTGTTCTATTGCTTGTGCTTCCAGAATGTTGAATTTCCATATTGCATGATCATTTCCCCCCCCCCCCAGATTCCTGTGGCTTCAACAAGTTCTATCATTTCATCTCTGTTAGTGAGGATTAGATCCAATATGGCTAATCCCCAAGTGCCCTTTTCTACTTTTTGGGAAACAAAGTTGTCTTCCAGGTTTTGTCAGGAATCTGTTTGATCTTCCACTTGGTGCAGAGCTTTTCTCCCAGTTGATGCCAGGATAATTAAAATCCCCCATTACTATTGTGATGTATTTCCTACATACCTTAGTTAGCTGACTAGCAAAAAGTTCATCTATTTCCTCTCTTTGGTTGGGTGGTTATAGTATACACCTATGGCAATGTCATTCCCCCCCTCCCTTTTATATTGACCCAAATGCATTCAGGACAGTTTTCATCATTGCTGTGCTCTATTTCTGAAGAGATTTAGTTATTTCTTATATAGAGAGCAACTCCACTTCCTCTTTTATTTGGTCTGTTTCTTTTAAATAATTTAAATCCCTCTAGCTGTGTGTTCCATTTGTGGGTTTCATCCCACCATATTTCTGTAATGGCAACAATATCATATCTGCCCTCATTAACCTGAATTTCTAATTCTCCCTGTTTACTGTTCATACTCGGTGCATTGGTGTATAGACATTTGAGTCCTTTATGACTAACCCTGTGTTTACTTTCTATATAACCTGTGTGGTGCCTGAGTTCCCCTATTGTCTTACCACCTGTTTGGTAGTGCACTTTGTGTGGCACTTGCTATTAAAAGCTTGATTTTGCTTGACAGCAAGGTTGATATTCTTGTCCACACATACATCTATGTTACATGCACTGATAACCCTGTATTTTATTTTTTATTTTTTTTGATTGCCGGGGACAGGGATGTTCTGTATCAATTAATTCACTGTCCCTGTTGTTTAGTTTAAATATTCCACCAGAAAATCTGTGAATTTATTGCCAAGTAACTCAGTTCCTTTCTTGGATGGATGCAAACAATCTCTTTTGTACATTTTTTCATTGGACCAACTACAGACATTGTGATTAATATAACCAAAGCCTTCCCCTTTACACCACTCCTTTAGCCAATATTGAATTCTGCTATATGCTGGCCTTTTCCATTTTGCTCCTTATACACTGATAAAACCTCTGAAAAAGTAATCTTGCAGCCTATCATGCTGAGTTTCTGCCCCAAGCTCTGGAAATTATTCTACAGCTCTGGAAATCATTCTGCAGCTCTGGAAATCTTTTTTCAAGCTCTGAAAATCATTAATTAAACCCTGGGTTCAAGTATCTAGGTGTTTATAAGTCCTTAGAGCAAGGAACTCTTACCTTGGTCTATATTGTAGATAACGATGTACATTGCAAATAAATTTATCTAAAATAATAAGTGTTGTGCAGAATTTTATCACAGACTTTCCTGAAATCTTTCATTTTAAGATTTCAGAAATTTATTTGCTCTGTCAGACCAAAGGTCATCTATTCTAGATTGCCTTAAACAATATCCAGCCAGATATCTCTAACAGCATTAATAAGGGTGTAAGAATATTTCTACAAGGAGCTATCTGATGGAATGCTGGTTTGGAAAAAAGACTTGTTCAACTCTGAGTGGCAAATTATAAGGAAGACGTAGAAAATAATATTAATGATATTCACCTGAGATCCTGGGAAATTACACCAAAGTACATTATTCTTAGCTAGGGTTATTATTAACATTAACTTAAAAGTTAGAATAAAGAAACTTTCTAAGTATGTTTTTAAAAATAATATATAACATAAATTCTACATATATAGAATTTTTACTGATAAAAATCTTGCAAGATCAAAAATTATTAGCTATTATTTCAGGAATTGGCAATCTTTTCAAAACTCCTACTTGAAATAATAAAAAGCCAAAAGTTCTCATGCAACTTTTTATTCTGAGTTTTTGCATCAAAGTCTTCTAAAAAAGTGTACAACATTTTAACATCCTTATGCAAGATCTCATAATATTTATGGGTGAGATTTTTGATCTTGCAAGATTTTTATCAGTAAAAATTTAGAGTAGTATATACTTAATGTTAGGATTATGAGTATAATGTGTTTTAAATATGTTGGAACTTCTTAAGCAGGGTACAGAATACTGAAACTTCAAGGAACAGATTTAAATTGTTCCAGATTTTTATCATCTACAGATTAAATATCAGAATGTAAAAGACAATTTACAATCATCTGTGTAAAAAAGTTTATAATGGAAATATTAGCATTATATGTAATAAGCAGTAAATAAGTCCTGTAAATAAATAAAATTTTATATGGAAGGTGTTTGAAATGCAATATTTACATAAAAGAATGTTTAATTTTAGATTTATTAGCACATTTGTTTCTACTGCTGACTAATATATCTCTAACGTAATACAGACAATAATCAAACTTTTAAATTATCTATTGGGGATCTATTACTAATATATTTTATATTATCCAAAATACATATTATTTCTATGTATTTTTCAAAGGCTGATGATATTGAATTTTTGATTTATCTTCTATATAAATCATTTCCAAAGCTTTCAAAACTACAAGACTTTTAGAGGCTGCTGAGACTTCCTGACAACAAAAACAGAAATTTTGATGGAATACTTTACCACTTAGCTATTTTAAATGAACTGTATTTGGGGGGAGGGGGTAATCTTAAAAAAGCCTTTAAGATGACATAAATGAACTACATAACAGTTGCAATATTTCCTTTCATATTCCATTTTTCATAGAAGTTCACTTCATATCTCACTTAACAGTGACCAAATTTTAGTGATTGAAATTATATCAGAATATCTACTGTACAGTAGCTGGAACCTTTTTGTTCCAACATTTCAAACACACTGGATTGTAAAGTTCCAGACAGACAGAAACTTCATTTCGCTCATTGATCAATAAAAATACATACAGACAGGGCTTTTTTTTCTCATAGAACGCTCAGAACGGAGTTCCGGCACCTTTTTTGTATGGAACCTTGTAGGGTAGGCAAGGTGGGTTGTATAACATGTGTGAGTTCCGGCACCTTTCTCTTTTACAAAAAAAGCACTGCATACAGGGGAAAAAATTAACTCCTAACATACATGCCTATTGGCAAACATTTGTCGGCAAAGCTTACACATAATGTAAGAGTGATAGATTTATCCTGATTATCTAACAAACTACCAGAATGTCCTGGAAATTAGATTTTAAAAAAAGTATAATCAGCTGGTGACCAATCTTCCTGTAGAATTGAAGTACAAAAGAACATAGACTCTGTTTTTACAACACCCATGTCACAGGGGCATTGTTGAGTTTCATAAGTGATTTTTCCCTTCCAAAATAGCTGTGGGGACAATATTCTAAAAGTGCCAGATAATTGTGCAGAGCCCACAATGGTACATATTACCTATCATTTTCATTCTAATTCCTAGCTGAGATAGGCTTAATGGTGTAATTTGAAATCAGAAAATGAACACGGCCATTAATAGGAGAGTATTAAAAGAGAAGTTATTGTAGCTTGACAGACATAAAAAAAATTACTATCAGTTTGTCAGTTTGGTACTACTACATTTATTTTTCCATTCCTAACTCATGTAACTTCTCCCACTTCTTAATAGCCCTGCTTATTTCTGTGATACAGATTTTAAAAAGATTCATCAGTAAATAAATCCTAAATTCTTACATGTTTCCAAAGATACTTGAATAAATAATAGATTTATTCCAGTGCGTTGTGCAGTGTTTATCGTATACTTAATTGTGCAAGAACCATTACATACAAAATGTAATGCAACAGAAATGCTTGCATCACATTTTTGCTGTATGATGTAATCTGCACAATTTCTTCCCTCACTCATAAATATATCCAATATGTATTTTATGGACTAAAAACCATTTTAGTTATCTAAACATTATTTCTCTTGAACCTCTGAGCAGATGTATTCTCGTTTACTTCAGTTTGCTAGATCTTCAAAGTACTTAGCAGTGAACAATTAAAAACAGAGCTCTCCTAGAAAGGTGACAATTTCATACATTGTAACCAGCAACAGAGGGCAAGTGATGAATTATGTTAGGAAAAGCATCAAGGTGAAGATGAAAATATACAAACTGAGATAGAAACAATTTAACAAGTACACCCATTAGAAAGAGGAAAAGGTGAAAATAACTGGGAGAAAGCAATATGATGGGAAAAAATAAAACAGTACCACCAGAAGTCTGATTCAGGGATGGCTTGATTTCATCTTTTACATAAGCCCAGAAAATTGAATACACACAGACATACAAATAGTGTCTCCCTTAGGAACCTGCAAATAGTGCCCTTGAATACAAAGGGAAAGCTAATACATGAAGTAGGGTTCTTGTGGAGGGTGCAAGGGCCACAGCCCAAACACTTCAATATGGGGTATTTTTAATTATTTATTGTTAGGGCTTATTAATTTAATTTTATTTTAACTTTTGTATGTAAAGCTTTTACTGCCCTGTACACCGCCCTGAGTCCTTCGGGAGAAGGGCGGTATAGAAATTCAATTATAAATAAATAAATAAATATAAGAGTCTAAATCCAAAACAAAATTCAGTACAAATAATAAATATAGACCAAGCCTTTTTACTGAAGATGACAGAAATAATCTGTGTGGAGCCTTTAGTCCTGTTGTTTGATCTGTAGTGGGTCATCCACATGACCCACTGCTTTGCCTAGATGGGCCTACTTGAAAGATACAATAATTGCATCAACTTTGCATTCTCTATCTGCAGTAATTTTTTTCTTGGCTCAGATAAACCTTGGTGAAATTAAACTGAAGATGGTGGACACAGCAGAGGCTTAGCACAGAGCATGCAAAGTTGTGATGGAAACCAGCAAATGAGAGTGTAAATGAGATAAACGAGGATTCCTCAACCCTTTTGGCATCAGTTGAACCCCTCAATTTTCTCTACCTACTCTGAGGTCCAGTTGGAAACAGCCAGAGGCCCAGTCAGACACTGAGAGCTGGGGCCATTGAGACCCAGTAAGAGCTCCAACCTACAATCACTCCTTTGAGGGTTCACTACTCTCTCCACTGCTTTTTAATAACTACATGAAACTGATAGTTGAGATCATGCAACATCATAGGATGAGGTATCATCAGTGTGCTAATAACATATAGCTTTACATCATTATCCCTGGTGATCCAGGCTCAAAGTGATGCTGTGGCTGCCCTTTCTCAGTGCTTAGAGGCTATAGGGGTCTGAATGGGGGACAACAGACTTCACCTAAACTCTGGAAATATGAAGTGTTTATGAATGCAGGGTACCTAATGATCCAATTGTCAGTCCTTAAAGGAGATCAACCCTGACTGCTCTTTAGAAGGCCAGATCATGAAGTTGAAACTCAAATACTTTGGCCACCTAATGAGAATGAAGGACTCACTGGAGAAGAGCCTAATGCTGGGAAAGATTGAGGGCAATAGAAGAAGGGGATGACAGAGAATGAGGTGGCTGGATGGAGTCACTGAAGCAGTAGGCGTGAGCTTAAATGGACTCCAGAAGATGGTAGAGGACAGGAAGGCCTGGAGGAACGTTGTCCATGGGGTTGCAATGGGTCGGACACAACTTCTCAACTAACAGCAATCTATGCAGTGCTACCATAAAGACTTGCTCAAAGCATACTATGATCCTCACTTATTAAAAGGGGAGGCGTGATTTTTCTCTTATTTCTGTTTGAGTCCTCTCCGCTCTTTCCACCTATGTATACAATGATTCAAATTGCCCAGGTTTAATCAACTGGATATTATTTGTGCCATTGAGTCTGGATGTTAAATCTTCTTCACTTTCTAATGTATTACTACTAACCTTCTTGACTTCTATGCGCTTGATGTTTATTATCCTGAAAAATGCCCAGGAATTTCTTTATCCAGATTCTTGATATTATTTCCACAGGGCATTTTGATTCCTTCAGTTTTCACTGTTTTTCCCCTGTTGAAGTATCACTTTTGTCCAATCCAAATTCCGCTGCAATAACTTGACCGTATATTCAGACAGAGTTAAACAGGTTTAGATTATTGATATAAAGGAGATAGAATATTTCAGTCATGTTAGATGTTTCTACTGACTCCTGTTATTTCTAGGCACTTGATTATCTACTGATCTTGATATTCCTTTCCCTTTCTTCACCATATTGTGTGACTTTGTTGTTGTTGTTAGCTGCGAAGCCGTGTCCGACCCATCGCGACCCTATGGACAACATTCCTCCAGGCCTTCCTGTCTTCTACCATCTTCTGGAGTCCATTTAAGCTCACGCCTACTGCTTCAGTGACTCCATTGTGTGACTACTTTTAGGTTTTTAGATATGCTTACTACAGTATAACTATATTTAGATTTTTAGATATGTTTATTATAGAATGATTAGGAATATCAAATAGTAAATCTAAAGTCTCATTGAGTCTAGTGCACCAGACAGAAACCAGGAAACTGTAAGTTCTACTCCTGCCTTAAGCATAAAGGTCAGCTTGGTACCTTGTATCAGTCACTCTCTTAGACCGATTCAAGTCACAGTGCTGTTGTTGTGAGAAAAATAAGTGCAAGAAGGAGTATTATGTATATTTCTCACCTTTAGTTATTTATTAAAATAATAAAGGTGAGAAAATATATAAATAAATAAATAATAAGATTTATCTTTATTATAATACAGATGAAAGTTTAAATTTAAACCACAAGTTTTTTTCCCCACGTTCTCCAACTATAGCAAAGGAACAACTATTTTTTCCCTTTTTTAAAAGAACAAGAATTGTTTCCTTTGTGTCTAGGATCACTGAAATCAATTATGGGAACTAAAAGAATTAGATAATTATTCTGCAATGTGAATAGATACAATGTGAAAAATCATTAATCTAATGTAAAAGAAAAAGAAAAAGAAGTTATTTTAAATGGGACAAAATGCTGGATGCTGAAGCATATCTCATATCATCTAGCCTTCTATCTTTCCATGGATATCTCCCAATAATTTAATGATAATCACATTGAATCTGACACTGAAAATACTGTGGTCTGAATGATTAACTATTGTGTTTTTCCTAATTAAATCAAAGATCTTTGTTACATAGAGATTTGTATTAAACAAGAGCATTTTCCCCAAAACAGCAAAATATAAGACCGTAGTAGATGGAAGAGTTAGATATGTTGCTGCAGTAGCAGCCTATCATCTTGAGAAAGGAAAACTATAAACTGCTTCTTTTGTGAACAGGAAAATAAATTCATATCCTTATGGAAGAAATGACAGATAGTGATAGCATTGAAAAATGGATCTACAAATGATATTTTACAAGAATGATATGGAAAAAGATGTATCAATGTCATACACAAGAAATCAAAGGTAAAAGGTAAAGGTTCCCCCCCCCCACATGCATGCTAGTCATTTCCAACTCTAGGAGCCGGTGCTCATCTCTGTTTCAAAGCCAAAGAGCCAGCGCTTGTCCGAGGATGTCTCCATGGTAATGTGGCTGGCATGACTAGATGCCAAAGGTGCAAGGAACGCTGTTACCTTCCCACCGTAGTGGTCCCTATTTTTCTACTTGCATTTTTAGGTGCTTTCGAACTGCTAGGTTGGCAGAAGCTGGGATGAGTAACAGGCGCTCACTCTGTTATGCGGCACTCGGGATTCGACCTGCCAAACTGCCGACCTTCTGATCGACAAGCTCAGCATCCTAACCCACTGAGCCACCACGTCCCTTAAGAAATCAAAAGGGAAATACAAATAATAAACCAAGAAAGTGATCTGGATAATTCTTTTGTACTGGATTTACAAAAGAGGCTGAATAAAGCTTTGAAGAATCTTATGATAAAGGGCAAAGAAGAAATGTAAAGAAATCAAATTCAGTGACATTATTTACATGAAATAAGGATTAACACTGTTAGAACTAGAGGGAAAGATTACAAAGTTGATTTATTTGATCAAAGTTAAAATGGATATGTTGTTATTTATGATAATACTTAATGGGCTTTCTGTTGACACTAAGACTGAAAACATTATGCTTTCTGAATTTATCTAGATATAAGAGATGAGATATGGAACAAAAAGATTATTGGTTGTAAACTTAGAGAACGTGAGTGGTTACAAAAATTGTTTCTACTCATTGTGATGATAGCTTGAAGTAACTTCTTTATAATTTTTTTCTCTTTTCACTATATTCTTACTTTTCTTTTTTCTCTTCTTTTCTTCTTTGCACCTTTTCTTCTTTCTTTCTATTTTTCTTTCTTTTCTTTCTTTCTTTGTGTTAGATTTTTACTATTGTAATTTGTCTATGGAGATTCTCAGTCATTCAGGTCATGGTTTTCTCAAAAGTGCTTTTTCAAGAGTCAACTGGATTTTTTTTTCTTTGAAGACATTTTGCTTCTCATCCAAGAAGCTTCTTCAGCTCTGACAATGGTGGGAAATGGAAGGATTGGTATTCCTTGCAGATAGCTGGTCGTTTGCATTCTTTTAGAGAACCATTGAGGCCAATTGGAGGTTTACCTGTGTCTTGAGGGTGTTAACTTCCAAATGGCCTCAATAACTCTCTAAAAGAATGCAAATGACCAGCAGTCTGCAAGGAGTATAAATCCTTCCATTCCCTACCATCCAATTAGAGCTGAAGAAGCTTCTTGGATGAGAAGCAAAAAGTTTTCAAAGAAAAACAAGAAAGTCCAGTTGCCTCTTGAAAAAGCACCTTTGGTACTACTGCAATTAAAATTCTAAATAAAAATTATACATACAGAAAAGTAAATTAATATGAATTGTATTTATCTAACATAACATGTTCACGTGGACAGAAAGGAATCTCAGTGGACAATGTGGGGGAGGGGGCAATCCTTTTTTCAAATTATTCCAATCCAATTATACTTCTATAAGGGGAAAGATTCTGAAAGTTGTTTATAGATTTTTAAAAAAAATATGCAAAGTTAAAGACAGATTTGAATGTTATATATTTAAATTATTTTAGTTTGTACATCTTACTATCAAAGACATTTGATGTATTTTTATAAGCTTCCTCATTAAAGACAAGCATGGTATTTATTTTTATTCCAAGCTTTACTTGCTTCATTATGCATAAGTGTTGATTAATTAAGTACTCTTTCAAATATCTTCACAGGAATCATTATTAATTGCCGTTAATTATTGTTTTTTGCCTGCTTTTACATTTCATTTGATATGTAAGCTACTGTCAGTCCATTGAGATAGGCCAGGCCTTGAATAGCCAATACAAACAATACTGAAACTCTTATTTTTATTTTTAGAAAATATAATAACAGAATCCAAAAGCTGACTTTATTTCCCTCTATTGTCTCTTTTCCCAGACAGAATGAACGCAGCATTATTTCAACCATCTTTATCACACTTTCTTCTTCTCAGAATTGAGCTGTCTTTTACTTACTGATGCCTGCATTCCTTTCTCAATGGTGGGTGAAATTGACAGATTTTGCTAAAATGGCTAAATCAACTTCTTTGATTGGAAAAAAGATACTATCCACATTTATTGATGACTGGAAGCTTCTTGTGTAATTTTTGGATAAAAATAAAAAAAGAAATTATGGTTTGATTATTAGATAGGGTATATTACAGAAAGAAGAGAAATATGATGTAACTTTAGTGTGAAAGGTCAAAATATATCTATTTTAATAATTTCTATGAATAATATGGGAAGCCATTCTTTATAATTTTTCTTTTCTATTTTTCCTTAACTTTTTCTTTCTTTGCACTTTTTACTTTTTGTTTTTTCTTTCTTACTTTTTATTAGCCTAAGTTTTATTATCTGCTTTAATAAAAATTACACATAAAACTATAAAAAAATTATCTTCCTCTACAACAGACATGTCAAACACAAGGCCCGGGGGCCGGATCCGGCCCGCAAAGTGGTTTCATGCGGCCTGCGAAGCCATCCAGGAAAGAGTGAGGGAACGGCCCCCACTGCCTTGGCCCTGGCCCAGAGACCCTCCTTTTGCAAGAGACCCTCAGATCTGTCCCACTCCTGCCCAGGCCCCCATAGGCACCCTTGATGCGAACGATGTAGAGCTAGCCATGCCCACCCAGTAGGCCATACGCACTCTAGCCACGCCCACCCAGTAGGCCACACCCACCCAGGCCATACCCACCCGGCCCCCTGAGGGCAACCGCAATGTTGATGAGGCCCTCAATGAAATTGAGTTTGACACCCCTGCTCTACAACAACTGAGAAATCTCTGTTGATTTACAGTAGTATAAATTCAATAAGGCAAAGCAAAACAATGCTATGATAGCCATATATATATTGTGTGAATGGGCTTTAAGTCTTTTATGTATAAGTTAACAAAAGAAGTTTCTCTTGACTTTTGTTAATTAATTAATTAATTAATTTTTAATAGTGATTATCATTATATAATTTCTTATATTTGAAATGGTAATTATTTACAATATTGACTCAAAATTTTATGATTGGCAGGACATATGTATACATATAAAACATTAATTAATTATACATATGTCCTGCCAATCATAAAATTTTAAGTCAATACTGTAAATAATCACCATTTCAAATATAAGAAATTATATAATGATAATCGCTATTAAAAATATATTGATAATGTAAGAAATGTCACTTCTAGTTTTGCAGAAATTATGGCAATTAGCATCCTGGCCCTAGGAAAACTTGCTGAGGTATCAATTCCACAAGGACATTCAAAGCCTGATAGCTGTTGCTTCTAATCAATTAACACTGGTTTAGTCAATCATTATACTATCATTAATCCTGTTCATAAGTCAACTTGTCTGGTGCTTAATGTTGAAATTAAGCAGCTTTAGGTCATTTTACCTCATATCCTGCTATATGAAATATGCCACAAAAGCATTAATGGTTTAAATAGTTAAGCAATCTTCCCTCAACCAAGGTTTCCTGAAAATGAAAAATTGGCAATCCTGATTAGATACTTTATGTTTATTTATTTATTTATTTATGGGACTTATATGCCGCCCTATCTCCCGAAGGACTCAGGGCAGCTAACAACAATAAAAATACAATAATACAAAAGTTTAAAAAAAGAATTAAACTAGCAGCTCCAATAATAAGTTAAAAACATTTTAAAAATCCCTGTCAGTCCAGGTCAGCCTGATGGAAATGGAATGTTTTAAGGCCACGGCAAAAGGACCGGAGATCCGGGGCCATTCGGAGCTCAAGGGGAAGTTGGTTCCACAGGGCTGGCGCTCCCACAGAGAAGGCCCTCCCTCCTTACTAGGCACTGAACATTTTTTCTCTTGGTATTATCACTTGCTGATCAAGAGCTCTAAGTTTAATGAAGCTGGGGATTGCCTACCAAGCTCTGAAATGCCCATGTTTTTAATAAACGGGTTTAGAAGGTTTAGCCAACAGCAGTAAAAAGTGCCAATTCCAATATAATTATATTTGCTTTGATAACTTAACAAAATTTAGTCAACATGTTTAGAAAGTTTGTCCCTTCTATATTGCCAGTTTCATGCAGAACCTCAAAATGTTCTAATTAGCCCACTCCTGACTAGCAACAAAGGACCAGGAGTCCACAGTGGTAACACTGCAGAAGAGTTCTCGGTACTGAAGGAGGGTTCAGATAACTTTGCTAGTGAGAAAAAGTTGCCCTAAGAATGATTAGAGTTTGGCTTAAAATGTTAGGCAAGCCTGTGAAAATGGCAAGGCATGATTGGATGTACTTTTCCATTAACCCCCACTTCAAAAATCAAAAGCAATTAGCAAAATAAAACTTCAAAGCAATCAATCAGACTCAGAATCAATCAGGACTCTTTTTATAGTTTTCGTGGCAAAGACACACAAACACAAAACACAAAGATAGGCACAAAGGCACTCAGCAACTCAGTCCTGTGTGTGTTTTTGCAGGTTTTTTTATAATGTTTAGCTTCAGGCACTATGCAGATGACCGAAACAATCCGACACAAATCGATCTTAAAAGATGAATTTGTTTGCTAAAATAAATAAGAACTAGACTACAGTATTTTGCTAAAACGAAAGGCAATATTTTATGCCTTTGTAATATTAATCAGAATACCTGTTTTCTGCAGAAACACAGGCCTGCAGTTTATTTTTATTGCATAGCACAAATTCACAATATCAAAAGAAGTTATAAATTGATTTATTAAGATTCATATATCAAAGTCAAAGCCCTTATTTTTTCACTTGGTCAGATATCTTCCTAAGCCTATAAGAGATTTAAGAATTATGTATCAAATTCCACTACTTCAGCATCACACTGGGTAATACAAAAGTCAGCACTGAAGTTCTGCCATATTTTTTTTTTAACTATCAGTCCACAACTGAGTTTCATTAAGAGACCACACAATTAAATTAGTGTGGGTTTACATTATATTTACTTAGTGTAGAACATTTACAGCATCAAAACTAGTAATAAAAGAAATTATAATTTCAGAATCATAATAGGTTATTCTTTTTCAGATGCCTTCTCATTCTTCTGCAATCTGTTCTTACCTCTGTGATGTTTTCTTATATTTTCTCCTGCAGGAAAAGAACAAAAGTAATAAATGAGAACTGAACAAAGTCAATCTGCAACATGGATGGAACTAAGTGGTAGTGATGAAGCTGGATAAGAATTAAATAATATAAAGTGATTTTTAATTTGAAATCTTGGAGAAAATATATTGCAAATAAGAAAACTGATAATATTGATACAATTTCTGTGGCAGTGTATGGGGAAAGTAGATGTCTGCTACTTTACTACTAATTGATGTAGCTACAAAACCCAGGAGAAACCTATTTTTTTAGTAATATTGTTCAAATTACTATCACCTTGGAAAAGCATTGGCTTTTCCCAGTGCTCAGCAACTGAACAGTTAGGGGGCCTTTTTTTCTGAACATAGAAATAAGAAAAGATTGGTTCATTTAACTATATTAAAACAGGGATGGATACATTTACTTCCAGTATGAGTCATTTCTGCATTTAATCCATAATTGTATTCCTTTTTATGATAGTGAGTTTTTCTAAAAACTATAAAATATCTGCAATTACCAAAATACATTAAAATCAATGTATTTCAGAATAGATATTCCATACTATGATGATATGTTTACAGCTTTAAAATGTGTCGTAACATTAACCACAAAGATATAAATCTGCACTTTCGCCAGAATGGTGTGGTCAGTATAAGAATTTAAAATTATTAAAGCACTGCAAAATTAAAGTAGGAAAATGTAACTGTTAGGCCTCAGTTTTCAGATTTGTAGTATTTTCTTTCTAACATATTTAGGTGATTTAAATTCTTTAATTGATAAACTTGGTCTCTTGCTGGTAACTCATACACTCTTCCAATTGTAGAATGATGAAGATTGGTTTGGTATCCCCTTTTCAAAAAAAATAGTTTTTTTCAGTCAGGGGGATTAATTGTCAAAATGTATAAGAACTGTGTGAAAAATTAAAATTAGGGAAAGAGTTCAACGTATTTTCAGACTTCATCGAATAGCATTTCATTTCCACACCCTGTATATCCATTCCAGTCACCAACAACAGATAATACAAACCCTTGTTTTATAAACTTCCACTTGCAATCAAGCTAAAAAAAGAACAATCTAAATTTAAGAGTATTGCTTGTTTGATATTCTTCAACACTAATGCATATTAGGTTTATATTTATTTCACTGCATTTTCACTATACCTGATAAACTCTATTCCTGCCAATCAGAAAAAGGGGAGTTTGAGTGCTCCCATATGAATAAGAGCATTCTTGACAGTCAGTTTAAAATCACCCCAGATTTTCAAACATTTCAGTAGATAACCATATCTAGAATTAAACTAGAACAAGTTCATTCTTATGTTATGTTTGTAGGACTTGATTTAATATGTATATATGTTTAATTAAATACACATTAATTTAAATGAGTAGTGAAGTATCATAAATTAATAACAGAATGCTTAGTTTTAAACCAGAAAGTTTTGTTCTAATTTATAGAATTATAAACTGTTTTATTCCTCAGACTTTAGGGTCTGAAGGTTTATTCCTACAGTCTTCAGTCTTAGGCAACAGTTATTAAATCCTGAGGTAAAGAAATCCATTTTTGATAATAACAGATTGGTGATCTGATAGCTTCATACATGTTTTATATTTAAATAAAGTGACCTAAAACTTCGGTGGCTTTTGAAAACCATTCAGTTTCATAAATACAAATCAATGTAATGAATGTAAATTTTATCCTCTCTTTCTACAGCCATAATATTGCTGTGTATATTTTGTACATTCAGCCTGCTCCGTTTCTCAGTGTATGGGATCATGACTCCTAATTTATATCTTCAGAGGTGATCTGACATTCCTAATCCTTAAATAAATATACCAATTCTTGTAAAATAAGCATGTAAGCAGGGGAATAAGTCAACATCATGGTCAACAACATTATGTGGAAAAGTAGTATATTCCATTGAGCATGCATTCTCCATTTTTTTCTTTCATGACTAATTTTTAGTCTAATAAATTCCTTCTTCATCCTACTCATATTTTTAAAATAATTTGAATTTGAATTGCTTTCTCTCTCCTAATTCATCCCTAGATATCTTTTTAATAATTGACAGCATACATCCCATTTTAGCTAGTTTCATAAATCATCCAGAAAATTTGTAAGCATGCCTCTTTTGGTTCTTTAACTGAACAAGACCTTGTGTTAAAAAGTAAACTTATAAAATAGTATGTCAGTACCAGCCGGGGGTGACTTCATGTATGTGTGAGAGTGACTGAAGTGGGAGGGGAAGGGGGGAAGCCACATAAAGAAGACTGTCCTCAATATTTTTTGTGAACATTTTTTTATGTGTTGTTATTACAACAACTTACCAATTCTGAACACTATTGTGTTTCACACAGGACCTCCGTGAGTGCCTTATAGCATCTTCCAACACTAAACAACTGTTTTTGAAGGGATATAAAGTCCATCCTCATTATTTTCAAACAATGATGACTAAATGACTAGAATTTTCTATTCATTCTTTTTTCATTTTTACCTGATGGTAAAAATTCATGGTAAACCTCCTTTTTTCTGCTATATACTCATTAAAGTAATGTCAATTCATCCCCAACCCATCAATAAGATAAGCTTAAATTTATATAAGCTCGGTCAATGATAAAATAACATTTATTTTGACACTGTCTAAGGACATCTTTAGGTGTGTAAACTAATCTGAGATTTGTCATCCATTACATTGTATCTTAGCTAGGGAACTAGCAACAAATGAAAACAGATGCAATTCAATCAAGATAATGGTCAGGAATAGAAGTCTTCGGAGAAGGGCGGGATATAAATGGAATTAAAAAAAATAAAAATAAAATAAATGCTTTGGTGGAGCAGTGGGCTTGGTGGAGCAGTGGTGGAGCAGTGGTGCACTGCTTGGTGGAGCAGTGGAGCCTTGGTGGAGCAGTGGGCTAATGCCTCCTTAAGTAACACCAGCTGCCTGCAATTAGTGCAGCTTCGAGTCCCACCAGGCTCAAGGTTGACTCAGCCTTCCATCCTTCCGAGGTAGGTAAAATGAGGACCCAGATTGTTGGGGGCAATTAAGCTGACTTTGTAAAAATGCCACTTGGGGGTGTGTGTGAAAGCCCTAATAAGCAGGCATATACATAGAATGAAGGCTACTGCTAAGCTTGTAAACCGCCCTGAGTCTTCGGAGAAGGGCGGGATATAAATGGAATTAAAATAAATAAATAAATAAATAATTTTATGTCTATTCAAGGATTGGTGAAGAGTAGTCCAATTTGGTAACAAAATGGTAGGGCAGGGCCTACTAAGTCACTGGTGGGAAAACTCATAGTGGAACAACCTGCCTCCAGAAGTGGTGAATGCTCCAACACTGGAAGTTTTTAAGAAGATACTGGACAGCCATTTGTCTGAAATGGTATTGTGTTTCCTGCCTGACCAGGGGGTTGGACTAGATGACCTCCAAGGTCTCTTCCAACTTTAGTATTATGATTATGATTAAATATGAACTATTTTCTCATGTTTCTTTCTCATTGAAGAAAGCTTACCACTTTTCTATATATCTAAAATCATGCTTATAGATACCCATATTCATTTTAAACTTATCTAGAAGCCATAAATCCATCTTTGAAATGATCCACATCTTTATTATGCCAATAATTTAAATATTTGTTATTCCCAACTATCCCATATGAGCACAAAAAAGATTTAGCTATGGTCAATATAATTTTGACACCAAGTGTTAGCTTCCATTAATAAGAAATATTTGGCTACTTTCTCTCTTAGAAAAGAAAAACTGGGAAGAAGGGTTTAGAGTACTAGGATACTAATTATGGTTCGGGGTAGTAAAAATATTCAGGTCTTTCTCATCCCAACATTTTCCACTCCAAAACGCTCCTCTCAGACCTTTATTCTTCAGACAAAGAAGGCACATATGTAGTTGGTGAGGATAATGCTAACAGCCCTTCCACTCGATGTGGTACATTTTGAACACAAAGTAGGCACCAAGGTGTGCATATCATATCTCTTTCCCATCACTTTTTATAACTGCCTTATCTAGACAAAAGCTTTCATTGATTGATATGCAGCATAGCGTCTTTGGTATTCTTTGAGTTTTATTTACTTGCAGACATTTTATTACCTGACTAGGTAACTTCATTAAGAATAGTGAGTGTGAGGGTTGTGTTTATACATCAAAGAAACTGATGAAATTATCTACACTGGGATTTAAACATTTGCAAGCAAACAATCAAGTTCAGAAAACACCAAGGACTCCACAATTCAACCCTGAGTTACATAAAATTTCTTCTATTGATGTGTAATGTATAATTAGGCCTAACACTCACTGAATTTAAACTTTATATATGTGACTTGCATGTGTCCACCAAATGGATTGTATGATGAAAGCCCAGAAATTAAGGTTTTATATGTTGCTATGTTCCAGTCAGGGAAAATGATTTTATTTAGTGACTCAGATAGCATAGCATCTTGTATATTTTAATTATTATTATTATTAATGAATGGGGCTGGTTCTGTGATTTTTACATTACATTACATTATTTATTTATTTTTATTATTCTTTTTTGTAATTTACATTCTTATTTCTTTTGTAAACTACTTAAGTCATTCCTGAGTTTGGTAGTATATACATGCAATAAGTACATAATCAAGTAAACGTCTCAGTTAAACCAGAGCCTTTTAAACTGAATGTTTTTCTCTGGAAAAAAATCAATAGTATGTTATTTAGATAATAATTTTGCAAATTTTCCCTCTGTAGACAACTATAATGAAAATACTCCATCCTTCATTCTAGGGTACTACAGCTAAAGTACTTGGCTTTTTATTTCTTTAAAAATACTTCCAACTGCAATAGAAATGTTGTAAATCAGGCTGACCTTGATGTCATAAGAAGATGAGCAGGAGACTAATCCTGCTGACTTTGGTGTAGGCCCATCTAGCATCATTCTAGGGCACAATGTGGCACACCAGATGCATCTAGCAGATAAATAAATAAGAGCTCAAGACAGATATCGTCTCCTATTGTTATCCTGAGACAGAAGTTCCCATGCTTGTTCTTACAGTTATAATGATATATGCATAAAACATGGATCATTGGGAAGAAGATAACAAGGTTTCCCATACAGTCATACTTAACAGCCAATTTCTCAGGTCTGGATTGTCCATTACCTGCTTCTTTTTAACTATTAAACACCAGAATTTGAATATGGACCCTTAATAAGGAATCCATATAGTGAAGCTATGGTGTCTTCTCTAAATGAAATATTGACAAATGCATAACAAGTACTGTTGAAATCAGAAAGTATAATAGTATATTTTTTTCACTTTTCTCTCTCCCTCTCTTTCTACTAAGCCCATACAGGTGACAGTCATCTGAAAATCCCTCAATTTAGCACCTATTATAGTGCTTAGAAAAAACACAACTAACATATCTCCATCTGCTTCCAACCTTCATGAAACTAGAATGCAGCAGTCATCTGCAACTTGATTTGTGGTGTTTATTAATAAATGTAATATGTTTGTTTATGTATCATTAATTCTACTGCAATGACAGTAACATTAGTGAAAATGCATGGGGAACTGATTCCATAATTTGAGCTTACAGAAAAGGCTTCAATTTATTTAAATGACCTGACTAGTCTGCATCAACTTTTAATTCTTGATAGAGTAGTTGTAAAAATAAGATTAGAAGTTGTTGGTCAGTTGCATAAAATAACCACTTTGCAAATATCCTAAATTGCAACTCCCATTATTATAGGATCAGATTCAAAGAACTATATAATGTGCTCTGGTATGCATATCAACTTTTCTATTACCAGCAGGGTTGCCACCATGCTATTCTAGATAAGGTCAAGTACCTGCCCTCAAATCTTATCAACATTAGAAGTTATTTCTAAAAGAGAAATTATTGCATCACCATCTCAGATAAGACTTTGGAAGTCTTAAATATAAAAGTTACTTGAAATGCTGAAATCTTGGCAAGTCTTTCAAAAACAGATAGACTGCTGAATCATGTCCTGATGAGTTTGTTCTCCTATGTTGTGCCATGCATTTGTGAAGTGGTTGTTTGGTTTCCCCACTGTACAGATCTGCATATGTCTTAGAGCATTGTACTGCATTTACCACATTGCTCAATTTGTGTCTGGGTGTTTTATCCTTGTGGTAGGCAAGCTTCTACCAGTGCATTCTTGGGTTTAAAGTGCACACAAATGTTGTGTTGGTTGAAGATCCTCCTAAGCTTTTCAGATATTCCTGCAATGTATGGAATAACAATATTGCTTTGTTTACTGTTCTCTTCTTTGGCTGTTATAGAGGAGCTCCTGCTGAGTCTTTTTGGGGAGTTGATGAAGACCCAGTTGGGATAGCCACACATTCTGAGGGCTTTCCCACATTTGAAAGGCATGCTTTCGAAGACAGCAACGTCCACATTTTGGACAGAAAGGGGTCAAAGACACCATCTATGTCAAAACTGAGCAGCCTTATCTCAACATAGGGGAGGGATACAACATAATCTATCTCCTTTCTACAACAGTCCTTTCAATATTTCCAATAAGGCTCTACACATATTTGCACTATTCAGGTGAACCTGATGGCACAGATAAACCTCCAAGTGGCCTCAACAATTCTCTAAAAGAATGCAAATGACGAGTGTCTGCAAGGAATATAAATCCTTCCATTTCCCACCATCCAGTCAGAGCTGAAGAAGGTTCTTGGATGAGAAGTGAAATGTCTTCAAAGAAAAAAAATTCAATTACCTCTTGAAAAAGCATCTTTGGGACATCCTTTGCCAACCTCTTTTTTTGTTATCTTCTCTTTTCCAAGTACTTGGGTCTTCTCAAAAGACTCTTCATTATGTGTCCAGCACAGCTAAGCTTTAGCTACATTATTAATACTTCCCACAAGTTCTAGTTTACTTCATTTACTCCTGAATGAAATTTCTTTTTAATGTCCAAGGCACTTTCAACATTTTTTTCAATACCACAATTTAAGGGCATTGCTTTTTGATTCATTCAGCTTTTAAAGGTCCTGCTTTCTTAGCCACTGTTACAACACAAACATATTGTTGTAAATCTATTAATATATAGGTATTTAAATATCAATGGAAGTTATAAAACATACTTTTACAAGGCTCTCATTATTTAATCCAATTATATTCTGCTGGCCACATTTAATCTATTTTGGCAATAAGATGATGGCTATAACTACATGAAGGTGGTGTGTAAGGACTTTTCAAATTCATATCTTATTGAAAGGAATTTGGCCAATGCCTCCAGGTCTCAATTTCTATAAATCAAACTTTCACCATAATACACAACTAGAAAATTGTGTATTAGCCTTCTAAAATTAAGGCACATTTATATTATAATTTTCTTAGCTTTCTTAGCACACCGGTGATCAGAAGTTATTAATGACAAAAAAAGTAATTTTAAAAATTGAGGCTGCTGAGATAGCTCAGTATGCTTTATCTCTCTCAAATGCAGAGACATAATTCTTTTTGATGTTATTATTGTACATTAATTATTACTGGTTGAGAACATTATGATATTTTAACCAGATTTTACTGTTATTTGTTGGATCCAGCAATTGCACATTTGATGTTATCTTTAAACAGTAAAAGAGTGTAGAAAGACACCAATTCTTTGATCATTGTTTCACTGTATTCTGACTATATGCCTAGGAAAACTAAATCTTGTGACAGCCATTGAATAGGAAGGCAAAACTGCTATACTTATTTGTATTTGTATTTTGTATTTATTAAATTTGTATACCGCCCTTCTCCCAAGGGACTCAGGGTGGTGAACAGGGCACATATAAATAGAGGATACAAATTTTTTTTTTAAAAATGAATTGTGAATAAAGAATAATTTGGTAAAAATATAACTAATAATAACATTTTATTTGACTGCTTATTTAAAGAAACCTTCCCACCCCATTTAATCTTGCTCTAGTTTAGCAGACAAAAGGGAGAGGAATTTCTTATTCAACCAGAGCCCTTGTATGGCATTAATTAATAATCTCTGATATCCAATCAGTTGCCTGACTGTTATTTGTTAGGGTTGTGGGGAGCACTAAAAATAAGTGAGAAATGAAAAAGGAAGGTCACCAGCCAATTTCAGATTAAATATTGAGAAAAGAACCATAATGTGGAATTGCATCAAGGTCTGTCAACAGCTGTTTTCAAAGGCAGAGAAGCAGATCTGCATCTTGCACTAAGCTCTGGTAAATCTATCAGATGGTGTTTTTCTTTCACCCAGCCCCCACTATGATCAGCACCCACCTCTCTGTTACTACACAGCTGGCATGATGTAGAATTTTAAATCTTGTGTTTCTGGCAGACCCTCACCTAACCTTGTAATATAAGCTGAAATACTTAGATTACTGTTTAGCAAGCCTAAACAAGGACTGTTTGCCTACATGTGCATGCATACACATTCCATACACTGTAAATATTCAGAGCTTCTTTGCTCAAACAACATCATTTAAAATAAGTATTCTGCTACTTTGAACAAGATGAAGTATCCAAAGGGCATTTGATGATCAATTGAACTTGCATTCCTGCAAAATTAGCTGCATATCATCATGAGAATGAATGCATATTTTAAATAACATTCCTGAAACCAAACAGTTCCCATAGCTTATAATCTAACCTTTAGTCAAAGTGCTTGCACCTTGAAATTCTATATATTTCAGTAGGATTGGTTAGAAATTATTTACTTTTAAAAATTTGGAGATATTGAAAAAAGTTTCACTTTGCTGAAGTATTTTAATGTAGGAAAAAAGTTGGTCTTTAATATATTATTATTAATCTAACTATAAGACTGCCAGGTTTCTGGTTTCTTTCGACCTTGAAAAATGCAGAAAGAATAAGGGGCTTTCATAGCCTGAATCAATAACGTAGAGTTTCCATCTTTTCCCAATCTTTTTAGCAAATATATGTGAGGTAAGGTAGTCAGAAACATTTATGTAACTTTACCAACAAAATGGTGAGAGTCAATGGTCTGAGATTTATCTGAGATAAATGATTTGTTCTTTTTTTCCAGGCATATTTTTTTCTGAAGAAGAGGCAATTACAAGGAGTAATATAAACTTGAAGGGTCAGATTTTTCAATATGAATATTTGCTTATCAACACTTAAGAATTGAAAAGGGGCTTTCTGATTTCACCCCGTGCTTTCATCAGCATTGATTTAAATATATACTGTATAATTCAACACAATAATAATAAATGAAACAGTGGACATATAAAATTTATCATTCTTCAATACCAAATATCTTGCATTTGTTAACTTTTAATTAATTAACTTTGCATGATACATTGACAGTTTAATAAGGAATGCTTTCTGCTTTCCCAGTGCTTCTTTAATTGATGGTCTCAATTAACACCCACTAGATTCAAGCCAAATATAAGTTCATCAAAATTGCCTCCATCAGCAACACCTCCTATATACTAATTTAACTAAATAAATAATAACTATTGTAGTGTATTTCTCTCTGGCATATTTGTGTATAGGGGTGTGTGTGTGTGTGTGTGTGTGCGTGCACACACACACACACACACACACACAAAAGCTGAAATTTAGAGAGGCTGAAATGTTGTCCAGTTTGAAAAACAGAAAGTAATTATGAAGTCAATATTTAAAGAATGTTTTTTCTAAGCTGGAAGCTTTTAACATCTTTAAAGCTTAAATATTTTCAAAGTATTACCCAAAGCACAGCTAAATGAGTTCTGGGGAACATAGGAAATGAAACCTTCAATACCTTTGAGTGATTCTCTACTGAAAACTTTACTTCCATGGAAATTCGCTTCACAATTACTAGGCTGAAACTTTATGCACTAATATTGACAAATTCCTTTGAACTTAGTTCAATTTATTTTCATATACACAATAAGATGGCAATTGTACAAGTACTGAAATCAAGTATATATAATCTATACCTTAGTGCTTTTTGGGAATGAGTGCAAATAAGTCTTCATAAATTAAACTATGAATTATTACAATTGTTGCTGTAAAATTATTTGTATGAATAGCACTTGGATTAGAAACTTAACTGTTGCCAATTTTTCTGATGCAAACAGCAGGTTAAACTGTCTCAAAATGAATTAATAATATTTTAAGAGCTTTAAATGTTATCATATAATCAAGGTAAATTGAAGTGTGCAAGTTATATTGGTTGTTCCATTTAAAATATTTTATAGTTCAGGGCTTTTCAACCTTTTCACCCATTGTACCACTTTTAGGATATGGCAACATCTGAGTACCACCAGTCGCCTAGCAAGGTGTCAAAAACTTGATGGGAAAAAAAGGAAAAAAGTGATAAAGTACAGGTAGTCCTCAATTTACAACAGTTTGTTTAGTGACTGTTTGAAGTTACAATGGCACTGAAAAAGTGCCCCCCAAGCCACAGCTAAGCAAGACACCTGCCTGCCTGCCTGGCGGCACTCTTCCTCCTGTCTGAGGTTTTCATTGTTACAATTGGCAGCGGGGGTGGAGTGGGGTGGGTGTTTGGTTTTTATTCACCCTGTCTGCTGGGTGGTTGCAGGAGGTTTTGGTCACTTGATATGACCCTGGGACACCGTGACCATCATAAATATGAATCAGTTGCCAAGCATCTGAATGTAAATCACAAGACCCTGGAGATGCTGTAACATTCCAGCTGATTGGTGCTTTTTTTGGTCTCAGCAGAAGCACCAGGGTCAGTGCTGAGCTCCAGCTGGAGCCTGACGCTGATCCTGGTGCTTCTGCTGAGCCCTGACAGCCCTGCAGCTCCGACCATCTCTCGTTCAGGCTTGTGCGGTGCTGCCACCAGTTCAGCTCATTCCCCTCCCCCGCTACCACTTCTCTAGGAAGCAATAGCAATTCTTGCATTTAATTAGATTTTTTATTTTATTTTAACACTGAATAATTTTAAAGTTTCCAAGTAATAGAGTACTTTTTGAGGGATTGTGAAAACTTTCATTCAATTGTGCTAGCTCATTTTGTAACTCTCTTCCTGGGAAGCTTATCTTTTTAATCAAGATAAAATTTTAAAAAGAATACTGAGATAGGTAATATTAGTGTTATGTTCTTTTTGAGAGAAAACAGATAGTTGAACTTCCAAATGATTACCCTTTTTTACAATTGGTAAATTCAGTACAAATACACCTTCTAGCAACTTCTTCATTAAAAGCAATTAAGAGCCCTAATTATTTTCCATAAAGTCCAGCTAGATCCTAACCAAAATTTGCAGTGGCTAACTCTCAGTCCATGAATTTCAAACAATCCCTTGAATAACGTGCAAGTAGACAGGTTACCTCTGACTATGGAATATATTGTTCTGTTTTGCCCTATATTATAAAGTGGAGGGAAAAATCTTTCTAGAACTCATAAAAGTTATCATTTTGTGTATCACCATTAATAATTGACAGGAGAAAAAGAAGAGTTGTTAAGACATTTTCATTTTATTTTCTGATTGAAGAAATGGAAGAAATATTTCTGAACTGAGCAATTTTGCACTGTAAACGCACGAAGAGAAAGATAAACAGATTAAGAACAGGTTTTTTTCCAGCTGTGAAATGTAGGAAGAGAATGGGCAAGGCTAGTGAAATACTGTGTTATTAAAACAGAGTGGAAATCACCAGAAAGATGTTTAATATGTTCAGTAAAATAGGAAAACCATTCCCACAAACTTTCAGAAGAGGAAGAACTTTGGTGTTTGTATGTATGTGTCTCTGTGTGTTTGTGTGTGTGTGTGTGTGTGTGTGTGTATAAAAAAATCATCAGACAAATAGTACATGTAATATTCAGCAAATTCTGCTTAATTTATATTCTGATCAGTCCTGAAGAAGTCTCATTCCTACGTTTGAAAGGTATTTCTTCTAATCTACAATATGGATCAAAAGGCTTGTTAGGGTCTTTTGATAACTTTCATGAAGAAATGAGGTTGCAGGTTCTGTTTGCAGCTCCTATTACTTTTAGATTAGCCACTGCCTCTTTCAGTTTCAGCTTATTCCCAGTTCAGTCTAAGGCAGTGACTAGGGCACAGGTCGGCAACCTGCGGCTCCGGAGCCGCATGCGGCTCTTTCAGCCGTCTCCTGCGGCTCCCAGTCCTCTGCCATGTGCAGTCCAAAAAAAAAAAGTGGGGCTAAAAAATTTCAACCAAACAATACAAATATGCAGGGTAGGTGCATATCTCGCCTTGGCTCCACTCTTTACTCAAACCCTGTTCTGCACATGCGCGCATGTACGCGCATGTGCACACATTTGTTGCGGTTCCCAGTTTTTCCTTTTGTGAGGCAACCGGTTCCGAGTGGCTCTTTCACTGTTTCAGGTTGCTGACCCCCGGACTAGGGGAACAGAGTAGTGCATGCCATCAAAGAGAAAATTCTCTAAGGAAATTGAGAAAGCAAACATTACAATGAATACTATATTTGGATACAAAGTTAATCAAATATCAGTCAAATTCAGCTATAGACAAAATCTAGCGGTTTCATAGACAGCCCAGAAATCTGTTTGATCCCTTCCATCTTCTTTAATCCTTGACTGCTCCCTTCTTTCCCTTCCCTCAACCTGGCTATGCATAATAGAATATATCACACATTTAAAATATGTGAGTTTTTCTTCTCTGATTTCTATCAATTCAGATCAACAAAATAAAGCTATTTATCACCAATGTTCAGTTAAAAGATCTTTAACTTCTTAATATTTATTAAGGAGAATGAAAGCTTTATCACGGCAGGTTTGGGGTTTCCCATTGTGACATCTTGGCCTGCCAGCACCTTATTTTTTTTTCCTTTCTGATAAATGGGTATTTGTTAGTGAGGAAAGTAGACTCATCTCTGATATCTGTGCTGGCCTGTGGTTTAGAATTCTTCACTTGAGAACATTGTAGTTGGTTATATATTATATGTAGGATGAAGAGTGAAATTATGTGGTTCTATCACTAAACTGTGATAGAGATGAAAAGGATACTCAAATCTTCTATTCCTGTCTCTAAATTATACAGTGCAGCATAACAGGAAGAGTGAGACCAGAATCATACAAGACCGATCTCAAATTATTATTATTATTACTTTTCTTTCACAGATTTACTAATTTTCAGCAAAGAAAGAAGTTCTGAACTGATATCTTGCTTTTGGAAACAACAGGAGGAAAAATTAGTTTAAACCTTGATAAATTCCACACATTATGCACATGCAACCTTCAAGATAAAGTACTTATCAAGAAAGTGTCCAGTTCAGAAATTTAGTCTAAAAAACAAATGACTTGATTCTGCCCCAGATAATGACTCCCTAAAGAAACAAACACCAATCTTGATTCAAAGGTGTTGGTAATGACTTACAAAGCCCTACATGGCATGGGTCCGGATTACCTACGGCAACACCTGCGGCCGGCGTCAACTTCCCTTCGTCCAGTGCGCTCCCACAGAGAGGGCCTCCTCAGTGTGCCTCCGATCAAAGAATGCCGATTGGTGGCCCCCAGGGGGAGGGCGTTCTCTGTGGGCGTGCCAGACCTGTGGAACTGCTTGCCGGTTGAGCTCCGGATGGCCCCCGACCTTCGCTCCTTCCGGCGTGATCTAAAAAGGATTTATTTGAGCAATCTGACCTGGTTTGATGGGTTAGGGTTGGGGTTTTAATATGTTTTTAATTATTGTTTTAAATTTTAAATTTGGGCATTATATTTAATCGTTTTTTAACTTTTGTATTCTGTTTTTATATTTATTGCCCTGTACACCGCCCTGAGTCCTTCGGGAGAAGGGCGGTATAAAAATATAATAAATATAAATATAATATAAATAATTGCAAATCCTTTCACATGTTCAACCAGAAATAATTATATTCTGGGTGACTAAGTTAAACTGTTCTAGGAAATTATTTACATCTGCTACAGAATATAGCACATTTGAAGATGTGAAAACTAAGTGGCAAAGGTTGTACAAGGACAAAAAAATTCAGGGATCAAGGAACTGGCATAGTAGGTTCTATACTTGTTGTTGTTAGCTGCGAAGTCGTGTCCGACCCATCGCGACCCTATGGACAACATTCCTCCAGGCCTTTCTGTCCTCTACCATCTTCTGGAGTCCATTTAAGCTCACGCCTACTGCTTCAGTGACTCCATCCAGCCACCTCATTCTCTGTCGTCCCCTTCTTCTATTGCCCTCGATCTTTCCCAGCATTAGGCTTTTCTCCAGTGAGTCCTTCCTTCTCATTAGGTGGCCAAAGTATTTGAGTTTTAGCTTCAGGATCTGGCCTTCTAAAAAGCAGTCAGGATTGATCTCCTCTAGGACTGACCGGTTTGATCGCCTTGCAGTCCAAGGGACTCGCAGGAGTCTTCTCCAGCACCATAGTTCAAAGGCCTCAATTCTTTGGCGCTCAGCCTTTCTTATGGTCCAACTTTCACTGCCATACATTGCAACTGGGAAGACCATAGCCTTGACTATACGCACTTTTGTTGACAGGGTGATGTCTCTGCTTTTTAGTGTGCTGTCTAGATTTGTCATGGCTTTCCTCCCCAGGAGCAAGCGTCTTTTAATTTCTTGGCTACAGTCCCCATCTGCAGTGATCTTGGAGCCCAGGAAAATAAAATCTGTCACTACCTCCATTTCTTCCCCATCTATTTGCCAGGAATTGATAGGGCCAGATGCCATGATCTTGGTTTTCTTAATGTTAAGTTTCAACCCAAGTTTTGCACTCTCCTTCTTCACCCGCAACAAGAGGCTCTTTAGTTCTTCTTCACTTTCTGCCATTAGAGTGGTATCATCTGCGTATCTTAGGTTGTTGATATTTCTTCCGGCAATCTTAATTCCAACTTTTGATTCATCTAGCCCTGCCTTTCTCATGATGTGCTCTGCATATAAGTTAAATAGGCAGGGCGACAGTATACAGCCTTGCCGGACTCCTTTCCCAATTTTGAACCAATCAGTGGTTCCATGTCCAGTTCTCACTGTTGCTTCTTGACCCGCATATAGGTTTCTCAAGAGACAAATAAGATGGTCTGGTACTCCCATCTCTTTAAGAACTTGCCACAGTTTGTTATGATCCACACAATCAAAGGCTTTAGCATAGTCAATGAAGCAGAAGTAGATGTTTTTCTGGAACTCCCTAGCTTTCTCCATGATCCAGCGTATGTTGGCAATTTGATCTCTAGTTCCTCTGCCTCTTCGAAATCCTGCCTGTACTTCTGGTAGTTCTCGATCCACATACTGCTGAAGTCTAGCTTGTAGGATTTTAAGCATGACTTTACTAGCATGAGAAATGAGTGCAATGGTGCGATAGTTTGAACATTCTTTGGCACTGCCTTTCTTTGGAATTGGAATGTAAACTGATCTTTTCCAATCCTGTGGCCACTGTTGAGTTTTCCAAATTTGCTGGCAAATTGAGTGTAGCACTTTTACTGCACTGTCTTTTAAGATTTTGAATAGCTCAGCTGGAATACTGTCACCTCCACTAGCTTTGTTGTTGCTCAGCTTTTCTAAGGCCCACTTCACTTCACATTCTAGGATGTCTGGCTCGAGGTCAGTGACCACCTCATTGTGATTATCAGGGACATTAAGCTCATTCTTGTATAGTTCTTCTGTGTAATTTTGCCACCTCTTCTTAATCTCTTCTGCCTCTGTTAGGTCCCTGCCATTTTGGTCCTTTATCATGCCCATTTTTGCATTAAACGTTCCCTTCATCTCTCCAATTTTCTTGAAAAGATCTCTGGTCCTCCCTATTCTATTGTTTTCTTCTATTTCTTTGCACTGTTCATTTAAGAAGGCATTCTTATCTCTTCTAGCTATTCTCTGGAATTCTGCATTCAATTGGGCATATCTATGTTTTTCTCCCTTGCCTTTCGCTTCCCTCCTTTCCTTAGCTATTTGCAAAGCTTCCTCAGACAGCCATTTTGCTTTCTTGCATTTCTTTTTCTTTGGGATGGTTTTGGTTGCTACCTGTTGTACAATGTCGCAAACCTCTGTCCATAGTTCTTCAGGCACTCTGTCTATCAGATCTAATTCCTTAAATCTATTTGTCACCTCTACTGTATATAGTTTCTATACTAGTGGTTTCTATTGTCTATTCAGATTTTGCAGTGGGGGAGGCATTGTAGGGTAGATAATTCATTTGCTCATTCAGCAAACCCTTAATGGCTTAGGATCTGGATTTAATCTGTCCCCCAAGATTGAGGCAGTCTACGCATATCACAAATAAACTACTATTCTGCTATTGACAATTCTCATTGTAGAACATTATAAAAAAAGTTATGGGGAGTTTTCTGAGAGCAGAAAATAATATAATCCAGAGTTGTAGCTTGCATATGTGCATTGATACTACTTTTAATTCTTTCACCTACATCCTGCATGGAAAACAGGCAATTTATGATATTGGAAGAAGCTTGGAAAAATTATTGCAGAATTTATTTATTTATTTATTTATTTATTTATTTATTTATTTATTTATTTATTTATTTATTTATTTATTTTGCTATAGTTACCATGCATCTGGATATTTCTCACACAAGGATGGTTTTAGCTTCAAATTTTTTTATCTGACTAGGAAGATAATAACTGCTAAAATATCTAGGCTGATGTATCTTCTGAGTAGCCCATTTTCCCCTATCTTACTTTCATCTTTTGGTGCCATCCCAATCTCTCATTTTTATGTCCTTTCCACCCTCCCCATCCCTCCTGAGCACCCTGGTCTTCTGCTTTTCATTCATCCTCTTTGGTCCTTCTCCTCTGCCTCCTTTCCACATGTTCCACAAGTTACAATGCAACCCTCCTATGGTTTGGCATTGTTTTTGTTTGTTTGTTTTGTCACCATGACCCCTTCAATCTAGGATTTTCCTTTCTTCAGTCTTACCCAATTTGCTATCAATTTGGGAAGCACCAGCAAGGAATATGAATGCATGTGACTATATTAATTGTGGCATATGAGGAAAAAAATGAGGAAAAGCCTCTGTCTGCTGTCTTAAATGTATAAATTATTATTATTATTATTATTATTATTATTATTATTATTATTATTATTATTATTATTATTAATACATTTATTTATTTATTAATTATACATTAATTATTATTAGCCTTGGTGGAGCAGTGGGCTAATGCCTCCTTAAGTAACACCAGCTGCCTGCAATTAGTGCAGGTTCGCGTCCCACCAGGCTCAAGGTTGACTCAGCCTTCCATCCTTCTGAGGTAGGTAAAATGAGGACCCAGATTGTTGGGGGCAATTAAGCTGACTTTGTAATAATGCCGCTTGGGGTGTGTGTGAAAGCCCTAATAAGTAGGCATATAGATAGAATGAAAGCTACTGCTAAGCTTGTAAGCCGCCCTGAGTCTTCGGAGAAGGGCGGGATATAAATGGAATTAAAATTTAAAAAATAATAAAAATAAATACATATTGAAGGGCACCTTAGAGAAAACAATTACCTCTTCTGTACCCTCTTTTTAGAAAGTTTAAATATAGTAACTCTACTTGAGATAGATCTGCAGTCTCTCCATAGCTAATTGCAGCCAAGAAAAGCTGAAACAATGTTATGTCAATTGTCTACCCTGATGGCTACTTGACTATGTGGAACTGGCAGTCTATGTATTCTAAACTGATGGGATCACTGAAAGAACTGCAGTGCTTTTGATTCAAAGGAAGAATGGTGCTTCAAAACGGACAGGAGATTTATGCAGCACCCATCTGCAAATCTGAAAAGCCCTGAAAAAGATACGGCCATTTCAAGACCCTGCAGATAAAGCATACCATTTTGCATACCATTGAACTGCTCCAAAACCTAGAAGAGGGAACTCACACTTGAAAAATCATCATTCAACACCAGTTTTTAAAATTTTAGAATCAATGTGGCTGCAACTCTGCAATTTCCTACATGGAAAAACCTACCCAGTCTCTTTGTGTTGTCAGGCCAAATTGTTTTTGCTTTTATTTCAGCAGGCCTCTTACAACATATAACTGTTAGATTTCTGTTCCATTATATTATGGGGATTGTCATTGAAAAGAGTTCAGAAATAGCAATTAGTACAAAATGTAAAAGACAGATTGCTAATTGATTCAAAGGCCAAGAACTGATAAAAGATGCAAACAGAGCCAAGTGACAATTATGACAAAATGATGTTTGTCACATCATGAAGAATCTATAACAGAATGCACATTATCATAATATGATGTGTCTATTGAAAGATTTGAAATAGTGGCAACCTGCTTAGTGGACATAATTTATGATTTTGGGATTGACCTATAGTCAGGAACTGATTACCACAGCAACTTTAAGATGTGTGGACTTCAACTGCCAGAATTCCCCAATGAGATTGTTTCTCATAAGACAAATTTGTGTAGCTATTAAAATGTATAGGAGATGTCTTCCGTAGATGACCCAGTTGTCAAAGGCCCTAGCAAGTGAGGAAAGCTCCTAAATTGTAGAATGTATTTGCCCCCTCAGTATTAGAAAACCTGCAAACATTCTTAATTTCTGCCATAATTTTAACTATGAAACATTATTTGGAGCTATTGGATCATTACTTATTTTCTATGTTCTTAACTTTGTGCATTGGTTTTTTTTTAATGGACCCCATGGATACTTACCAAAATATAAAGGGAAGTATATATGACATTGAATCAAAGGAGAGGCATCAAAAGTTCAAGTGAGCCTTAGGAAACCACCAAGTAAAGGGCTGACATTATTGGACTACATGCAGCCAAAATAGTTTAGTCTCTTTTTTGCCATTTTGTCAGGGGTAGAAAGGTGATTAAGGGTAGAATTGGGTAGAAAAGTTCTCTGGGAAACATACCACTGGTATTTTCACCCTAAATTTCTCTCCCATCCTACCCATCAAAACAGCTTGAAATCATGTAGCATATTTTCTATTTTAAGCTTCCTATCAAATTATACCTTATGATTAGTAATCTTGTTGTAGTTTATTGTTTTTACTATACTCAATATAAAATATGGTGGCTATTAGATATGAAAAACCTAGAATCAAATCATATTAATTGACAAGCATTTAAAGTACCAATAAAAGGTTCTCCAAGTCATCATAACTGCCACAGAAGGACGAACTCATTACCTAGGGAACACAGTGCTGACAGTTTTTTGGTCTTCAAGAATACTAATGGAAAACTAATAATTTTATCATTATTAAACAACAAAGTAATGTTGGCATTATATGAAGACATGCTTATAACAATTCATAAAGCATTCTGAGCTGTGAAAATCAATCCAATAAATTTGGCATTTAGATAAAGATAAGTTCTACATCATACTTACTAAATCAATCCAATAAATTTGGCATTTAGACAATGGGTAATTTCTACCCCATACTTACGTAAAACTATGAGATTCATAGATGCTCTGCAATGTAAAATGGATTGCAATATTCTCATATAGTACTTTGTCCAGCTCCAATGAATTTCATTACTTTATGCTAACTTACAGCAAGAAGTTAGTAATGAGCTGATTATGAATAAAACCAGAAAGTTGTTGCCATATAGCCATTGGAAAAATCCAGACAGTTCAAGGTAAAATTACTCTAGATATGTTTGACAACCCCACCTAATGTTCTCAAACATGCCTAGGAATAGAGGAGTTGAAGTGCATTTTTCAGATTTTCCTGACCTGTTGTTCTTTAATAGAAGAGGGCTTTACTTTCTCCTCTAAGACAGGTGACATAGCCCACTAATCTTAAATCAAGTATTTCAAAGTAAGGCTACAGTATATAATAAATAAACAAACACACAAATGCTCCTGACCTCAATTTCTGGCACTTCCATTCCAGACTAGGCTGGGAAAACTTCTGCTTGAAATCTTTGAAAGCCCCTAAGTCAGCTGCAGACAACATTCAAGTAGATGAACAATAATAAGAGGCTACTTTCTATTTTATTATTATAGAAATTTTTCATTTTCCCCAACCTTTCCTCTAGACTTCATCACTAACTGATACCCAGGGAGAAGGAAGAAAGTACCCTGCTGCATTAAGTGTATTGATGGAAAGGCAATCTATACAGCACTTCTTACTTATAAAAAGTGCAAAGAGGAATTGTGGCTTACTCCTTCATTTAAATAGCTTGTTGTTTGAGTCATCTGAGAACAACTGGCTCTATTTGTCCTTTAGGCAAATTGAATCTGGTCCTGATGCTATTTTTTTCTTCCTGTTTCATTTTAT
Source organism: Vipera berus (assembly GCF_964194415.1). Taxonomy (NCBI): domain Eukaryota; kingdom Metazoa; phylum Chordata; class Lepidosauria; order Squamata; family Viperidae; genus Vipera; species Vipera berus. The sequence goes on along the minus strand of NC_138205.1, from coordinate 74,728,646 downwards.
GGTACACATATGACAGAAAGAGCTGGATGTAGTTATTTGATAATCAGAAGATGTTGTGGGACAGGGAATCTCACTCCAACTCCATAGGAAAGTTGGACTACTACTGATAGCTGGAGTGCTTTCTAGGCATGCATTTCCACGATCAAGGATTGGCTATAGCCAGCCACTGATTAACTAATACTGAATCATCTTGAACTTAACAGTCAGTTAAGTTTGCATCATTTCATCAAGTAGGGAGTGGAATGGCCTTCCGTCTTCATTATTTTTGATTGAGTATCATATATGGTAAATTCTAAACTTGGAGCAACTTTAGCTTCTGGGCTGCCATAGGAAAAAAACAAAGGAAGATAGAGAACTTTCTCATAGGATTTTTTATTCTGCCTACCGTCCTTTAAACTATAATCCCTGTCATGCAGGATTCTTTGTTATCTTTTCCAGTTCAGTCCCAAGATTTGACTTCTTGTGGAAGTCTAGTGGAAGCTAGGTTAAAACCATCTTTTGCACTCTTTTGCAAAAGCAATCAAGACGTAGCTATGTAACTCTGAAAGCTGATGCTGCCTAGTACTGGGGTACTTCCTGGGGCCATTATAATAATTACTGTTTTTTTCGCCATTAATCATTCTGTAACATTGTTGTGTTTTCTGTTTTCAACTGTATTTTGCTACATTGTTTTTTATTACTGTAAACTACCATACCTTACACAGAGGTGAAGAGATAAATAAATCATTTTATCCAGGTTTAAAGATGCAGTAAAGAAGCTTTTTTTATCCCTTTAGGGCAATATCCAGAGCAATAATAACATCAGAGGTAGGAAGGCAGAAACAAGTTATTTGGTATACTGTACACTGCCATTTTCAGGCTTGCATAAGTGTGTTTTCTACTAAGTATAGTAAGTAATTATTAATTTTTTCTAATAACTTTACTATTACTAATGTTCCTTTGCCAATATATTCTGCCTTTTTATTTCCTATTAAATGTTTTGCAAAGGATAGTAGATAATGACATAAAATTTCCATCACACTAATGGATGGATACATTAAATTGAATTATGTACCTTTCTGAAAAATCTCACTTTTCCTTTTCTGATGCAATTTTTATATAACCGCCTGATTGTTAAAATAAATGGATACTTTTCCTTCTACATGGAAGACACAGCAAATAAAATTGCAAACAAATGGAAAGTACTACTTAGAAATATTCAGTATCTTCAACTCATCCAGAAAGATGAGATTGCAAAGTGTCAAGTCCACATACAATAAATTAGCAAAATGTGGCACAATTTAAAAAGCAATTTACCTTTCAAGCACATTCTTTCTCACTGAAGGATATGTAAAACTTAATCATTGGAAAGAATGCTGCTATGTTCTATTTCATATTGACTGAGACATCCTCACATTTCCTAAAGAGGATGGAGAGATTAACTTTTAACACAAACATCATGCTCTGGAAATGTGTTGAAGTGCATTGTGGTTGGTGTATCACTCTGAGATGATGCTAGTTTGAGCAGAGGTAGAACTTTTTGAACTGATATAACTAGACAGGTGTTTCTATAGCTGTGATACAGAAAAATCATTATAATATTATTAATTGACTAAAGGACAGACATACACTACTGGCCACCAGGACAGTCTGAATTTCTCCTAAATATTTTAAATAATCATATAACAGAGAATAATATTAAGCACAGTTTCTGAGAAAAGCAAGCATTTTTAATTGTGCTTGGAATACTTATGAATACCTGTCATTTGTCTTGATAAGATTTCTTTCTGGAACTGATCGTATTCATTTCTAGTCTTAGTATAAAACTCTCAAAAGAATGTTATTTTCTTAGTTATGCACTATACCATGGGTATTCAAACTTGGCCCTTTTATGACTTGTGGACTTCAACTCCCAGATTTTTCTCAGCCAGGCACGCTGACTGAAGAATTCTGGGAGTTGAAGTCCACAAGTCATAAAAGGACCAAATTTGAAGACCCTGCACTATACCAAGTAAAGACATATCCTCATCTATGCATACATAAGTAAACATGCTAAAAAATGCTGAAAGTGCATGTTGAGATATGTGAGTATAAAGAAGGTGAGGTAAGTCACTGGGCTAAGTCTTCTCTTCATGCCTCATGAGTCACTAGTGAACGTACAGCCTCGTTTATTAAAATGAGGAGGGGGCACACGAGAAATTGCTATGTTCCAAACATCTGGGTGCACCCAGTTTAGCACACTGGCAATTTTTCTAAAGCCAAGATTTTAAAATGTATGAAATTAGTGCTGTAGCGAATAAAACAAATTTAAGATTTCTTGCACTAATTTCCTAGCCATAGAAATAGGAAGAAATGAGGACAAACCCCAGATAAAATATTCCTAAATTACTGAACATTATTCCACTGATACTTTCAATATAGCACAATGTAAACCCATATAAAGTTGAAGCATGCGCATAAATATTAACAAAAGTAAATGTGAACATCCTGACCTCAAGTGTCACTTTCAGGTCTGTTTCCCTCCAAATGCCAGAGTATTGGGAATAGGTAGGGGAGAATGGTACAAATAACATTCAAATAAACGGCTCAGTATGGCTGGTTTTGATACAATGTGGTTGTTTTTCAATCATATTTGCCTATTAAAACGAATAATTCTGTACTAACATACATGATATTTCTTCACTGTAATGTGCAATTGCAGATTATAAAACAAAACATATGGGTTTGTTTACTCTTGCAAGTGACTGACTGAAAATTATTGGATATATAGTAAGCAGGTGTGGAATGTCTTTGGATGTACTGCAAAGTCCATGGAAAAGAAGTCTAAAGCAAAACCAGAAAAGCTAGAGAAAGAGACAGGAAATAAATAATCAAGATCAAGAATTACTTACAGTCCTCTGAGGCGAAGCCATATTTTCTCTATTTGTTCCGGTTGTAAGTATTTCAAAGAGTTGCTCTCAAATTCTTCAATTTCCTTTGTTGGAGACTCCATGGCTCTGTTTTGTTTTGGTTTTTTACTTTGGTTAAAGCTTAGAGAATGGATGCATTCCCCCAAAACATGCACACGCTCCAGATTTGTTTTTTGTTTTGTTTTTTAAGACTGACCAAAAGCAGTAAACATTTTTTCCCTGCCTTCAAGTATTCTCCACCCCTTTGTTATGCCCTTGATTAGAAAGAGGGCATGCAACCAGAAAGAATTTCATATGTTCTCTGAGAAAGGTCCTGGTGGCATGCCATGCTCCTCAGAGCAATAGATGGGATTAAAGGCTGAGCTCCAGATGGAAAGCAACCACAGATACTTCTTTAGATTTGTTTATTCAGAAAGCCAAGGATTCAATCAATAATACCAGCTGAAAGATCTTTCTCAGGGTGAAGGAGGGTGGGGTAGAAAAACCGTTGCTGACAATTCAGCTGCTTGAATCGAAGGCCTGAAAGTATTTGCAGAAGTACTGTAATAGCATTCAGTTCTCTGCCTTGCAATCTGCGGGACTCTCCGTCTTTGCTCTCTGCTCTGAAAAGCAGCCTTCATCCCTTCCAAAGCTGAATCTTTCACTCCCTCTACCTCTCTTCTTTTCACACACCCACAAATGCCCTCCCCTTTTAGTGTTCTTCCACTTACCAGCCGCTTGCTTTGCTGACAGGCAAGGAAACCGTCAACTCGGGGGAAAGTCATCTGTCAAGCACAAGGCTGCCAATGTCTCCCTCTTTCCTTCTTTCCCCCCTTCCTTTTTTCTAACATATTTAATAGCGTAGGCAAAAGATCCCAACAGAACTATAGGAGTAAAGTGAGATCATCACCAAAGGGGGAAAAGCTGGTTTCAGTTCAAAAACAGCAAGCAAGCAAGTAAAGCATCACTGTCCTTCTGGGGGAGTCATTTGTTCTGAGGGCAATTTACCTTTCCTTCATAAGGGAGCTATGGATGAAGAGAAAGCAGTTTGTAAAAGTAGTTAAACCAACTAAGATCCTCTAGACAGGAAAGTTAATGCTAATTGCCCCCTCCCAGATTAAGCAAGCTCAACAAAACAGATTTAATTATAAGGGTACTAAGGAATGAAAAATAGTCACTTCAGGAAAAAAAATCAATTGATGAAATCATTTACTAAAAAAATCATTTACTAAAATAATAATAATAATCAGGCCTCCACTGAATTTAATTCCTTACAAGTTATTGGCTTTTTTGGGGGGAGGGGTTTCTATTGCTTCAAGCCTGTGACTTTCTTCATAAGTGTTTTTCTATAGATTCATATGATTATATTATAACAAGATAAAATCTGGTATTATTAAATACCTTCCTCTGAATTATGTTTGACAGCTTATACTATACTACATTTGATCATCTTTAAGATGCCTCAGAATTCTCCCTCACTCTTGCTGAGATGCATAGATATTATGCATTCTCAAAATCCCAAAAACATGAGAAACAAGATCAGCTTTATTAATGTAAAGTACTCTCTTGAGTGTTTTTCTTTTAATTTTTAACATGTTTTAAACATTAGTGAAAATCCCCCTTATTTTTGTTTGCCATAATTTTTTGAGGGGACACTCCAAATCCGTTGCAGACAATCTTCTAACCCTGCACATTAGAACTATGACTACATAGATTAGAAGGTCAAAATAATCTGTTTCTCTGGCTGACACAATTCTATCAGTGAATCATACAATCTCTTAAAAGCAGACATAAATCAACTGAAATATCTCTTATGTTAAATGTTACTCATATATGTATGTATAGTATGCACAGTACGTACAGTATGTATGTATATATATGTGTGTGTGTGTGTATCCTAAAATAACTTTAAACATTTTCCCATGCATAAAAAAATTGGAAAGATAATTCATAAATTAAGCAAAGTGAAGCATCACAAAGAGGAGAGTTTAAAGATTTTAAAACAAAGTCAACTAACAAAAGCAATTTTGCACTTTCTTTATTTAGCATTTCCTTTCAATAGTTTAATTTTCTTTGCAGTTCTTTGTTGTGAAATATGAAAAAAGAGTGAGTGATTTTATAAAATGTAAGAAGTAGTAGTCTCTTTTTTTTTAGTTTGATGTAGCTTTGAGAGAATAGCGACTCATACATCTCATTCACATTCACTAGTATCATTTATTTTTCCTGTTCAAATGATCAACAGTAAAAACATGGGAATTACAAGGGAAAATTACAAGGAAAAACATAATCTAGAGAATGAGGATCTGTTGAAACCATTGCTATGGTCTGCAGTGCATACAGTGCTGCTGTGCTGGATTAGACTCAGAGAGACCAAAGTGAAATTCATCATTCCTCATGGAAGTTCACTGAATGATTTGAAGCCAATAGTAGCTCATAACCCAACCTATTATATTGGGCTATTGTTGTACGGAGGCATTGGGAAAAGAAATGCTTCATACATTGGTCTGACCACATAAGTAAATAAATAAAAATAAATAGGAGAAGCCTCACAATTAAACCAGGCCTTGTCTAAAAAAAAGGTGTCAAATAGAGATCATCTCATAATTACATTTTTATAGATAAAATTTTGGTAAAGAGGGTTTTTTAAAAAAATCAAAGGAAAAAATTAAAAAACCCTCCAACAATATAAAAATCATTATTTCGCTTTGAAAGTTAAATTATACTTTCACTTTCTTATGCTTCAATTTAACAAGAATAAAAGCATGACTCATTCTCATTCTCCCACATTTATGCTAAAAGAAAAAAAAGTTGCTCTCTACTATATTACAATTTCAGAAATGTGGGGATGTGGAAAGGTTGGGTTGTTGTTGTTTGGCCTGCTGAAGTGGTTATGAGTTGAAGGAAAGAGGAAACTCTCATTGAAAAGAGAACATTTGCCCTTAGGATACTGCTGTTTCTTCACGGCAACTCATCAATACACCAACTGTAATAATACACCAGGGAACCTCTAGTAATAAACTGGAGCACATTATTACCTGAACAACTGCAAATCAAACAATGAGGCAAACTGAAACAAATTAAAAGCACAACTTAAGAAACTATTATCAGGAATGCCAATCACAAACAATACCAAATGTGCAATCACGCACACACATACCACTGAAACTTAAACAGCAAATTTTTAACAGCTTCTTGGAAGAAAACGGCCCACATCACCTACATGGTGTTGCCAAGAAAACTATGCAGATGTGTCCATGAAGTAATCAGGATTTAAGCTTAATTTTACTGGTTTCCCTTTTTATAATTCCTCCATATAAATGTTCATTAGCCAGTATAATACATATATGAAATATTTATTTTGTGTTTTTAAAAATCCTCCTCCAAAATATACTTGTTGAAAGCCAAGTACACTGCAGTTAGAAAGTCTCTTATTAAATATGCTCTTGGTAACAAAAATTCCTTGTAGAATTAGGCTAGTTGCTGACTTTCAACCCAGCCTCCTTCAAAAGCTTATTGAGAATAAAATTTATTCACACCACTGACAAGGAAGGAGATAAAAATAATAATGTGAAATATCTTTCACAGAAGCATGTTCTGAACCAGGCTGCAATCTATCTATATATGCAAAGACAATTGATTCAAAACACATATTTTCCTTTAAAAGGTCAAATTTGTAAATATCAATAGATTACAATATTAAAATTCAAAAATTATCCACATTTCTAAAAACCAGTCAAATGATTTTTAAAAAGCAACCATTAAAATGTGAATTCAGTTATAAACTATTCAGTGCAGAACATTAAAAGATCAGATCAAGGAAAGTATAGCGGATTAAAACAGTTTAGGCCTAAATGTCTTCCTAGACAAGAGATGGAAGGCTGTTCCTTGAGAATTCAAAAGTCTGGTTGAACAAAATCCTCTCTTTCGTCTTGATTGCATTTCTGAACATGTTGCTAAACATCATGCAAGAAGGCTGTTTAGACAGAATACTACCCAAATATGTGGGCATTCAGATATCATTCTAAACTATAAGAACCTAGAACCAAATTACAAATATTTCAAGAATATGAACCTCTGTGTGTAGCCCAGTTAACAGACACATTAACTCATTCAGGGCCCATTATATTTTTTCCAGATGCTATGATACATATATCTACATATATGGACTGAAACTGGTAAGCCCCATCTTGCCAGCAGCAGACCCCTTGTGTCTGTGGATGGGTTTCTGCCACATAGGTCTTGCCCATGTGGAGCCAGGGTAGTAAAGGGAGTTTTGAGTTTGAGCTCAAGGGCTGCTTTGGAAAGAAGGTGAAGGCGAGTACCTCTAAATTTTAACTTTAAAGTCCAAGGGAGTGAGAGAAATGTGTCTGTTTCTGTTTGTGAGAGTGAGAAAACCCCTCTCCCAATCACAGTTGGATTTTGCTCTCTCTGGCCTTTCCTAGCTGCAGAAAGGATCTGTGCAAGTGGCACACCCTGGAAAGCATGGGGGTTTGGCCAGAGTGCAGGAGCTTCTGTTAGGGAAAAGGGAGAGGCTGTGTGCAAATGGAATGGAATGAGTGAATGAGAGGATTGGATTTGGGCAATTAGCTGGTTAGGCCCTGTAAGCAAAGCAAAGCAAAGTTAGGAAATTAAGCCCCGGGCAAGGAGCGTCCCTTACCTCTGGAAAGCAAGCAGAGGTCCTCCCAGACATTTGAAGTCTGCAAACAGTGGTGGTGAAAAGGTACAGCCGGTAAGAGATTGTCACGTACCTTCTGCAGGGGAGCAGAAGAGTCCTCAACAGACCCCTTTTTGGTCTGAAACCATGGTGGTAGATCCCTAAAGGAGCGTCCCAGTTCTGTGTGAGGGATTTAGAGTGCTCCATGGGTCCCTTTTTAACCCCAGACTGTGGTGGTAGGCGGAAGTCTCACTAGGAGGCTTCAGTGCGCCAGACCCGATAGAACCAAAGTGAACCCCTGCATCAGGAATAAGAGAATCATGGGGTGTTCTAGTTCAAGGGTCGAGATAGGCTCCCCAGTAAAGCTTGCTTGAGGCCTGGGACAGGAATCAGCTACCCGTTCAGGCAGGTATGAAAAAGAGATAGGTAGAGAAACTATTAAAAAAAATGGACTTTGCTAGGGTTTTGCTGGGAAATCAATTTGGCTAAATAAAGGTACTCAAAGGGAAATTAAACAATAAGAAATAGTGATATTTTCTCTCTCTCTCTCTCTCTCTCTCTCTCTCTCTCTCTCTCTCTCTCTCTCTCTCTCTCTCTCTCTCTCTCCAACCAGGTGGTATGTTTAAAATTTGTGCCTTCCCTAATTTGAGTTAACTGAGATTTATGGTGGGAATGACTAGGATGTGTAAAACTAAGACTTCTGTTTCCTTTTCTGTTCTCTTGTCTTTGTGTGTATATGTGTGTCAAAGTCTTTGTGTGTGAGGTAAATGTGACTGTTAACTGTCTCTAATCCAAAGAGAAAAGAATTTTAAAACTCTGCTAGAAATTCTGCTTAAAATAAGCCATAAAAAGAAAAATACCCTCACTCTGTTTGTCTGGCCAACAAACAGAGTGAAGAAAAATGTGTTTGTTTGTTTGTTTGTTTTTCTTCTCCCTCTCTCTCTCTCTGTACTCTTAAGAACAGCCCAAAGTTAGCAGGAGGGAATGTTTTAAGTTCATCTGCTGGAAAAGTTTCACCCTTGCAAATAATAATAATAATAATAATAATAATAATAATAATAATAATAATAATAATAATAATAATAATAATAATAATAATAATAATAATAATAAAATAAATAATAATAATAAAAATATCGCACAGACTGACTACAACCAGTAGCATGACAAAGTAGCAACAATGGTGCATTGGAAGATCTGCAAGAAATATCATTTGCCTGTAAGCAAGAACTGGTGGGATCATAAAATAGAGAAAGTCATAGAAAATGATAAAGTTAAACTGCTCTGGGACTTCAGAATTCAAACAGACAAGCACCTGCAACATAACATCCCAGACCTAACAATTGTCGATAAAAAAGACAAAAAAATCTGGATAGTGGATGTGGCAGTGCTTGGAGACAGCAGAATAGACAAGAAAGAACTGGAGAAGATAACAAAATACAAAGACCTACAAATAGAAATAGAAAGACTGTGGCAAAGGCAAGCAACAGTAGTTCCAATAGTAATAGGCACCTTGAGTGCAATCCCAAAACAACTGGAGCACCACTTAAACACCATTGGCATTGACAAATTCGCCATTAGTCAATTGCAAAAGGCAGCCTTACTAGGAACTGCTTCCGTCCTGCAACGATATCTGAAATGCCATCAAACATCCACATCTGCCTATCCTAGGTCCTTGGTAAGGACTCGATAGGTAGACAAAAATGCCAAATCCAGTCTGAACATCTGGCTAATTGTGCAATGATCATCATCATTATCATTAATAATAATAATAATAACAATAATAATAACAATAATATAAAATTTTTGATAAGAAAGACAAAAAAGTCTGTATAGTGGATATGGCAGTGACTGGAGACAGCAGAATAGAAGAGAAAGAACTGGAGAAGATAACAAAATGCAAAGACCTACAAATAGAAATAGAAAGACTGTGGTAAAGGCAAGTAAGGGTAGTACTAATAGTAATAGGCTCCTTGGGTGTAATCCCAAAACAACTGGAGCACCACTTGAACACCATTGGCATTGACAAATTCGCCATTAGTCAATTGCAAATGGCGCCCTTACTAGAAACTGCTTCCATCCTGTGACAATATGTATAATACCATCAGACATCCACATCTGCCTATCCCAGATCCTTGGTAAGGATTCGATAGGTAGACAAAAATGACAAATCCAGTCTGAACATCTGGCTCACTGTGATAATAACAATAACAATAACAATAACAATAATAATAATAATAATAATAAAGTTGGAAGGGATCTTGGAGGTCATCTAGTCCAACCCCCTGCTCAGGCAGGAAACCCTATACCAACTTTATCAAATGCCTTACCAAAGTCCAAGTAAATTATATCCACAGCATTCCTCTGGTCCACTAATTTTGTCATTTGGTCAAAGAATGCAATAAGATTTGTCTGGCATGATCTGTTTTTGACAAACCCATGTTGGCTTTTAGTAATGACTTTGTTTGCCTCTAGGTGTTCGCTGATTTGTTGTTTGATTATCTTTTTCAGAATCTTCCCAGGTATTGAGGTCAGGTTGATAGGTCTGTAGTTTCCTGGATCTATTTTTTTCCCTTTTTTGAAGACGGGAACTATATCAGCTCTTTTCCAGTCCTCTGGTAGTTTCCCAGTGCTCCGGGATCTTTGAAAAATATAGTTCAGTGGTTCTGAGATCACATCTGCCAGTTCCTTGAGAACCTTGGGGTGTAATCCATCTGGTCCTGGTGATTTGAATGCATCTAGGCTGGACAGGTGCTCACTTACCATTTTCTTGCCTATCTTAACTTGTGTTTCTAATCTGTTTTTTATGGTACTGTTTTTGATAGGTTGGACTGTTTTTTCCCTTTGTGTAAAGGCAGATGCAAAAAATGAGTTAAATAATTCTGCTTTCTCCCTGTTGCTTGTCACTTTCTTGCCACATTCCCCCACTAATGGACCAATCATTTCCTTAACTTTTTTCTTGTTTTTTACATGTTGAAAGAAGCTTTTTTGTTATTTTTGACTTTGGTGGCAAACCTTAGTTCATTTTGAGCCTTAGCTTTCCTCACTTCATCTTTGCAGGCTCAGGATGTTTGTTGGTATTTTGTCTTAGTTATGTGCCCCTCTTTCCACTTTTTATACTTGTCCTTTTTATCTTTCAGTTTATCAGAGAGTTCTTTATGCAGCCATGCTAGTTTCTTTTGAGAGCTGTTACTTTTCTTCTTTGTTGGTATTGTGCTAGATTGGGCTTTTATTATTCTCACTTTTCAAAATTTCCCAAGCTTCTTGAGTTGTTTTCCCCTTTAGGATTCTCATCCATGAAATCCTTCCCAAGCCCTCTCTAAGTTTATTGAAATTAGCTCTCTTAGTGCTTAGTGCTCTCTGAATTTTATTCTTTTCTTGCACACATTTCATTACCCAAACTAGTTAACATTCTGCTAGCATTGATGGTGTTACCTAGTTTGGGTAATGAAATGTCTGCAGAAAAAAAATCAATCTCAGAGAGCACCAAGGACCCCTCAGTATACTTATCTTCCTCTCAAGAGGGAGTCGTGTTTCTAATAGAGCAAAAAAGATGATGGGATTTCAAATATGGGGGCTCCAGAGTAGAACCTGTCATGTTACACCATGAATAAAGACCTATCTCTGCTCCCAAGACTTTTCCAATTTTAAAACACATAGCGGGTTTTTTTTCCTATGGTCTGCAGAAATCATGCAGCTTACATGTAAATCACAGATTGCATCAAGGTAGATTTGTGATTGTTCATTGTGAATGCCTAAATTTTCTAAATTCCTAAATTTCTTGCCTTTATACAGATGCTGTTTTGACTATATTTTAAGTAGAAAGAACAAGAACAGTCATTTTGATATTATACACCTTGTTAGAACAATTGATATTTCTGGTAGCGGTGCAATTCAATTCAGTAGAAAGCGCAATGAATATTTTCGACACATAGAAAAGAAAGATTTAAACTTCTGTATCCCCATGGATTTAGATAAAAAGGCAACAGTGTACAACATGACTGTATGTGTATATCAGCATCTGAGTGCATCTGCATAATTCTATTCATGTTTGTGTGATCACAGATTTCAACATATATGTGTTTGCGTGTGTTGGAGTTTGTAATCACACATATATGAACAAAATCATGGACACACACACGCATGCACACACACACATATATGTATATTTATTATTATTATTATTATTATTATTATTATTATTATTATTATTATTATTTGCGTAAATTTTTTGGATATATATGTATATTTGCGTAAATCTTTTGGATTACTAACAAAGAATTAAAGGGAGACTGATATAGCTATTTCAAACTTATTTGTTCTCATCACTCAGCCATATCCTTCTGAGATTTGAACCTGGGCTGATTGCACATTAGGCAGTTGTTTTAACCTCTAGGGCACAGGCTCTTTCTCACTTGGTCAGCTGCATCGGGGATGTGTTTGTGTGTGTGTGTGTGTGTGTGTGTGTATGTATGTATATGTATATGTATATGTATATATATGCATATATGTTTTCATAGATTTTCATGGGTATAGGTATGTAGGTCTTGGTGTATTCAGGTCTTTTCCCATGTAGGATTGAGGGTGTCTTGGCAACGTTTCGCACAAGCATGAAACCAAAGACACCAGCCTGAAGATGACGAGTGGGACCTCGTCAAAACATCGTCAAGACACTCTCAATCCTACATGGGAAAAGACCCGAATACGCCAAGACATACATATGCATATATGTATATACATATACATATACACACACACACATATATATACACACAAATATATATACATATACACATACAGATATACATACACATACACATACATACATAATATATACCCCATTCAGAAACAACCCAATCTTTATTGATTTTTAGAAACTAAGTGGAGTCAGGCCTGGTAAGTATTTAGATAGAAAACTACTAATAACCTGCAAGGCTGTAGACTAGACTAGAAAGTCGCAACTCCAATCAATTCCAAAACAGTTGAAGACCTGGGGAAATCATCTTTATATTTACAAAAAAAAATATGTCATGGATATGTTCCTAAAGGAGTCAGGTTTAGTTTGTGTTTTTAAAATAATTTTTACTGAAAAGGTTTTTCAACAAATTTTAAAAGTACAATTTTTAATTTAAAAAAATAAAGAAAAATAAGAAAGTGAAAAACAAATAAGCGGATGGGACGGGACAGGATGGGAGGGAAGGGAAGGGAAGTGTTCTAAAAAAGCAGCTTCCAATCCAATCTTCTTCAAAGTGTGTATTGATACATTTTTATTTTATCCACTCTTTTTGAAATAATTTTTATTGAAGAAGTTTTTAAATGGAATTTAAAAAGAGGACAAATTTGAATTAAAATAAATAAAAATAAAAAGAGTGAAAAAGAAATATAGAAAAGGAAAAAAAGAGGAATCAGGTTGATTTGAGACACTGTCTTTATTACAGGCACTTTGGTAACAAAAGACATGTGCTAGCCTTAATTCTATTTATTCAATAACAATTCCCATTTATCCATAATAAGCATTTAGAAGGCAGTCTTAAATTCTGAAAGAAGTTCAAGATCATGCATGCCAATAATATAAAGAAATGTAGTGGTTCACAAAGAACAAAAAAATTACAAGAATTTCTCAACATACTAGCATTTAAGAATCACTGACATGAATGGTTTTAATTACAATAATTTCAATTTTCGGTAGGTGATACTCTGATATATAGTTTCATTGGGGGCTTTGTTCAAACCCCGGTGGCAAATGTATTCAGTGAAATCAGTTTGTTGCTACACAATCAACATATAAACAGCCAAATAAAAAATCTGGCATCGATCAATGTCTATTTTCCTGCTTATGTAAAATAGTGAAAAGAACAGAGAGTACTGCACAGAAGAGAGGCAATCTGCTTTAGGGTGGAGTGGCCTTTCCCCAGTAAGTGAAGGCTGAACAGTTTGCAGCATACAGCTAAGTCAGATTATCTTAATCATTATTATGACAAAGTGACAAGCAAAAAACAATATTGTAGTAACAAGAGCGTGTTGCCTATGATTTACTAATTAAGTATTTCAGTGCAAAGTCACCCTTCTCCATAACACCCTTTTATCACTACGCCTGTCATTTTTCTGGATAGAATCGTCATGAAGAATCAGCCCATTTGCATGATGGTTGACAGATCAATGGTACACAAAACTGCTTGCAATAGAGTGTTAACAAACCAATCTTTTCATAACTATCTTATTTTCCACAGTCCCCAACTAATGCCTCTAACAAGCCCCTAAGATTTATGCTATCTTCACTAGTAACAGCTATCTATTCGCCATTTTCCTGAATTAAAGTTGTATCAAATAGTCACTGTGGTCCTAGTCCCCAAACATGTAGTCTAATCCTTTAAGAGTCATTTAAAGCCATCGAAGATAGTAGTGGACATGTTTATCCAGCAGATAAATCAATATTCTGATTCATAGCCTACAATTCTGCATTCCACTAATTTCACTGCAGTATAAATGGAAGAACCAAATTAAAGAAAATAAACATGTTTCTCGCAATGGGACTTTAACTAATAAGTTTACTGGGGAAGATGAAAACTTATAAAATAGTGTGAAGTCTTCTGAGCTTTCAATCCTTCTTTCTAAGGCTTTAACCACCTAGTTAAAAATAAAAAATAAAGAAATAAAAAGTTCAAGCCTTAACTACACCACTATTATGTTGGATGTAATGCTGAATAGATGTACAAACTTTGTCCTACTGGGTTTAATAGTAACAGTTGGTTACAAAGGATAAACTTTGCTGAAGAAAAACCAAGCAAATGATTGTAACTCTTCTTTTTCTAGCAATATAAAATTTAACTATTTAAGGAGGAAAATACTTAGATTTAAGGGTTCAAAGGTTCTAAGCCAACCCTAAAGTCACCCCAGTTATGTTGAAGATTCATAATACTTCATATTATATAACATAACATTTTTTTAAAAATTAACACCTGTGTTAGAAATTATCCAGTTGCCCTGGAAATTAATTATAACAATGGTAATCAGCTGGTTATGAATGTCCCTATAAAGTTGACAATAAAGAACACCTATGCCACAGGGACAATATTGTGCTTCAAAAGAAATCTTCTTGTAAAGTACTTTCTTTCTAAAATAGCCGTGGGGAGGACATTAAAATGCACTAATGTTAAAGCTTTCCTAAATTTAGGGACTGAAATTTGGTATAAGCATCAAACTGATTTGTAGAACTAAAATTCAATTATTGTGAAAGACAGTTGTTTCTATTGATCTTCTGTATCTAAAATCCTCTCTATGAAAGCTCTTCTTATTTGTACATACTGCATCTAAAAAACAATTTTAACTTTTCTCATGGTTGAAAATGTATCTATGTATGTATGTATTATTTTAGTTAACAAAAGTAGCAAAAATGAGAAAATGCATTTTTGTCATTTCATGATAGTGAAACAGCAAGATGTGAAGGAAAATACATATATACTAGATAACTACACCCTGTTGGGACATTGTTTCAGAGATATTTTCTCCTCTGAACAGAGAAGCAAATGACCATGGGAGGGCACAAAAGCAAGAGCAACTTCTGACTTCCTACTGGCTTCCTCATTGGGTTTCCTCATGAAAATTGGCAGAAAGCATCAGAAATTGTTCCTTCCTCCCCTTCCTTTCTCTTTTTTTCCCTTCCCTTTCCTTCTCAGCAGGCAGGTAAATAGCTGCTCTTAGCTAGGGGAGGGAGCAAGGCATTGTGAGATAGGCTGGGAAACTGTCCCAGAATGTTGAAAATAAAAATTACATGACCATAGCAGCAGCCCAGCAGTGCAACCACAATCAATAGCAGTGAAGCAGCCACAACTTTCCCAAATTTCATTCTCCCAGAAGTTGAATTTTGGACACATCTGTAAATCAGCCCATCTGAAGTACCTTGGTTCAAAAAAAAGTTGCCCTGTGACTTCTGGTTTTTATGTCGTGGCGGTGCAGGTGCAGGAAGATGGGGCTCCATCTTTCGCATTTGGTTTTGCCCTGCTGGGGGACCCTGGAAAGGGTCAAAAGTTGCCCCGTAGAGGCAGCAAGCAAGAAGGGGATTCTCATTGATTGTGAGGCATGGCAGCCCTCCCATTTGATTCGAGGAAGCCTCCAAACTGGCAGGGGAAAGACTGGCTGCATTCATGTAGCCAGTCCTAAGCTGTTGACAATGAAAGTCAACAAGCACTATCAAGCTATTTTACAGCAATGTGGATGAAACTGGATGAGACCTGATCTTTTCTTTATGATTTTAAGACCTCTTCCTTAAAATCTGCCCAAAGCACTCGCCCCAATGAAAGAGGGAAAGGGAATTTCCGCCCCATTCCCTCAGAAAAGAAAAGCAGCAAATCAATTACTTTGGGAAAATGGCGAAACCCATAAGACCTATTTGGAATTAATATATACATACAGCTTGAAAATTTGGGGATTAAAAACATTAAAAGCATTTTTTAAAAAAGGACTCAAAAAGTTTACAATATAAGTTCTAGATCTAAAAACAGAAAGGTGGCATTGATGACATCTATTGGTGAATTATGGCACTACAACTTATTTATGCCTAAAAGAAACCTGGCTTGAAGCCCAGAATTATATAAGACTTTGGCTGGCCTTGGAAGCTTTTACTACTAAGAATTTCAGCTGAGAAAAAAGGAACAGGCTTGGGGGTTGCTTATCTGTGTGGCAGAGATGATAAATATTTTAAATTTGGCCTGTATGAATTTTGAACATATATACTGACTTTCAGAACTGTATTGTGGAATCATTTTCTTGTACAATAAACATATGGAACACTTTGGATTATAAATCTTGATAGTTGAACAACCTTCAATGGTTCTTTTTTCTCCCTGGACAGAAAGGATATATTTCTTACTGGACAGAAAAAAATGAATTTTATCTATATCTGCTTAGGGGAGACTCAGGAATGGACAGTTGGTTGGATAAATCTATAAAGACTACAAATAAAATAAAATAATAAAATAATAAAATAAAATAAAATAAAATAAAATAAAATAAAATAAAATAAAATAAAATAAAATAAAATAAAATAAAATAAAATAAAATAAAATAAAATAAAATAATAAAATAAAATAAAATAATAAAATAAAATAAAATAAAATAATAATAAAATAATAAAATAAAATAAAATAAAATAATAAAATAAAATAAAATAAAATAATAAAATAAAATAAAATGGAAGTTCCATACTCATCATTAAATAGTAAAACATCATCTGAAGAGAAGGTAAACAGTTCAGGACAACTACGTCAAGATGGAAAAATATAGAGACAATTTGTTAGTCCTCTCAAAACAATGGCGACCAGATGGATTTTTCTATGGCAAACAACATACATAACAACATAGGGAGATTTGTTTGATGATTCAAAAGCATGGACATAAAAGATGATTTGGCAAAGAAAGAAAGCTACTGAAGAAAATTGGGGTTTTGACTTATTCATGAGAATTAAAATAAGATATACTCAAATAGATAAGATGTGCACTTAGAATATTAGATATTGTTATGAGTTGAGATAAAGAAGATCTGTACTAAAGATATTTGTATGTTACTGAATTATTGACCAACTCAGCCACCACGTTGCTTTTCAAATATTTAAATGTAAAACTAGAAAATCAATATTTTTTTTCAAAAAAGAAGAGACTGGACAGCCACTTGCCTCAAATTTTACAGGATCTCCTCCTTGAACAGGGAATTGGACATGAAGACCTGCATGGTCCCTTGCAGCTTTATTCTGATTTTCTTCCTGGGCCTTTTAAGCCCTTTGGAGTGATTTGTATATTGCTTTTCATTCCAGTCAAGGGACTTCCTCAGCTCTGATTGGGTGAAGCACTGAATACTCAACCCTTCTCCTCCTCCCCGCCCCCCCAGTTTGTGCCCTATATTATTCTGAACTGCTTGGCAGTTAGGTTCTCTGTTGGTAAGAAACCTCCTTTATTTTCTTCCAATTGATCTAACAATGAACCATAAAGACCATGCGGCTACCATGTTTTCTCTAATTTATCTTCTAGGACAACTCCGTTCTATCCTTAAATCCCCCAGAGGATATTAATAATAATAATAATAATAATAATAATAATAATAATAATAATAATAATAATAATAATAATAATAATAATAATAATAATAATAATAATAATAATAATAATAATAATAATTTGGAAGGGACCTTGGAGGTCATCTAGTCCAACCCCCTGCTCAGGCAGGAAACCTTATACCATTTCAGGCAAATGGCTGTCCAGTCTCTTCTTAAAAACCTCCAGTGTTGGAGCATTCACCTAAACCACAGGTCTGCAACCCATGGCTCCGGAGCCGCATGCGGCTCTTTCAGCCATCTCCTGCGGCTCCCAGTCCTCTGCCATGTGCAGTCCAAAAAAAAAAGTGGGACTAAAAAAGTTCAACCAATCAATTCGAATATGCAGGGTAGGTGCATATCTCGTCTTGGCTCCACTCTTCAGTCAAACCCTGTTCTGCGCATGCGCGCATGTGCACACATGCGCACACATTTTTTTGCGGCTCCCAGTTTTTCCTTTTATGAGGGAACCGGTTCCGAGTAGCTCTTTCACTGTTTCAGGTTGCTGACCCCTGACCTAAACTGATTGAAGAGTTGCTCTGTTTTCCACAAAGCCCATTGCACTTTTCCTGAAAAAAAGCTGTAATGTTGGAACATTGGGACAATACTACAAAATTTCAACCAATGCTGCTTCTTTGCTTTTATGAAGCTGAACCGTAAATTATTTACTGCCACAAAGTTCCTATGGGTGTACTTGATGAGGGTATCTTCCCATCCCATCAGCAGGCACACTCCAAGTCTCTTTCCTGAAATGTGCTATCTAGAGAGACCTAGGAGTTTTGCCTTTTCTGTGACTGCTTCCATTTTGTGGGATACTCACCCTCTGATGATCCATCATCCTTTTCATCTTCCAGGAAATCAGTGAGACCTGGTTGTTTAACCAGGTGCTGGGGTAGAGTGATGGGAGCCTGCTGTTTGTTGGGGTATCCTATGAGCATGACTGGGGTGCTGAGGTTTTGGGTTTGATTTTATGGTTGTATGGTTTTATAATTATATTTTTATGAATTGCTTAGAATTGTGCTGTAATATAGGCATCCATTTTAAGTAAACCATTTTTTTAATCTTTTAAAAAAACATTTTAATGACCCTGTAATCCCTTACATCAGGGTGGAGTTGGGATGGCTGAATGGAGCTGAGCATTTACTGGCTGGTTGTCCTTCCTGATGCCTACACAGAGCTCACAGCAGATATTTTCTCTTTGTACCCAGAGATAAACCAAATAACAAATAATAACAATATAATAATGAGAGCAATAGGATTTGCATTAGGATCTAAGGACAGAGCATGGAAAAGGGTATGAAGACATACAGGTGTGCAGATAACTGGGAAACAAAGAAAAAGAACAGGGACAAATGAGGAGGGGACAATATCTAAAGCACTGGGGGGTCCACATAGGCAGGGAGATTTGCCTTCCCCTGCATAGATGAGAAGGGCAAGAAGCAGGAAACAAACAACAAGGGCTTGTGCTGACCATAGTCTGGATTAAGCACAAACCTGGGCCCATTACTAAACCACTGCAATCCAGACCTAAATTTTTTAAGTTGGCTTCAGGAACAGCACAGCAGAAGCAGTTGTGTGGAAGTAATTCAAGGTTGACTCAGCCTTCCATCCTTCCGAGGTAGGTAAAATGAGGACCCAGATTGTTGGGGGCAATAAGCTGACTTTGTAATAATGCTGCTTGGGGGGCCCCCGAAAGCCCTAATAAGCAGGCATATACATAGAATGAAGGCTATTGCTAAGCACATTGATTTGTGCTTTAAATTATAAGCCGCCCTGAGTCTTCAGAGAAGGGCAGGATATAAATAGGAATAAAAATAAAATAAAAAAGTATCCATCATAGAAGATGAAAAAGGCCTGCTGTTTTTCACAAAAATCAATTTGTTTTGAATGCAAACTGCAACAAACCTCTGTTGGTGATCCAAAATCTCCTAATAGGCTAAAAGAAGCACCATTTGACACTACAAAAATCACCCACTTTCTACAGACTTTTATTTTCCCTTAAATCTTGGAACTATCTTAGCTTTTAGCTCAGCAAGAGGGGGAGTATTTTCAAGGGCTGAGTCAACCAAGTAATTGCATTTAATAGCATTTCAAATTTATCCATAATATTTTTTTTAAAAAATCAAAAACTACTTCAGAGTTTTATCAGTTCTTATACCAAAACAAACTGATTTATATACTGATTTATACCTCTTGGACTAAGCTACTCAAAATCTATTAGCCCTCTTCTAATTTGTGGTACCATCTTATCACTTTCCTTAATGTAGGTTATATGTATGTCTGTCTATATGAAGATGAACATAGGAATAAAGGGATCTTTTTTAGATATGTGATGTACACATGGCACATTTATGCATTTTAAAACAGGAATGATTATTTTTAAGTGGGAAATGATAACCCAGTCATCCAGAGATCAAGTTTCCAGCTTTGATTTAACAGAAATAAAGATACATACATTGCAAAGAGAGAAAAACAGTTTATCCTGTCATACAATTTTTCCCAAGCTGATGCCTTCCAATTTTTAAAAGATTTTAAGTCCCAAAATTCCGAGCCAGCATAAACGACAGGTTGAAGAAATTAGAATTGGTCAAATCAAGTAGGCACTATATAAGTGGTGGACTAAATGGTTGGAAAACTGAGTGCTGGTAGAAAATTATAATGTTTGGGGCGTGAAATGCATAGCCTTCAAGAGAAAATGGGAAGAATTAGAGCTTACACAGTTACCGTCACCTGCTTCAGGGCAATAAAAACACAAAAAAACAACTCTTGCACTGTTTATGGTTAGGTAACCTTTTTCATTACTCAGGCTTTAATTCTGAATTCTCATGTTGTATAGGTACATACAGACTGTTCTGATGACCATAAATAACCAATTTAATCAAATGTAACCTTGGCACAAAATGTTCTCATGGCAAATCATAGGTACTGCACAGAACTCAAGCTGTTTTAATGGATCCCAAAGTCATATTCATTAGGTCAAAAATACAGTTTTAATAGATGACTCAACATTAGTGCTACATTTAAGATTTTTGAGAATTGCTTCTCTAAATGCTCTTATTCCCTTAAATGCTCAGCATTGTTTCCTCAAATATCAGAACAAATACAACAAATCTCTGTATTTATTTGTTGGCTATATAACCTACTTCCCCTTCATGGATTACTGCTTTGTCGTGGTGAATGGGCTTGTGTAATTCAATGAAGCTATGAGCTATACTGTGCAGGGCCACCAAGATGGACAGGTCATAGCAGAGAGTTCGGACAAAATGTGATCCACTGGAGAAGGAAATGGCAACCCACTCCAGTATCTTTGCCATGAAAACCCCATGGACAGTACCAAAAGGAAAAAAGATATGACACTGGAAGATGAGTCCCTCAGGTCAGAAGGCATCCAATATGCTACTGGGGAAGAGCAGAGGACTAGTACTAGTAGCACCAGAAAGAATGAAGCGACTGGGCCAAAGCCGAAAGGACACTCAGCTGTGGATGTATCTGGTGGTGAAAGGAAAATCCGATGCTGTAAAGATTTATTCTCCATAGAAACCTGGAATGTAAGATCCATGAATCAAGGAAAGCTAGATGTGGTCAAACAAGAGATGACAAGACTGAACATAGACATCTTGGCGAGGTCTAATTACTTCGCTACCCTTATCGCGTCTGCAGATAATCGCCCGGCCGCTCTGTTTAGGGTGACCCGCTCCCTCCTTAATCAGGAGGTGAGTGAGGAACCCTTGCAGGGGCGTGCCGAGGAGTTTAGTCAACATCTGTTGGACAAAATCGCTCGGATTCGGACCGGTTTGGACTCTGACTGGGCAGAGTCCAACGATCAGGACACAGGTGGTCTTGTCAATGTTATCTGGGAGGAGTTCGATCCTGTAACTCCGGAGGAAGTGGACAGGATTATGGGGAGGCTGAGCTCCACCACATGTTTATTGGACCCGTGCCCTTCCTGGCTGGTTTATGCAGCCCGGGAGGGGACACAAGGCTGGTTCCAGGCAGTTATATCTGCCTCTTTGAGTGAGGGTAGTTTCCCCGCCGCCTTGAAGGAGGCGGTGGTGAGACCTCTCCTCAAGAAGCCTGCCTTGGACCCAGCTGTGTTAAATAACTTTCGTCCGGTCTCCAACCTTCGCTTTCTTGCAAAGGTTGTTGAGAGCGTGGTGGCGCATCAGCTCCCTCTGGTTCTGGATGAAGCGGATTATCTAGACCCGTACCAATCGGGCTTCAGGCCCGGGTACAGCACGGAGACGGCATTGGTCACACTGGTGAATGATCTCTGGAGGGCTCGGGACAGGGGATATTCCTCTGTTCTAGTCCTATTAGACCTCTTAGCAGCTTTCGATACCATCGACCATGGTATCTTGCTGTGGCGTCTCAGGGGATTGGGAGTGGGAGGCACGGTTTTTCAGTGGTTCTCCTCCTATCTCCTGGGACGTTCGCAGTCGGTGTTGGCAGGGGGGCAGAGGTCGACCTCGAGGCCTCTCGCTTGTGGAGTCCCTCAGGGGTCGGTCCTCTCGCCTCTCCTGTTCAACATCTACATGAAGCCGCTGGGTGAGATCATTCGTGGTTTTGGAGTTGGGTATCATCAGTATGCTGATGATATCCAGCTTTTCATTTCGACCCCAAACCACCCCAATGATGCCCTCAACGTGATGTCCCACTGCCTGGAGGCGGTTCGGGTCTGGATGGGGAGGAACAGGCTTCAACTCAATCCTGACAAGACTGAGTGGCTGTGCGTACCGGCATCTCGGGATATTCAGGATATCCCATCTCTTTCTATGGGGGGTGAGTTATTACCCCCCGTAGATAGGGCTCACAACTTGGGAGTCCTCCTAGATTCACAGCTTTCTTTAGAAGACCATATAGTAGCTGTGACTAGGGGGGCCTTCGCCCAGGTCCGCTGGTGCGCCAGTTGCGGCCCTATCTAGACCGGGATGCCTTACGTACGGTCACTCACGCACTCGTGACCTCTCGTTTGGACTACTGCAACGCTCTCTACATGGGGCTGCCCTTGAAGACCACTCAGAGGCTCCAACTGGTACAGAATGCAGCCGTGAGAGTTCTGTTGGGAGTTTCCCGATACTCCCATGTTACACCTCTGCTCTGAAAGCTGCATTGGCTTCCAGTTGTCTTCCGGGTGAGATTCAAGGTGTTGGTAATGACCTACAAAGCCCTACATGGCATGGGTCCGGAATACCTTAGGGAGCACCTGCGGCCGGCATCAACTTCCCTCCGCCCAGTGCGCTCCCACAGAGAGGGCCTCTTCAGGGTGCCACCGGTCAAAGAATGCCGACTGGTGGCCCCCAGGGGGAGGGCGTTCTCTGTGGGCATGCCGGATTTATGGAACCATCTTCCGGTTGAGCTCCGGATGGTGCCCGACCTCCGCTCCTTCCGGCGCGATCTAAAGACTTACCTCTTCGAACAAGCTGGCCTGGCCTGATGGGATGGGGTTGGGTTTTATTAATGTGTTTTAACTTTCTTATTGTGTTTTAACTTATTGTAAGAGTTGTGGGCATTCTGTTTAATCTTTTTTAATTTTTGTTTTTTGTCTTTTAACATGCATTGCCCTGTTCACCGCCCTGAGACCTTCGGGAGAAGGGCGGTATACAAATAAAATTAATAAAATTAATAATAATAATAATAATAATAATAATAATAATAATAATCATCATCATCATCATCATCATCATCATCATCATCATCATCATCATCATCATCATCATCATCTTAGGAATCAGTGAACTAAAATGGACAGGAATGGGTGAATTTAATTCAGATGACCATCAGGTATACTACTGCGGGCAAGAATCCCTCAGAAGAAATGGAGTAGCCTTCATAATCAATAAAAGAGTAGGAAAAGCAATACTGGAATTATCTCAGTGCAAATCCAAGGCAAACCATTCAATATCACAGTAGTCCAAGTCTATGCACCAACCACTGGTGCTGAAGAGGATGACATTGACCAATTCTATGAAGCCCTGCAGCACCTTAAAGAACTAACACCAAAAAATGATGTCCTTATCATCATGGGGGACTGGAATGCTAAAGTAGGAAGCCAAAAGATAACCAGAACAACAGGCAAGTTTGGTCTTGGAGTACAAAATGAAGCAGGACACAGGCTGATAGAGTTTTGTCAAGAGAATACAATGGTCATAGCAAACACTCTTTTCCAACAACCCAAGAGACGGCTCTACACATGGACATCACCAGACAGTCAACACAGAAATCAGAATGACTATGTGCTCTGAAGCCAAAGATGGAGAAGCTCTATACAGTCAGTAAAAACAAGACCAGGAGCTGACTGTGGCTCAGATCATGAGCTTCTCGTTGCAAAATTTAGACTTAAACTGAAGAAAGTAGGGAAAAGCACTAAGCCACTCAGGTATGAACTAAATCATATCCATGACGAATATACAGTAGAGGTGACAGATAGATTTAAGGAATTAGATCTGATAGACAGAGCACCTGAAGAACTATGGATGGAGGTTCACAACATTGTACAAGAAGTGGTAGCTAAGTACTAACCGGCACTCAGTCCGGGCCGATTTGGGGTCCCGGCGGGTCGGGGCTTGGGTTAGAGGCGGCTGGTTCTGGATGTGTTGGGGTGGGGCTTCAAATCCCCATGACGATAGGGAATGGCAGTAGGTGTGTGCACGGAGGGCCATATCGACATCCGGGATCGCGCCCCCACTGCTTGCGAGCGGTGACGTGCTCCGACCCTCCGGTTAGCACCCTTTTGCCCGGGGGTGAGGGTGATCAGGCCCCTGAGCTCCGGCTGGTTTACCTTAATGCCAGATCCATTGCCAATAAGGCTCCCCTCGTTCGTGACTTTATCGAGGAGGAACGCACGGATCTGGCATGCATTACGGAAACCTCGTTGGGCTTGGAGGGAGGGGTCCCTCTGATCGAGTTATGCCCCCCAGGTTTCCATGTGCTACACCACCCACGGGCTCAGGGTAGGGGCGGCGGGGTGGCGGTGGTTATCAGGGAGACTCTATGCCCGCAGGAGACCACCATTGTCCAGATTGGCGGGAGTGAGTCCCTCCTCCTGTGATGTGGTTCTCGGGTTCAGATGAGCTTGTTGCTTACATACCTGGCGCCAAGCTGTGTGGCAACAGCTCTGCCCGAGCTGCTCGACACCCTCTCAGGGTTGGCGGTAGAGTTCCCCAGGCTCATAGTGCTGGGTGATTTCAATCCTGCCTTCCCTGGGAGGGTCATCGGAGCTAGCCCAGGAGTTCATGGCTTCCATGATGGCCATGGACCTGACCCAGGTAATTCAAGGCCCGACTCGTGGGGGGACACACTCTCGACCTGGTGTTCCTGTCTGGACAGTGGTTGGATGATTTGGGAGGGGTTTACTGGTTGTTACCCCCCTGTCATGGTCCGACCATCATCTCCTGTGGCTGGTCTTCTGTTATGCCACCCCCCACTTCTGGGCAGCGGAACCAACTAGATGGTTCCGCCCCAGGCGCCTAATGGACCCTGAACGGTTCCAGATGGCGCTTGGGTCTATACCCATCGCCCTCACTCACAGCCCAGTTGATGCCTTTGTGGATGCCTAGGAAAAGGCGACTGCTGAGGCACTCAACTGTGTTGTACCCTTGCGACCTCTGACCCGGCGCAGATCCCGTTGGGCTCCATGGTTTTCTGTGGGGCTCCGGGAGATGAAGCATCGGAGACGGGGTCTAGAGTGCGGTTGGAGGTCCAGCCATTCCGAATATGACCGATTGCAGTTAAGAACCTTTATAAGGTCTTATCTTGCTGTGATGAGGATGGTGAGGGCTAATTACTTCGCCGCCCTCATCGCGTCCGCAGATAATCACCCGGCCGCCCTGTTTAGGGTGACTCGCTCCCTCCTTAACCAGGAGGTGAGGGAGGATCCCTTACAGGGACAGGCCAAGTAGTTTAGTCATCATCTGACAGACAAAATCGCTCAGATCCGGGCCGGCTTGTACTCTGACTGGGCGGAGTCTGACACAGAGGAATCGGACGGTTTTGAGCATGTCGTCTGGACTGATATCGATCCTGTTTCCCCTGATGATGTGGACAGGATCATGGGGAGGCTGAGCTCCACCACCTGTTTGTTCGATCCGTGCCCTTCCTGGCTGGTTTATGTGGCCCGGGAGGGGACACGAGGCTGGTTCCAGGCAGTAATAACTGCTTCTTTGAAGGAGGGTGTCTTCCCCGCTGCCTTGAAGGAGGCGGTGGTGAGACCCCTCCTCAAAAAGCCTGTCCTGGACCCAGCTGTTTTAAATAACTATCATCCAGTCTCCAACCTTCGCTTTCTGGCGAAGGTTGTTGAGAGTGTGGTGGTGCATCAGCTTCCTCTGTTCCTGGAGGAAACTGATTATCTGCACCCATACCAATCGGGTTTCAGGCCCGGGCACAACACGGAGACGGCATTGGTCACGCTGGTGAATGATCTTTGGCGGGCTCAGGACAGGGGTTGCTCCTCTGTCCTAGTCCTATTAGATCTCTCAGCGGCTTTCGATACCATTGACCATGGTATCCTACTGCGGCGTCTCAGGGGGCTGGGAGTGGGAGGCACCATTTTACGGTGGTTCTCCTCCTATCTCCTGGGCCGCTCGCAGTCGGTGTTGACGGGAGGGCAGAGATCCACCCCGAGGCCTCTCATTTGCGGAGTCCCTCAGGGGTCGGTTCTCTCGCCCCTCCTGTTCAACATCTACATGAAGCCGCTGGGTGAGGTCATTCATGGTTTTGGGGTGGGGTATCATCAGTACGCTGATGATACCCAACTTTTTTTCTCCACCCCGAACCAACCCAGAGATGCCCTCTCCGTGATGTCCCATTGCCTGGAGGCGGTCCAGGTCTGGATGGGGAGAAACAGGCTTCGTCTCAATCCTGCCAAGACTGAGTGGCTGTACATATCGGCACCTCGAGTTAACCAAATTATTCGACCTTTAACGATGGGGGGTGAGGTGTTACCCCCCGTTGATAGGGCTCGCAACTTGGGCATCCTCCTGTATTCACAGCTCAATTTTGAAGACCATATAGGAGCCATGACCAGGGGGGCTTTTGCCCAGGTTTGCCTGGTGCGCCAGTTGCGACCCTACCTGGACCGAGATGCCCTACGCACAGTCACTCATGCGCTCGTGACCTCCCATTTAGACTACTGCATCGCTCTCTACATAGGGCTGCCCTTGAGGACCACTCGGAGACTTCAACTGGCGCAGAATGCGGTTGCGCGAGTTGTGATGGGGGTTTCCTGATACTCCCATGTAACACCTGTACTCCGTGAGCTGCATTGGCTTCTGGTTGCCCTCCGGGTGAGATTCAAGGTGCTGGTGATGACCTATAAAGCCCTGAATGGCTTGGGTCTGGGTTATTTGATGGAACACCTGCTGCCAGCATCAAGTTCCCTTCGTCCAGTGCGCTCACACAGGGAGGGTCTTCTCAGGGTGCCGCCGGTAAAAGATTGCCGGCGGATAACACCCAGGGGGAGGGCCTTCTCAGTGGGTGCGCCTGCCCTCTGAAACCAGCTGCCCATGGAGCTTAGGACTGCCCCTGACCTTCGTTCATTCCGCTGGGACCTGAAGACCTGGCTCTTTGAGCACCCCAGCCCAGGCTGAGAATTTTTAACTGGGGTTTTTATTTTTAGGAATAATTTAATCTTTTTAAATTGTTTTTTAATTTTTGTATTTTGTATTGGTGATTTTAAAATACCCTGTAAACCTCCCTGAGTCCTTCGGGAAAGGGCGGTATATAAATCTAATAAAATAAATAAATAAATAAAATAAAACCATCCCAAAGAAAAAGAAATTCAAGAAAGCAAAATGGCTGTCTGAGGAAGCTTTGCAAATAGTTGAGGAAAGGAGGGAAGCAAAAGGCTAGGGAAAAAAAGAAAGATACACCCAATTGAATGCAGAATTCCAGAGAATAGCTAGAAGAGATAAGAATGCCTTCTTAAATGAACAGTGCAAAGAAATAGAAGAAAACAATAGAATAGGGAGGACCAGAGATCTCTTCAAGAAAATTGGAGAGATGAAGGGAACGTTTCCTGCAAAGATGGGCATGATAAAGGATCAAAATGGCAGGGACCTAACAGAGGCAGAAGAGATTAAGAAGAGGTGGCAAAATTACACAGAAGAACTATAAAAGAATGAGCTTAACATCCCTAATAACCACAATGAAGTGGTCACTGACCTCAAGCCAGGCATCCTAGAATGTGAAGTGAAATGGGTCTTAGAAAATCTGAGCAACAACAAAGCTAATGGAGATGACAGTATTCCAGCTGAGCTATTCAAAATCTTAAAAGATGATGCAGTAAAAGTGCTACGCTCAATTTGCCAGCAAATTTGGAAAACCCAACAGTGGCCACAGGATTGGAAAAGATCAGTTTACATTCTAATTCCAAAGAAAGGCAATGCCAAAGAACGTTCAAACTTCGCACCATAGCTCCCATTTCACATGCAAGTAAAGTTATGCTTAAAATCCTACAAGCTAGATTCCAGCAGTATGTGGATCGAGAACTACCAGAAGTACAGGCAGGATTTCAAAGAGGCAGAGGAACTAGAGATCAAATTGCCAACATACGCTGGATCATGGAGAAAGCTAGGGAGTTCCAGAAAAACATGGACTTCATTGACTATGCTAAAGCCTTTGATTGTGTGGATGACAACAAACTGTGGCAAGTTCTTAAAGAGATGGGAGAACCAGACCATCTTATTTGTCTCTTGAGAAACGTATATGCGGGTCAAGAAGCAACAGTGAGAACTGGACACGGAACCACTGATTGGTTCAAAATTGGGAAAGGAGTCCAGCAAGGCTGTATACTGTCACCCTGCCTATTTAACTGATATGCAGAGCACATCATGAGAAAGGCAGGGCTAGATGAATCAAAAGTTGGAATTAAGATTGCCAGGAGAAATATCAACAACCTAAGATATGCAGATGATACCACTCTAATGGCAGAAAGTGAAGAGGAACTAAAGAACCTCTTGTTGAGAGTGAAGAAGGAGACTGCAAAAGTTGGGTTGAAACTAAACATTAAGAAAACCCAGATCATGGCATCCGGCCCTCTCAATGCCTGGCAAATAGATTGGGAAGAAATGGAGGTAGTGACAGATTTTATTTTCCTGGGCTCCAAGATCACCGCAAATGGGGACTGCAGCCAGGAAATTAAAAGACACTTGCTCCTTGGGAGGAAAGCCATGGCAAATCTAGACAGCACACTAAAAAGCAGATATACCACCCTGCCAACAAAAGTGCATATAGAAAAAGCCATGGTCTTCCCAGTTGCAATGTATGGCTGTGAAAGTTGGACCATAAGAAAGGCTGAGCACCAAACAATTGAAGCCTTTGAACTATGGTGCTAGAGAAGACTCCTGCGAGTCCCTTGGACTGCAACGTGATCAAACTGGTCAAACTAGAGGAGATCAACCCTGACTGCTCTTTAGAAGGCCAGATCCTGAAGTTGAAACTCAAATACTTTGGCCACCTAATGAGAAGGAAGGACTCACTGGAGAAGAGCCTAATGCTGGGAAAGGTTGAGGGCAAGAGAAGAAGGGGATAACAGAGAATGAGGTGGCTGGATGGAGTCACTGAAGCAGTAGGCGTGAGCCTAAATGGACTCAGAAGATGGTAGAGGACAGGAAGTCCTGGAGGAACGTTGTCCATGGGGTCACGATGGGTTGGACACGACTTTGCAACTAACAACAACAACAACCATATATCCTGCCTAAATGCAAGGAGCTTAAAATGACATACACATCACTCTCCTTATTGAGTTTTCTACACAATATAAAATGCTGTGAGGTTGATTGAGATGAAATAGAATGGCTATGCTAAAGTTACTAAATGAGCTTCCATGGCTAAGAGTAGATCTGAAGTTGGTGTCCCTTAACTTAGTCCAAGAATTTAAACTCTATATCACACTAAATCTCCACAAATAGAGAAACAGCACACATGGATGCAATGAGTTATTTGGAATATCCAAGGAATGATTTTGAAATAATTCCCTAATTTTTTTTTCAGGGCTCTCCAAACCTGGCAACTTTAAGACACTTTAAGGGATGTTATACAATCTGATTTCAATGCCCAGAATACCCCATATGGCTGGCTGAGGAATTCTGAGAGTTGAAGTCCTCAAGTCTTAAAGTTGCCAAGTTTGGAGATCCCTGTGCTAGTTAATTAGAAAACAATGAAATATGGAAAAATCTGATAATTTCATATCCAATCATTTTTAGAAATGAACTGTCCATTTTAGCAAGTAATGCCAGAGTAATTTACTAATGGTAAATGTTAGTTGTTGATGGAGAAAATCTATGTGATCATTAAGAATTGACATTGATTTGATGGCATATAATCAAACATTCTATGTAAATTTAAAGTGTTTTTTCCATTGCAATTTCACTGATGAAGTCTGATAAATCTCAAACAGACTTTCAACATGGATCCAGATATCTTGTTGGGAATATCCATTTCTGGAGAATGGTATAGAACAAAAAAGATGGATAAGAGAAAAATATGGTTGGGACAGCTATCTTTTTGTACAATGTTCCTAGAATAGACATCTGATACAAAAAGTCTAAGATGTATCAGTTCTTCAGTTTTAAATGTTGGCTAAGCAAGGGAGAAAGGTGAAACCAAAATAGAGAGAAGGGATGCTATATAATCTGATCATAAATGCAATCAAATATTCATATAAGGATTCATATCATATCTCTCATTATGGAGGAAGAATACCTTCAAAAAACCTGCATTTGAAAAAAATCATACAGCAGATTTTTTATTATCACCAATCATTAAGGATATGTATAGAAAATTGGTGAGTTTTGTCTATGAGATATAATGTGTGTGAGAGAGAAAGAGGCGGGAGATACATGCAAACATACAAACAAAGAAGGATACCAATACTGATAACAATACACAAATATATGAGAATCAATATGATGCTGTGGTTAATGTGCTGGAGTAGGAGTGGAGAAACATAGATTCTACTCCTCTCCTAAGTACAAAATCTAGCTAGGTGATTGATTTTAGTTCAAACACTCTATAAAGCAGGAAATTTAAAAACTTACAACCCACACTTTACAGAGTGATACATTATAGTTTATAACCTTTAATTAAAGACCTTCATTTTGGAGTGGATTGAGTTGAGCCTTTACTAATTAGAGACAGAGCATTCACTATTTGAAAATGAATCGTTTCTCTACTTAAATTGTCAAATGTAGAAAAATAATCAACCTCTTGACCACAACTTTCATTTTCATCTTCCAGCTTAAAAATATGAAAAGACTGAGTACCCAAATCTGTCCTAAATCATCAGTCTGAAGAACTAAGTCTTTTTTTCATATATGCAGTACTTGAATAGAACAAACTGAAAACTAATCTGCTCAGAGCCACTATAAATACAGTTATGAGTCTCCTAATATATCAAACTTTCCTTATGGTGGCACCACCAGGATCAATAATATAGCATAGCTGCTCCATTTCACACCACGGGCTGTTCATGTAAAAACTCTTGGCCGAGTATTCTATTGCAGTAGCAGAGTTAGTGTTTAATGGAATAACTAGTTTGGGTCACTGCCTGGATCCTGTTTCCAGGAGGTGCCTCTTCACACTGACATTTGTCCTGGGTTATTGCTATATAAGCTGATGCCAATGATAGGAAGCCATTTTACTTTTTCATAGCATACTAGCATGAGATTATATTATCCACTGAAGACAAATTTAAATAATTGTCTTGCTGTTACTAATAAATAAATCCACAAACAAGGGCACATCAAAGGATGCTTCTCAAAACAAATACAATAAAAGAAAAATTATGGTAACTATTTCAGTAAAATGACTTTTAACCCTGTGCATATGTCTGAGCACAGTATGATTTAGATTATGTAGTTTTGTATTCCTTCTCCCTTAAAGTATTCAGCTACAATTCTAGAAGGGTGCTTCTTGCCAAAGATTTCTACTTCAACCAACCTGGAAGGGGTGAGGAAATATAAAAGACATATAAAGTCTTTTATTGACTGAATAAAAACAATGAGATACATCCTACTGTCATCATGATTGTATCACTGACTCCATCTCTAGCTCATATCAATACCTTATTAATGGCTATAATCTTCAGTTTTCTCCATCAATATTTAACATGTACATGTAGTATATAACTGCGGTATTGTTTGCTAAAATGGACAGCTCATTTTCTAACAATGGATGGAAATCATTAGATAATAATAATCACCTTGTATCTATTTTCCATATTTGATGGGAATTTGGAAAATATATAATTTTATAACATAATTAATTAATTAACATTAATCAAAATTAATAATTTAATTATAATTAAAACAATACAATAATATAATTAAAGTGTGTGCAGACACATTTGTGTGTGTGTGTGTGTGTGTGTGCGCACACACACACACACACACACACACACACTGCATTCCACATTTGGGGACTGACTTTTGTACACAGAGGAAAGACAGGTTTTTCTCCCTAAGCTCAGGCATGATTGGCAGCTTGCCAGCTCAGAATAAAGGCCTCCAAGTTTTGAATGGGGTGTGTGTGTGTGTGTGTGTGTGTGTGTGTGTGCAGCACACCAAAGTTCTTGGTTGAAGTACAAAGATCTCTGGAGAGAAGGACGTGTGGCGGGGTGCACGACGAAAGGCTGCCCCAACAAGCCAGATTCTCAAAATGATTCCCTTTCAAGAACGGCCAGCCTCCCTCGTGCAGGACTGGGGAATCCTGCTCTCCTGCCTCCTCTTCTTGTTCCTTAGAGATCTGTCGAGGCAGAAGTTTGAGTCCATGCCTCTACACACAGCAGCATCGCCCTCTGCCTCTTATGGAGGGGGCACTGGACAGGGAACCGCCAATGCTTAGATGACTGGGATTGGGAGAAGAATGTCTCCTTTGTGTGCTGCACACACGCCTGCATGCACGTAACATTCCAAATTTGGAGACTTTTATCCACATCTGAGCTGACAAACTGTAAATCATGCCTGGCCTTGGAGAGAAGGACCTCTGCTTCCTCTGTGGATAAAAGTCCCCACACTTGGAATGTGATGTGTGAGTGTGCATGTGCGCATACTTGGATGCCGGCAGTTTGGGGGGGCAAGGAGCTTGTGGGGTACAGAGTTGTCCCCATGTCGAGTTAGCCAGTGCAAATTGTTCTATGCTGACTCAGCCATCCTGAGTCAGTGGAGCCGGGCTGGCTGCACCTTCCCAGCCATGCCCACCTGGCCGCTGTGAGTCATCACAGACCCATGCCCACCCTCAGTTACTGCTGCCACACAGCTCGACGCGTTGGAGAGGTTCCCGCTGCCCGTCCTCTGCTGCCACTGACAAGAACCCAAAGCAAGAAGGTAACTACTCAATCATCTCCTCCTACTAGTCTGCTTGCAAGCCAGATGTAAACATGTCACGGGCTGGATCTGGCTCATGAGAGTTTGACATATCTGAACTACATGTTTAAAATATAAAATAATTCATTCCTTTCATTCTTAAGGAAGCATAGAAAGCCTAAATTGGATGGGGATCCTAGGTAAAGAGTAAAATAGGAAAGGTGTAAGATTATCCCTCATTGTAGATTTGATCCAGTTACAGTATTCATGTTGCAACATACATAACAAATATAACCAAATAACAACCCCCACCCAAAAATTGGATCTTTAGGGGAAGATAATACTTTGTTGTTGTTGTTAGTTGCGAAGTCGTGTCCGACCCATCGCGACCCTATGGACAATGTTCCTCCAGGCCTTCCTGTCCTCTACTATCTTCTGGAGTCCATTTAAGCTCACGCCTACTGCTTCAGTGACTCCATCCAGCCACCTCATTCTCTGTCGTCCCCTTCTTCTAGTGCCCTCAATCTTTCCCAGCATTAGGCTCTTCTCCAGTGAGTCCTTCCTTCTCATTAGGTGGCCAAAGTATTTGAGTTTTAGCTTCAGGATCTGGCCTTCTAAAGAGCAGTCAGGGTTGATCTCCTCTAGGACTGACCGGTTTGATCGCCTTGCAGTCCAAGGAACTCGCAGGAGTCTTCTCCAGCACCATAGTTCAAAGGCTTCAATTCTTTGGCGCTCAGCCTTTCTTATGGTCCAGCTTTCACTGCCATACATTGCAACTGGGAAGACCATAGCCTTGACTATACGCACTTTTGTTGACAGGGTGATGTCTCTGCTTTTTAGTGTGCTGTCTAGATTTGCCATGGCTTTCCTCCCGAGGAGCAAGCGTCTTTTAATTTCTTGGCTACAGTCCCCATCTGCAGTGATCTTGGAGCCCAGGAAAATAAAATCTGTCACTACCTCCATTTCTTCCCCATCTATTTGCCAGGAATTGAGAGGGCCAGATGCCATGATCTTGGTTTTCTTAATGTTTAATTTCAATCCAAGTTTTGCACTCTCCTTCTTCACCCGCAACAAGAGGCTCTTTAGTTCTTCTTCACTTTCTGCCATTAGAGTGGTATCATCTGCATATCTTAGGTTGTTGATGTTTCTTCCGGCAATCTTAATTCCAACTTTTGATTCATCTAGCCCTGCCTTTCTCATGATGTGCTCTGCATATAAGTTAAACAGGCAAGGCGACAGTATACAGCCTTGCCGGACTCCTTTCCCAATTTTGAACCAATCAGTGGTTCCGTGTCCAGTTCTCACTGTTGCTTCTTGGCCCGCATATAGATTTCTCAAGAGACAAATAAGATGGTCTGGTATGCCCATCTCTTTAAGGACTTGCCAGAGTTTGTTATGATCCACACAATCAAAGGCTTTAGCATAGTCAATGAAGCAGAAGTAGATGTTTTTCTGGAACTCTCTAGCTTTCTCCATGATCCAGCGTAAGTTAGCAATTTGATCTCTAGTTCCTCTGCCTCTTCGAAATCCTGCCTGTACTTCTGGTAGTTCTCGATCCACATACTGCTGGAGTCTAGCTTGTAGGATTTTAAGCATAACTTTACTAGCATGAGAAATGAGTGCAATGGTGCGATAGTTTGAACATTCTTTGGCACTGCCTTTCTTTGGAATTGGAATGTAAACTGATCTTTTCCAATCCTGTGGCCACTGTTGAGTTTTCCAAATTTGCTGGCAAATTGAGTGTAGCACTTTTACTGCATCGTCTTTTAAGATTTTGAATAGCTCAGCTGGAATACTGTCACCTCCACTAGCTTTGTTGTTGCTCAGCTTTTCTAAGGCCCACTTCACTTCACATTCTAGGATGTCTGGCTCGAGGTCAGTGACCACCTCATTGTGATTATCAGGGACGTTAAGCTCATTCTTGTATAGTTCTTCTGTGTAATTTTGCCACCTCTTCTTAATCTCTTCTGCCTCTGTTAGGTCCCTGCCATTTTGGTCCTTTATCATGCCCATTTTTGCATGAAACGTTCGATAATACTTTATGAGAGATTAAAGGCTCAATCAAGGCAAAGAGTTAAAGAAATAATTCTTTATGTTGATGTAATCTGAATCAAATCCACCCAGGCCTTTTGAGAATGGGAAAACTATATCTTGCACAATTTAAAAGATTTATTGAATGTGGGTATGTATCACTTTAAACAAATACCTGAAACTGGAATATTTAAAAGTTATCAACACTACAACAACTTTGAAATACATTGGAAGCTTTAATTTATCTCTATTTCCATATATTTTTTATTTCTTGTAAGAATAGCAGCAGTGATCACTTTCGATAGCAAGATGGGGAAAATATTTCCTCAAGCATGCATGAATCTCATGTCCACTATCAATTTCATCTGCCACTTATTTTAAAGGCATTACATTCTGAACTTTTTTTAACTTTTTTAAAGAGTAACTTTATTTTTGTTTTGTACATTTGGTCAATAATAGATCATTTGTCCTAAGGCAAGTTGCACTCCACTTCCATTAAGGAACAAAGAGAGTTATTAAATGCCCCCACTCATATTTGTATTCCAGAAAGAAAATAAATGTGTTTTTACTCTTCCTTTCTCCAAAGCAATTTTAACAGATAAGCACACTTGACAACTTCAATATGAAATCATAGAAAAGCAAGAAATTTCCAGAATTTTCAAAAGAGGTCTCAAAAGCCAGATGGATGTACTTATTCTCATAGTTTATTTTTAACTTAGACTCCTGTTTCTTAACCTCAGTAACTTTAAAATGTGTGGACCAATTCTCAGAATACCCCAGTCAGAATGCTGGCGAGGTCCACATTTCTTAAAGTTGCTAAGGTTGAGAAATACTGACATAGACAATCTGAAGTAATGGCCTCTAGTTTGTAACTTGATTAGACGAATCCACAGAGGCATATCCGAAGAGCTGCTAGTCACAGTGACTATGTGATTTGTCCAAATTCAGAAATATTATGGCATCTGTTAAAAAAGAAAGAAGAAGAAGCTACTGGTTTCAATTTAATCTCAGTTTGTGGGCTTTACAATGGTATATGGCTGGTAATTTACTTGGGATGGAATATGGAACTGGATGGTTCCTCTACTTAAGGAAAGCTCTTGTCATAGGTTCTAACAAATTTCTGCAACTTGCTGTCCTTCAGCTTCTGTAATTCTAGCTGTGGGGTTTCAAGCCTCTGACAAATCCAGACCTAGAATATTCATTTGAGCCTTTCTCATCAGCAATGTTTGAGGTTCCAAGGGGTTAAAAATTCAAGATGGCAATACAACTGCATAAAACTTATCAGTGTTTAGAAAGGACAATCTAAAGTCAGATGGAAATGGATCTTAAAATACTCCATTTCCTAAAGTTAGTTTGTGAACACTTGTTAAATCACCTTGTTCAAGAGGTAGATGTTAGCAATTGGTCTGTTATCCATTATTTCTCAGTCCAAAATAGACTTTTTTGGAACAGCTTATGTCAGGTGCAAGAAATCAGGAAACAGGATATTGTTCCAAAGTACAAGTTTATTTTATGCTACCTATACCCAACAATCTGAAGTACTAATGGTCAAGACAAATTGGTGCCAAATAACTGTCGACAGGTGGACTTAGGTCTCTTATGGGGCTGTAGAGACTGCAAACCTAGAATGCATTTGACCTTGCACTGGGTCATCTCCTACACCTTGGTTCTTAGGCTACATGTCCATGCAAATTAAGTATTCATTAAAATCAATCATTAATTATTCACTAATAAAATGTATTGTGACTTACTCTTCTGAAAGTGTATTTAACTTCCAGTCATATTCTGATTACTGATTCTGCTGGATAGACACACAATTTTCAGAAATCAACCTCCCATACACCTCCCTGAAACAATGTGTCATAATTTTCCCTGCACTGGGAAGGGAGGGATCAAAACACATTGGATGATAACCATTCACTGTAATTCATAATGTAAGTTGTTTATTATTATTTTAACAACCAGTTATTTGCATTTTATTGCAAGCAATCAGAACTATTTTTGTAAGCTACCAGGAAGTCAAATGTACGACTTCAGAATACCATTTCTATCAAGGTTTGTAAACTAAAATTCTTTTGAAAAGTCAAATCTACCTAGAGACTTTTAATCATTTTACATATTATGTACCTGACTTAACTCTGTTGGCAAACACTTCAACCATCAAATTAGCTCTTTATTCAATCTTAACTTATTTGATCATGTTCTGCTTCAGGTTCTTATATAAAAACACAGGAATGCCTAAAATGTATAAAATGGTATTTGGTCTTCCCTAGATACACTTGGTTCTCTTGACTGCTATTTAGATATCATAAAATTATAGTATTAAGGCGCTATTAAATGATGTATATCTGCATACAGGGAGTCCTGAAGATATGACCATAATGGAACTTGCACATTGTGGTCACATGTCATGATGGCTATTAAGTGTGTCACTTAATGATTCCCACAATCTCTTATCTCCCCGATTCAATCATTAAACAACAAGCAGGTCATTAACTGGAGCATAGAGTGCTGCATAGGTGGGGGAGACCCACCTGCCCCAATCCTCCCAAGACCTCCCCCATCCCCTGCATATTGGGTCCCCAAAGGTCTTTTCCCACCCATCCCCCAGGTCTCCCCCACTCATCCTCACTCGATGAGGGCCAAACATCTTCCTCCTTGCTTATCTGTTGAAGAGCTTCAAAGCCTTCCAGACAGCTTTATTGTGTAACCGTGGCATGATTTCAGAAGCAGCGGCAATATTTACAGTTATCAGAATGCAATTCAACAGTTGAAAACATGCAGATGCTTCTGGAATTGCACCATGCAGCGAAGGCACTAAGTAACCTGTTCTATTTTGCAGCCTACATAACAATTCAGAAAACTTCAGCCCCAGAATCATGCCATGTGGCAATGGGACACATGCTTAGTTTTGTTGCCTTAATGTGGTTTGAAAGCTCCTGCAACATAGTGCAAACAGTGTTAAGGCGGCAAAACAAATGGTTTTTCTCTTGCCCACATGGTGCAATTCCAGAATTGTGCCATGTAGCTGAGAAGCAAAGCAAGTTTTGTTTGCTCAGCTTGGAAGTCTTTGGAGCCCTTCATGGCTTTGGAGCCTTCAAAAGATAAATGAAGAGGAGTGCGTGGTCCTGGTGGAATTGAAATCAGGCCTAAGGCTGGTGGGGAAGGGAAATGCTTGCAGGGATCCAGTAGGAGATGCGGGGAAGATAGTCGGTCACAAGAGTGAATGAATATGGAAGTGCTGCAACAGCTATAATTTCAGGATCAGATTGTATCTTTTTTTTGGGGGGGGTGTCCACCATAACTTAATAACTGTTAAGTGACCAGTTGTAAGTTGAGAACTCTCTGTACTCTATTCCCAAACCAAAGGGGAAGATTGTAAAGAATCATATCTGGAACCATGTCCAACAAATGGGAAGCAGGCTACCATACATACAGTACATTTCCAAAGTGACTGAACAAAGGTTTGATTCTCAGATTCCCTTAAAAACTCATTAATCTTTTCAGCAGAAAAAAACAAAGGTTTACTGAAATGCAGTTCTATCTCTTTTTTTTTAATGTCCATAAGCCAGAACACTCATTAAAAAGTAGACAACAGAAAATCTTTGCAAGTATTCTCTAAATTTTGGAATGCAGGCAGATAATTATAATGAATATTATATACAACAAATATTGAAAGTTCCCTTCATCATCATCATCATTATTGTAATCTCATATTAACATAGTTTACTCCTGAAAGGTTTAAAATTGCACATATTTAGAAGGCAAATATTTAACAGTGTTTCAGCAATGTTCTAAAAAAACATTT
This sequence comes from Vipera berus, assembly GCF_964194415.1. NCBI lineage: Eukaryota > Metazoa > Chordata > Lepidosauria > Squamata > Viperidae > Vipera > Vipera berus. Next base: position 74,689,902 of record NC_138205.1, on the reverse strand, counting down.
TTTTAGATTCCAATTACCCAACAGTCACATTGATAGCTTATTCTGTCACACAAAAATATTGGATGCAGTACAGAATACAGAATAACAGAGTTGGAAGGGACATTGGAGGTCTTCTAATCCAACCCCCTGCTCAGGCAGGAAACCTATACCATTATAGACAAATGGTTATCCAATCTCTTCGTAAAAACTTCCAGTGTTCAAGCATTCACAACTTCTGGAGGCAAGTCGTTCCACTGATTAATTGTTCTGTCAGGAAATTTCTCCTTAGTTCTAGGTTGCTTCTCTCTTTGATTAGTTTTCACCCATTGCTTCTTGTTCTGCTTTCAGGTGCCTTGGAGAATAGGTCGACATTCACTAGTCTTTCCAGTAAACTCCCTAATTAGTAAAGTACCGCTGGCATTAAAAGAAATAAAATTAATAACTTTTCTAAAGTAATTAAGAAAAAGGATTTGCTCTCAAAATGTGTGCTTTAATAATCATCCAATATTCTCAAGCTTTCATCTCCAGAATAAATTTAAAATTATAGTCAAGGAATAATTTATTATTCTAAATAATGGTATAATAATTTATTACTAATAAATTTATTATACTAAAGCAATTCATTAAAATTACATGAAGGCTGGTTTAAAAAGAGATTAACAATTTTTGAATCAAAAGGCAGATACCATGTTCTCCCAAAAGTAAACCCTACTCCAAAATTAAGACCCAGCTACTTAAGGCCTTCAAGGATGGCCTGCGAGGGGGGATCTGACCCACGGTACCGATATACTGGTTCCTTACCATCACCTGGCTTGTTCCACAACCTCATGGCAGCAGCATTGGGCATGATACACGAGACAGCAAATGGCTGATTTTGGCGCAATGCAGCCATTTGCCCCTGGCCATGGCTGTTTGCCACCTCACATGTTGTGCCCAATGCCGATGCTATGAGGCCTGGCAGATCCTTCCTCCTTCTGACCCATGTGCCATTATACCAGTTCCTTACCACTTCCCAGCTTGTTCCACGACCTCATGGCAGCGGCATTGGCATGATGCGGCCATTTGCCACCTCATGCATTGTGCCCAATGGTGCTGCCAGACCTAGCATATGTTAACTCTAACCCCAACTGCCTCCCAACCATAACAGGAGATGGGAAGCTCTTGGGGGGGGGGAAACAGTACCGGCAAAAAGTAAGCCCTCCTCAAAAGTAAAACCTAGTGCTTACTTCAGAGCCCAAAAGAAAGTAAGACAGAGTCTTACTTTTGGGAATACACGATATTATTTCTGTTTATTTGCTAGATTTATATCCTCCTCTCCTTCAAGAAAATCATGACCAGAGGCCTGAACATATGGTCTTGTTAAGTTTTAAGTAAAATGTATAGGCACAACTTTTCATACTTGTATGTTGTCTGCTTGGAGTCAGAGGTCCAGAAGAAAATATTCACATTAGAATTCTTACATGCAATATGACTAGTTTCATTTTTTAATAGGGCTCAACAATTCCGGTTGAAAAGTATAGTATATAGATATCAGTTTCTCTAGGTATCATTCAATGGCCATGACCAAACTGCTTAATTATTCCTAAAATACATTTTATCTGTCCTAGATAAAACAATCATGCTGATAAATATTATTGGGAGAACTGCATTAATTTCCAAATTCCATGTTCAGTCATCAGATTTCAAAAGCCTTAAACTAGAGATTTTGCTACAAGGAACCAGCTATTATTTACACCCCCCAAGTTCTTTTAGTAAAAGGTCAACTATATACATTTGGTTAATAAATAAATATTTGATTTTGTCCCCGTGAAATGACTCCTGGAACAGATAACAAAAATTCTTGAAAAGGAAAGCACAGCTATACAGATAGTTCACAATTTAAAAATGGTGTGTGTGTGTGTGTGTGTGTGTGTATGTGTGTGTGTGTGTGTTCTCCCTTCCTCTTACATTTGCTGTGAATTTATACTAATGCCATCATGCATTGTTTTAACATGTAAAAGCAGTGGTATAGACTCATTATGGAGATTCATCAACTGTTCAAGATACATCTACTGCAGTAACATCCCAAAAGAATGCTTCTGAATTGAGATAGGTACATGTTGTCATCATTCACATAGCTTTCTCTATGCAAGATGTTCCATGACATGTTATCTAAAGTTAATCTGTCATTTTTCCCCCATTATCATTCTGAAATTGCTGTCAGGCTGAGAAATCTTTTCTTCTTAGAAAAACCACACAAACTAAAATCACAAAGCTATTAAAATTAACGCGAAACTGAATTTAGAAGACAAGTTAAATGATATCACCATGTCATAGAAATTTGTACCCTAATGACTGTAATGAAAGTAGCCCAGAGGAGTATCATATTTCAGAGTGATTAATTCTACATTGGTGGAGGTGGGAAGGGAGAGAGAGAGATAATAGAAATTTTAGAAAATTAAAAATTAAAGGTACCATTGTTGAATACTTATTCTTGAAACTGGTACAACATAATTCAACTTAACTTTAATTTTCTTTTCTCCAACCTGATGTTCTCCAGTATCCTATTTATTATGGCTGAGTTAGGATGATGGCAGGTCTATCTTAGCACAACAAAATAACTTGTAGTTAAAAGTATCTTTCCTCAAAGTATTTAATCTTCCAATACTCCATTTCTTTCTGTACTAATCTTATGAAGTTGACTAGGCTAGAAACTTTGTAGACAAGTACATATTTGAACTCATATCTTCCGGGTCCAAGCATAATGTTCTAACCATTATACCCTACAGAAAATAAACCATCAATTAAAAAGAAAAAAGCCTGTAGCAGTAAAATCCTGGGAGGCTTGGAAGACTAGAATGTTTCTTTCTAGTTCCAAAGAGGGATCAAATTTGGACTGAACTTCTCAGGACATAACATAGAACGTTCTATAACATTTTCTTACCTCACATGGCCTGCTGAGTAGAAAAAGAAGTCTCATCAATTTTGAAGGTTTATCTATTCCTGGCTGACAAGATACAGACAACAGTATGTTGACTTGTAAAACACCTGTAATTTCTAGATTGGAGATCCCAGCTTGCATATAATAGTGAGCCAGCTTGGAGCAAAAATAGACTCTGGTCATGCTTTCATGCTATCTATCCAAAATGTGCCAAATCTAACCACTAGCAGGAAATGTTCCAATGGCATTTGATTAAATCTGATTGCTTAATGCTTTAAAACAAAGTAGAAAATGGGAATGGCTAAGGGACGCGGTGGCTCAGTGCTGAGCTTGTTGATCAAATGGTTGGCAGTTTGGCGGGTCGAATCCCGAGTGCCGTGTAACAGAGTGAGCGCCTGTTACTCGTCCCAGCTTCTGCCAACCTAGCAGTTAGAAAGCATGTAAAAAATGCAAGTAGAAAAATTGGGACCACTACGGTGGGAAGGTAACAGCGTTCCATGTGCCTTTGGCATCTATTCATGCTGGCCACATGACCACGGAGACGTCCTCGGACAAGCACTGGCTATTTGAAACAGAGATGAGCACCAGCCCCTAGAGTTGGAAACGACTAGCACGCATGTGCGTGGGAACATTTACCTTTACCTAAAGGGAACTGTCTCACTCACTCACTGCACTAGTGAGATTGTAAAAGTCTTAATCAGTACAGAAGCACTAATCTTGGGTTTATCATTGCACAGGGAAGTTTACAGTCTGAAATTGAAGAAGAGTAAATGATAAAGAATACGATGAAATGAAGGAACAAATAGCTTTCTTTGTAGAACTAAAAAAAGGGGGAAGAATGTAACAGATTTGAATAAAATAGTTTTATGGAATGGAGTTGATGAATGGAAGCGAAGGTGAATTATTTATTTATAGTTATTTGTTAATGAAATTATATACAAGTGAAAGGGCTAAATATGTCTATCTATATTGTTGTGGTTGTATATGAAAGCAAGCATTCATAAACTGGTGATAGCTGTATTTTAAATACTAGTGAACTGTACTAAAAGAAAAAAAGAAACAAGAATTGGGAATAAATGTGAGATGCATAATTCAACCATATGTCTAATCACATTGTGTAGGATGTAAAGATTACCTTGACAGAGGCATGCAAGATTCGTTACCAGGTGAAAAACATGACTTAAGACCAAAGTATAGTAGATAATTTTTGTCATATTGGATGTTTACTAAAGACTTGGAAATGGAAAAGAAATTTTAAGACGTCCAAATGCAAAATAGAAAGGCAGTGAATAGCAGTCAGGCAATCTTTATTTTGATCAATGACTAGTGGGTAGTTTGCTGTCTATTGTTAGAAATGAGTTTTAGTCAAAAGAAGCAATAATAGCTGTATAAAAACTTCTCTTCTTTGTCATACGGAAGCGAGAGTTGGGAATATCAAGAGAAGCAGAAATAAGCCTAATGCAATGGAAACAGGTTACTTAAGAAGAAAAATGTCTGGTTGAACAAAAAGAGAGTGAGAAAAGAATGGAGATTAAAGACCAAAGTGAGTAATCAGTACAAAAGGTCACTGTTGTGATTTGATAAGAGATAGAATTAATGAAGATCTATTTGAAATATATATCTATATATATCTATATAGATATAAATGTAGATATAGATGTAGACAGAGACAGAGATAGAGATAGAGATAGAGATAGAGATGATAGAGATAGACAGAAATAGAGATAGAGATATAGAGATAGAGATGATAGAGAGACAGAGACAGTCAGAGTCAGAGATAGAGATAAAGATAGAGATAGAGATGATAGAGATAGAGACAGAGATATAGAGATAGAGATAATGATAGAGACAGAGACAGACAGAGATAGAGATAGAGATGATAGAGAGAGACAGAGATAGAGATAGAGAGATAGAGATAGAGACAGACAGATATAGAGATAAAGATAGAGATGATAGAGACAGGGACAGAGATAGAGATGATAGAGACAGAGACAGAGAGAGATGATAGAGACAGACAGAGATGATAGATATAGAGACAGAGATAGAGATAGAGATGATAGAGGCAGAGATAGAAAGAGATGATAAAGGTAGAGACAAAGATAGAGATAGAGATGATAGAGATAGAGACAGAGATAGAGATGATAGAGACAGAGACAGAGACACAGAAACAGAAACAGAGATAGAGATGATAGAGATGATAGAGACAGAGACAGAGCAGAGACAAAGACAGACAGAGAGAGAGAGGGAGGGAGAGGAGGGGGAAGGAGGGAGAGTTATGGTTGGATAGAATTGATGAAATCCTTGAGAAAGAGAGATGGGTAAATTTTAAAGAACCCAAAACAATGCATAAATTGTTTGCAAGGCTAAAAAGCTATGGACAGATATAATGAATGGAGTGGTGTAATGTAGCCTGTATTTTTTTTCTCTCTTATCTAACCTTTAATTTATTTGGGTATTATTTCTAACTTCTTTTCTGAACCTTTCACTCTTTGCTTGCCCCAACAGGCAATGACATGCTGCATGTATACATACCAATATATACTATGTTCCCCCAAAATTAAGACCTGGTCTTATACTATATTTGCCTCCAAAAGAGGCATTAGATCTTATTTTTGGAGGGTGTCTTATATTTTTGTGACACTTACCTTGCCTCATGGTGGCAGCACCAACAGCCCCATGCAGCAGGAGCCCACGTGGTGGCTGGCCCACGTCTGCTGCAGCCGCTTGTGGGAGGAGGCCGCGTGGCACATCACACTGCTGCTGCCACAACGAAGGAAGGTAGGTGAGGGAGGGGATGGAGCTGCCCCATGCGCCCTGCACCTGCTTCCTTCAGGGCCCTCACAGCCAGGCCATTTCTTGCTCGGCAACCTTCCCTTTCACTTTCCTCCCGAGCTGGACTGCCATGCTATGGAGGATGGGTGGGGTAGGCCCGGTTCTCCTCCACCATTTTGGAGCCAGGGAAAATGACGGTGAAAGGCTCTGCTGCTGCTATGCACTGCTGGAGGGGCTTTCCTCACACTTTGTCCCACAGATCCCCTGCCCGGCACAATCACTGCCTCCTTCTCCCCCACCAACTCTCCTGTGGCTTGCACCATGGCTAGGTGGCACAAGCCTCCCTTGCCACCTCCCTTCGCCAGCCCTCCCTCACCACCACTGGAGAGAATGGAGAACGGGGAGCAGAGTGGCTCTGCGCAGCGATGCAGAGCAAGAAGAGCACTTGCTTGCCACCCTCCATTGCCCAGCATCTCCCTTCTCCATCCTGGAAATGGCAGTCCCTTTTCCTGCTGCTTCTCCTCCTGAAAGCAAAAAAAAATTAAACACTAACCTGCATTCCAGCTCTGGCACGTTTCTCTTTTGCTGCAGGAAAATGGAGTTTGTGGGACTCTGTTGTCAGACCTTCCAACTTCTCGCAATATTTTTTTTTTCCATGAGAAGTTGGAAGGTTTGACTGAACTGTTTTTAGTTCAGGGGAGAGTTGGTGGGAGGGTTGGTGGAGGAGGAGGCTGCCACTGGGCAGGTGATCTGTGGGGCAAAACATGAAGAAAGCCCCTCCAGCAATGCACAGTGGCAGCAGAGCCTTTTGCCGTCATTTCCCTCTGACTCTGAAACAGCGGAGGGGGACTGGGCCTACCCTGCCCATCCTCCATAGCATGGCAGTCTGGCTCTGGAGGGGAGTGAAAGGCAAGGTTGCTGAGCAAGAAATAGCCTGGCTGGGGGGAGTCCTGAAGGAAGCAGGGGCAGGGCGAATGGGGCAGCTCCACTCCCTCCCCTACCTGCCTTGCCTCATTGTGGTAGCAGCAGTGCGATGTGTGGCACAACCTCCTGCCCCATTGCAGCAGCGAGGTGGTACTGAGTGGGTGGGGTCCTAATTAGGGCTTATTTTGGGGGTAGGGCTTATATTAGGCCCACCCCCAAAAATCAGGGTAGATCTTTTGGGGGGGTGGGGCTTATTTTCGGGGAAACACAGTAGAACTGGTTTTTGTAAGTTATGTAATTCACCCTGGACTATCCTAATGTTTGAGTTTAATTGTTGAGGTTTTCCCCTCTCATTATCAAGAATAAATTTTAAAAATCAAACAGTTCAAACCAGGAACTCATTTTTGGGAAATCTAGACTATTATCCAGGAATAACTTGTTCAGATTCCTTATAAGCATAGACACTTTTAAAATCTTGTATTTTAAAAAATATGTTCATAATATTTTTGCTTCAGGGTAGAATTCATTGAATGTTACAGTCAGAATATATGAAAACTGCAGGAAAGATATTACAAGGAACATAACAGTCAAATTTAAAATAAGCAAAGCAGATATATGGAATTAATGAAGTCCCGTTTAATGACTGCCTCATTTAGTGCCCATTTGCAGTTGCCACAGTGATGAAAAGTAGCTTTTTGACTAATCCTTGCATTTTTTACCTTTTCTGGTCTGCAAAGCAAATGAAAGATGAAGTAAAATCACAAACAAAGTTGTGGTTTCACTTAGAGATTATTTCCCTTAATGACTGAATTGCAGGTTGCTGTGGTTGCTAAATTAGGACTACGTGTATGATCTCCTCCCTGAATGCAGTGCACTTATTCTATCTTTTCCATAAAATAAAACAGTTATTAATCAGGTCACCTAATTTACATAGTCCCAAAGCATCATAACCATGAGATGGCAGTCTAGGCAATATTGAGTTGGAGCAAACATTAAAACTAAGGTCTTCCCTCCACAATTATTCCATCTTCCCCAAGATATGTAATAAGACTATGAGCAGTTGTCTGATCCTAATGATCCTAAGAGTCACTCTGGTTCGAAGGAAGACCTATCAGCCACTGATTTCAACAATCAATGGATTATTTCTTTCCCTCCTCTCTCCAAGGTTTTCTACATAAAGAATTGTCTGGGTGGGGGGTCGTTATTAACAAAATGCCACATCTTTAAAGAAACAAACTAGAAATGGCACTTCATAGAGAGTTTTGAATCAGAACAAAAAGGATTAAATTCCTCAGTTTCATTTCAGATAAATGAAAAGCTGTCCTAAATCCATACTGTAATTTAGGCTTTACACAGACCAAGAATACAACTTTGAGTATTTTCCTTGCCACATAGTCCAGCACCAAGATTGTAAATAGTTAACCTTTGTAATCCGCAATCAATGTGTTGTAATCTGAGAAGAAGTTATACTGACATCTAAATACTAAAGACTAATTGAATTATTGCATGGTTTAGGAACTCTTTAAGTGTAAAGAAGGATAATCCAAAATGCTTAATACTAAAGTGCCCTGTACATCCTCTTTTAGAAAGAGCTTTTCACAGATCAGATGTGAATATTTATTAAAGGTACTAAAATATCAATTTAAAATATTGTAATTATTTAATTTATCAGACAATTCTGCAGCTTTGTATATTGATACATCCAATGGGTCAACTCTGCAATTCCAAAACTGGGCAACAACTAGTTTACCAATAATGCTAATGATTTCTTGTCCTATTTCTTTTCTTATCTCATTTTCAGGAGTTCAAAAGGGCAAAAGAAAACTGAAGATGCAACACCTCTTTCTTCAACTGAAGGCCTATCTACTTCCCATCCAATAGAGATTTTGCTTCCAGCAGTGGTGAATTCTTCCTAACACCTGAGGTAATAACTAACACAAGAATCTTCATCTAAACAGGTCATTATCAGAATAAATTCCCAACATCATTTATTAGTGGCTTCATTATGTTTCTTTCTTTCTTTTTGCACCTCTGTAAGTTTCACTCCACATCTTTTGCCTATTTACTCTGTTCTGGTAACCTTCTTTCCTTACTGATTCGTTTAAAGAACTTGCATGGCTATCTATCTCATTATAAGCCTAGGTGGCTCATAACAGCCAATAAAAAACCAAAACACTCCACTCAGCCAGCATCCTGATTAAACCTCATCCTAGCTCAATGCTAGGGAGAAACATTTGGAAAACTAAAAGGTTTAGGGACCCTTTAAATGTCAGAGAAAGTACAGCAACCTCAAATGACTAAGAATATCCAAAGTACAAGGAGATGAAACTAGTCCTTCTCTCTTTAATTTGAAAATTTAAATTTTTTTTAAAAAAACCACATTTCAGAAGAAGCAGTGGAAAAATACATGAAAAATTAGTAAGTTGCATGGGAGAATTATGTCTCAATCTCAGGTCTTCTACCAGAGGTCTGGAAATTTGAGGATTATGCACAGTATCGTAGTTGTTCCTAGCACTGCACTCTTCTGGACAGAGAGCTCTTATATCATACATTGGATCAGTTGGAGCCAATTTCCCAGTATAGAAGTCGGAGCCCTGAGTACTCCTTCCACCACTTTTCCTGGATTTGAAATATCCATCTGTACATTGTGAGAAGCTTCTGGATCTTCACACTGGCAGTATCCATGTTTTCCTTTGGCCAGCTCACTATACCATCCAGGTATCTGATGGCTGGCAGGCCATTTGTGTTGATGGATCATATTCTTTCCATTGAATTGGCTCTTCAGGACCTGTCTTGTCATTTGATGGTACTTGGATGTTTATTCCTTGCCTTCTCATTATGATTTCTATGTGGCTGTAGAATACTGAGATATTTGCAGTTGATCTATGTGTGGTCCAATGGTTCCACCTTATCAGTCTTAACTACCTTCCCTCTTCTGACTACTATTCAGCCATAGTTCTGCAGTCTGAATGATAACCCAATGTCCTCACTGTAGATCCAGGTGTTGGCTGCACATCCAGTTGTCCTTCCAGGTCTTTTGAAGTCTGAGATGTGTGTAGATGTGTGTAGTTTATCTATCTCAAATTGAGAGAGCAGCTTCCTCTTCATTATGTTGAAGTGTTACATAGCTAGCTATTTCTCAGTGTAAATGTAGGTAATTTGCTCATCCTTAGTTCCCTCATATGTTTTATATATCTCCTCTCATTAGATCAGTTGATATGGTAGCATTCCACCAATTCCAGGTTCTTTTGTCTCATCCATGTGTTGTTTGATCCAGTAACCCACTTATTGTTCCAAACTGGCATGATTCTTTTAATTTATGTCACGATCATGTTTGAGGTAGGCAGGTAAAACTTTAAGGATCTTTGCCCAAGATCCCCTATTGGTAAGGCAGTTCTTCTGTCCATCCATTGTTCCCTCAGACATTTCATATACTCTCAATTAGGTCCCCTTTCCTTAGTCTACTCTGGTGGTAACATTTCATCATTTTCAGGTTCTCCTGTCTCATCCATGTGTGGTTTGTTCCAGTAGCCCACTTATTGCAGATTGTCCTTGTTCCCCAACATCTGACATGGACTTTGTTATTCCAGGCAATATCTGAGGTGGCATGAGTCTCCTAATTTGTGTCAGTCTCATATGTGAGGTCACCAGGTGAATGGTTAGGAGGTCTCAAGATTTGAAATCCAACTGAAAGGGGGTGCACTAACTACTATGCTATATAGTTGTTTTATTCAAATGTTAGATATTTCTGAGCCAGAAATCAGCTAGTGACAAAAAAGAAGAAGCAGCAGCCAGGGAAAGCATAAAAAATTTGACAGTATGCTTATAAAATTGCTTTGAGATCAGAATTCACAATAGTTTCTCATTTCTTTCTGAATATTCTTACTCAATTGCTTTTCCCCCTTGAATAAAGCTATCAGATTTAATATCATCATAATGGTTTTCCAGTAAAATTGCCCTCTTACTTACATAGCACTTTTTAAAAGATTCTAGAGAGCAACCTCTACTACTCCATCTACCCAGAAAGTTAGGCAATTCCATGATAAAATAAGTACATCTCTATTATCCACCAAACCTGAATGAAGTTTTCACTAGTGCATCAGTACTTTCCACTGGGGGCAGCTCATCTGCCAAAATTTCCTCAGGAGGCCTTGGATCATGGATGATCGTTGGTTTCTGTTTCTCTTTGATGTTTCCTGTAAGTCCACCAATAATGGTGCTCCACAGGCAGTTCTGAGATTTTGATCCTGAATAGATAAAAGAGAAGACGAAGCAAATTTTAATAATGCAACATGAACGTTTATCTTTTCTGGGGCCAAAGGCTACTGGTAAAATTGGCTGGACTGATCAGCAGATTTAACTTGATGAATAAATTAACTGGGTTTTGTTTTTGTTTGTTTTTTTGGAATTCATGCACTGCAGTAAAGCTTACATTTCAACAGCTTTTTTGTGAAGTCACAAAAAAAATCTAAATTAAAATTAATTATGGAATGGTGTGCAAATGCATCTAATGTTTCTAATTGACCTGGTGAATGATGTCAGATGCTCCAACCATTCTGTCTGCTTTCAGTTTCACTATGAGGCTAAGAAAAGGGACTTCATCAAAGTCTATAATTCCGTCTTGTGGACCTCTAGGTATATTGCTGTCCCTCAACTCACACTAGCCTCTGTCTATACCAGGAGTGTCAAACTCGCAACATCACGTGATGTGTCGCAATGTATCACAACTTTTTCTCCATTGCCGGCAATGGGGTGGGCACAGTTTTGGCATGACGCATCCGGCCTCTTTTCTATACAGTCAGTGATCATAGATAACAGTGAGAAAGTTAGACTCCAAATTTAGCAGAGATGCACACTTCGTTGTAGTTGGACGTCACACATTTCTTTAAAAAAAGGGGGGGAAGTGGGGAATTGCTTTCAAATCCCTCCAGAATGTGGCTGAGGGACATTAAGTCATCAGCCAGAGAACCCATAATTTTGGCTCTTTTCTATTTTGGAAGGATCGAGGTTTTAAAAGATGAGGTAGAATAACATTTAAAATGTATTTCCTAATACAATAGGTTAAACAAAATTATTTCACTACATTAAAGCATTTCAACGGATACATGCTTTTTTATATTTTCATACAGACACATGCAGAAGTTGTGCGTTTAAATCAGTAAAATTATAACCAGGAAAAGTATGACAAAGTATATTTTCTAAATGACAGTCCCCTTTGACAGATTCTCTAGCAAATGCTTCTTTCAAGAAAACTACAATTTAGACATTCCAAATGAGCTTTAAATGTGTGAAATGTAGCTGCCCACTTTCCAGGATTAACATGTCCAATGTCTGAGATCGCTCCACTTTCTTAATCAGAGAAATGACTTTCCACTGCTACAATTACCATTTAGTCATTTTTGCTTCAGGAAACACTGAGAGAGGTCTTACAATGGGCATGAAATGCATACATGACAGCTGAGATTTTTCACTACCATCCAGATTCACCTGTCTTCATCCCAGACAGGGTACATACAAACTGTTCTATTTTGGTCCTATGTGTAATTTAAACAACTCATGTGACAAATTTGGTGGAGAGGAGAAAAAATATCAACTTTAGGATGAAGACATGCAATATTTTCAGAGAAATTGGATGTATGGAAATTAATTTGTATTACACGTAACAACCTGTCTTTTCTCATAATTGTTTTTTTCTTTTCAGAATTGGATTTCGATAAGAGCCCTTACTGAAGCCCATCTTTTTTTTTAAAATTCCATTTATATCCCGCCCTTCTCCGAAGACTCAGGGCGGCTTACAAGCTTAGCAGTAGCCTTCATTCTATGTATATGCCTGCTTATTAGGGCTTTCACGCACACCCCAAGCGGCATTATTACAAAGTCAGCTTAATTGCCCCCAACAATCTGGGTCCTCATTTTACCTACCTCGGAAGGATGGAAGGCTGAGTCAACCTTGAGCCTGGTGGGATGCGAACCTGCACTAATTGCAGGCAGCTGGTGTTACTTAAGGAGGCATTAGCCCACTGCTCCACCAAGGCTCTTTCTTGAACCGGTACACCAAATCTTTATGAATTGGGAAATGTGGTTGGAGAGAGGCACCCAGCTTAGAAGGTTATTATTCAAAGCAGACTATAGAGGTAGAAGGTGTTTTTTTTTCCTTTATAAATTTTGGTTTATGCAACCTATAGAAAAATACCAGAATTAAGACTTCTAAAAATATTCAGCTAAAGGAAGTTACCAAAAAATTATTTTCAAAGCCATTTCCATGTAAGCAGATGACACTCAACTAGAAAAGTACCAGAATTGAGAACATTACCAAGCTGGAATTAACCAATCTTCATCTGAAGTTGTAAACTATATGTGTATATAGCCCTCATACAGAATAGGATACAGTGAACAGTGGTTTCCTGCCTTAATACCTCAGAAATTCAAAACAGGCCAACTACCGGTAGTTTTTGAAATGAGGATGGATAGGGAGATGAGTCACTGAGTGAAGTTTTATATCAGAGAATGAAAATTAAAAATTATAATCTGGCATTTTCTCTTCATGTTCATTGCATGTGATGTGTAAATATGCTAAATTAGGGATTAAGAACACAAAAATCCCAGAAGGAAACGATTACACACTATTTCTCTAAGTGTTAAGAAAACTGTATAGTTATACTTACCAGGAAATGAGTTGTACCTGAAGACATTATTATTGTGTTATAGTCCAGGAAACGTATTTTTTAAAACTGTGCACTAAATGTTGCATATTCTTGCCAGATAATTCCCCTAAGACTGAAGATCCCATTTTTGTGTATCTCTCTGGGCCATTTTTGAGATCATTTTGTGGATACTCAAAGAAAATTGCTGCTGTGGGTTTGCCAGAGAGAACATAACAGCCTATAAAGAATTAGTTTATCTGGATGTTTACTGCCATCCTGTTTAGCTTTTTGCTTCCAGAGTGTTATCACAGGATACTCCCTGCTATCAAGCATCTTTTTTCTTGGACAAGTACATTGTAACAGAGCTTATGGGGACATTGGCATGCATAAAAATATATAGGAAGAAAGATGTTTGTGACTTGTTCTAGCTTTGCATCATACCAGCTTCCTTTTTTAAAATTCCTATTATGTTTAGACTGGATTTGGCAGTTTTATCTACCTATTGTGTCCTTTCCAAGGATGTGAGGTGTTCAGATGTTGTTTGATGGTGTTAAAGATATTGTCAAAGGTTGTTCCAAGTAAAGCTACCTTTTGTAATTGTCAATTAATCAGAATAGAGCTGGAAGGGACCTTGGAAGTCTTCTAGTCCATCCCCCTGCTCAAGCAGGAGATCCTATACCATTTCAGATAAGTGTCCAGTCTCTTTTTAAAAACCTCCAATGATGAAGCACCCACAACATGTGAAGGCAAGCTGTTCCACTGGTTAATTGTCTTTGCTGTTAGGAAGTTTCTCCTTAATTCCAGGCTGCTTCTCTCCTTGATTAGTTTCTAACCACTGTTTCTTGTCTTGCCTTCTGGTGCTTTGGAAAATAGATTGCCTCTCTCAAATACTGGAATACTGCTATCATGTCCCCCCTTTTCTCTTGATTGACAGACAATAATTTTGTCAATGCTATTGGTATACAAGTAGTGCTCCATTTTTCGCACTTATTACTGTTATTTCTATCTTTGCTTTCTTTTTGCCATAATCATTCTATCCCTCCCCCTCTGTCAAGAGAGGGCTGTTCAGTCTTAATGTAGATGGCCTCTCTGACCCCTTCTTTCAAACTAGCAGCCCTCTCTGTCCAAAATTTGCGTAAGTCCACATTCTGGTTTGAAAGAGGAATCAAAGAAGCCATTTATGTTAACATAGAGCACATCTTAATAACATATTACTATAAAGTAATAATGTCAATAAAGTCAGATCAGGCAGAGAACTTGGTGCTTGCTGAGGGATACTTCTAAGGGTGCACTGGTAAGCTCCAACATCATTTTGAAGATTCCAGATTCAGAAAATAGTTTTGGAAAAAATATTCAATTATAGCATTAAAATATGCATTTTTCACATAATCTCAAAATTTCTAGCCACTTGATAACCTCACTATGTAGTATTCCCAAATTTAAAAAATAAATCTGCTTATGTCTTGAGGGGCTACGGAATGTACACATGGAGAAAGGGGGGGTGAGTAAATCTGTTTAACTGACTTGTGTATACAATATGTCAGGCCAGTAGTGTTTAAAATTAAGTAACACTGCCACCATGTGACTTTGTAGGAATATTGCATCTATTTGCATCTATCTACTGAGTTTGTACTATTGAACACACAAGATCATTTACTCATTGCCAGAAGAATAAAATTCATTATTTAAAGCAAAGTCTAGTAACTTTACTTTGGCCTTTGGTTTAAAAACTGTTTCAAAAAAAAACCCAGTGAAACCTGCATTTGCAGATGCATACTTACTGGTGGAAATTTAGAAGTGTTTTTTTTGCAAACTACAGTGAAATACAGCAAATGCCTTCATATCGGGAAAGTTAGAATCAGATGACCTGGCACTTCTCATTCTCTTACTATATAGGAGTCATTTAAATGTCCAGCTTTCCCTTCTTGTTGAATGTGAATTAGGCAGTCTTTCAAAGAAGAGAAAGTATGTTTTACTGTGTCGCCAAATGTCTTCTGGAAGAGCAAATAGGAAGTAATAGGAAATACTCTAAAACCTCCACTCTTTGTCAACCAACATTCTTCCAAGCCCCTTTCTCTGGGACCTGAACTGTGTGGAACAACTGTCCACAAATCACTTCATGGAATTCCATACTCAATGACAGGACTCCTAGAGAAGAAGGCTTAGAGGAAGGACAGGATGTTTTTCTTTGAGGAGCCAGAGGGGATCCCTACCACCCAAAACCTTGGTAAAAAATGCCTTCGGTCAGGGGACTTTTCTTCAAGTTATTTTTCAAATTATATGTGCTGTAAATCTGGGCAGTTGACTTCTTCCATGGGTGTTAGTGCAGAGGCCCCCAACCTTTTGGGGACAGATGTTATTCCGCAGACCAGAGGGTGCATGGTTTTGTGTGCTGCCTGCCTCCCACAGATGGGGCTTTGCTTCTTTGTGCAGCTCAATTACTGGTATACCACGGCCCGGTATTGGTCCATGGACGGGGAGTTGAGGACCCCTGTGTTAGTGGACAGATAGCAGGAATCATCACCATCATCATTGTTGTCATCATCATCATGTTAGAGAAAGGGGGGAAATTGTGGCTTTCTTTCTCGTTTAAAATATATATTTATTACTAACATACAGGAAATAAATTAACAGGCTAAGCTACTTACTAGCAAATCGCGACAGGGGATGAGCATTCTTGTCTCCGGTTTCATTTGCAACTAAAAGAGAAAATATTTTCTTAGTAAACTCTATATGCTGTACTTGAGAAATATGATAAATATCCCTTTTATCCCAATAGACAGGATAATAAGTAGCATGTTTAAAACAGAATCCCAGGCACTTTTATTCAACTTTTACTTATCCTCTACTGAATTCATTGGGGTGTATTCCCAAATAAATGGAGGTTGTATTTAAGTCTGTTCCTCCTTTCCCAGTGCTTCTTTGTTTGTTATTCTCCTCGACTCTCAATCACAATTGGGACCAGAGAATTTGTTGTTAAGCAATACAGTCATTAAGTGAGGCATTACATGACTGCACCCAATTCTAATGATCTTTTTTGCCATGGTTGTTAAACTAATCACTGTGAGGCATTACATGGTCATGATTTGTGATCTTCCCTATGAATTTTCCCATGGACTTTGCTTGTTGGAAGTCATTTGGGAAGATTGCAAATGATGACCACATGATCACAGGACACTGCAAGTATTATAAATGCAGAATGGTTGCCAAAGACCTGAAGTTTGGTTATGTGACAGCATAACAGTCATAAGTGCATTTAGTATTGATGCTTTTGGATTTTGGTCTTTGAAAAGACTCTGAGAATACCATAGACACCAAGAAAAGAAATACATTAATTATTGAACAAATCAGTCTAGAGTTCTGACTCATAGCACAAATGACCAAGCTCAAATTATCCTACTTCAGACACATTATATGAAGACCCAATTCTCTGGAGAATTCTCTAATCCTTGAGAAAGTAGAAGGAAAGACAAAGTTAGAGGCAGATTGTCATGGAGAAATTCTACCTATGTAGTCACTAAAAATTAACAACTTGGTGACACTTAATCAGTCATCAGAATCTGGAAGTAATCTGAAGAATCATAGATTTTCTACTCCTTCTGTAAGAAAAAAAATAAGCTATCCCCATCATCAGCTAGTGAAAGACACAATAATCCAGCTTAATTTTATACAGACTTAACTGGGAAGTACTGTAAATACTCTGAATTCAGTGAGGCTAATTTCCAAAGAGATTGTAACCTAGACTTTTTATTTATGTTGATGTAATGAATAGGGACGCGGTGGCTCAGTGGGCTAGGACGCTGAGCTTGTCGATCAGAAGGTCGGCAGTTTGGCGGGTCGAATCCTGAGTGCCGCATAACAGAGTGAGCGCCTGTTACTCGTCCCAGCTTCTGCCAACCTAGCAGTTCGAAAGCACATAAAAATGCAAGTAGAAAAATAGGGACCACTACGGCGGGAAGGTAACAGCATTCCGTGCCCCTTTGCCGTCTAGTCATGCCGGCCACATGACCACGGAGATGTCCTTGGACGAGCGCTGGCTCTTCGGCTTTGAAATGGAGATGAGCACCGGCCCCTAGAGTTGGAAACGACTAGCACGCATGTGCGGGGGAACCTTTACCTTTACCTTTTTAATGAATAGAGAAAACTATTATATCCTTTTTGTTGAGATGTTTTAATCTCCTTTTCTGAGTCATTTTAGATTCTGTTCTTTAATTTAATCACTAGAAGAAAATCATATCAGCTTTCTCCATAACAGTTTAGTAAGATAACCAGTAACACTGCTTCCATCACAAGAAAATGTTGTGCTTAGATGCAAAACAAACACCAGATTTACTTAGCAGATGACCAAGAGCTTCATTTTTCCTTTTTTAAAAAATTAATCATATGCAAGCAATTCATAAGCTTTTGTTCTCAAATGTTAGCATCATGAACAGAACATTATCTGAAGCCAATTTAGTCTCTCTTGGGGAAAGAAATGAACGCTGCTTTCTGGAGCCTTGGGTGATTTTCTACTTTCTAGCACTATACTGCATACTCTCAGTGTTTTTACATTAGCAAAAATTAAGTTTATCTAGGAGAACCTTTAAACTACTTGTGAGGGGGGGATGTTAAACTGAGAATGATATGGAAGACACAATGGTATGACCCTACTTGAGTCATGATTTTGCTTTGGAGATGGGAAGACGTACCATAATTTTCTATTTGGAATCCTGTTTTTCTCTGCCATAATTTCTATCCTTCTTGTTCCTTAGCCCTATAAAGAAAGTTATTTTTTCCTGGTTTCCTATGCAATTCTTATGTGTGAAGTAGGATGTTCTTGCACTTTAGATACAAGGAGTCCTTGGGGTTTCAGTGAGTGTATTTGCCTTTCTTTGTATGGTCTTCTCTTCAGTGGCCTGCAGCCTCCCTGGTTTCCTTCACCTTAATTAAATTCTAAAGTGAGGCATCACAAGCTTGGGCAGCAAAAGAAACCATCAAGGGATGAAAAGGTTTTAGTGTATAACAGCAGATGTATCATACACTATAATTTCCTATAATAGTACACTCAAAACTATTATAAGAAGTTGCAAGAAATTCTTCCTTTGAAAGGCACTAAAAGGAAACTCAGAAAAGTTCCTTTCCCATGGATAAAACATTTTTGTGAAATTTCAATGCAATCTTCTTATTGGAAAAAAAAATGGCAGTACAAAGAGGAAGCACATACAAGATGAAGTAAATGAATTATGAAACTGATTATCTTAGACTCCTTTTAGGCAGGTTTCAGGCCAGTTATGATACATAACTCCTTCATGAATTACTGCCTTGTCGTAGCGAAGCAGCGAAGGCAAGTGAGAAAGAGAAAGATACGCCCAATTGAATGCAGAATTCCAGAGAATAGCTAGAAGAGATAAGAATGCCTTCTTAAATGAACAGTGCAAAGAAATAGAAGAAAACAATAGAATAGGGAGGACCAGAGATCTCTTCAAGAAAATTGGAGAGATGAAGGGAATGTTTCATGCAAAAAATTGGCATGATAAAAGATCAAAATGGCAGGGACCTAACAGAGGCAGAAAAGATTAAGAAGAGGTGGCAAAACTACACAGAAGAACTATACAAGAATGAGCTTAACGTCCCAGATAACCATGATGGGGTGGTCACTGACCTCGAGCCAGACATCCTAGAATGTGAAGTGAAATGGGTCTTAGGAAAACTGAGCAACAACAAAGCTAATGGAGGTGACAGTATTCCAGCTGAGCTATTCAAAATCTTAAAAGACGATGCAGTAAAAGTGCTACACTCAATTTCCCAGCAAATTTGGAAAACTCAACAGTGGCCACAGGATTGGAAAAGATCAGTTTACATTCCAATTCCAAAGAAAGTCAATGCCAAAGAATGTTTAAACTATTGCACCATTGCACTCATTTCACATGCTAGTAAAGTTATGCTTAAAATCCTACAAGCTAGACTCCAGCAGTATGTGGATTGAGAACTACCAGAAGTACAGGCAGGATTTTGAAGAGGCAGAGGAACTAGAGATCAAATTGCCAACATATGCTGGATCATGGAGAAAGCTAGGGAGTTCCAGAAAAACATCTATTTCTGCTTCATTGACTATGCTAAAGCATTTGATTGTGTGGATCACAACAAATTGTGGCAAGTTCTTAAAGAGATGAGAGTACCAGGCCATCTTATTTGTCTATTGAGAAACCTATATGCGGGTCAAGAAGCAACAGTGAGAACTGGACATGGAACCACTGATTGGTTCAAAATTGGGGAAGGAGTCCGGCAAGGCTGTATAATGTCGCCCTGCCTATTTAACTTTTTTGCAGAGCACATCATGAGAAAGGCAGGGCTACGTGAAGCAAAAGTTTGAATTAAGATTGCTGGGACAAATATCAATAACCTAAGATGCAGATGATACTACTCTAATGGCAGAAAGTGAAGAGGAACTAAAGAGCCTCTTGATGCAGGTGAAGAAGGAGACTGCAAAAGCAGGCTTGAAACTCAACATTAAGATAACCAAGATCATGGCATCTGGCCCCCTCAATTCCTGGCAAATAGTTGGGGAAGAAATGGAGGTAGTGACAGATTTTATTTGCCTGGGCTCCAAGATCATCGCAGATGGGGACTGCAGCCAAGAAATTAAAAGACACTTGCTCCTGGGGAAGAAAGCTATGGCAAATCTAGACAGCATACTAAATAGCAGAGACATCACCCTGCCAACAAAAGTACGTATAGTCAAGGCCATGGTTTTCCCAGTTGCAATGTATGGCTGTGAAAGTTGGACCATAAGAAAGGCTGAGTGCCAAAGAATTGAGGCTTTTGAACTATGGTGCTGGAGAAGATTCCTGCAAGTCCCAAGGTCAGTCCTAGAGGAGATCAACCCTGATTGCTCTTTAGAAGGCCAGATCCTGAAGTTGAAACTCAAATACTTTGTCCACCTAATGAGAAGAAAGGACTCACTGGAGAAGAGCCTAATGCTGGGAAAGATTGAGGGCAAGAGAAGAAGGGATGACAGAGAATGAGGTGGCTGGATGGAGTCACTGAAGCAATAGGCATGAGCTTAAATGGACTCCAGAAAATGTTAGAGGACAGGAAGGCCTGGAGAAACATTGTCCATGGGGTCATGATGGATTGGACACGACTTTGCAACTAACAACAACAAATGGTACAGAAATGGCATTGGTTGCAATGATGGAAGATCACC
This sequence comes from Vipera berus, assembly GCF_964194415.1. Classification (NCBI taxonomy): domain Eukaryota; kingdom Metazoa; phylum Chordata; class Lepidosauria; order Squamata; family Viperidae; genus Vipera; species Vipera berus. Next base: position 74,669,477 of record NC_138205.1, on the reverse strand, counting down.
GGCAAGTAGAGCATCCATCCTCACCCTCCTCAACTTCTTGGCAGTTTTTCATACCACCGACCAGGGTATCCTTTTGAACCAGCTACAGGGTTTGGGACTGGGTGGTGCAGTATGGTGCTGTTGGTTTCTTTCTCTGCAGTCAATTCCAAAGGAGTTGACAGGGAATGAGAGGTCCAGTCCATAGCTTTCCTTTGTGGAGTACAGTAGAGCTTGGTAGTCTCTACTCCTTTTTAATATATATACATGAGCCATGACGGAATAACAGATTTGGAAGGGACCTTGGAGGTTTTCTAGTCAAACCCCTGCTCAAGCAGGACTTATGGCTTATGGTTCACTTTTCTTAAAAGTTCCAGTATTGGAGCACCTACAACTTCTGATGGCAAATCATTCCACTGATTAATTGTTCTGACTGTCAGAAAATTTCTCCTTAGTGCTAAGTTGCTTCTCTCTTTGATTAGTATTGCTTCCTGTTCTGCCTTCAGGTAATTTGGAGAATAGATTGATTCCCTCTTCTTTGTGGCAACCCCTGAGATATCAGAACACTAGATATACCCAATTCCTGCAACACTTCTTCATATGTCTTACCAACCTTCAACCTCCCTCATAATCTTTATTATTATTCTTTGCACTCCTAGAATCTCAACATCTTTTTTATTGTGGTGACCAAAACTGGATGCAATATTCTAAGTGTGGCCTTATATTTTATAAAGCGCTTCTAATACTTCAGGTGATCTTGATTCTATTCCTCTGTTAATGCAACCTAGGACTGTGTTGGCTTTTTTGGCAGCTGCAGCACACTGCTGGCTCATATTTAAGTAATCATCAAGTAATCCCTCCCACAATTGCTACTATTGGGCCAGGTACCATTATTCTATATCTGTGCAGTTGGTTTTTCTTAGTTAAATGTAGAACCTTACTTTTCTCACAATTGACTTTCATTTTGTTAGATACAGTATGACCCTGGTAAATGTGGATACACAGAACCATGGGATCAGGAAATTTAAAATCATTGCTCATCTTCAGTTCTGGATGGGGTGAGGCTACCCCAGACAGGCCTGGTGCGCAACTTGGGAGTTTTCCTAGACTCATGACTCCTGCTTGAAGAGGTCTACTGTGGACCCTATCAGCCAAGGAACTGAGGTCCACCCCCACCCTTCTGGTCTTCAGGAAATAACTTGGCTATGCTGATTGGCATGGGGCCCTGAAGAAGAAGCTGTTGGCTGGAAATGGCTAGCATAGTAATGGAGAAGCCACCACTCTCTCTTTCCATTAAACCTGTGGGGTTTTTTTTAGTTTATTTTAATCTTTTGTCTTTTTAGTCTATTTTTAGTAAGGAATAAAAATAAAACAATAATCAACCAATATTTCTTTCTCTTATTTAGATTGTATTTTAGCATGGTGTAAAACATAGGAGGTCATGATGTTTCAATCACTTTGATTTGATATATGGTCCTATAGTTACAGTATTTCATGTTTTTCATATATCTCATTTCATCTTTAAGCATTAGTTCTGAAGAAAAACTGGCAGGTGGAAATTTAGTATGAATTTGAAATTCAGGTCAGCTTTTTTTAGGAATTAATACTACAGTTCCTGAAAATAAATTTTGCACAATCTGTGCTTATTCTCCAAACATTGCATATCATATGACATTTTAGACAGTTTGCTTCTTATAGACCTACATTATTAATAGCAATAATACTTAGACTTATATACCACTCCATAGTGCTATACAGAAATCTCTGAGCAGTTTACAAATATCAGCATATTGCCCACAACAATCTGCACCCTCATTTTACCAAGCTCAGAAGGATAGAAAGTTAAGTCAATCTTTAGCTGGTCAGGATCAAACTCCTGGCCATGGGCAGAGTTAACCTGCAATATTGCATTCTAACCATTGTACCAACACAGCTCTTAAAATCCTGTTTAACTAAAAACACAATGCTCAGCACCTCTACTGAGATATACACCCCATTAGACCAAGGCCAAGGATAGACAACGTGTATCCCTGAATGTGTTGCTGAGTTACAATGCCAGCAGCTCCAACCAGCATGGTAAGTGGCAAAGAATCATGTAGTTCAGAATTGGAAGAATCATCATATGTAATTTATAGGGCTTATTTTTTCCCAAGCTTATACAGAATTACATCCTTTGGAATTAATGGCCAATGATTCATCAAGTCACATTAAAGAAATATCAATATCTCCAAATTCTATCCTCAGATAATGTAGAGTACATAACTAAATAGTACATTTAATGTCTGGCTGCTAGACAGTTCACCAAATGTGCTTTTGATTGGCGAGAATTATTTTCTTAAGCCTCTTGTTTTCTTGGCCTACTGCCAGCATTACAGCAAATAGAAAACTAGCCAGTGAAAGAGCCAGTGGTGAGATTCAGACAGTTCGCACCAGTTCAGCAGAACTGGTAACTAATTTTTTGTTGCCCAGGCCCAGTATGGACTTCCGGAAGCAGCATCCACACAGAGAACCAGTTGTTCACATATTTGAATCCCACCACTGGAAAGAGTGCATTTGTCATTTTTGTGTGACTTCTTCCATAATATATGTGTTGCAAGCTTTTAGCTTCACCCTGTGTTCTATTTGTAGCATCTTTCCCATACAGAAGGTCAAAATATGCAAGTATTATGTATGTATATGTGTGCATGTATAATTATGAAAGTACTACTAAACATTATAAAACTGTGACAGATCCAAACCCTCCGTGTAATTCTGTTGTTGATATGGAAAATCTTTCTGGTAATTAAAAAAACCCCCTTTGGGTGGTTTTTTTTTCCATTGTTTGTTTCCCAAAGGAAACCAGAACTAACTTTAAATTGTATCAGCATCACATCAGCATCATCACTGTGCTAAATTCAAAACTGATTTCATTACCAAGTTGAGATTTCTTTTTGTTGTTATTAGCACTATTTGTTCCTTGAAAATCTAGACATATATCTAAAACAAGTATAGTTCTTAGTAGAAATCACTGCAATTTTTTATTCATTGAGCTCTAATGATCATTAAAACAGAAGCTTTTCAGCTCTGAGATAAGTTACTGTTGTGGAAATTATATAGCACCAGCTATTGACATTTGGCTGGTAACAATTGTATTTATGTTGATTAATTTATTATTTCTGCTGACAAAGATATAAAGTATCTCACAGGCAGATACATAATTAAAAGAAACAGTTTAATATAAAATAGATGATGGTTTATAATTACATCCCTCACTTCCGCTTCCTGGTCCTTCTCTATTATTACTAGACCTGTTCTACCATCTATCTTTCACGGGCACAGAGAAATCCCAATAATTTTTCCCATTTGCTTCATGAATTATTCATGTTCAAAGGCAGATATTTACAAATACAACTTGCTGAAGGGGTGAAATCAAAAGATGATATATATTTCAATAGCAGGTTATCTAGAAAACTGATTTTGCCACATTAAATGTTTTCAAGCTATCACAGCAATTTGATGCTCTGAATTCTGTCCATTCTGTTAAAATGACAGCAAGTCTAAATGGTAGTATTCCACACCATTCCAATTTTCTTGAATTTAAAAAAACCAAAAAGTCCATATTTGTTTATATGATAGTATTCCCAAAAATATTCAGAGATGTGAGTATACCACTTTCCAAAATACATATTTTTCTAGCAATGCATCTTTTAAAGTGATTGTTATTTTTACTGTATATGAATGTTTGAGCAAAAAAAAATATGGCCCCAGAATAGTTGGCGCCTTGTTGATCAACAACACCCACAACAGGTTTTAATCCTATCCCATGGACAACCATGATACAGTTCTTCTAAAACCATAAAATCCTATTGAAGAAAGTTACTTACTTCACAGTTGCCACCAATCAAGATAAAGAAAACCAAGAAAATTTTTCTTTAAAAGTTGAATTAATACATCTGTACATTTTTCAAGAATCATATTAAAGACTTTAGAGTTGTTGTCTTAAAACAATAGTTCCCTTGCAGATTTAAGGGGAAATTATGTTACCCTTGTGCTTACTTACATAACTGTATACTTTATAGAAATAATATATTAGAGATGCTTCCTATTTTACACTATAGTTAAGCTCCTGAAGGCAGAGAACTTTATTCTTATATTCTTTTATTCTATAAAGTATTCTGCATACAAATAATATTATTGACCTAGATATTTAAGCATATGAATTGAATATACTAATAGCATATAATATTTCAGACCTGATTCATGGATTCTGCTTCTAATAATTATATCAGTAGTAGCAATGACAATAGCTAGATTCTATTACTGCTTCCCACAGTTAATGCATACAGTATTTGTAATGGAGTTATAAGACTTACAAGGAGATATGTAAGCAAGAAAACTAAAATAATTACTCCCGTTTCTGCTAATCTGTACTCACTGCATACTTCAAGCATTTGTGGTAGAAAATATTAGTATAACTGCTTGTCCCACAGTGAAGTGAATTGTTACTTTTTTCAATTCATATTGATTTTCAGTCCATTTACTGATTATGTGAATAAATCAGAAATTGAATCGTAAATACTGAAAAACATGTAATCAAAATTACAATGTACCATTTTATACTGGTTGCATCGTATCTCAATGAAGCTAGGGTGCATTAACAGAGAGATAGAATCAAGATCACGTGAAGTGTTAATACCACTTTACAATGCCCTGGTAAGGCCACACTTGGAATACTGCATCCAGTTTTGGTCACCACGATGTAAAAAAGATATTGAGACTCTAGAAAGAGTACAGAGAAGAGCAAAAAAGATGATCAGGGGACTGGGGGCTAAAACATAAAAGGAACAGTTGCTGGAATTGGGTATGTCTAGTTTAATGAAGAGAAGGATGAGGGGTGACATGATAGCAGTGTTCCAATATCTCAAGGGCTGCCACAAAGAAGAGGGAGTCAAGCTATTCTCCAAAGCAGCTGAAGGCAGGACAAGAACCAATGGATGGAAACTAACCAAAGAGAGAAGGAACCTAAAATTAAGGAGAAATTTCCTGACAGTCAGAACAATTAATCAGTGGAACAACCTGCCTCTGGAGGCTGTAAATGCTTCAACACTGGAAATTTTTAAGAAAAGACTGGACAGCCATTTGTCTGAAATGGTATAGGGCCGTGGTGGCGAACCTATGGCACGCGTGCCACAGGTGGCACGCAGAGCCCTCTCGTTGGGCACGTGTGCCATCGCCCCAGTCCTAGGCCTTCAGCTGGGTTTTATAAAATCTTTTTGCTTTAGGCCTCTGCCACCGTGTGCAAAAAAAAAAGTTCAATCAATCAATTTCAACTTCTCGCAGGGAAAAAGAAAGATCTTGCAAAGTTGGAATTGGTTGATTGAACTTTTTAGTCCCACCCAGTCTGCCGTTACTACTGCAGCCATGCCCACCCAATTTGCCATGCCCACCCAATGGGCCACGCCCACCCGGCACCCGATGATACATAAGTGGGTTTTGGGTTGCAGTTTGGGCACTCGGTCTCTAAAAGGTTCGCCATCACTGGTATAGGGTTTCCAGCCTGAGCAGGGAGTTGGACTAGATGACAGCCAAGATCCTTTCCAACTTTATTACTATTACTAAGCAAGGCTTTGTGTTGTGCATATGCTAATTTATAAATATAAATTCATAGTATTGCCAATGGCAATAAAAAATCACACCTAACAATAATTATATTAATTCTGCAGAGTCCTTGATGCTCTTTGAGCTTGATCGTTCTCTTGCAAACATTTCATTATCAAACTAGATAACATCAACAATGCATAGTTCAACCATGAGCCACAAATATTCTCATCTATATAAATTATCTCCTTTACTCCCTTTGAAATGTCTTTATTAGCTATAGAAATACTTTGTTAAACCAACAGCTTTGTTAGAAATTCTCCATAAATTGTCATCTGAGAGTGAAATAGGATAGAGAATTAGCAAGGAAATCTAAATTTTTAATGGTTAGCACAGTTTATTCAGTAACCTTGTACGAAATTAACTCTTATTATGCTAATCCTAGAAGAGAACAAAGTGTATTTCAAACAGAAGTGATACTAATACAGAGAAACTATGTCATAATTTGAAAAGCAGGGGGTTGTGTAGAATTACCAGTCCTGGAGAGTCTTGTGTTTATGCAGGAGAGAGGAAGTATTAGAAGAAAGAATGATCATAATAATTATGAATATTTATCATAGGGACATTGAGTTTCAGTGCTGCTGAAAATACTGGCCTAAAATTGATACCACTAAATATCTTTCCACATGCATCTTCTCTTTCTTTTCTTTCACATACACATATACAAAGACCATGCGGTCATATTTGGCTATTAACAGAAATCACAAAATATGGATAGAATGCAGTTCTGCAGCCTAATTCAGTGCTCACTCTAGAAATTAGATTCTGTGCGGCTCAAGGTTGAACTTCCATCCTTCTGAGGTCGGTAGAATGAGGGTCCCAGGTTATTGGGGGCAATGTGCTGACTCTGTAAACTGCTTAGAGGGGGCTGGAAAGCATTATGAAGTGCTGTTGCTATTGTTATTGCTATCTGTCATTTAATGTTTTAGCCTTCAGTGCATCAAGCCATTGGCTTAATGTTCCCAAGAGCACCTCTTTCTGCCAGTCTCCATTCAGAAGCTTTAGAAACAGTTGTGGATATTACCACATATTATCTATTATCAGATAATTTTCATTTCAGCACTTAAGCAATGACCTGCAAACTTGAAATAATTTTTTTCTTTAAAAGAATGTTGCAAACCTTCACCAATGAATTGAGTTTCAGCTGTCACAATTCCCAGGACGCATGAACTAATGCAGTCTTTTTCAACCTTAGCAACCTTAAAATATTTGGACTTCATCTCCCAGAATTCCCCAGCCAGAAGTCTGGACATCTTAAAGTTGCAAATGTTGAGAAACATTGCATTAATCAGACAAAGACAAGTGCAGTTCCAAATGATAAAGACCCCCTCGAGTTGAGATTGACTCTTTGATGCCTTTGATGCTTGTCCATGTTATTTTCTATTTTAAAAAAAAATTAGGAGTTTCCAATGCCATTCTTCTAGGATGTTTTTTAGACTTCCCAATTTGTTAATGCTGGAATTTCTAAGAAGTTTCCCATACAAGTACTAACCACGTACAACTCAGTATAGTTTCTTGAGATGGGCCAAAGTTGGCTAGATGCTTCTATCTGCTACTGTATGCCCTTAACATATCTAAAAAATGCCAGGTTGGCACAGGCAGTTTTAAAAATCTGAGCAAATCTTGCTATGAATTTCTGCATTACTAGGCAGGGACACGACAAACTAAATGGGTTCTTCAGCTGCCTAAGTAAATGTCATAAATTAGTCTGCTACAAACACTGTTATATAACTACTTTGTTTTTAAATCAACAATGAGTTCAGCAAGTCCCCAGAGCAGGAAATGTGGGCAAACATTATAATACAGATAGAGCATACTTGCTCCTTGAGGGATTTAATTTGATTCAGGGAGTTGTTCTGTTTTTCAGAACTCTCTGAACCATATTTCTGGATTGAACATTAACACCAAAACAATGATAACAGATTTCCTGTCTATTTAGCTATTGATATTTCTCTCTCTTGCTGGAAATATTTTTGTAATTTTAATAATTTTATCCTGCAGAAAAATAATAATGCAGTTGCAAACAGAAAAAGGGAAAGTAGAATTCCAATCAAGTGGCAAATGGAAAATTCCAGGTCAAGATTCTGATATCCAGATAAACAGAGATACCAGGATTTGAATTTTTTTTAACATAGTCACATGGCTTATTTGTTGAAAAGTTCTAAATAACTCCTAGCTATATATGTTTTTCAGACAGCAGCCGTAAATAGTTTTATATGATGCAAAATAAATTAGAACTATCAGCAAAGATTACAAAAAATACATATTATTATGCCATCCATCCATCCACTGACCAAAAAATATAATCATATAATCAATAATGTTTCATTATTGCTTCTCTGGAAGCTTGACTATATGCTGCATATTAACTATGATATTCTTGCTTAAGAGTGCCTAACATCAAAAACTCTAATAGATGGCATAATATGTCTAGAAAAATCAGCACAGTAAACAGGAAGGATTGCTAAATGTCACCAATTAGAGGAAAACAGCTATAGAGACATTCAATAGAATACTGCCAGCATGCCAGGAGCCATCATCCAAAAAGTAGGCAGGAATAGTGATTTAATTAGAATTAATTTAACTATTTTGTGTGGGGTTTTGTGTCATCTTTCTTCTTGCATTTTTAAAATTATGATTTGGTGGCAATGTTTAGCGGGCTCTTGGGCTGCTATTCTTTATGGAGTGGGGTAAAAAGCATGCATCCCAGTTTGATACTGTACCCGGTTTCCATAACATCTTAATTTCTGAGATTACACTTGAGTCACTTTATACCAAAGCAGCAGGGGCTCCTTCCATTCCCTCTCATTCTTAATATTTTATGGAAGGTGTTCAAATAAGAAAAAGCAATGCTTTTAGTCAAGAGAATTCTATTGTAAATGAATATATAATGAACACAAGCTTTAAATCACGGGTACTGAAGGATATAGAAATTGCATTAAGAGTGCATTGGGATATACGTAAGTGCTTTCATGCTGAATGAAAAAGCAATGAGTATAGATGCACATACTGTAGATCTTGTTTTCTTAGATTTATTAATCGTGATATAATATAGACCTCATAAATAGCCTCTGATTTAAATGTCGTAGGATTAATAAATGAGTTCCCATAAGAATTTCTCAAGAATAGTTTTCCCTACCTTGGTGGTTAAAATGTTGAAACACAAAGATTCTTCTAAATACAAAAGGCTAATTTCTCAAATGTGTCCATTTTTTATTCACCTTTGTCTAAATCAGTATAACTATGCATCATTTGTTGGCTCTACTCACATCAAAGAAGATGGATATGTATTGTAGGAACTATTAGATATATTGAATGCACTTAATATACGTGTCCCAGAATAACGTTCAAGATCCAATCTGGGTCAGTCCCTAGGACCAGAGATTTATCTGAGCTTTCAGATTCATGGTGGATCCCATCTTCAGGGAACTTCTCTCTGTAAGTAGTAGGTAGAGAGAAGTTCCCTGTGGAAGAACTCCAGCACAAGTCCAAAAGCTCGGAAGACTAACCTGTGATCCTGGTGACCAACCCAGATTGGATCTTATTGATCAAAACCAACCAGCTAAGGATAACCAACCAGCCTTGGAAAAACTCTGTTTTCAAGGATATCATGCATTTTTTAAAAAATAAAATAAAAATGCCATTACCCCTCCCCCACCCCAAGATCTTAGAAGTGTTCCTTTATTTGTCTGAAATGGTATAGGGTTTCCTGCCTGAGCAGGGGGTTGGACTAGATGACCTCCAAGGTCCCTTCCAACTTTACTATTATGATTATGATTTCTTTTCCATTTTTAGTCACGTATTAAATTTTCTTCTGCTACCTTCTGGGGCAATAACCCAAATTACAAAGAGCTGTTAATTTTGATCCTTGCAATTTCAAGTGATTCGGATAGGCAAATTAAATTCTCTAGTCTCCTAATGAGTGTTTATATACAGAAAATGGTTTTTTCAGTAAGCACTTGCATCACATTTCAACATTATTTAAAGTGATTACACTGCATCATAGAACATTCAAAGATTCATCATGAAAGATAACTAGAAAGTAGAAAATCTGTTATTAACAGTGTGTTGTCAGCCCTATCTTAATGTATTTGATAGAAAAGATGTGAAACTTTTTTTCCCTAAGCTCAGAACTGCTAAAAGTGAATTGTAAAAGAACATATATATTTTTAAAATATTAGAAAAGTATATATCTTCAACTTATAAAATGAGGAGATAGAGCAATATGTTTCTATGTTATATCAATTCAATACTGCTTAACAATTTATTTTTCCCCATCCATTCAATATTGTCTGATTCTCAAATGTGCCAGGAAGATTCTTGTGGTTTTTCTTCACAAGGATTTTCAAAAGTGATTTGTCATTGCCTCCTTCCTAGGCCTGAGAGAAAATTATTAGGCCAAGATCACTCAACAGGCTTTGTGCCCAAGACAGGACTAGAATTAACCATCTGCTGGTTTCTAGCATGATGCCTTAACTACTTTACCAAACTGCTCCTTTTGTTTTAATATTATGTAGACACTTTTTTTCTTTTTCTTTTTTCCTTTTTTTACTCTCTTTTTTGTATACAATCCTTTTATGGTAGCCCTTCAAATACTGGAAGAAGTATCTCCTCTGATCCAAGGATATCTTGTTCAATCATTCTGACTTATTCCATTTTTTTGTTTTTAAAAAGTTGTACATGTGACCATAGGCCATGATTTGCTTAATTGTAACAATTGTCTGGGTTTACATCAAATGCACAGTGGTTTCGTTCATATTATAGGCTATGCCAAAAGAAACAACTCACATGATAGTGTCAGAATCCATTTATATTCCATTCCTAACTCCCTATCTGTGCAAACCTAAATCTCGCTCCTTACTGGATTCTGCCATTCCCAAGGAGGGGAAGAGAAGATGTTAATTGGCCATCCCTATCCATTAGATGCAAGGTCGTTTATTCAGCCTGCCTGGGGGCCATCATCAAAGACCAGGGAAAGAACCTTTGAACTGAGAAGAACAAAGAAAGAGGGCGGGGGGGGGAGATTCTGGTTTGTACTGTATCTCTGATGTGGAATTTGAAGGGGAGGAAGCAAATGTTGTAAATGCATGAAGTTTCTCTTTTCCCATGAAGTGTTTTGACACATGAAACTTAACTGATCTGAGACTGACCAAATGGACTGAGGGGAGGGGTTTTTACTCGGGGACACTTTAAAAGTATCAATCTGCGACACAGTTTCCAGATCCTGTCTGTATTATCCACTGTCAATCATGTTTTAGTAAAAGTTCCTGTTTGGACAATCCTGTCTCCAAGATGTGGATTGGGGTAGTCCTGACATTTAAGTTGAGATTTGGCCAATGTGCCATTCTTATTTCTACTTCTTGTTATAATTTTCCAATATTTTATCTAAGAAAGAGCTTCAGGTTTTAAGTAATGTTTCATAATTCACTGACATTGCTTTGACATAAGCTATGGAAAGTGCCACATAAATTATCATAGTATTAACTTTCAGAAAATATATTTCTTTATTTTATTAACATTGTAAGTTTGTTTATCTTTTCAGTGCAGATTTGTTTTTGTTTTGTTTTTGTTTTGTTTTGTTGCGGGGGGGGGAATGGAGTAGGGGATCTTTGCTTTGCAGTGCTATATTTTAATAACACTTAAAAGAAGAGTTCCAGAAAATAAGGAAAATAAAGAACAAGGTAGTTAAGTGCATTTTATCAGAATACAGTGATTACTTAATCAATTAGAAGCTTATATCTGTTTCACCAAGCAAATATATTGGCACTTCTCAGAGTTTTATGTAAAGCTTTATATTTTTTATAAAAGACATATTATACTCAGAAAACCTTGGAGAAGAATTTGCTTTTTTTAAAGCTGTTGGTTGTTAAGGTTTAGTGTTCATTGCTCAGTGCTGGGAAAAGACTACCTGTAACTGCAATATTATGAGCCAAATGATACTTTTTTCTGCCTTTTTATGTCAGAAGAAAAAAGATGGTGGCAGCAGGTTTTAGTGAAATCAATCATATTACATTGTCATGGGCTGCTCTGGTTGGGTGGGGCAGGCCCAGCAGGGGAGTGAAAGAATAAAGCCATTTCAGTAGTGTAGCACAAGGTCACCACAAATATTTTATCCCCTTGGTACAGAGATTATTTTTCATGAATACAGATCTGTTTGTGAATAGAATACAGCTGGAAGAGATCTTGGAGGTCCTCTAGTACAGCCACCTGCTGAAGCAAGAGAATCTATACCATACAAGTGACTGTCTGGCCTCTTCTTAAAAATCTCCAGTGATGGAGCACCCACGATTTCTGGAGGCAAGCTGTTCCACTGATTAATTGTCCTCACTGTCAGGAAGTTTCTCCTTAATTCCAGGTTGCTTCTCTCTTTGATCAGTTTCCAACTATTGTTTCTTGTCCTTCCCTCTGGTGCTTTGGTGAATAATGTGACCCCCTCTTCTTTGTGGCAGCCCCTCAAATACTGGAATACTGCTATCATGTATCCCCTATTCCTTCTTTTCTTTAGACTAACCAAACCCAAGTCCCGCAGATTGTTCTGTAGATCAACATCATCCAATGTTTATATTAGGTCAAGAGCTACATTAACAAGGATCTGCATCAGATTTAGCGTTTGTCCATTAGATTCAACCCTCTAAATCCACTCTCAATATTGGCATGCTCCATTATTAACACCAGGCTTATGATATTAATGGATCGTTAATTTTGTGATTTTTTTCCCCAGTTTGCCCATAATGAAGCCAATATAGCTGTAACTCACAAACTGCCCACCATTGTGCTGGATTTCAATTCCTATAATCCTTAACTATATTTCTGGAAGAGGTAAGGCTAAGGAAAGCTCCCCTATAGAGCACAGTTTTTTTTCCACAAAACTCTGGAGTGTTTGAGGTATTATCAAGACAAAACCTCCAATCAACACAAATCCTGATGCTGGCCTAAGTTTCCATTCACGTTAGAGCTGAATTTAGCTGTGTTACCATAGAACTATATTTTCACCTGGTTTTGCTCATCAACTGAAATGTTATTTGATTTATGAAGCCTTCACAACACTTGCAAATACAATGAGGTGAATTTAATGCCCTGGGTCACTAGAGCCAGCCCTTTCCTGTATTTTTCACAAAGATTCCATGCTATGTTTTGCATTCTAACTTTTTAGCATAGAATGGTAGGAGATTCTGTTATTCCTAGTGCTTAATCCTTACATTCTTTTTGCAGTACTTTCCCATCTGGAAAATAGCACAAAACACAATAGTCTTCACATCTGGTAAAGTTGCTCAACAACTCTCAAAGCATAAAAGGGACATCAACATCAAATCCCACCTATGGAAAAATAATAAAATAATATTGTGGAAGTCATATGCCTTTTCTCATTGCATTTTTGACATAGTGTTTAATTTTATAACATTGTCTATGTGCATTCTTCCCTTTCCTTTTTTTTAAAGGAAACAGATATCAGGCAAAATGAGCTAAGGATACACATAATTAGTGTATCTGAATAGGAATATTTTATGTATTTATTTGAATTCATAACTAATTTATAATTATAATCATTTTCATATGTTTTAACTGAAATATAAAACTAGAGAGATGATGCAAAATAAGCTAATTCATAATTAAGCAACAACTGCAATATTAAAAGGCCATTATCTAGAGAGATAAAAGAATTTTAATTCTGGAGAATAAACAAATTCTCCTAAGAAATAACATTTATTCTGACTATTTTACTAATGGAATAAATTATTTTTCAAAGATACTGGTATTGACATTTGGAGGTGTTATAATTGACATTTTCGGTTCTTATGCACACCTCACTTCAAATAGAAATAATTTTTCTATATTTGCCAGAGAGTTGGGAAAAGGATACAAATCCATTATTCAAATTCAGATATATAATTATAGAAAGGGAAAACAATACTAGAAAAGTGCATGTAATTACTTTAGGAATATGGTAAAGTTTTGGTGTCACAAAATAGCATCTCATACAGTTACATTAAGCTGACAACTTTGTAATATTGTGAACCATAGATAGCAGAAGTAGTAACCTAATGAGCTCATAGAAAAGTAATAAGATAGATATGAATCTCAGCTGTATAGTAGATCTTAAACAAATTCAAGAAAGGTTGGAGCCAGGAAGCTAGTAACTGATGAGATTAGGAAGACAAAGACCCCTAAAATCTACATCCCCCCCCCCAACTTTAAAAAATCATCACCGTTGGGACGCAATAGGCATACTCAGACTCAGGTCAAAGTATATGACACAGGAAAGTATATGACACAGGAAATACAAACCCTCAAACTGGAACAGGAAAAACCTCAAAATCCCAAGAAGGTATAAAAGCCCACCACTCCCAACTATACGTGGTCAGTTTTCCCAGAGCCACGCTTCTGTCTGGCTTTGCTCTTCAATAAACTACAGCCTTCTTTCTAAAGCAGTCTCCATTTTGTTTATTCCCAACTTGTACTGGACCCTGATGAAGAGTTTCTTTCAACAGTCATAAACTTCCTAAACCCTTGAATTTCTTTCTTCATATAGTTTCTAAGTTTATGAGGTGTTGCAGGGCTCTTTTGATGTTAAATATATTTTTTTTAAAGTCCATTTACCCTTATTGTAACTGAACATTGTGCAGAAGGTTGATTAGATAAGCCATATATATATCAAACACTAAACATAGAACCTCTACAGAGGACAGTGTTCTTGCAAAGAACTTTTAAACTGCGTCCCTCTATATTGTATTTACAAAATGCATATCTTGTTTTTTTTTATTATTTTTACACCATATGCTGTTTTATCAGAGCACTTATAAAATTGAGCTTGAACTTCAAAATATTTTTAAAACAATTAATAGTACACTAAAACCAAACTGGAAAATCAGTAAAATCTAGTCAGTTCTGGCCACTCTTTGCTTCAGGCAATTCTGCCTGAAATGTTCTCTTCATCCAGCCTTTCAGTACAGACCAATATATTGGACCATTGCATAATCTGACTTTTATTCATATATCTTTTTTTCCCTCCTGTATTTTTGTGTGTTTAAGATTACTCCACCACCACCTCAAGCTATTTCTGTCCTTACACTGCTTTACATTTCTGTCCCTTCTAAAATTGCCACTTTCCATTTCCTCACCTTAAATGACTGGACAGCAAACTGAAATCTGAAAATTTTCTTCCTGTACTATAGGAGCATACTATACTATAACAGCTGCAAAATGATCTCATGGGTCCTATCGGATATATATGCGCTCATGAATGAATGAATGGAAAAATCATCCTTAAAAAAAGTCCTGAGATTTAAACTTTACTAATTGGATTTGCAAAAAGATTGCTTATTTTATTATTGATCCCTATTTTATATATTCTTGGTTTTCATTCTTAAGCTTTTTTGGGGGGGGTATCTATAAATAGCCCCCAATTTTTGTTATTTATATTCTGTGCTCTGATTTCTATGACACATATCTGGGCCAGCATTATGTTAAGGCCAAGTGCACACCAGCCTAGGATCCCAAAGATTAGGGATGCCAATGCCATCCCTCCTCCCTAATCATTCCAAAAATGCAAGTATTCACATCAGTGGAAGGTGATGCCATCCAACAATGTGATCTAGGGGTGCCATATAACCTTGAGCTGGAACTGACTCCCATAACATTTGCTTTTTATCACAAAATATTATTGCTTCAACATGTAAAGAACAAAGAAGCCAAGCCAGGAAGTAAACAAAAAAATGATATCAATGAAAATCCCTGAAAAGCCTATGGATGAAAATTTCTGCTAAATTATAAGATGATGGTATACAGCACCCAATTAAAATAACTCACCAACTGCTGTCCAGACTTGCAGGGAAGACATAATAGAACTATATGTTAAAAGTACTGATGTTTCAAATTGAATTCAATTTTTTCACATTGCTTTTTCTCTCTGGCCAGCATGTCCTCGATTCGAGAGCCTTGAGATATTGGGGGGCGGGGGGAGTGCAATTAAAAATAAAAAAAGGTGGGATGCAGGCAGGTGACTGAGTTCACTCTGTGAAAATCAAGATCCATGTGCCAAATTGCAAGGACAGATGGGATCACCCTAAGAGTACTATCCTTTGGGGATTTTCGGTAAATTAACTGTGAACTGAAGATGGCTCCATTAAAAGCAGAGCCAATGACTGTAACAGAACGAAGAGTAAACAAGATGACCGACTCTTTGAAAATCCCTTATAGAACAAGAAAAGGACTTGAGACCACTCATAAGTGCTCCATACAGTTGCTTTTCACAAACAGACCATAAGACTCCATATGATCTGGCACTCTGTAATACAAAGGAATAGCCATTTTACACAGAACATGGTTAGAAAAACAGAATTTGTACACTTCCTTTTTAATTATCTTTGGAGATTTCTTGTTAACTGCTTTTCATACATTAGAAACAGGTAAGCTTCATTCAGTCCTTCATGAAAGAAGTTTTAAATGCAAGTTTAGTATCTTTTTAAAAACTTTTTTTGAATAATCAGGAAAAAAAGTAATTTGAATATTGGTTTTGGAAACTTGTAAATTGATTAAAAGTCCAGATGGATTTGAAAGAAAAGTTTGAAATTAATTATAAGAATCTTTCCCATGGGAAAAGGCTGTTGATTTGAATTTTTCTTTTTATTCTTTTTAGGTTTTTCTGGTTTACGTTAATTGTAATGTTTAAAAACATTACTTTTAAAGGAGTGCTGTCATTTGGAAGTATGCAGAACAGCCCATGGAGAACACATCAAGTGTAGCTATACTTTCATACAAAGGTATATGCATAGACTCTTATTACTGCTAATGGTTTGTATAATAGGAGCTCATTTACTGTGAATTGGAATAGTCAGAATTTGAGTGGCTGCCTACACATCTGCTACACATTCATTGCTACCCACTTAATTGATTATCTTTTAATTTAATACATGCATAGAGGGAATTTCATTGCCTAGTGCTCTCTTTTGTATGAGAAAAATAGAGAAAGAAAGAGTGAGAATAATAATTTTGGAAAATCACCAAATTTGTATTTTACATCAGCCATTAAATGCCTGTGCAAACAAAGCCCACCTTATTGGAACATTCGAAAAACACTTTGTACTCCTAAAGATGGCACACCATCTGTTGATGAGTGGGTAAAAACCCCTGCCACCTCCTACACATGGCCAAGATTGACAGAGCTTACACATGTGCCTCTGACCTCAGAGTCAATCTCCAAACAGGCTTCTTTGAAATAGACAAGAACTTCAGAGAGGCCGGTTGCCTCCCTCCCCCCAAATTCTTTAATTTAATTTTGTCAGCAAATATGAGATTCCAGTGCCTAGAAAAATTTGCGTATGGCACAATGATAGGATGGACAGGGACACATGACATCTGCTTGGGACCAATGAATGCATACAAATTCAGTCATGGCGTATATTTGTCTGGTTTCCTCTCATTCATGCACTATAACATAGAGCATGAGAAGAGTAAGCTGCAAGTTTACACTTCTGGCATTAATATTTGGGATGGGAGGACAGGAGATGAAAGAAACTAGGGAGGCAATATCAAAGGTTAAAGAAGGTTGGAGGAGTTTGTTGCACCTGCTCCTTCCTTTCCTTCCTTCCTTATTACGAGTGGTGATAAGAGCAAAGTTTTTATTCTTTCCCATAGTTCCCTTTTCTAAAAAAAATTGCCATAACAGTGAAAACTTGATAAGACCTAAGTTCATTAAGAGTCACCAGGTATCAATATCTGGCTTATCTTGGCTCATCTTGAAGAGCTGATTAGCACTTGGATAAGATATTTTTAGGAAATCTCAAAGCTATAGCTAGATTGGACAGTCCAAAACAACATCCTGGAAAAAGACGTTGACAAACTATTGTATCTAACAATATTCATAGGACTTAGAGACAGGTAATGATTATGAAGCAGGGTTCAAGAGGAAATCTGGCAAAGTTAAATTTAAAAGGAAGTTTAAGTTTAAAAAGAAAAGGCGCACTTTGAGAGGAAACTGATGCAACAAATTTACAAACTTTCTGCATTGTTGAAAAAAATGGAGAAAATGTTCATGCTAAACTAAGTAAAATAAATCTATGAAAAATCATGAGTACAAGCTTGGCTAGTTATGAAAATAAATAAAAGTTTGGCTTTGGTTGGTTTCTGAATAGGTACAAGATAATTTCATTTTGATTGTTATATCAGGATCAGTTTATAAAGTATTAGCAAAATCCACCATGACTATATTAATAAACAAGGCTCAGCACAACTGATGTTTCCAAGATGTTTAGGATGCTTTTTTGTGCAATGTGGGTAAAAAAACCAAAGGGCCATAGGATTTTTGGCAACCTCTTTGTTGAAAGAAGAGTGAAAAATATAGGTAGTCCTCAACTTATAATCATTTCTTTAGTGGCCATTCGAAACAGCACAGACATGTTATGACATATGACTTATGGTGACTGCAGCATCACCATGGTCACATGATCAAAATTCAGTTGCTTGGCAAGTGGCATGTATTTATTATGTGGGTCATGTGATCACCTTTTGTAACCTTCCTAGCCATCTTCCAGCAAGCTAAATCAATGGAGGAAGCTAGATTCACTTACAATTGCAATGATTTGCTTAAGATTTATGAGGAAAAGGCCATAAAGTGAGATGCAACTCACTTAACAACTGCCTTGCTTTGCAGCAAAAAGTTTGGACTCAATCATGGCCGTAGGTCAAGGACTACCTATAATGCATTTGGAGGAGAATCCAACATCAGGTGCCCACTCTCTCCAAGCCCTCATTGAAGTTCTGGTGGCAAAAGGCATATACATGTAAACCACATTCACTATCAGATCTCTGAGGTACCAGTCACACATACACAAACACACAAACAACACACACACACACAAACACACACAAAAAAACACATACTCATACAAACTGCTAAAATATCCTTGTGAGAAAATATTCACACCAAGCTAAATTGATACTGAGTGGCAACAGGAGAAAAAAATAGCCTAGTAAACCAAATCCTTTAGAAGAGCTGTGGTGGCACAGTGGTTAGAATGAAGTATCACTGGCCAACTCACTGCTCACTCCAGGAGTTCGATTCTGAACAGCTCAAAGTTGACTCAGCCTTCCATCATTCTGAGGTCAGTAAAGTGAGGACCCAGATTGTTGGGGGCAATAGGCTGACTCTGTAAATCACTTAGAGAGGGCTGTAAAGCACTGTGAAGTGGTATATAAGTCTAAATGCTATTGCTATTTATGCTCACTGACCATATCTCAAAGACAATGTGGCTGGCACACTGACCCAGTAAGAAGAGATAAATAATAATACCCTCATACTGGTGTGTTTATCTAAAATATTCCAATGTCACACTGAAATTTCCACAATCTCTGCTTTTTTCCTTTGTTTTTGTTCTGCCTTTCTTTGCCTTGCAAAGGAGAGGGCCAAAGATGTGTAAGCCTTGGTTCTGCTTTTGCTCACAGCCACTCAACAAAGTCCATTGTATTTTCGCTTGTATACGTGAAAATAAGATTATGTCGTAACTTCAGAGTGATTTGGTTCGTTTAGAGAAATTACATTTTGGCCACAACAAAGCTTTCAAAGCTGGCTGTGAATTGTGGGTGAAAGTGGAAATGACACTCCCTTCCATCCCAGGTGGACTCCTAATGGCGAAGCTTTAGAATTAATTGTGATTCTAATGAGCTAGTTTTCCAAAATGAATGTTTCTTTCCAGCTGAATCAGAAGCATTAGAATTCCATAGATTTAAACATAAGATTTTTGAATTACTTTTATACATATCTAATTTAAAGATTTAAAAGAGAAATTGCCATCATTTTATTGTCCGTAAATGCAGCTGGAAATTTGGGTGCAGAAAGATAGCATTTGTAGCATGGATTGTGGGTGTAATTGAGTAGGTTGGCTACCATCAAAAACAAAAACAATACCCCCACCCCCAAAAAACTAACATAGATGTAAATTGTGGGTAACAATCTATTATTTCTATTTATTTCTGTGTAAATAGAAAATAAATAGCAATAATAGCAAAATAAATGTTCATCTTGCTCAACAAGGAGGGGAAATTTTTGAAACTGAAAGCTCTACCATACCAGTCAGCATCTTTGGCACAAAGAGAATTCTAATTATGGGAAATTAATGCCATGCATGAAATTTCTCTTGCATTTTTTCTTCCTAGCTCTTATTCAATTTAATGAAAGAGAATAAAGTTAGAAAGTATTTCAGCATGTGAAATGTCATGTCCTTGCACTTATTTCATTGAAAACTGACAGCAACAAGAGTATGTATGTCTCACCGTCCATTGTACAGTCATCCTTCTATCATCTTGATTCCCACATTTCAATTAAATCTCACTAGGAGCTCTTCTCATGGACTTTCAAAGGCTGGAAACTATGTGGAAGGTCAGATAGGTTTCAAGATGATTGGTGTATAACAAAGAATCATTCCATCACCCTCAATTATAATGTAAGGACCAGAACACCATCAAGAAAAGGACCTTAGGAACAGTATTCCATTCACAAAGATTTGGATTGCCCAGACCTTGCTGGCTTTTTTCCAAGCATTGGGGCAGGATTCTGTGTGAGTCTGTTTGTAATAATGTTTATTTAGAAATTGTCCATTCCAAGTAGAGTTTTTGAATATGTTACACTTTTGTGTTTTATTCTTTGACAGAAGTAAGTCATGAAGGGAAGGGAAGGGAAGGGAAGGGAAATACTATACAAAGTAGAAAACTTTCTTTTTTGTTTGACTTTTGAGCCATTAAGGAAGATTATGGTACATTATGGGAGACTAGGAGAAAGGACCCTTACATAGCAGAAGAACACTTCAAACAAGATAACCCAGTGTCATAGCATGCACAGGGAACATAAGCAATTGCAAATGTACCCCTGCTTTAAACAGAAAAGCATCTCACCTTAACATTCAAGTATCTAAACCAGAAGACCCAGCCATTCCCTTTATCCCATTTGCTAATACAGACAAGCAAAGGAAACAAGAACATGCACCATCATATTGCATCTTTCCCAGTGCTGCATTTGCCTTAGATCCCTTAGACATCATGTCAGGATCCACTTGTTCCTGAATGGGTAGTTTATCCATTTGCTAAACCATAAAACAATTCACCATTCTCCTGCTCATCCCTTTTCTTCCTTCAGAGTACCATTCATCCAAATCAAAGTGATCAGCCACACTTAGTAAAAGAAGGAGATAGAGGGGATTTAAAACAGAAAAGGGATCAGGCATGAAGAGAAATCACAATGATAACTACCAGTAAACATGAAAAATCAAAGAGAACAAATGAGTACATGAAATATATATGGAAAACCAAAATAATATCTGGACTGGGAACAAGGAAGAGGAGGAAGAGAGAGGTAAGCATGCACGTGTGTGTAACTGAAAGTAGGTGGATGGGTGGATGTTGGTACTTCTGGTGCATGAATGGATGGGCAAAAACATAGAGAAGAGGAAGGAACTTTGAGCCAAGAAATCTGAAAACAAAATGGTTTGGGAAGAGATGATGGTGAGTAACTTGGCTAGTTCTCTACCATAAATAAGGAAAAATGCCATTGAAAACAGGTAAAGAAAAGGCTAGTTCCTGTTTCATAGGTTCCATTTTTATTATAAGGCACATTTAACCTAGCAGTTCGAAAGCACGTCAAAATGCAAGTAGAAAACTAGGGACCACTTCGGTGGGAAGGTAACAGCGTTCCATGCGCCTTTGGCATCTAGTCATGCCGGCCACATGACCACGGAGACGTCCTCGGACAAGCGCTGGCTCTTCGGCTTTGAAACGGAGATGAGCACCGGCCCCTAGAGTTGGAAACGACTAGCACGCATGTGCGGGGGAACCTTTACCTTTACCTTTACTAAAATGTAAATAGAAACACCTGCAACCTGCCAGAATGATGAAGATAGTGAGATGTTGTTCTGATCATTTGCTCAATTTGTAAGCCAAGTGTTATTTTTGATATCAACATGGGTTTCTGTACCCTTAACATATTAGTGGACTGTATCCTCAATAGAATATGATCCTTTATCTTTCTTGAAATAGAGTGTCTTCCTCAATAAAGTAAACTATGTGAAACTTGGAAGAAGGAAAAACTTGAGACAAGTGATCTTCAAAGGATGTGGTAATCTTAAAATAAACATTTTATTGATGCTCACACTACTATTTCAACATCTCTATTGTACAGTGTGTTTCCAGAAGAGGTATCCTGAGAGGAAAAACCTTTCGGTAATACCTTTTTCTAACTTACCAGAAAATCCCTGGCTATTGTTCTGGGCAGCAGAACTTACAGCATATCCTTTGGAATCTTTGACTTGGGAATCTTTGTAAAGTTCAAAATCAGATCAAATCTCCTGTGTATCCATGATGTCACTGATATTCAAGAACTGACTTTGTTCTTGTGTCATTGGGTTGGTTTGTTTAAAACCAAAACAAAGGTGGTGTTTTTCTTTGCAATGCTGTAATTCCATAAAGCTTATGTGCAATTTGTTTTTCCATTGGCAGAAATAGTTGTCTCATTCACTCTTGATTCAGAGTTTCAGAGTCCTGCTTCCAATTACTCTTTACAGATATTGTCTCACCCTTTCCTCGGCACAGATACCATAATAAAAGCATGCAATATACAGTAGTTAGAGGCACTGGGGAAAGTGGCCGGCTGAACAATGTAGAAATACTTTATTATCACTTTCTCAACTTGCAAAAGTAAGCTTAAATGTAGGTAGAAAAGCAAATTTTCAGCCAGACAGCTGTCCATTAAGGCACCAAAATCCAAAAATCCATTTTAGATTTTTATACAACTGCAAACAATCAGACAAGTCCATGCCATATAAAAAAAAACATGTAAGTGGAAGTGGGGTGAAGTGAAAGTAAAAAGATCTTTACTGTCTGAAGATCTGCAGTAGGAAACAAAATAGGACCTTACTATAATGTTTTTAACAAGGGACGAGGTGGCTCAGTGGGTTAGGACACTAAGCTTGTCGATCAGAAGGTCGGCAGTTTGGCGGCTCGAATCCCAAGTGCTGCGTGAGTGAGTGCCTGTTACTCATCCCAGCTTCTGCCAACCTAGCAGTTTGAAAGCACGTAAAAATGCAAGTAGAAAAATAGGGACCACTACGGTGGGAAGGTAACAGCGTTCCGTGCGCCTTTGGCATCTAGTCATGCCAGCCACATGACCACGGAGACGTCCTCAGACAAGCGCTGGCTCTTCGGCTTTGAAATGGAGATGAGCACCAGCCCCTAGAGTTGGAAACGACTAGCACGCATGTGCAGGGGAACCTTTACCTATAGTGTTTTTGTTGTTGTTGTTGTTTGTTCATTCTTCAATTTATCAAGCGTAATGGGCACTTATAGTTTCCCAGGCATTCTGTCACTGTTTGGTGATCAATAGAGCTGAAGATGAATGAGGATTAAGTTTCAAAAAACTTTGTGAGGGATTGGGAATATAAACTTTAATTCAAAATTAAATACTGTTTAATTAAAGTGATCCAGCACAAAACTAATCAGCCTAGATCTTGCTAACCTCATTGCCAATTCTTCTTGCCTCTGTCCTAGCTTGCCGAAGTATTCTCATTTACAGGGTCCATTCTGAACATCCCTAATGCATAGAAAACTCATTCATCAATCACAGCAGTCCTTTGAGTGACAATGATTTTAAATACAGCTAGATCTGTGGATTTAATCATCTTTCAGGATTTTTTTCAGGCTTTCCCACTTTGTCTTTCAGTTATCCCACTCTACATTGGGAGAGACAGTAAGTACTATGGAAAAACAGATTCTATTCTCCAAATCTCTAAACTGATCCTCAGCTTGAAGACTTGGATCAGAATGGATAGTTGACTGCCTGAATAATAATTGAAAACCAGGTCTTGCTGCCACTTTTATGTTACATCATCACTCCTATCAGCTGTTGTTCAGGATGCCTTTGAACATGAGTAAAGCTCAATTCCAGAGTAATATGAAGGCAACATCTGAAGACATATAAGAAAAAAGAAGTTGCTGGAATATGTCCTGGCTATGGGAAATGCAGTGCCAAGTTTGCTGGAATATGTCCTGGCTATGGGAAATGCAGTGCCAGGTTTATCTGTCAGAATAATTATTCATCTGTAGAAACTCTTATTTTTACATGGCAGTTGAGTAGCTAGTGTCACCCCTTTAACATAGACCAGATGAGGAAATAGAATCCACAATTCTGATTGCAATTCTACTTTATTTATAAAGATTATAAGAATATTTAAAGCATGGGTAAGTTTTCCCCTCCCTCCCTCTGATATTCCAGTGAATTTAGAAGGGGGTCCACAGACTCCCTTCATATATTTTCTGTTTCCTGGGCTTAAAGCCTATTTTTTCAACCATCTTCTCAGTGTTACTTCAAAGTCAATTCCTTGGCTTTCTATAGATGATTACCAGAAATTCTGCAGATTTGCCAATCAACAGTGCTCTAACCTTGTGGAGAAAATACACACTGAGCACTAAAACTGTTGAAGAGGCAAGCCTGGATGTAGGAAATTGATGCTGAAATCTCTGCTTGCCTTTTTGCTTACTTGGTGGGGTTGGCCATTTACCTCTCAGTGAAACCTGCATCACCAATCAGCTGTGAGATCAACAATACACTGAGACCACTTTGGGGAAAGGGCAGGATGCAAATGGAGCATGACAAGCCCAAGCCAGAATTCTTGTGCACTTTTTTCCCCTTTAAAACAAAGTCCCATGTGAGTTTTTATTTGCTTTCAAATTTTCAAATACATTTGACACTTTTTTTATTTTTAATTGTAGCAGCCATGTTCAGAATTCATTGCCTCTAAAGTTCAGAGAGAAGAGAGAAGAAAATTTGCAGATTTCATTTCCTGACAGAATAATTAATCAGTGGAACAACCTGCCACCAAAAGTTATGAATGCTCCAACACTGGAAGTTTTTAAGAAGAGATTGGACAACCATTTGTCTGAAATGGTTACTAAAGTGCTACACTAGTGCTACACTAAAGCAAGGTTAGATAATATTAAACTCAGAACTTAAAGTCTCATGTTCCTGCACCCCAATTTAGATGGTAAAAGAGATCCCTTAATTAACTTCAAAATGTGAGATTGTTCCTGCTCATTCTGTAAAGAGCGATCATAAACTTTTCTCCGAAGTCTGTGCTGATGGCAGAACTATTAAAGAGACGAAGATCCTATTGCATAATTTTTAGACTTGATCCAATTCATCAGGAAGACCTTTTATATATATTATGCAATAGGATCTTCGTCTCTCTAATAGTTCTGCCATCAGCACAGACTTCGGAGAAAAGTTTATGATCGCTCTTTACAGAATGAGCAGGAACAACAATTTAACACACACACACACAAACACACACACACACACACACACACACACATATAACTCAAAGAAGTTATAGATACTTCCTCTAAAGTCACTTGGTAATAAAAATCCTATGCACCCATTTTTTTCTAAAATGTGGTGAATTTTATCAGCTTAAACTACTATGCCTGCAGATATTGCTGTTTTTAAAAAAGAAGAAACAAACCCATTCATTTCAAGATTATCCAAGATGGTATAAATTTGGGTTTTTTATATCTCACTTTAATTTTAATCCTGATTTAACCAGAACCATTTCCAAATCAGTCCTAATCAAGCTAGGCTGATTTCAGATTGGTTCAGAAATAGACTCTGGTGTTGAAAAGAATGAATCCTCACTGTTCATCTTTTCAATAGTTTGAAGCAAATCATTGCTGCTCAACCCCAGTCAACCACTACTTTGTGGACTGAAGGGAGCACTAACAGTGAGTGTTACTATCTGTAGAGCTGTTATAAAAGTTCCTAAGATAATGTACCCAAGGCATTTGGACTGCTCCTAAATGATACATTTGTTGTTGTTAGTTGCGAAGTTGTGTCCGACCCATCGCGACCCTATGGACAACGTTCCTCCAGGACTTCCTGTCCTCTACCATCTTCTGGAGTCCATTTAAGCTCACACCTACTGCTTCAGTGACTCCATCCAGCCACCTCATTCTCTGTCGTCCCCTTCTTCTCTTGCCCTCAATCTTTCCCAGCATTAGGCTCTTCACAATTATTATACAATATACATTCTTGTATTGTGATATTTTATATCAATATTTCTGGCTTTCATAATGATTATGGAAGTTCTCCAAGTCATGAGTGCTTTTATTTAAAAAGCAACTAGACTTTCTGATTTTTCTTTAAGACATTTTGTTTCTCACCCAAGAAGATTCTTCAGTTATGATACGATACGATAATATTTATTGTCATTGTCCCATACAGAACAACGAAATTGATTATTCAATTTCTATTACTGAAATATTTTACAAGCAGCTTAAGGCTTTATTTTAACTATCCAGACTTAAATTAATAGTAATAAGAAGACAAAGAATTGGAAAAGGTTATGAAGTATCAAGATCTGAAAATAAATTGCTTATCAGTATACGGGGTACCATACCCAAAAATCTTGGACAACATTTAGATTATCTTAATGTGTAAAGGTGAGAGCAGATCTAATAGTACAGGAAACAGACCATTTCTCTCTCTCTCTCTCTCTCTCTCTCTCTCTCTCTCTCTCTCTCTCTCTCTCTCTCTCTCTCTCTCTCCCTCCCCTCCCTTCCCCCCCTCTCTCTTTATATTTTTATTTCCATTGGCATCAGTCTGATGGAAAATAGCTTTGTCAGCTATTGAAGACTAACACCTGCTGCTATTATGCTCAGATTTGGCTGACACACACCTTGTTGAGTGCATGACGCTGTATTTATATCAGCACTGTTGTTAAGGCAGATTACCCAAACACAATCAAGCAGTTTCAATCCTGTGCTTATAGCCATTTCTTTTCTTCTTGGACAGAATACATCCTATGTACTTTCCTGTTTCTGTGTTCAGCCCCAAAACATTCAGAGTTAGGTCAATTGCCTAGAACGTTTTCCCTTCCCTTCCCTCAAATTATCTTGCTTAATAATATGCTTCTGTTTTGGAAAAATCCCTCCAAGGCAATTTGGCTACCCTGCTTCTCTGATAGAGTTTGCCGGAAAATAACATTCACAAGGTTTGTTATAAAGCTACTTTCACAATTTGTCCTGCAACAAAGATCTAGCATCATAGTGAATAGAAAGTTGTGGAACTTTTTGAATGTTTTCATTAATACTTTTAGCAGTTGGTCTTCCCTTACAAGCATCTCCTGCTAAGTCTGTCAGGAATAGTAATTACAATGGCCATATACCTCCCTGGTTTAGATGTGCATGTTTGAGGAGAAAATAATAAACTTATCAGAATTTCTTTTTGTGAATGGAAAGAGAAGGAATACTTGTTAATTCATGGAACACTGCAGCTTTGCGACAGGACAGAAAGTATTTGACCAGTTTGAAAGAGTGAGCAAAGATAGCTGGCATTTTCTTCTTGTTGTTGTTATTGTTGTTGAGTTCAAACCACAAATTATCTGTAGGCAGGTTTCATAAACTCCAAATTTGTAAGTGTATGACAACCTCATACCAAAAGCTTTGAATTCTGAAAATAATGAATATCTTATTAAGTGTGGAGGAGGAATACAGATTGATTTTAAAGATTGGAAGATTTAGTATGTCTGATCGACAAAATCCAAAGCCTCTTTATTTATCCAATCTAAAAGTTGCCCCAAGATGGCCAGGGAAAGTTCTGTTTCATGTTTTATTGCCAATGGGGAAATTGCTAATTGTAAATTTATACCAGTGACCTTTCTCAGACCACAGCTGAAATACCTCTAGACTACTAGTGCTAACAAGCTTGTCTTGAAGGCCCTTCAACTGCATTTTGACCAGCTATATATTGTTTGTCTTCTCTCCATAGCTTCTGTTAGTCTAATGGAGAGTATTCCCTGGATTATTAAGGTACAATCATAGAAATCCAAATTTAAATAAATCTTCAGGCACAGAACTTCACTGGGCAATTTATTTTCTGTCTGCACAAACTTTCATAAGTTAGTAGTTATAGGACTAAAACTGGATGAAGGAGTCCAATGTAACTGGCCCAGTGGTAGGATTTAGCCAGTTCGTACCACTTCGGCAGAACCAGTAGCTAATTTTTTTTTGTCCGGGCCCAGAATGGACTTCTGGAAGTGGCATCCACACATATTTGAATCCCACCACTGGCCTGTCATCTGGACAAAAAGCAGGATACAAAGACATATTTTTTATTATTAAACTTCTATGCTACTCATCTCTCTGAGGCAACTCTTTTAATATATAAATATGAATGCTCACAATTCCTGCTTACTCTAAATTCTGACATAAGGCCACAGAAGCTAATTCTACTTATTTTTTTTAGTGTAACATATTCTGATTTTCAAGTGGGCTCTTTACAGACATTTCCTATATATGCTGGACAGTCAGAAGACCACGACAAACTTCTTCTCTGCCATAATCAAAACTACCCATTCATAATGACATGCCTGACAGTTACGTCAACACACAGAACAACAAAGAATGAATGTAACCTAATCAGATGACTGGTGCTAATATATAGAGGAAAACATAAGAACCTCACTGATTATTTTTTCATTGCGGTTCATTCACTCAGTTTACAGATCAAAATTAAATCAGCTGGAGAGCATGTTTTATTAAGTATGCAAAGGTTGGCATAGTAGGGTTTGGTCAGATGCTCAATTTCCAATGAACAGACTGCTTCATTTACTCTGGGAGTTTAACCTTCGCACTCAGTGAACTTAATAATAAGAAAAAAGAACAAGGGGAAAAGAGTGATAACTGCACTCTTTGAGTATTTTCCCCTCTTTCCCTGCTATTTCAGCAAAATAATCAATAAAACAGGGTAAACTAACCTTAGGTTTGATGACTTTATATTACAGGGATAATACTGGACACCAGGCTCAACTATAGAACTCATCATAAAAATAAGAGTACCCAAGAGCATGTCTCTAAAAAATGAGTGATCTACCTCCAGAACCATCCTCCATTTCTTGGGTAACAGGGTGGTCAGAGATACATTTTCCAAACAGACTTGAGCAACAATCTTCAAAGAAGTGACATTGTTTGCAGCAAGTCTTCCCTCTGCCTTCCTTTTCTTTTTTTAAAAATCTATTCACACATTCTAGGGGCAATTTCAGGAAAGGTTTGGCTCATAATGTGAAATTGGAAGAGATTGTATGCTTAAATGCTTTGTGAACTCTTCAGAGAAGGAAGCAAACAACTTTGGGGCATACTGAAGGCTTCTGCTTTCCTGAGCTTGCTGGATGGAAAAACAACGAAGAAGTTGGAAAAATGTCATCTTAAAAAGGACAGACTTTCCTGAGATAAGACTAACAAAAGTGAAGCCCTGCCAAAAAGAAACTATGGGATTTCAAAAAGACGCATTTCCTCTATATAAGAAAAGAAGCAAAGCACCAACAAGAGGGTAGGCAAAGCAGAAGTTCCAGGATAGCGATCCTGACTGAAAGGCAAGCAGCTCCAACACACACACACAAACACCTCTCTGAATCTTGGTTTCTGATTTGAGAACCCGAAAGATTGCTAAAATACACAACCTACCACCAAAGTGCTCACCAATGGTAAAGCTGTAGCCATCAATGCTGAAAGTGGCACTCCTGCATTTTTTAAATCCTTCTTTTCTGTTGCCGGGTTCCGTCATGATGGAATTGCCGGCAAATCTTCAAGCAGCAACAGCAGCCGCTCCACTTCTAACAGCAGCGATCTCCCTTTGTGGGATATGAGCTTTTCTGAGCCAGCAGTTTGATGCCTTTGAAGCTCTCCTCACGAGTGACTTTACACCATCTCCTAATGTATAGCACTGAAGCCTCAAAGAGAGCGAGGGAGAGAGACGAGGGAGAGACGCACCCGGCAGCATTCTCCACCCCCTAAGACTGTCACTTGGTTCCTACTTGGAGATGCCGACTGGAGATGCTAGAATCCCAAACCTAATAGCAATTAATATAATGCTACTGAGCCAAACAGTTTGGCAATCCAGGCTACCAATGCTTGCAAGCAGGAGTTCCAACTATAATATTGGAATATGCAATGCTGCCAAGATAGATTTTGTCCCAAACTTCCTTCCTTCCTGATTAACACTGAAGTGTCCTGGTTTTTCTCCTTTATCTGGGATCAGTTGCAGTCCCTGTTCATAGAAGGTGAGAGATCCAGCCCTTGGCCCCTATTATGGGGGAGGTGTGTGTGTGCCTCAGGGTTCAGCTTTTTCTTGCCTTCTATTTAATGTTTACATCAGGCTGCTGGGTAAGGTGCACTTACAATCTTCCCTCTTCCCTACTGACTTTTTGGGAAAGCAGCAGAGAAGATTGCAAAGGGTGAACCCTTGAACTAGGTATTGTAACTGATCATCAATGTGAATAGGTTGTCAAATACCCAAAATGTGGTCCTGTAACCAGGGTGGCTGATACAATTTACCCAGAAATGATTACAGGGTAGAAACCACCCATTCCAAGGTTGCTGTGAACTGTAAGCTGAGGTTAAACTTCATATTTTCAGGATTATCTGTAACTTGAACTTGTGTTTTGTTTTGATTTCTAGCTGTCAGAAGAGCTTCCAAATATAGCCATCACCCTTTGAAGAGGAAAGGCTTCTATGCAATCCGTTTTATACAATCCTTAAAAATCCAGGAATCATCATGTTGTGGGACAGTAATTAATCACCACATATATAAAGGAATAATATTTCTCTTCCGTCTCCACCAAGAAGCCTGTGATAATTCTCCCTTCCCCTCTAGGCAAGGTATATCCTTGGAGTAATTATATGAGCCCCCTGCAATAACCCCGTCTTTGCATGTAAGCAGGGAGCATACCTGGCACCTTTAAAGAGGAAAAGCATTATGGGGCTGGTGTAGTCTTGTCAGCCTTCAGATG
This sequence comes from Vipera berus, assembly GCF_964194415.1. Classification (NCBI taxonomy): domain Eukaryota; kingdom Metazoa; phylum Chordata; class Lepidosauria; order Squamata; family Viperidae; genus Vipera; species Vipera berus. The sequence continues at coordinate 74,639,046 of NC_138205.1, read as the reverse complement.
GTTTTAGGCAGTGGTGGGATTCAAATAGGTGAACAACTGGTTCTCTGTGTGGATGCTGCTTCCAGAAGTCCATTCTGGGCCTGGGCAACAAAAAATTAGCTACCGGTTCTGCCCAAGTGGTGCGAACTGGCTGAATCCCACCACTGGTTTTAGGTATCTGCTGAAACAACCTTTGTCTTTTGACAACAATGAAAGCTGAGTGATTCTATTGATTAGGCCAGGGGTAGGCAACCTTGGCTCTTTCATGACTCGTGGACCTCAACTCCCAGAGTTCCTGAGTCATAAAAGAGCCAAGGTTGCCTACCCCTGGATTTGGCCTTTGCCTCAGGTGACTTTACTTATTGCACTTTGCCAGATGTGACCTTTGCTTCCTGAATCTTTACTTCTGAGCTTTTATTGATGTCAATCTGCTATTTTCTCCATAAGCCCCAGGCACTGGAAAAGAGGTTTTATTGAATGTTCACTTATGGCAGGAATACCCCTAATTTTTATACATATGCATACAGATATATATACACACACAAACACACTTATTTATTTATTCTTGAAAACTAAGAAGTTGTTGTTGAAGAGCCTATACCGGTTGTCAGTTTCATATCAGGCACAGGAGCCTAAAGCTTGACTATTTGAAGGAATAGATATTTTGTTTCAAACCTGCTCAAGCATTTAAGATCTGCAAGAAATTTATTTATTTATTTAGGAAAATTTATGACAGCCCAACTTATTCTCAGTGACTCTGGATGGCTTACAAAAATAAAAACCTAGTATAAAACCATAAAAAGCAATACCTCCACCATCGTCCTGGCAACAACAGTTAATCAAACAAACTACTTGATGGGCTCCATCCCACTCTGGGTTTCCCAGGCCCATTGGCAAAACCAGATCTTTAAGGCCCTGTGAAATAATGGGGGCCAATCTCATTTCTGCAAGGATGATGTTCCACAGGGAGGAAACCACCACAGAAAAGGCCCTTCTTCCTGATCTCAATAGATGTACTTCTTAGGAGAGGGGACCCACAACATTCCTTGCCTCTCTGCTAAGTCAGATATAACTGGAGGGAAATGGTCCTTCAAATAAAGTGGTCCCAAGCCAATTAGGGCTCTAATTGTGCCTTGAATTGGACCCAGAATCAAATTGGCAGTCAATGCAGGTCCTGCAGGAGAGATGAACACATGTGCAGACTTAGGCCAGCACGAAACTATGCCGGCCACTGCATTTTGAACCTTCTGAATACTTTTCAAAGGCAGCCCTTCTGAAGATGTTTTTTTTTTTTTGTCACAAATGTCTTAGAGGCATGGGTATTTTTTTTTCATTGTTCCCAGAAATAGAAGGCTTTTTCACCTTCATTAAACTGGGGGAGACTGGAAAGTATTAGAAGACTCAGACTGGATCCCTCCTGACTCCATGAGTATAAATGCTAGGAAAGGGAAAATACAGGAAGACTTGCAAGATTATGCTATTATAGCTTATCACAATAAAGCAAACTTCCTGTGAAGTATATTTCCTGAATCGGTCTATTTCATAGAGCTAACATTGGCTATATCTATCATAGTAGTCATTTAATATGTAGACAAATGTCTCAGGAGATACTTAAAAGTATGATTTGTACATAACGTTTAGGTGCCCCAGTTCTAGAGGCTGGTGAGCTCTAGCATAAATGGTTAATTTGATTATATGCCATCAAGTTATTTGTTTACTTCTAGCAACTCCATAGATGTTCTCCATGATGATCTATCCCTAACCTGATATTTCAGATCTTTCACAGTGCATTCATCAGTGCAGTAATGGAGTCCATCCACCTTGCTGCTCTTTTCTTTCCTTCTACCTTTCCAAGCATTAAAACATTTTTCCCAAAGAGCTAAGTCATTACGTAACACATTCAAAGTATTTTTTATTTATTTTATTTTAATTCCATTTATATCCCGCCCTTCTCCGAAGACTCAGGGCGGCTTACAAGCTTAGCAGTAGCCTTCATTCTATGTATATGCCTGCTTATTAGGGCTTTCACACACCCCCTAAGCGGCATTATTACAAAGTCAGCTTAATTGCCCCCAACAATCTGGGTCCTCATTTTACCTACCTGGGAAGGGTGGAAGGCTGAGTCAACCTTGAGCCTGGTGGGACTCGAACCTGCACTAATTGCAGGCAGCTGGTGTTACTTAAGGAGGCATTAGCCCACTGCTCCACCAAGTAGGATTATTTGAGCTGGTCATTTGTGCCTTGAGTGAGAACTCTGGGTTGATCTGTTCAATGATCCATTGCTTTGCTTTCTTGGCTGTCCAAAGTATTCTCAAGAGCCTTCTCCAGCATCAAAGTTCAAAAATGTCAGTACTTTTCCTGGTCTTCTAATAATTCATAAGCATATATGCATAGATTTTCTTTCTTTATTGACCCATACACAGAGGTGGAATAATTTTCTGGATCAGAGACTGTATTATTAGGATGTACTTAATATGAACATGTACTCAGAAAAGACCATGCTTAACTTGGGTATTATATGATAAAGTTCTTCCATTGTCCTGGAAAAACCTGTGGCTTGGGCTTCCATAAGTAGAACATTGTCACATAAAGTAAACCAGGGGTCCCCAACCTCTAGGACTAGTGGGCCATGAGATGTTCGCAATGGGGCTGCAGAAATGGCGGGCAAGCATGCGTGCACATCCCCACTTGCAGCGGGCAAGAGTGTGCACATGCACTCCATTTGCATGAGCAGTGGGCATGCATGCACCCAGCTTGCACAAATGGAGCTGCACATACATGCTTGCCAGCTCTTTCATGGAACCATCTCTCCCTTCCATTGGTCTACAAAGCCGAAAAGGTTGAGAAACTCAGAAGTAGAACTTTGGTAGCCTTATAAGACAGATTTTTAAAATGTTCATAATAGAAAACTCCCAACAGAAAAAAAGCTGGTACATTATCTACAGTTTTGAAATAAAATTATGTGCCAAGCCAAGTAGGGTTTTGATATAAGCACTTTGAATTGTACTGAGTAAAGATAACTGGAGATAAGCACATTCATAAGTCACTATACTATTTTAAATATCCACACCAGCTTCTCTTTTTAGATATCCATTAATACTTTATACCAGATTGTAAAGGCCAATATAGCACCTTTTTATTTTAATCTTTCTCTATAAATTCAATGCTATTGAATCTCCTAATTGATTGTACTGATAGACATATGACTTGCACTTTCTACTTATTATGTTTTATGGTTTTAATTTGATTTTAATTTTGTTTTTTATTACTATACTGCATGTACTTAGAGTCATGAATGTCAGATAAGTGGCTCTACAAATCAAATAACTACTAACAGCTCTTAGTTTCCTGATATGTAAACCTGTTATTGTTTCAGCATAATAAGAGCTCTAAGGCATTAAGCACCTTTTAAAATCTGCAAAGAATGGGGGTTATATTAAACTATGGCTATTACTCTGCTTCTCTGGCTCCATTTGGGGGAAAAACTTCAGTAAGTGGCCTTTTAAGTCACCTAAAGAGTGAATTTGCTGCCTCGTTAAAAAGAAAAAGGAGAAGCCTATAAATTAACATATCTCAGAATCTGCAATGAATACTCTAAATCAATGGCCCCCAACTTTTTGGAAACCAGGACTGGTTCCGCGGCGAAAGGTTTTTCCACAGACCAGAGGGGGCATGGTTTTGTGTGCTGCCTGCATCCCGCAGATGGAGCTTTGATTGTTTACATGGAACAGTTGCTGGCCTGCTGCAGACTGGTGCCAGTCTATGGACTGGGGTTTGGGGACCCCTGCTCTAAATCATATTTCCCATCCAATACTATTTGTAGCAATTTCTCCTCTCCTTTCAAAGTCACTCCAAAACAAATTAAGGTTGCTTATCTCAGTAAGCCTGCAATGTTTCTCAATGGCCATTCCTTAAACTCTGTTCTTATCTCTTAAGCAATTTGCCATTAGCCTTTGGTTATTCTTCAGTACCGGATGGTGCTTCCTGAAAATAGGTAACTAAACATATTTGAATCTTTGTGCTGGAAAATAGTGTGGCATGATGCCAGATAGTGCCTGCAACAATGCATTGGATTCATGCCCAATAGAAATAAGAGGACAATTTAGTCTTCAATTCAGTCATTGAGCTGAATATCATAAAATTGAATATTACAGTGTATAGTACTGTAGTTATTAAGTTGTTGGAATGACACTGGGGAGATCTAGCTTCAAATCTATCCTCAACCACAAATGTTTACAGTACTGAGTGACTTTGGACCAGTCCCTCTCCCTCCTCCCAATCTACCTCTCTGTTGTGATTCAGGGTCAGCCTGTGGGTTCGGCAGTTGGGTCGGATGACTCAGATGAGGGGGAGGAGGGGGGTGCTGAAGAACTTGTTGATGATGGCTTTGAGGCTCCGCAGATCCCCCAGCCAGGCCCCTCCCACCTGGTGGAGACCCAGCTGTGTGAGCCTGACAGCGTGGGTGAAGATGACCCACAGCTGGCCCTGTTCAAGGACGCCCGACGCAGGAGGCAGTCAAGTAGGAGTAAACAGAGGAAGGCAATGGGGCTTCTCGGAAGGAGGGAGAGAGAAGCCACGCCCTGAACTCTTTATAAAGGACTTGTGTGGGGAGGGCTGGTTTGCTGAAAGCAACCGCTCAGATAGTGTTTCAAAGCTCTGGTATCTTGGTTCGTGTCTTGTTTGTTTTTGTAATAAATTTGGCAGACGTATTCCAGCCTCTTGCCGTCTGTAAAGGGGTTGCCTTTTCTGCAAGGCCGGTAGCAGGCTGGTACAGAACACTCTCAGAGATATTATGAGGAAAAAAGGGGGGAGAAGGTGCTATACAAACATGTATCATATTAATAAATGAAAGGCAAGATCTAATGACTAAAGAGTCAACAAGAGAGGGAAATAAAGTTTATATTATGACATAATGTTACACAATGATCCACATGGTCCTGGTGTCAGCATATATGATTCCACCATTCTATACAGCAATGCCTCCATGAATCCAAGTGACTGCAGGGCAACAGGAGAGATTATATGCCTTTACTGTCCTTCTCCACACATCCTGCCCCAATCATCTTATCAATCTTACATAGAAACAGAGACCTGGATAGATAATGTTTTGGCTTAAGCACACAGATCTTGAAATCTTGTCTCTTGCACATCTAATCTGGGGAAATGCAAAACAGCCTAACCACCCAGATGAATCTGGATTCTTTCAGTTGTCATAACAAGTCATCTGCAATTCATTATGACTTTCATTGTGAATGATAGCTTAGTACCTTTAATTGTTTGGATGAAAATATCACATTCTATGTCCATAACAATAGCAGCCAATGCTTATAGGACACAATATTTTCAATCTCTTTCAATGTGAGTGTGTGTGGGTTGTTGCAAACAACTTTCTATATGTGCAACACTTGTGCAGGAGTATGTGATGTTTCTTTCTGCTAATATTAGGCTCTATGCTATGTACAAATAAAATCCCTGATTCACAGTAAACTCTTTAAATATATGAAAGGAAAACTAACTACCATAGAATTTTTAAAAAGTGATGTGACCATTAAATGTTGGCATTAATGAAAACTGAATAGGGAGGGGTTCAAATTCTATTCAACAAGAGGTATCATAATTTAAGTAAGACCAACACTCTCATTCCAAAATATCTCTGTGCATTTGAGAGACTTATCCTCCAAGTGAAAGTCAGCACAATGGAATGGGGAAATTGAAGCATTCCATTGTTGAACTCATTACCCACTGGGAGAAAATCTAAGTTTGTCATTTAATTAAAAGAGAAATTGCTACAAATCCAGATCTAAGGCCAAGCCTTAATAGAGTTCTTTTTTTTTAAGACCTCTTAGTATCAGACAGGGATTGAGGAAGACATGCCAAGAGGCTTTTAAGAGAGTGAGAGGACAGTAAAGAGGCTAGTAGACAGCAAATAAGCTGGTAAGGGTCAAATGGGAGTTTAATTTAGAAAGAGAAAGGCAGAGAGAGGGATAGATATGCAGGAAGACCCAAGATATGAAGAGGTAGGAATCACAGAAAAGAAGGTGCAAGCAGATATCGGAAAGGAGGGAGCAGCTTTTGGAAAAACATAGCACAGATCAGGCTAAAACTGGAATGTCATTACCTACACAGGAGAAAATCTAAGTTTGTCATTTACTTAAGAGAAATTGCTACAAATCCATATCTAAGGCCAAGCCTTAATAGAGTCCTTTCTTTGAAGATCTCTAAGTAGAAGAACTTGGAAAGAAGGGTTTTAGAATTGTTAATCATCAGTAGTTGGATGGCATATTACAGACTGAGAAATGAGCAGCAATATTTATTTGACAAATAAATACTGAGCAGGCCCACTGTACAGAGGCAATGTCAACAACCAGCTCAAAAATCCAAATAAAAATCATTCTGTTTCCAAAACTCTTACTGTTTATTGAATACACTGCATGGTAATGTCAAAGCAAAACCAACTCTGAGGTTCTCAGACATCAGTTCATAGAATTAAACAATAATTTCCCCAGCCAACCCCCCAATCTCTCACATAGTCCATGTAAAAAAATTCACTTTGTTACGGGAACCGTCTGCTTCCTCTCCACGCCTGCTGTGGTGTCCTTGGAAAGATTTCAGACTCTCAGTGTCTTCAGTGGAATTGTAAAGGTTTCATTTCTCCATCTAGCCCATTCTAAAGCAACATTCACCCCCTTACACTAATGACAAGTTGAGAGGACTTCCGGTGGCGGCGCGGCGCCGAAGATAGCCGTTTCGGGCTGTCCGCTTCACAGCTGAGTTTTTCCACCTAAAACAGCGCCGATCAGCTGTTTAGGTGGATTTGAAGCCCCCTCCTCGGGAGAAGAGGAGGGGGTGAGGCCCCAGGTAGGGGTTGAGTTCTCCGGGGCCGCCTGAGCTGAAAGCTTGGGTGGCTGAAGGATTGAACTCCCCCGTAGCCTGGGTTGCTCCCAGCTGCTTAGCGTCTCTGCTCTGGGATTTTTGAAGCGGAGCCAGGCGTTTGCTACCACCCCTGCCAGAAGGAAAGACTTTGGAGTAAAAGGAGCAGGCAGAGCGGTACAGGAGGTTAAGGTGAAGAGGACTTTTATTCTTACTCTCTAGCTTAATGGACTTTATAAACTTAAAGTGAAAGTGCGCAACAAGTGAAAGTGAAGAAAGATGGCGGCTAAATCTTCCTCTAAAGTTCTTCGGAGTGCGGGAACTTCCCTGGTGCAACAGACATCGTTGCAAGCTCTGCTTCCTCCTGCACCTCCTGTGGCATTGACGCTTAAGGACTTACAAGATGCCTTTGCAAAGCAATCCCAGGTAATGTCAGAAATGCTGGATGATAAGATGGTAAAGTTGGAGGAGAAACTGGAGAAATTGGAGGAGAGGATGGAAGAGAAGTTTAACGAGAAGTTTAGTGCAATGAGGGTAGACATCTTGTCTACAGTGGAAAGCGTGGCTGAATGTGTGCAATGTTTGGAAGAAAAAATGGAGGATCTTAGTCAAAAGAACACTATATTAGAAGTAAAGGTACTGGAGAATGAAAATTTAAGGGATAAAATGGACGGAGAATTGAGTCTTGTCCAGTATCATCAGATGCAGTACGCTATTTGAATCAGGGGCTTAAAAGAGAATCCTAAAGAAGACCTAAAGCAGCTGATTTCTGAGGCTTTGGAAGCAGTATTGGGCCAGCCAGCATCTGAAATAGAGGGATGTATGGATAAAGTTTTTCGTGTAAATTCATGGATTGCAAGGCAGAGGAAGTTACCTAGAAATGTGGTGGTCTATTTTACAAAGAGAGCAACTAGAGATGAAGTTATTCAAGCTGCTTATGATACTAAAGTTGTGGTTGCTGAGCAAGAAGTGCTGGTTCTAAAAGAAATTCCTCCAAAGATTTTAAGGAGAAGGAAGGATTTTGCATTTCTCGTGCAGGAACTTAAGCAACGTGATATTAAGTTTAGATGGGAGATTCCAGTTGGATTGGTGGTGATGCACAAAGGTAAAAGATATCGTCTGGTTACTGTGACTCAGGCGCGTGATTTCTACAATAATGTTTTAAAAGCAATCCCTCTATCACTCCTGGAAGCTGCAAAGGGATCTGGAGAGGGAAAACCTCAAGAGGCTGAAGGTGGACAGACAGAGGAGAATGGTGCTGGAGGGGATCAAATTACAGCTTCATCGGCTGCTGTTGGAGAGCAGAGGTTGACGCGCGCCGCTGTAAAACGAGCAAGACAAGTACAAGAGCAAGACTAGCAGAAGTTTATGGAACTCAAGCGTACTTATAGTGAAGCTGTGGGAGGAGCGCGGCCCAAAGAAAATATAGGGGCTATTAAAGATGTGCTCCAAAAGCTTCGGGATGCCACGCATGGTGACTAAATTTCTAACCTGGAATGTTAATGGATTAAACTCACCACAGAAGAGAAAGAAAGTTTTTCAATATTTAAAACAATTTAAGATTGATGTTATATGTTTGCAAGAAACGCATATTAGGGTTATGGACCAAAAGTATTTATCGAACTCAAGGTTGGGCACGCAATTTGTTGCTTCTGTGATGAATAAGAAAAATGGAGTGGTTGTCTATGTTAAAAGTACTCTAACAGCGGAACTAATTGAAGCAGATAAGCAAGGAAGATATGTTATGATAGATTTGTTGTTAGAAGGTAAAAAAACGCTCTTAGTTGGACTGTATGCTCCTAATCAACAACAAGCTGATTTTTTTAGTTCACTTCATACAAAGCTTACTCAATTGGATTACAAATCGTTTATTTTTATGGGGGACTGGAATGGTGTTTTGGATGTACAGATGGACAAGGCTGGTTCTTTTAAGCGTGCTCCAAGTCATGCCAGATTGCCTAAATCTTTTTTTGAAATGAAGGACGATTTGGAATTGCGAGATATTTGGCGTGACATACACCTACATGAAAAGGATTATACTTTTTTTCTGACAGACATCAATCTTTTTCTAGGATTGATTTTATTTTGCTGACTAATGATTTTTTTCTAGGATTAAGAAGGTAAAGATTTGTGCAAGAACTATTTCAGACCATAGTCCAGTTTGGTTAGAGATCAATAAGGACAATAGGGATAGGCGCTCGTGGCGCGTAAATGAGAATTTGTTTAGAAATCAGAGAAATGTGGAAGAATGTAAACAGCGGATGAAGGATTTTTTTGAATTTAATATGAATAAGGATACTTCTATGGACATGGTTTGGGATGCTAGCAAGGCCTACATGAGAGGGGTGTTGATATATATGAATAATAAATACAGACGTACTTTGGAAGCCAGAAGGAAAGAATTGGAGAATGAAATTAGGGAAAAAGAAAAGGTCTTAATTTTGAACCCATCGGATGTGAAGACTAAGGAGGTTATTAAGCTATTAAGAGGACAATTTGATAAATTGATGGCTGATCAAGTGGCAACCAACTTGCGGTTTGCTAGGCATAATACTTTTTGCAATGCTAATAAGCCAGGTAGATGGCTAGCTTATAGACTAAGGAAAAAGCAAAGGGCTTCTAATATAGATAAAATTGAACATAAGGGAAAGGTTGTGTTTCAACAGGATCTTATTAAGGAAGCCTTTGTGGATTTTTATTCTAAACTATATGCTAAGGAGAAGATTAATGAAAAAGACATTGATGTATATTTGGAGAATGCTAGCATCCCGGTTCTTACGCAAGCACAAAAAGAGGAGATTAACCAGTTGATAACAGAAGAAGAAATTCTCATAGCAATTAAGGAATTGAAGTTGGATAAAGCGCCAGGTACGGATGGTTTGACTGCGGTTTACTATAAAAATTTACAAATGGAGTTGATAAAGCCGTTAAAGGAACTGTTTCAGACAATTCAGAGAGGGGGAAAGGTGCCTCCGTCTTGGAGAACTGCTTTTATCTCTTTGATTCCGAAGGAAGATCAAGATGCTACTCAAGTTAAAAACTATAGACCGATATCACTTTTAAATACAGATTATAAAATATTTGCTAAGGTATTGGCTAACAGATTAATGAGGGTTCTGCAACAGGTGATTCATGGGGATCAAACTGGGTTTATTAGTGGTAGGCAAATGAAAAATAATGTGAGGCATATAGTTGATGTGTTAGAGTTTTTGGAAAGGAACAACCAGATCCCTGCGGCGCTAATTTTTTTAGATGCTGAAAAAGCTTTTGATCAATTGAATTGGCAATTTTTGATGAAAGTTTTAGATAAAATGAATTTTGGGGATAAATTTTTGCAACCAATTAGGGCATTATATCAAAAACAAACTGCCCGAATAATAGTTAACAATAGTTTGACTGAAGCATGTAATATTGAGAAGGGCACAAGGCAAGGGTGTCCATTATCGCCTTTACTATTTGTGTTAACATTGGAGATATTACTAGTAAAAATAGGGAGTTCGGAAAGAATTAAGGGTATACAAATTAGAGATCAGGATTATAGATTGAGGGCGTTCGCAGACGATCTGGTTGTTACAGTGACCCAGCCAGAAAATTCTGTTGTGGACCTGATGGAGATAATAATGCAATATGGGAGGGTTTCTGGATTTAAAGTTAATGCACAAAAAACTAAAATTCTGGCCAAAAATATGACAGTATCGCAAAAGGCTCTTTTAGAAGGATTAACTGGATTTGAGATTGCTAAAAGGGTCAAATATTTGGGGGTGTTTTTGTCACCCTCTAATACAAAGTTATATAAAAATAACTATGAAAAACTATGGGGAAAAATTCAAAAAGAAATGGAGAGTTGGGAAAAATTGCAATTGTCTTTGTTGGGAAGAATCGCAGCAGTGAAAATGAATGTCCTGCCTAAATTTTTATTCTTATTTCAAATGATACCGGTTCTTAAGAAAGATTCTAATTTGGAAGAATGGCAACGGGGTATCAATAAATTTGTGTGGGCAGGGAAAAGGCCACGAGTTAAACTTAAGATTATGCAGGATACTCGTGAAAGAGGTGGTCTTAAAATGCCCAATCTTAAATTATATTATGAAGCTGCTGCGTTAGCAGGGATAAGTGATTGGATTAATTTGACACAAGAGAGATTATTAAATCTTGAGGGCCACGACTTGTTATTTGGCTGGCATGCATATTTGTTGTATGATAAGAAGGTAGACAATGTGTTTAAAGTGCATATCTTAAAACAGGCATTGTTGAGAGTTTGGAAGAAGTATAGATACAAGTTAGACTGTAAGATGCCATTGTGGGCAATTCCAAAACACGCAATAGAAAACATAAATGTTGGTTTCAAACATGACGTGACCACGTATAAGGAGATTTTAAGCTTGGAAAGAAGTGTATGGTGTTTAAAATCGTATAATCTCTTGCGAGATGAGAAGATTGTTCAAACCTGGTTTCAATATACTCAGTTACGGGCCAGGTGGAAAGAAGATCAGAAAACTGGTTTTGCAATGACTGATGAAAATTTGATAAAGCAAATTAGAAATCAGGGTCCAGCACATATCAAACGGATATATCTTGCATTGATAGAAATTGATTCAGAAACAGAACTGGTTAAAGATTGTATGATAAAATGGGCCCAGAACATCCAAGAAGTTATTACAATGAACACGTGGGAAAAGATCTGGGTGAGGAACGTAAAATTTACACAAGCTCAAAACTTAAGAGAGAACTTTTATAAAATGTTTTATAGATGGCATTTAGATCCTAAAAAGCTTGCAAGTATGTATCCGAGCTATCAGCCCAAATGCTGGAGGTGTGGTGGTGAAGATGCAACATATTTTCACATATGGTGGACTTGTAAAAAGGTCAAGGCTTTTTGGATAAAAATTTGGTGGAATATGCAGAAGATCTTCAAGCAAAAGATAAAGTTTTGTCCGCAATTCTTTTTGTTGGGTATAATTACAGATGCTACTGTTGTGGACACTAAGTTGATGTTAAATTTAAGTACAGCAGCAAGACTTTTAATAGGTCAGTATTGGAAGAAGGAGGAACTGCCGACTATAGAAGAATGGACTTTAAAGGTTTCTGACCTGGCAGAAATGGCAAAGATTTCGGGTTATTTGAAAGATCATTCGCAAGAACGCTATATTATGGAGTGGAAAAAATGGATTGAATATATCCAGAAGAAATATGGGACTAAAAAGTTTCATTTAGCATTTGAATAAGTCTTCCTTTCTATTTTCTTTTTTTTTCCTATATGAAATATTAGTATTGTCTGTAGTTATCTTATATGAGCTAGAGAGTGATAGATTTTAGAATTTATTGTTGGTAGCATATGGATGTTTATGATTGTTCTTTGTTTTTATACCCTGTACTTAGCTCTGGGAAGTCGGGGGGGGAGGGGGGAAAGGGGGGGGAGGGGTAGGGAGGGATTGGTAGGGGAGGGGGAGGGGGGGATTGTTAAAGATAAAATGTATTTTAAAACTTTTCAATAAAAAAAAACTAATGACAAGTTGAAACAAAGAGGCACATAATTGCCAAAGTTTCATATTGACATATCGACCCCCTGAAAGAAGAATGGATCTGGAAATATATAAAAACAAACATACATACATATAGACATTGATTAGGGGTTTAATTTCTTAATCTCCCTCCTCACTGGGATTGTTCTGGGTATCTAGAATGGAATTTCTTTATTAACTTAGCAGCTCTAACATTATTTGCTGCTACTCATTGTGCCTCCACAATTGGATATCCTTTCCACCTTACTCAATATTGCAATTTTCATCTACAGTATCTAGAATCCAAAAATTCTTCAATTTCATAATGCCGGTCTCCCTCAACTAGAACTGGGAGTGGAGGTGGTTTCTCTACTGGCTTCATTCTTGAACCTTAAACAGGCTTTAATAAGTTACAGTGAAAGGACTTCCGGTGGCTGCGCGGCACCGGAGACAGCCTTCCCGGGCTGCCCGCGGCTCAGCTGAGTGATTTTCGCCCGAAACAGCGCCGATCAGCTGTTCGGGCGAATTTGAAGCCCCCTCCTCGGGAGAAGAGGAGGGGGTGAGGCCCCAGGTAGGGGTTGAGTTCTCCGGGGCCGCCTGAGCTTGTAGCTTGGGTGGCTGAAGGATTGAACTCCCCCGTAGCCTGGGTGGCTCCCAGCTGGTCAGCGTCTCTGCTCCGGACTTCATGGAGCAGAGCCAGGCGTCTGCGACCACCCCTGCCTGAAGGAAGGACTATGGAATAAAAGGAGCAGGCAGAGCGGTACAAGAGGAAAAGGTGAAGAGGATTATTATATTCTACTCTCTAGCTTGATGGACTTTTTAAACTTAAAGTGAAAGTGCGTCACAAGTGAAAAAGATGGCGGCTAAACCTCCCTCAAAAACTCTTCGGAGTGCTGGAACTTCTCCGGTACAACAATCATCATTGCAGGCGTTGCATCTTCCTGATGTATTGACATCGAAGGATTTACAAGATGCTCTTGAAAAACATGCCCAGGTAATTCTGGAATCAATGGGTGATAAATTTGCACAGATGGAGGCGAAATTGGAGAAATTGGAGGAGAGAATGGAAGAGAGGATGGAACAGAAGTTCAGGGTGATGAAGGCAGATATTTTGTCCTCAGTGTATAAAGTGGCTGAATGTGTGGAAGAATTGGAGGAAAAAGTGGAAGATTTGACTCAAAAGAATGCCATATTAGAAGCAAAAGTACTGGAGAATGAAGATTTAAGAGACAAAATGGACAGAGAATTGAGTCTTGCTCAATATTACCAGATGCAGTTTGCTGTTAGAATTAGAGGTTTAAAAGAGAATATTAAGGAAGATCTAAAGCAGCTGATTTCTGAGGCTCTGGAAGTGGTATTGAATCAGCCAGCATCTGAAATAAAGGGAGGCATGGATAAAGTGTTTCGTGTGAATTCATGGATTGCAAGACAGAGAAAGCTGCCTAGAGATGTGGTGGTTTATTTTACTAAGAGGGAAATTAGAGATGAAGTTATACAAGTTGCCTATGATTCTAAAGTGGTGATTGCTGATCAAGAAGTTTTGGTTTTAAAAGAAATTCCTCCAAAGATTTTAAGGAGAAGAAAGGATTTTATATTCCTCGTGCAAGAGCTCAAGCAACGAGATATAAGGTTCAGATGGGAGATTCCAGTTGGGTTGATGGTGATGTATGAAGGTAAAAGGTACCGTCTGATTACTGTGATGCAGGCGCGAGATTTTTATAATAACGTTTTAAAAGCAACCTCATTATCACTTCTGGAAGCTGCAAAGGGATCTGGAGAAGGAGAACATCAAGAGACTGAGGATGGACAGACAGAGGAGAATGGTGCTGGAGGAGATCAAGCTACAATTTCTTTGGATGATCCTGGAGAGCGGAGGGTGATGCGTGCTGCTTTAAAACGATCAAAAAGAAAATAATAAAAGAGCAAGACCAGCAGAAGTCTATGGAACTTCCACAACGAACATCTAGGAAGTTATCGCAATGGACACGTGGGAAAAGATTTGGGTTAGGAACGTAAAGAGAGAACTTTTATAACATGCTTTATAGATGGCATTTAGATCCTAAAAAGTTTGCAAGTATGTATCCGGACTATCAGCCAAAATGTTGGAGATGTGGAGATGAAGATGTTACATATTTTCATGTATGGTGGACTTGTAAAAAGATCAAGGCTTTTTGGATAAAAATTTGGTGGAATATGTAGAAGATTTTTAAGCAAAGGATAAAGTTTTGTTCGCAAATTTTTTGTTTTTGTTTTGTTTTTTTTGTTGGGGATAATTACGGACGTTACGGTTGTGGACACTAATTATGTGAAATTTAATTACGGCAGCAAGACTTTTGATAGCTCAGTAATGGAAGAAAGAGGAACTGCCGATTATAGGAGAGTGACTTCAAAGATTTTTGACCTGGCAGAGATGGTGTAGATTTTGGCCTAAGATTTTTCGCAAGAACGTTATATTATGGAATGGAGAAAATGGATTTATAGGGTTAAGAAGTTTCATGTAGTATTTGAATAAGTCTTCTTTCTTTTCTTCTTTTTCTATTTTTGTTTTTCTATATATATTTAATATATATATATATATATATATATATATATATATATATATATATATATATATATATATATATATATATATATATATACCGTATATACTTGAGTATAAGCCGACTCGAGTATAAGCCGAGACCCCCAATTTCACCCCCAAAAACTGGAAAAAGTTATTGACTCGAGTATAAGCCGATCCGCCGTTCTGCAAGCCTCTGCCGCCAGCAGAGGCTTGATCCGCCATTTTGCAAGCCTGAATACACAGGAATACCCTGTGTGGCCAAGGCTCGTCGGCAGGTCTCCGTTCCTCCTGCCGACCTTTGGGGAGGTTTGGGCGCCTCCCCAAACCTCGGCAGGTCTCCGTTCCTGTTTGGGGAGGTTTGGGCGCCTCCCCAAACGTCCCCAAACCTCGGCAGGTCTCCGTTCCTCCGCGCAGACCTGCCGACCTTTGGGGAGGTTTGGGAGCCTCCCCAAACGTCCCCAAACCTCGGCAGGTCTCCGTTCCTGTTTGGGGAGGTTTGGGCGCCTCCCCAAACCTCCCCAAACCTCGGCAGGTCTCCGTTCCTCCGCGCAGACCTGCCGACCTTTGGGGAGGTTTGGGCGCCTCCCCAAACGTCCCCAAACCTCGGCAGGTCTCCGTTCCTGTTTGGGGAGGTTTGGGCGCCTCCCCAAACCTCCCCAAACCTCGGCAGGTCTCCGTTCCTCCGCGCAGACCTGCCGACCTTTGGGGAGGTTTGGGCGCCTCCCCAAACGTCCCCAAACCTCGGCAGGTCTCCGTTCCTGTTTGGGGAGGTTTGGGCGCCTCCAAACCTCGGCAGGTCTCCGTTCCTCCGCGCAGACCTGCCGACCTTTGGGGAGGTTTGGGCGCCTCCCCAAACGTCCCCAAACCTCGGCAGGTCTCCGTTCCTGTTTGGGGAGGTTTGGGCGCCTCCCCAAACCTCCCCAAACCTCGGCAGGTCTCCGTTCCTCCGCGCAGACCTGCCGACGTTTGGGGAGGTTTGGGCGCCTCCCCAAACGTCCCCAAACCTCGGCAGGTCTCCGTTCCTGTTTGGGGAGGTTTGGGCGCCTCCCCAAACGTCCCCAAACCTCGGCAGGTCTCCGTTCCTCCGCGCAGACCTGCCGACCTTTGGGGAGGTTTGGGCGCCTCCCCAAACGTCCCCAAACCTCGGCAGGTCTCCGTTCCTGTTTGGGGAGGTTTGGGCGCCTCCCCAAACCTCCCCAAACCTCGGCAGGTCTCCGTTCCTCCGCGCAGACCTGCCGACGTTTGGGGAGGTTTGGGGAGGCGCCCAAACCTCCCCAAAGGTCGGCAGGAAGAACGGAGACCTGCCGAGGTTTGGGGAGGTTTGGGGAGGCGCCCAAACCTCCCCAAAGGTCGGCAGGTCTGCGCGGAGGAACGGAGACCTGCCGAGGTTTGGGGAGGTTTGGGGAGGCGCCCAAACCTCCCCAAACAGGAACGGAGACCTGCCGAGGTTTGGGGAGGTTTGGGGAGGCGCCCAAACCTCCCCAAACGTCGGCAGGTCTGCGCGGAGGAACGGAGACCTGCCGAGGTTTGGGGAGGTTTGGGGAGGTGCCCAAACCTCCCCAAACAGGAACGGAGACCTGCCGAGGTTTGGGGACGTTTGGGGAGGCGCCCAAACCTCCCCAAAGGTCGGCAGGTCTGCGCGGAGGAACGGAGACCTGCCGAGGTTTGGGGACGTTTGGGGAGGCGCCCAAACCTCCCCAAAGGTCGGCAGGTCTGCGCGGAGGAACGGAGACCTGCCGAGGTTTGGGGAGGTTTGGGGAGGCGCCCAAACCTCCCCAAACAGGAACGGAGACCTGCCGAGGTTTGGGGACGTTTGGGGAGGCGCCCAAACCTCCCCAAAGGTCGGCAGGAGGAACGGAGACCTGCCGAGGTTTGGGGAGGTTTGGGGAGGCGCCCAAACCTCCCCAAAGGTCGGCAGGAGGAACGGAGACCTGCCGAGGTTTGGGGAGGTTTGGGGAGGCGCCCAAACCTCCCCAAAGGTCGGCAGGAGGAACGGAGACCTGCCGAGGTTTGGGGAGGCGCCCAAACCTCCCCAAACGTCGGCAGGTCTGCGCGGAGGAACGGAGACCTGCCGAGGTTTGGGGAGGCGCCCAAACCTCCCCAAACGTCGGCAAGTCTCCGTTCCTCCGCGCCCTGCCTGCCTGCTTCTTTCCGCTGCGGAAAGAAGCAGGCAGGCAAGGCGCGGAGTTTGGGGAGGTGCGCGCGCACCTCCCCAAACCTCCCCAAACTTCGGCAGGTCTCGGACGGCGGTGGCTTGGGAGAGGTGCGGGCGATCCCGGAAGCACCAAAGCCTCGGCCGCGCACAAGTCCTCGGTAAGTTTTTTTGTTGACTGGAGTATAAGCCGAAGTGGAATTTTTCAGCCCAAAAAGTGGGCTGAAAAATTCGGCTTATACTCAAGTATATACGGTATATATATATATATATATATATATATATATATATATATATATATATATATATATATATATATATATATATATATATATATATATATATATATATATATATATATATATATATATATATATATATATATATATATATATATATATATATATATATATATATATATATATATATATATATATATATATATATATATATATATTATCCTATATAAGCTAGAGAGTGATGGATTTTAGAGTTTATGGATGTTAGTATATGGTTGTTTATGATTGTTTTTTTTATATACCTTGTATTTAGCTCTGGGAAGTCGGGGGGGGAGGGGGGGAGGGGGGAGAGGTAGGGGGGGAGGGAGAAGGGAGGGGGAGGGGGGATTTTTAAAGGAAAAATTGTATGTTAAAACTTTTTAATAAAAAAAAAAAATAAGTTACAGTGAAACACTGGGTAAACCTGTTTAAAATCCCTTGGCAATTGTAGTTTTACAGTAACTGGATTGATGACTCTTGTGACAATAAAAGTACTGATAATTTAGGACCGTGTTTTTACAAGGTATTTTATTAAGGTTCAAGTATTTTGTGGACAAATATACCTTGTCTCCCACTTAAAACTCTTTTTGAGTAGCTCTTTTCCTATCAGCCTAGGTTTTTTTACTTTATTTGTACTTTTCCCAAAGCTTTTCATATCCAAATCCATGTATCCTTTACATTGTCCATCTACTCTGTTAATGTGGTTGAGGGGGTTTCTTGTGGGAACTGGGACATGGCAACATATTCAGTCCCTGTAGCCACTTTAAAAGTGGTAGGCCCTGGGCTGCTATGTACTGTATTATTGTATGCTACTTCAGCAAATAGTAATAATTCAGTCCAATCATTTTGTTGATAATTTACATAGCATCTTATATATTGTTCTATCATTGCCTTCATACATTCTGCTGCTCCATTAGTACATGGATGAAATCTGGAACTGAGAGCTTGGGATGATACTATTGATCAGACAAACTCTCTCCAAAATTTTGCAGTGAACTGCACCGCTCTGTCTGAAATCATTCGTTTTGGGACTCCAGGCAGACTACAAATGTTTGACTAATTGGGACGTACAGTTTAGTCCCTTTCTATTCCATATCTTATTTTATCATTACTAATTTAATTTAATTTAATTTAATATTTGCATTTGTATACCGCCCTTTCCCTGAGGACTCAGGGCGGTTTACAGGGAATTAAAAATCAAAACATACAAAAGTTAAAACCAATTTAAAAAGCATTAAATTCACCCTGTACATTAAAACCCCAGTTAAAATTTTCTCCTCAGCCTGGGCCCGAGAGCTCAAAGAGCCAGGTCTTCAGGCCCCGGCGGAATGATCGGAGGTCGGGAGCAGTCCTCAGCTCTACTGGCAGCTGGTTCCAGAGGGCAGGTGCTCCCACTGAGAAGGCCCTATCCCTGGGTGTCACCCGCTGGCAATCTCTCACCGGCGGAACCCTGAGCAGACCCTCCCTGTGGGAGCGCACTGGGCGAAGGGCGTTTGATGCCGGCAGCAGGTGTTCCCTCAAATAACCCGGACCCAGGCCATGTAGGGCTTTATAGGTGATAACCAGCACCTTGAATTTCACCCGGAGGGCAACCGGAACCGGAGGGCAACTACATTTCACCCGGAGGGCAACTACATCTTTATGATTCTGGAATCAAGTTTCTTGTTCCAAAGCCTCTTTAAACTTCTGCCTCGGTGAATTTAATGCTAACCTGGGGAGCGGTTCCTCTGCGTGGAACCCATTATGCTGGTGCTGCAAGCTGACTGGAAGGAATTATAGAATTCATCATTTCTTCCTTGGTACTCTTGTATTGAGGCATACATGAAAGAGTATCAGCCCCCAAATTTTTTTCCCCTGGTATGTAACATACCGTATTTTCTGGCGTATAAGACAACTTTTTAACCCATGAAAATCTTCTCAAAAGTCAGGGGTCGTCTTATATGCTGGGTGCTGAAACTTTAGGGACAGGGCTGGCTGGAAAACCTGGAGCAGATCTCCCATTTAGTCTGCGCAGGGAAAGCGGGACCAATTGGAGTAGAAGCTGCAGTCTGTGATTTTTTACAGGCTGGGATCTGGGCATCTTTCCTTCTAAAGTTGAAGAGCAGCTGTAGTCTATCCCAACTTGAAAGGCAGGTGGGGAATGCCGCAGCCAGAGCAGCTGCTTAGCTCTAAGGACACATTTGACTCAGGAACTGGGCGGGCTGGCTGGAAAACCTGGAGCGGATCTCCCATTTGGTCTTTTTTTAAAAATCCCATTTATATCCCGCTCTTCTCCGAAGACTCAGGGCGGCTTACAATTTAAAGCACAAATCAATGTGCTTAGCAATAGCCTTCATTCTATGTATATGCCTGCTTATTAGAGCTTTCACACACACACACACACACACACACAAGCAGCATTATTACAAAGTCAGCTTATTGCTCCAAACAATCTGGGTCCTCATTTTACTTACCTCGGAAGGATGGAAGGCTGAGTCAACCTTGAGCCTGGTGGGATGCGAACCTGCACTAATTGCAGGCAGCTGGTGTTACTTAAGGCTCTGCGCAGGGAAAGCTTTAGAGTGAATTAGGAAAAGTGAAAAAGTGAATTAGGAAAATAGGAAATGGTTGCTGGAATTGGGTATGTGTAGTTTAACGAAGAGAAGGGTGAGGGATGACATGATAGCAGTGATCCAATATCTCAGGGGCTGCCACAAAGAAGAGAGAGCCAAGCTATTCTCCAAAGCACCTGAAAGCAGGACAAGAAGCAATGGATGGAAACTAGTCAAGGAGAAAAGCAACCTAGAACTAAGGAGAAACTTCCTGACAGAACAATTAACCAGTGGAACAACCTGCCTCCAGAAGTGGTGAATGCGCCAACACTGGAAGTTTTTAAGAAGAGACTGGCCAGCCATTTGTCTGAAATGGTATAGGGTTTCCTGCCATGGCAGGGGGTTGGACTGGATGACCTCCAAGGTCACTTCCAACTTATTATTATTATTATTATTATTATTATTATTATTATTATTATTATTATTATTATTATTATTATTATTATTATTATTATTATTATTAATAATAATAATAATAATAATAATAATAATAATAATAATAATAATAATAATATTATTATTATGTTTAATCCACTTGCAGTTTTATGTTTACATGTTTGATGACAAACAGCCTTATGTTTATAAGTGACAGTTTTCCTACTAAGTACCTGCATGTCATAAGCATTTGAATTAAAATTACCATATTAAAATCAAATCTGATGTTTTTTAATTTTTATTTGGTTTGCGTTGGAAGAGGGGTAGTCTTATATGGCGAGTATAGCCCAAACCCTATAATTTAACAGGAAATGTAGGGGGTCGTCTTGTACGCCCAGTCGTCTTATATGCCGGAAAATACGGTAGATTAAAATTAAAGAATTGAAATATTGAGCCCGTATTACTTGCTTAGGGGACAATTGTCTTTAAAGCCTCTAAATTCTTATGATTCATCCACACTTCAAATGGGATTTTACTACCCTCTAAAAACTGTCTCCAGTTAGGACAGTCCGTTGGACAGTGTAGGCTTCCTTTTCCCATACAGCCCACTTTCTCTCAGTGTCTGATAACTTTCGAGAGTTGTGTGCACATGGTTGGAACTCCCTTTTCTCATTTTTTTGTAGCAGCACCACGCCCACTGCCACATCATTTGCATCTGCTTGAATTACAAATGGTTTCTCTGGGTATGGATGCCTTAAAAGTGATTCTGTAGCAAAAAGCTTCTTTAGCTTTTTAAAAGCCACTTGCTATTCAATCTAAGGGTTGACTTAGTTTTGACCTAATCCCTTTTCCTGTTTTTAACAAATTTGTTGTGGACAAAGCAATCTGTACAAAAGTAGGAATAAATTGTCTATAACAATTTGCAAATCCCAAAAAACTCTGCAATTGCTTTCTGGTCCAGGGACTTTCTCACTCCAGTATTGCCTTTACTTTCCCAGGATCCATTTCTATGCTTCCTGCAGAGACACAATACCCCAAGTAATCTAATCTAATTTTGTGAAAATCACATTTCGACAAATTGGCATACAGCTGGTTTTCAAATAACCTTTTAAAAACTGGTCTTATTAGTTTTTACATGTTCTTCCATTGTTTCAGAGTAAATTAAGACATCATCTAAATACACCAGCACCCCCTTATGCAGATATTCAGGTAGCACCTCAACTGCATGGATACTGCAGGTGCCCCTTGTAGCCCAAATAGCATCACTCTGAATGGATAACACCCTAAAGGACAATTAAATACAGTTTTCCACTCATCTTCCACTCCACCTCTTTAATCCTTACTCAATAATAGGCTTCTGTCGGATCTAGTTTTGTAAAATAAAAAAAAACCTTAGACAGGTACCCTAATATGTCTTTCATAAAGGGGAGAGGGTACATATTCTCCACTGATATAGCATTGAGATTTTTATAATCAACACACATTCTAAGGCCCCCATCCTTCTTATCTCTAAATAATATAGGGGTAGCCATTTTCAATTTTACAGATTGAATGAACCCTGGAACCGTTTTTTTTATCTAGAAACCCTCTAAGTTCTTCCATTTCTGCATATATATCTTCAGTTTAGAAATCTTAGCCCCTGGGACTATCTCTATAGCACAGTCCATTGGTCAATAAGTGGGAGTACATCAGATTCCTTTTCACTAAATACTTCCATTAACTCTCTGTAATCTGCCGGCATGCTGTGCTCTAGCTGCCTGTCTGCTTTTAGTATAGTCGCTAATAACACTTTTGATTTCTTAACTGCAGGCTTGTGGCAAGCAGCTGGCATCTCCTTTGGCTTTTGCTGATTGATTGCTCTTTTCCTCATTTGCCATTATTTTTATTCCAGTCTATTCCATTTCTTTAGCCAACTAATCCTAAAGTCATATTTTTCAGTCATCCCAAGGGCTAAAATAGAATGAATGATTTCAGTATGATTTCCAAACTTTACAGGCACTGGTTCAGTGAGACAAGTTGCAGGTTCTCCCCCAGTAAGAGACCCATCTAGCTGCTCAAAACCCATGGGTTGTCTCAACTTTCTGAGCTACAGTCCAAGTTTTTCTACTGTTTGCAAGCTGACCACACACCTTGTGCACCCCAAGTCAAGTATGGCTAGGATGGTCTCACTTATTCCCAAGCAGGGCACACAGAGTTCTACCCTAGTAGTCATTGAGGAAATAGGACCACTTACCATTGGGTAATCCTCCCCTTCACTGTCACTTTCATAGAAAGCCAGTCCAGGCTTCTCAAGGATCAGAGATGGATGGGGAAGAGACCTCCATGACTTGTTGAGCAATGTTTGTTTTTCTTTAGACTTTGGTACCAGCTTCTTTGACCTAAACTTGCTTGGAGCTCAACATGCTGACAGCGGGTATGGTGCAGGGCAATCCCTGGCTTGGTGCCCCTCTTTTCCACAGTGGAAACATGCTCCCATAACCAGAGGGGGTCTCTCCCTCCTGGTCTCTGGAGCACTTCCCTTTCTTCCTCTCTACACCTGATGTGGTGTCCTTGGAAAGGTTTCAGGCTCTCACAGTCTTCAGCAGAATCATAGATGTTTCATTTCTCCATCTAACCTGTTCTAAAACAACACCTCCCCCCTGCTTACACTAATGGCAAGTTGAAACGAAGAGGCACATAGCTGCCAAACTTTCACTACTCATAGATCTATTGACATTCCATATAAATATTCCTAAATTTGTATTATTAGCATATATAAATTGCATGCAATTTGGTTTGGAGTAAAGTAGATCATTCCAATCATATGCTAAATTTATACCATGGATGTTATTAGGTAATAATGATCAGACAATGACTTTGGGCATTCATTATGCATTATGCATTAGTGAAACATTTCAAAGAACCAGTAGCAAGGATAATTTAATAAACTGCAATTTCTCTACCAAAAATTAATCCTGTAATCTTTTTGATTCAGACATATGTTTCCAAGTTTCTAGCATTTCTTCAAGCACAACTAAAATTCATTTCCCAAGTATAAATTGAGGAAGTAATTCTCAAAAGAGATAAACTAGGATCTCTGTAATTATGCTATAATACTTTCCAGGAAGCTAACATGATATTAATTTTCAAATTGCTTGTGATATTTGTGCTCTCTAAATCTGATCAAATCTATGAGTCTTTTTTCTCTAGAAATATACCAATTGGATATTCAAATGACTTAATCAGGAAAATACATTCAACCATTTTTAAAGAATTAAATAGCTTAAGTCAATAAAACAATTTTGCTAAAACAGTTCAACTGCTTTAATATTTTTTTAACTTCTCCAAAGCTGACCATTTTATTCATACCAACTAATGAATAAATACCATTTTATTCATACCAACTAATCAAGCATTTTCCAAAATCCTGGGAAATTCTCAATGCTTGTCTCATTTCAGATTTTTCACTTATTGTTTTCCCTTTGGGGATAGAGGAAAAGATTTTATTTAAAAAAGTGAAGAAAATAAAATTGATTATGGACTGAATTTAAACCAAAGCATTTTTTCTACTACTGATTTGAATTGTCAGTACTACTGCTGTCAAATTGAATAGTGCAAGAATTTATGATGGATTAAAATCAGCCATCCTGCCAAATGAACGGAGACATTTCTTTCTTATCCATATTGTAAAGCATTAGACTTAAATCACAAAGATATGGGCTCCAGATGGTTAATTCAATTCAGTAGGCTTTCCTCAGGCAAAGTTCAGTGCTCTGTCTGCTTGTAAAGTGGAACAACAATCTTTTTCACTAGGGTATATTCAGTGTAATATTTTCCAACAAGAGAAAACTATTCCCTTTGGTCCTTTTGCTTTGCCCACAGGAAGAAAAGAAACTAATTCTGTGGACTAAGTGAAATGGAATTCACAACTCTACAAAACTAACACCTTGACTTATTCCATAAATTAGAAGATGAAAAAAGCAAATACAAGAAGCTATGATTTATAAGTCCATCTAGCTTTTCATTAACTCTGACAGGCACAATATCTGCTGCCTGATATTTAAATAAGACTAGATATGCCTAAGGTTTAGCTTTAGTACACAAACTGGTCCTTTATCACTGAAATATAGTTATACAATGCTGATTTAACCTTTGGGTGCAAGCTGCTAGAATAAAGTCATTACTATGAGATATCTATGAGTTAGCAGAACTAAATTAAACATATTTATCCAAAACTGGATTTCTAAAATAGTTATACTTCTTAGCTGCACACAAGTTTGATGTCTGAAGTAAACTTTTACAAAGTTTAAATAAATTCGGGGTAAGATCTGATTAACATAGGATAAAGTGGAACTGCTTCCTGTGATTAGGAATATATACTTTTTTGATGCAGCCTAAATTTCTATTTGTCTTTTTGTAACTATATCACATTTTTTGCATATTTTGATAATACTCTTTACAATCAGCTATTCTAAGATCTCTTTCACAAGTAAAATTATCAGGTCAAGTGTCTCCAATTCTATGCCTGTCTTTATTCTATCAAATTCACTGTATCCATCTAATTTTGTATAAATATTCAAATTTATTAATTTGATACACTTCTTCATCCATGTTGCTAATAAAAATGTCAAAGATCTAAATTTGATAACACTTCAGTTTGATGAGGAGTCATTCGCAAGGACTCAAAATAAAATTGTGAGATGGTGATCTATACACTTAGGTGTTAGGTTAATCCAACCCAAAATTAATTTGCCAATTAGAACGGCATACAGTGTCATCAAATGGTTCCTGAAATCAAGATATATCTAGAGTATTTCCATTATATGTTAAGGAAGTTTTGTTATTAGTTGCAAAGTCGTGTCCGACCCATCGTGACCCCATGGACAACGTTCCTCCAGGCCTTCCTATCCTCTACCATCTTCTGGAGTCCATTTAAGCTCATGCATACTGCTTCAGTTACTCCATCCAGCTACCTCATTCTCTGTCATCCCTTTCTTCTCTTGCCCTCAATCTTTCCCAGCATTAGGCTCTTTTCCAGTGAGTCCTTCCTTCTCATTAGGTGGCCAAAGTATTTGAGTTTCAGCTTCAGGATCTGGCCTTCTAAAGAGCAGTCAGGGTTGATCTCCTCTAGGACTGACCAGTTTGAACACCTTGCAATCCAAGGGACTTGCAGGAGTCTTCTCCAGCATCATAGTTAAAAGGCCAGAATTCTTTGGCGCTCAGCCTTTCTTATGGTCCAACTTTCACAGCCATACATTGCAACTGGGAAAACCATGGCCTTGACTATACGCACTTTTGTTGGCAAGGTGATGTCTCTGCTTTTTAGTGTGCTGTCTAGATTTGCCATAGTATTCCTCCCCAGGAGCAAGTGTCTTTTAATTTCTTGGCTGCAATCCCCATCTGCGGTGATATTGGAGCCCAGGAAAATAAAATCTGTCACTACCTCCATTCCTTCCCCAACTATTTGCCAGGAATTGAGAGGGCTGGATGCCATGATCTTCGTTTTCTGAATGTTGCATTTCAAGCCCACATTTGCACTCTCCTTCTTCACCCACATCAAGAAGCTCTTTAGTTCCTCTTCACTTTCTGCCATTAGAGTGGTATCATCTGCATATCTTAGGTTGTTGATATTTCTCCCGGCAATCTTAATTTCCATTTTTGATTCATCTAGCTCTGCCTTTCTCATGGTGTGCTCTGCATATACATTAAATAGACAGGGCGACAGTATACAGCTTTGCCGGATGCCTTTCCCAATTTTGAACCAATCAGTGGTTCCGCAGTTCTCACTGTTGCTTCTTGATCCACATATAGATTTCACAATAGACAAATAAGATGGCCTGGTACTCCCATCTCTTTAAGAACTTGTCACAATTTGATGTGATCCACACAATCAAAGGCTTTAGCATAGTCAATGAAGCAGATGTTTTTCTGGAACTCCCTAGCTTTCTCCATGACCCAACATATGTTGGCAATTTGATCTCTAGTTCCTCTGCCTCTTCAAAATCCCGCCTGTACTTCTGGTAGTTCTCGATCCATATACTGCTGGAGTCTAGCTTGTAGGATTTTAAGCATAACTTTACTAGCATGTGAAATGAGTGCAATGGTGCGATAGTTTGAACATTCTTTGGCACTGCCTTTCTTTGGAATTGGAATGTAAATTGATCTTTTCCAATCCTGTGGCCACTGTTGAATTTTCCCAATTTGCTGGCAAATTGAGTGTAGCACTTTTAATGCATCGTCTTTTAAGATTTTGAATAGCTCAGCTGGAATACTGTCACCTACACTAGCTTTGTTGTTGCTCAGACTTCCTAAGGCCCATCACATTCTAGGATGTCTGGCTCGAGGTCAGTGACCACCCCATTGTGTTTATCAGGGATGTTAAGCTCATTCTTGTATAGTTCTTCTGTGTAATTTTGCCACCTATTCTTAATCTCTACATAAATCTACATAAATTTCAGTAATTTCTGCATTATTATGATTCCTATAGGCTGATCTGTTTAGGACCAGGATGGCACATGTACAGCCAGACAGTAGCTGACAGTTTTTTCTGGCATTTTCAAATGCCTTTGTTAAAATTTTTCCTATTGTTTAAGTGAACCTATTCTATCCCAATAACTCCTCAAGGTAATTTGCAATATGTATTAATATCAACCCACTTATATTCTCTTGAGATTAGAGAAAAGCTATGGAAATATTTCATGTTAATAAAAATTATAATTTTTCTGTGGCAAATAGACTTCAAAAATATTATTTTTATTGCTAAAGAAAAATATTGTAGATTAGCTAGAAAGTTATATTGATTTATAGTTCAGTTGCCCAACTGATTAATAAAGAACAATTCCTTTACATTTTTATGTATGCAAGAGAATAGAGCAGGGCTTTTCAACTTTTTCACCAATTGTACCACTTTGGCAATATTGCCACTATGGCAATATTTGAGTAACACCTAGCAAGGTGTCAAAAACTTGATGACCAAAAAAAAAACCCTGTTCAAAACTGCAATTGCACTGAAATGACTTATGACCATTTTTCACACTTATGACCATTGCAGCATGTCTAGGGTCATGTGATTTATATTTGGATGCTTGGCAACTGATTCATATTTATGATGGTCACAGTGTCCCAGGTCATGTGTTCCCCTTCTGCAACCTTTTGACAAGCAAAGTCAATGGCAGGGGTGCTGGTGGCCAAGTGCTAAGGCGGGGCTTCCTTCCCTCCCTCCCTCCTTCCCTGCCTCCCTCTTTCTCAATCCCATCTCCTTCTGAAGGAAGAATTTGAATTCCCCTCCCCCTATTTTCCTCTTCCATATATTCATCAAACAAGGAAAAGCCTCCAGAGACAGAAAAGATGAGGCACTGAGGGAACTAGCTTACAAAGGCATATTCCTCTTTAAGAATTAGCTACTGGCTAGAAAGGAAAGTTAAGGAGTTGGCAGCCGGCACGTAAGGAAATTTTAAAAAAATGTAGTAAGTACTGGCAGCCTCTCCAAATGGCTCCATTCATAAGTAAAGGAATGCTACAGGCAAAATCCATTCAGGAGAAAAATGCTTCAAAATCCCTTGCAGCAAAACTTACAGCTAACAATAGCAGAGCAATAGAAGCCAACACGAGACATCAGCCATCTGCCAAATAGAAATTGCCAAACACTCCTTAAGAACACAAAGCTCACATTGCACAAATCCCAGAACTTCAAAGTCACAAAAGCACATAAGAATCCTTTCACTCTCCATCTCTCTCCCTCCCTCCCTCCCTCCATGCCTCACCTCCAGCCGATGCTGCCTTTCTTCATTCCTCATGGAGGGTGAACCCTCCCCCACTGTGTTTCTTGCCTGTTTATTGCTGCCAGCACAGGTGGCTACCACAGAAGTTGCAGATTGGCTCATGGCCTGCTTGATCTCCTCTCCTCTCCCCCCACCCTCCTCCTTTCCCTTCCGGGCAACTAGAGCTGACTCTTCCTCCTCCCAAGGCTGCCTCTTTTTCTCTCTCTCCCTCTTCCGCCCAAACTGCCTCCTTTTATAGCCTCTCCTGTCTCCTTCCCCCTCCTCCTCCTTTCTCATCCGGGTGAGCCGGAAGTGAGCCTGGGGCCTTTGCCTCACCCCAGCCACTCTGCAGCTCCAGAGGACTCTCTCATAGTAAGTGCTGTGCTGCACTGGCTCTTTCCCTCCCCCACTACACTTGGATGGGCAGGGCTGTGTACCACCTGCCACATGCTAATGTACCACAGGTGGTACATGTACCACTGTTTGAAAAGCCCTAGAATAGAGGATACTGTTTAGCTTTGCGCAAAACAGAATGGGTTAATAGAACTAAATAAACCATTCAACAGACCACTGCATCACTGAGAAGATATCAGCTAGAAAGTATTTTCATCAATGTTCTAATTGCTATTATTAGTAACATTTATTATGGTTCCCTATGCTACCTACTCATCAAACTCTGGGCAGTTTACCATTATAACAGTATTCAAACTAGGTAGTTCCCTTCAGTTCTATCTATTGTTGCTGCATGGTGATGGCTGAGAAATGAGGATTTTCCATTCTGAATGTCCTGTGAAACAACACAGTTTTCACCACCTTCCTAAATAATAATAGGATGGGAGCCATTCAGTCCTCAGGGGATTCCAAGGGGAACCACACTCCAAAAGGATCTGCAATCATCATTATCCCAGCTTTGAAGATCTTAATTTTCCATGCCATTTACAAATGTAATATAAATAGAATAATAAAAGAATGTCAAATTTTGTACAAATTTATCACATGACTCTAGAGGCAGGATTGAAATCACTACCCCCACCCTACTGAATAGATCCTCTGTTATGTGCTGCCACCTATTTGCAGAACACTCTCCCATAATGTCAGGATAGAGAAGTTTCATTATCTTCATTTTGAGAGAAGAAGGGACCTGGATTGGCTTCTTAGCAATCAGATGCTAAGGAGTTCATTCAACAATCCATTAGGATACACTCCAGGATACATTAGGATCATCCCAGCCTAGACAAACAGAATGGGGTCTGTATTAGGAATTTCGCCATTTTGTAGAACCTGTGTTCTTTGTTATATCCAATAATATAATAAGAGTTGCTAGTCTTAAATTGGCCACTTTGACAACCTAGTAATTGATTTTTCTAAAAAATAAAGTAACATCCTATATTCTGTCTTTGGATTCAATGTTTTGATTGTTTTCCTTTCTTTTCTTTTTTCTTTTTTTTTCTTTTTTTCTTCTTTTTTTCTGTTACATTTTTTAAAGCTTGGCTTCTATCACAACAAGAAGTCAATTTAACTTGATGGGAATATCTGTAAAAACCTTTCATAAATTGAAACAGTGCCTTTTTTCTTATAAGTACAAATTTCTTGGACTCCTACTTCATTTTTGAAAAGAACAATGTTATGGCTTAGACACTTTTTACAAAATCAGCAGATGGAATAAAATCTGCCCAAGACAAACTTGGAAGTATTTACGACATCATTTGACATTTTATTTTGCATCTAGTGTAAGTAACCATTTTGCTGAAATCTGAAACGCCAAATTACGATTGGTTAATTTAGAAGCTTCCAGAGATGTATTATTAGGTCTGTTTTCAATACAAACAATGAAAACCTTTTCTTTGTTTCTTTTTTTACTACTTCAAGTATGCTTATTAGTGAAAAGAATTATTTACTGACAGATAGAGATGAGTAATTACCAAGAGAGAACTCCTGAAATATGATTCACAAATAAAAATTCTACTTACTTGAATACAAAAGCAGTTATCTCCTGAAAACAATAGAAATATACCAAACAGCAATATAGAGCTCAAAATACATTAATAAAAAATGCCAATAGTCACTAATTAAATAACCAATAGTCCACCATTATTAATCAAAGATTTGCAACATAAATTACAATTTTGGAATAAAGTATTTCTATTGAAAAGGATCTCTCCATTAAAGGGCTAGTCCTGCCAATGAACAAAACTATTCAAGCAGCAAATTTGGGGTTTCATGAAAAGTCACCGATTGGTTAATTACCTAATTTAATATTATTGTAATATACTGTTGGGAGGTATGAGTAGTGCTTAATGGATTTTCTTCTTCAAATACTGAAATAACTGTGCTAATGCTCTGGGTATTATTCCTTTGTGTGGAAGATATTACTCTTTCCATCTTAGATAATAAAATATTTGAGGTTGAACTTAGTTTAGTGCTTAAGTAAATTTGACAGTTGAAAAAATGCATTGAAGAACTAGGATCCATCATCTGATTTTAACATGTAGTAGAGATTAATGTGGAGACAGATTTTTTCTGAATAGGAAGACTACAGAATAAGATCTTCACTTTGAACTGAGCCTGGGCAACAGTACAATCAGGACTCAAGGTGTTTTCTAAAACTTAATATTCTTCTCCTAGCTTGAATCACTGTCTGACCCAATTAGTTAATTAATTTAACTAATTTAACTACTTGCAGATCCAGAACTATAAATTTCAAGCAACATAAAGATCTGAGTATAGTAGTAAAATTAAAAAATATGACTTAAAAAATAAATCCACACAATAAATCCACAAACAACAGGGAATAGCCCAATTAAAGTGCAAGATTCTCTCATAAGCTGGACAGATTTAGACATCATATATTAAAGGCTCACTGTAAAAGAGAATTGGACCAACTTAAATTTCAAGAATGATGTTGTTCCAAAGAAAGGGAAGCAGCCCCAGAGAAGGCTTGGCTCCATAGTCGCTGCAGATAGCACTCACCAAGAAAAGAACCAAGAGGGAACCTTCATTTCCACCTTTTGATGGTCAGACACCCCTAGGACTAAGCAGTACCAAAACCATCCATGACCTGAAAGTTTTTAAAGACTTAAAAGGGTAACACTATATGGTTGAATCAACAAGTACTGCTCAAGTTGCTATATTCTGGACTAGCTGAAGCTTCCAGGTGGTCTCCAAGAACATGACAGTCCTAGCACTTAGACTTATATACTGCTTCTTAGTGCTTTAGCATTGCCACTATATTGCCACCAACAAACTGGATTCTCATTTTATCAACTTCTTTGAGATGGAAGGCTGAGTCAACCTTGAGCCAGTCAAGATCAAACATCCCGTCTGTGGGCAGAGTAGCCTGCAATACTGCATTCCAAACACTGCACTACCATTGCTCCTAATTGCAGTAGTTCAGCCAAAAAGTAATTAAAGGAATAGTGTCAGTAAGCAGGACCTCCAATCCAGATAATGCTGTAACTGGCATAGAAGATGGATCTGAGCAATGCTCATATATTTTATTAAACAAAATAAACAAAGCCACTTCTAACCGCCACTATCACTTCTCTCCAATCCAGAACTACAAATCAGGTCTGTATGGGGAAGCAAGGCCTGGTTCTTAACCACAGATAGAGGTTCTCTGGAATCTGATGGTTTCTGCACCCAAAGTCTGTATTATGTGTGGTTTAATTTTCCTTAAACTTTCTTCTCTTGAGGAATGTGTAATAGTCCAACACCAGTTCAGAATATATCTGATACTGAGATAGACATATTAAGTAATAATCACATGATGCAAAGTAGTGGTACTGTCACAACTACTAAAATGTTCCTCAGCTCAAATAGTATACATCTTTTGAAAAGTTGTATAGAAAAAAAGATCAGATTTTGTTACAAAATAGCATTTATGGGAGGAGGGGAGAAGTATAACCACATTTGCTTAGAGGCTCTATTTCATGTCTTCATATTGGACATACAGTTAGGAAAAAGTAACAAAATACAGAACACAGAAATTATATACATGTATGCTTTTTCCCATGTCCTTCAGTCCTTTTTGTCTGATCACTCATAACTCATACATAAACAAGGAGCATATACAGTATGCTGGCTGTCCCCAGTCCTCCAGATGTATTGGGGCTTCATATACCAAAATTTCTAATAAAGGCTTCCCCAAATATACCTAGCTATATAGGATGAGTATAAGTGATTGTAATGCCACTCTGCTCTCTGTATACATTCAACTGAATAAGTAAAAGAGATTAAAGATATAGGCAAATTTCTTGATCATCATCCCTGTCAGACTAATGAGCCATGCCAATAATATAAACACCTTCTTAATATCTTTCATAAAATTCTTTCACTCAAAATCTGTTGCCCAGCAACAAAGGCACAGAGAAATTAAAGCTTATCATATTTATGAGCCACTCACTAGCAGCATACTTGGTCTCCCAACTTCTTCGTTATCCAGCCAACTTGTTTGTTTATTTGAATATTCTGAAATGGGAGAGCAGAGTGGTTGCTGCAAAGGAGAAAAGGGTGGAAAACTATTATTGCAGAAACATCAAAGAGGGAAATCCACCTGGACCCAAACCATTCCATTTAAATATTGATATCTCTGATGTGATGATCAGCTTTTTGGGGTCCCACAACATTGTGCAGGTATGCTGTCTTCCCTTAGTCCTTGGCTTATGACCATTCATTTAACTAACAATGGTCCAGAATTTTGGCAGCTTAGGGAAGAGTCCTAAAGATTTCAGCTGAAGAAATCCCTTCTTTCAACTAGGCCACAGACATGAGAGGGAGCCAAAATCCAATCAGAGAGGGACAATCCCCACATTAATGTAAGGAGCACAGAACGCTTCATGTGGGTAGGAGAGGCCCTGGGAGATCTGGCATAGGCCACATGCAAGTGTTTTTCTGTTCAAGGGCTAAAAATACTGCTTGGAGGACACTGGGCCTCTCAGGGTCCCCCCACCCACACCCTCCTGAGGCATCCCGCACTCTTTACCTGGCATTCTGTCAGCTTAAAAACCTAGGCAATGATCTAATCACCACAACGAGGAGTGCCAGAACTGCAATCACTGAATGAAACACTCTCATGGACAATCCCTTGACATCTTGCTTAACAATTGCTTCACTCAATGACTGAGATTCCAGCCCCAATCATAGTTGTAAAACAACAACTACTTGTATTTAATGCATTATTTCAGGAATTAGAAAAAGTAATAGTGGAAAAATATAAGAAAATTTACACAGAGAAAACAAAAGTGTCCTTTCTAGAGGCGAGGGCACCCTTAGAAATCCTTCAGAAATGTTACATATCAATGTTCAATAAGGGTTGTATGTGTATAATAATATGTACAATTGAAACTTCATTTAAGGAGGCAAAACTATGCTTTTCAGGAACTAAAATTCATTATTTATCTCCTTGAAATGGGGAAGATGGAATGTTCACACTTATCTATATCTTAGAAGCATGTCATAACTTACCTCAGTCTGATTTCATATAGCTCTTATGACCATTTACGTATTTTCATACCTGCCCTGTGGACCCACATTGCCCTGCAAACTGATCCCTTGAGAATTTATTTCTCTTTCATTTTACATGTGGGTGTGGGGGGGATGTATATGTAAAAGATCAGTAGAGATGTATAAAAAAATGAAGCAGTGAAAATAAATGTAATCCTGCAATGTTAACAAGGCTATCCATTTTTGGCTCTGGCTCCACCTACTCAGCACTCCATCTCCCATATGAATTTTCTTCTAGGTCAATAGCCTTTCTTCGATTAAACTCCTACAGTGCTAAATTAATCAGACCTTTTTTCAGGTTCAAAAAAGTTCTGGTGCTTTAAAGCGCTCTAAAAATTCTATTGGAAATTCATTAGGTTCAGGCCTTATCATTTTAAAGAGAACAATGATTCTTGAACACTTTCAAATAAAAAATTATTAATTTACAATAAGACAAAGGTACTACTTTCCAAACGTATGTGCCAAATCTTCCACCCGATGTAACTTAGGAATTATACCAAGCAAAAGGACCCAAGTCCTGCTGATGTGGCGATAGGTTTCTATAAAACAAAAGTGCCCTAAATAAGGTCAGTCTATCTACAGTTTAACTTTACCCAACTTTGAAGAATACAAAATGAGTCTGGGTTACGAAATCCAATAATAGAGAAGTACTCTCTATTTCCATGCCTCAACAATCTATTTTCTTCAACTGCCTTTTGTCAGATTAGTTACTGTATTTGACTAACATTGCTTACAGAGGGAGATGTTGCAGAAGTTGAGGAAACATACAGAATACAGCAATTGTTCACCCAGGAGACATTAAACTGCTAGGGTTTCTAAATCTATATCACTAAATATTTATCACAAATTATTTGAAGGCTGTGTGTGTTTTCCTTAAATGGTGCCCTGTTCTCCATCACTTGCTTCAGTCAAAAAGTGAAAGAAAGCAGCTTAAATAAGACCTGAAGAAGCAGCACTTTCGGTGATGTCTGACACAATATCAAGAGTTATTTTATAATGTGAATTCACTGTTATGTAACAGCCTTGGAACTACATCTAGAAAGGATTGAAAACAGGTACTGCAGAATCCCAGAAGCTTCCATGCAAATTACAGAAGGAAAAGATCTGTTTTCAGTGCATTAAACATTTTTCACATAGCTGCTATGAAACAAAATGACTCTTTAAGTTTATAAGTGTGTGCCCTAGTGGGTGTCTATTTATGGAAAGTTTTATAACACTTTGTGGGAAGATAGCATAACTAACTGTATAATATGGCTAATCAAACATACAGTGGTATGTACTATATTCATCAGCAGATTAATGGATTGGGCAAATTAGTAAACAGTGAATAGGTTTGTGTACCCCGTAAGTATATGTGATATGTGTAAACAAGTATAATTTAGTGCACATATAGATACACATTCATGCGTGCAGTCACTGCTTCTGACTTATTGTTTTCATGGTTAGCAATATTAAATTTTCCGGCGTATAAGACGACTGGGCGTATAAGACGACCCCCAACTTTTGAGATGATTTTCATGGGTTAAAGTCTTATACACCGGAAAATACGGGTAAGTAGGAAGTCAGGGCTGCTTCTCAATTAGGTGAAGGTTTATCAAGAGCTTTTGGCCTCGAGATCAGCTTTGCTCTGCCTCGCCTAAACCTCGTCTTCTCTCGCCTTGGCGCCCCCTTCTACTTCAGCCACACGCGCTGGCTGTTTCGGCCAGGAGCGACGAGCATTGTGGCCCAACACTTCGGGAAGGCACCAGGTCTGAAAGAAGGCGGTTCTTTCCGTAGGTTAGTTAATGAACAGGGCGGCGGAGGGCGGGGGGTGGTGGTGAAAGGAACGGGCTCAGCCCTGCACCACAAGTTTGAGATTCCCTCAAAGAAAGCCCTGAGTTTCCAAGTAACTAGAAACCAGAAGGAGCCCTGTGTGGCACTGAGATCAAGAAGCCCATTTACCCTCCCCTGCATTTTGCTGTGCTTTTCTAAAGTTTTCCAAGAAAATGCAAACTCGGGGTTTTTCCTCCTTTCACTTGCATAAGTTATCGCTGGAGTATGCAGAAAGGGGAAAATGAAATAAAGGGGAAAAACCCCGCACATATTATAATATTTATTTTTCAAAAAGCTGCCTTCTACTTCAGGGTGGAGGGGTGACCCCGGGTTGCTGAAGCCCCAGCGCCAGCTTTCCGCTGCGGTCTGCCTGTCGCAATTCCCGAGCTGCGCCTTCCTGGGCAGGTGTTGCTGTAGGTCTGGCCACGGCACCACGCCCGGAAGTCGAACTCCCAGGGTCAGGTGAAGCTCAGCTCCGCGCGAACATGTCAGGTCGGCCTCCGCCTGGCTTCCCACGCTCCCTTGAGCTCTCGTGCTCGCCAAGCGCCGGCGGCTCACCACGCGCTTGACTCCTGCTCCCTTCCCCCCCAAAAAAAGGGGTCTGCTGCCCTAGGACGCCGGTAAGCTGGAGCCTCAGCCTCAGTTGGGCTGGTCGGTTTATTTATGAGGAGGCCGTCTTTCGCCATTCTCGAGCGCTGGATTTGTCCATTTCCACTAACGTCTCTGCTCCCGAGGATTTACTATTTTCCGGCGTATAAGGCAACTGGGCGTATAAGACGACCCCCGACTTTTGAGAAGATTTTCATGCGTTAAAAAGTCATCTTATACGCTGGAAAATACGGTATCTCTATTTTAAGACAAGCAAATATAGATACAAGAGTTTGACCTACAACAATTGATTTAGTGACTGTTTGAAGTTACAACAGCACTGAAAAAAGTGACTTATGGCCATTTTTCACACTTACAATAATTGCAATATCCCCATGGTCAAGTGATCAAAATTTGGACACTTGAAAACTTGTTCCTATTTATGACAGTTGCAAGTGTCCCAGGATCATGTGATCACCTTTTGCAATCTTCTGACAACCAAAATGAATGAGGAAGCCAAATTCACTTAACAACCACATTGCTATCTTAACTGCTACAGCGATTAACTTAACAATTATGGCAAGAAAGATTGTAAAATGGAAGAAAATTTACTTAACTGTCTCACTTAGCAACAGAAATTTTGGGCTCAGTTGTGGTCATAAGTTGAGGACTACCTGTAGAACTATTTTCTCTCCTTTTTCTATCAATCAAGCCTTAATTAATCAAGGTAGTAAACAAACTACAGAATAGATTTTTTTTTTTAATTTTAATTCCATTTATATCCCGCCCTTCTCCGAAGACTCAGGGCGGCTTACAAGCTTAGCAGATCCAACAATGTTGGAAAATATGTTGAGTTGCAAAACCCACATTTCAATCCTTGCAGTTGTGCTTGTTTATTATTGTTTGGTATTTATTTATATGGCTAACCAATTCAAACTATGTGACTCTGGGCAATGTAAGAAAAATAAAAAAATAAAACCAAACTTAATATAAAATAACCTAGCTCATTAAAACATACTAACCAATAAAGTGGTGAATAGGACACATCTACAGTTTGTTTTATTAAGAAATATTAACGTTTGCATGCCAGAGAAAGTTTCAAATAAGTTATAAGAAAATGTACAATTTTACTAATTCAAGCATGCTAAGGAATATAACTTTAGGTCTAAAAATATCCCACTGAAACAATTTGTTTCTACTGACATAAATTTTCCTTTGGCTGGATCTAAGACAAAATATGATTCAGTCATCACAGTTGTGTCCAGTTCACTTTATCCTGGCTCTTGTATATGTGTGTTGTGTTGTGAATCTAAACTAATGATTTACTTTAGAAAACAAAGCTTTGCTTGTTTTTTGTTCAGACATATCTGCATATTTTAATCCTATTTTTCTTTCTCTTTCAATTTTTCCCCATTCAGTTATGTCTGGTTCTTGGAGACTACCGGACAAGTCCCTGAAGTTTTCTTGGTAAGGTTTTTCAGAAGTGGTTTACCATTGCTTCCTTCCTAGGGCTAAGAGTGACCAGCTAAAGATTACACAGCTGGCTTTATGGCTAAGGCAGGACTAGAACTTACAGTCTACCAGTGTTTGGTCTGTTGCGTTAACCTTAAACCAGGGGTGTCAAACTCAATTTCATTGAGGGCCGCATCAGCATTGCGGTTGCCCTCAAGGGGCCAGGTGGGTATGGCCAGGGTGGGCGTGGCCTACTGGGTGGGCATGGCTAGAGTGCATATGGCCTACTGGCTAGGCGTGGCCAGCTCTACATCGTTCGCATCAAAGGTGCCTATGGGGGCCTGGGCAGGAGTGGGACAGATCTGAGGGTCTCTGGCAGAAGGAGGGTCTCTGGGCCAGGGCCAAGTCAGAGGGGGCCGTTTCCTCACTGTTTCCAGGATGGCTTCGCGGGCCACATGAAACCACTTCGCGGGCCAGATCCGGCCCCCGGGCCTTGTGTTTGACATGTCTGCCTTAAACCAAACTGACTCTCTTATCTTTCAATTACATTAAATCTAATCTAATTTTATCTTGGTCTCACCAACACTCTTTGTGGGGGCCTCAGCACATAAGACAAAGATCAAGTGAGCTTTCAACATGAAAAAAGCCCTTACTGAATGCAATAGTTTGAGCATAGAAATAACTCTGAGAAATTCTGTAGCATTATATATTTGGTTTTGATATACTTAGTGGTGAAACTATGATAATTACTTTACTTCAGCCATCTTTAAATCACTTTTAATTTTGGATATTTTGTTTTAGTTCTTGGAACACTGGATTGATTTCAGATTTCATTTGGATTGATTTCAGATTTTACTTTCATTTCAACAAAGTTGCTCATTGGCACATGACAACTGGACTTTCTTCTTTTTCTTTAAATAAGTTTTGCTTCTCATCCAAGAAGCTTCTTCAGCTCTAACTGGATGGTGGAGAATAGAAGGATTCATATTCCTTGCAGACAGTTGGTTATTTGCATTCTTGTAAAGAGTTATTGAGGCCACTTGGAGGTTTACCTGTGTCCTTAAGGTCACCTGAGTGGTGCAAATGAGTATTAAGCCTTCTTGGAACTGTTGAAAGGTCTGTGTTGTAGACTGGAGATAGATGATGTACTATCCCTCCCCCTCTGTTGAGAGAGGGCTGTTAAATTTTGACATAGATGGCCTCTTTGACCCCTCTTTCAAACCAGCGATCCTCTCTGTCCAAAATGTGGATTTTGCTGTCTTCAATAGATTGGCCTTTGTCTTTTACATCAGTGGCCCCCAGCCTTTTGGGTACTAGGGACCGGTTCCATGCAGAAAGGTTTTTCTGCAGACCAGAGGTTGCCTGCATCCCACAGATGGGGCTTCCCTTGTTTGTGCAGACCAGTTGCTGGCATGCCACAGTCTGGTGCTGGTCCATGCAGGTGGATTGCTGAATCTTGTCCTTGTCTTGTCATCTATCTCCAGTCCACAACAAGTCCTCTCAGCAGTTCCAAAAGGCCCCACGCCCATTTGCATAACTCAGGTGACCTTGAGGACACAGATAAACCTCCAAGTGGCCTCAATGACTCTCTAAGAATGAAAATGACCAGCTGTCTGCAAGGAATATAAATCTTTCCATTCCCCACCAGCCAGTCAGAGCTGGAAAAGCTTCTTGGGTGAAACATCTTCAAAGAAAAACAAAAAAGAAAGTCCAGTTACCTCTTGAAAAAGGACCTTTGGGACAACTATGACCTGGATGGCTGAGATTCTCCATAGGCATTTGCTCAGTGACGCTGAACTCCTGGCTTCTTATTTTCACTCTGTTTTACTGATTTTTCTTTGGATTTTATGTACATTAATATCCAACAACAGCACATGCAATTAGAGAGCATGATTGTGATTTTCATGCAGCAACTGAATGAAGTGCGCCATGGACCAGTGTTCGCTTCATTATGTTTTAGATTAAAACTAAATTGAAGAGATGCATTTCTGGAATCAAGGAGGACTAATATGATTTCACTGAGTTCCAGGACTACAGCTGTAAGCTCTTGCTAGGGATGGTGTGTGTGTGTGTGTGGCAGAACTCCTAGCAACAGCATCAACAACAGAACTGCAAAACAAAAACTCCTAATCTGTAAGGTGATGTGGGAGAAAAATCTGTGTAGTGCTAGAGAACAATTTCACCTCTTCATTGAAATCCATTAATAGATGGATGCTGCCTTTGTGACAATGTATGTGCATACCCCTGAATATAAACACAGAATGGTTCTTTGGAGTGCGCTTGGAAGACAATGGAAGAGGGAAAAGTATTTTACGTTTCTGCTCTAAGAAGAAATTACTGCATTGCTGTATTAGGCTATCCTGTCTTATATTCTTCTAGAAAATTATTAAATGTACTGTCTGTTAGCATTATAACTGTGCAGGTATACATTAGCATAAATAACATGAAACATAAACTATGCATGGACTTAAAAGTCCAAAGTAGGCCTACAGAGTGGGCTCGACGGAACTTCCCTGGGTATGTATTTTACAGATTATTTTGTAAACATGATTATTGAGTTATACCTTCATAATAATGATTCACTTTTAATAATCTATTAATAAAATCATCATAAGTTCAAGCTGGTTGCCAAGCACCCAAACTGTGATCACTGGACTGTGGGGGTGTTGCAATGGCCAGTACTAGGATTAGTTGTATGCACCACTTGTTCAGCAACATCACAATTTTGAACAGTTGCTTGATCTCTCAGTGGCTTTCAGTACTATCAGACCATGAGATGAGATGAGACAAGGTGAGACAAGATAAGATGAGATGAGATGAGCAGCAATAATAGTTAATAAATAAAAATATTTATCAATGTTATTATTCATTCATACATACGTACATACCCATACATACCCATCAAATGGTTACCTTTTGGGATAAAGTAACATTGTATGAATAAAAGCTTGAAAAGAGAAAAGGACAGATAGACCAACAATATTCATTATATTTGGCCAGACTTTTGTGTCCTTACAAATCTAGACTCTACTACATTTTGAGGATCTCATCACATCACATCCATCCTACAATGACTTCCTTTTTCTTATCTCATTCTTCCACACAATTATTTAATTATTCAGTCTTCTCTCTTTCCTTATATATGAAGAAGTGTTTTTATGTAATAGCTGCTCACCTTTTTCTTAAAGCAATAGCATCCATTCTTCTTGACCCTTTCTTTACACTCTTTTAAAGTAACCCACTCCTACACTTTTCAACTTGCTTTTGTCCTTCTCCCAACATGATAAACACTCATTTCTATACAACAAAAAAGGCAAAAATATACTATTATATACAGCCATTCTTACTTACCTCATTCCTACCTATCTTCCTGAGTGATTAAAGGAGATTTTGGAACCCACCCACTATTTGTGGAATATTTTGTGACTGCCCCATCCATGATTGTAGCCATTTACTAAATAGGTAATTCCCCCTGCAAGGTAGCCATTTTGTGAGAGTGTTGTAACTGTTCTGTTTCCTAACAAGAAGATATACTGTCTGAGTATATGGCTCCAGGATCATTGCCTGGAATTAAAGAGGATGTGTTGATTAAGCTGGACTCTAGGGATTGGATGAAATTGCTGTTACTGCCCAGTCTCCATCCTGAATAGCAGCTGGAAGTTCTGAGCTGGTCAGTGCTGTGGCAGGACTGGCAGTGGTGTCCCCAGATCTGGGAAACTTTAACCTGCCAATCCTGGGTGCAGGTCAGAGGCAGCTCAGGACTTCATTACCATAATGACAATCATGTACATGAACCAGGTTGTTGAGGACCCAACTCACAGCAAAAAAATATAGGTTAGATTTTGTTTTATTTTGTTTTAGAGCAGTATGGTTTAAAGTTAGAAAGTGTTACCACCTGTTCATAGATATAATCTTGTTGAGGTAGACAACACCTGAAAATCAACTCCACAGGAAGACTAGAACTATATTTTATTCAGTATAATAGCATCTTGAAAGTCTGATAGCCCTTTTCCTCCCTTCCCTCTAATACTCCACTGAGTCAGAAAGAAGTGTAATTTCATTATACTATCTCTGTTCTCAGGACTAAAAGAATGTTTTGATCTTTTTTACTTACATATCAGTTTCTTAATATTATTTCAAAGGCACGTCCCTGGCTTTCAAAATGGCCAAATTACACACTGATAGCTCTAAAGTGGGCAGGAGCAACATTAGACTGGATCGTCCCATGCAGATTGTCTCTGTTCATGGATTTCAGAGAGTTCCCTGGTTTTCAAAGGAAGTGTAGAAGAAGAAAAGGAAAAGAGATGCCAAGAACATAGATGGAGAATGAACCCAACCAAGCACAAGTAAAAGCTTTTAAGATTACTTTGTGGCATTAAGACAGATAAGCATAACAATTTCTCCGAGCTTACAGCATCTTCAAATAACCAGTTAGCAACCTTGTTTAGGGTATGGATAGATCAGAGGAACATCTTCAGGATCACTGTAGACAAAGACCATTCAGGGCATCTGTGAACTTACTCAGAACTACACTGAGTTGAACTCAGCTTCTTTAGAGCTCACTGAGGCATAATCTCACCTGAGAAGAGTTTGAGCCTGTTGGTACTGAGGAAATGAGCATAACTAGGGGTTTCATTCATTCATTCATTCATTCATTCCATTCATTCATTTTGTTGGTTATGTTTGCTTTTTGTTTTAAGCATATGTAAATGGCCAGAGTTTCAAATATCAAATGGAATGGCTACAGTATGTAAACTGGATGGATAGAGTTTCTTCAAATCAGCCTCGGCTCCTGTAGTTTTGAGCAAATATCCAGATTGTTTTCTTGGCAACAGAAATAGTTTAACATTGCCACCTTCTGGGGTGTTTTTCCACTTCCCAGTTTAGCTTACAGCTATGATATCCATTTACAAACTAGTTCCAACTCTCTTTCACTTTTTCATATCAAGCAAGATTGGCCAGGGAATCCATTTTTTAAAATAGCAAGTTGTAATACTCTAGTTTCTAGCTTCCATTTGTGGAGACTGATGGACTAGATTAACTACATTCCTAACCACTCTTACTAGGAAATAAAACCTACTAAAGGCATTAAATCTTATTTTGAAGTAAACACATATCACATATAAGGGATGAAATCGAAAGTGCATTATGGAAATCTTGATTATTAGGATCATTATTCTAATGCAGAGAATTATAGTGAAATTCCCTGATTAAAGTATTTTATACCTTGGAAATCGCAATTGCCTCCTGCTCTCATTAGATGTCACTGCTGCTTTTATTAATTATGCTTTCCTTTGCTCATTCCTCTTCCAGTTTTTTTTCTGCTTTGAATGGAGGGGGGTGTTCTACAAGCTAAAGCTACTGAAATTCTTTTTTGCTATTAAAGAAATGCAATTCCTAGTACTTTTTTAAAATTTCACCACTTTTCCTAGGCACTTTGGCCTTAAAAGCCATGTGCTTCCCACCAAGATATTGATATAGCTCCTTTAAAATGTCAAATAGGTTATCAAAGTAAGGGTCTCAGATGTATTCCATTGCTAAACAATATACACCAAGCAGCTGATTTTTGATATTGTTGATATCAGTGCTAATTAAAGGGGAAAAATGTTTTATACAGTTCTATAAACAACTTGTCAATGAACTGAAATAACTCTTTGGATCTGGCAGGAGGAATTTCTCATATCAGTCTAACTCTGAGACATGCACCAATAATGGTTTGACCAAGAAAATCTATATCTTAAGACAAAATTCAGGGAAGCATACAGAATTTATAAACTAAATTCTCCTATGGAACACCTTCAATTGTTAATCATTTATTTAAAACAAAAAAAGTCCAAGATCAAACCACAAAATTTGGAATTGAAATTGTTGATTCAGTTAGTTAAGGAAAGAAACTCACAATTTTCTGATAAATCAGACCACGTGGCTTAAGGAAATCTCCATCAAATCCTACTATTCAAGTTCTATACAAGTTTGGGAGAATTACCTGTAAACTTTCCATGATCAGAAAATTATCCAAATAATTGGTGATTGGTGAGCTGTTTACACTCTATAAAGACAGCTATTAGCTTCTTCCTCTGAAAGCGGATGAACTGATTAAAATCTTAGTAGTACAGGCCCCAAGCACTACCTGCACTTTAACTGAATTGCTTAAAAATTGCTTAAAAACAACTGTACATAATGGGCATTCTGGCACCCACTTATATCAACTGAACAGGAAATATCCCCAAGGACTGGGATTAGAATAATAGAATCGTAGTGTAGGAAGGGCCCCCCCTCCCCAGATTAAAATATTCTTTATTCTTAATATTAAAAGAGGCAGAATATTATATTTACCCAAAGGAGAAATGGAGAAAAATCTTAACAAAGGCAGAAAGCAGCCACAGTCTTTCTTAATAACCTCAAGCAAAGCCTCAAGTCTTTAGAGATGGAATTTTGTACTTATTAAGAAAGACTGGGCCATCTATTCATAAACAAAACACCGTCAGTCCCCAAACTGAAAGGATTAAGAATTTTACATTCCTTCAGCCAAATTTTAAGGACAGGACATGACCTTTAGGACCATTGACAC
Organism: Vipera berus; assembly: GCF_964194415.1. Taxonomy (NCBI): domain Eukaryota; kingdom Metazoa; phylum Chordata; class Lepidosauria; order Squamata; family Viperidae; genus Vipera; species Vipera berus. Next base: position 74,595,073 of record NC_138205.1, on the reverse strand, counting down.
AAGGCTCACTACATTATACAACCCCCTGGAGCATCTCAATCAAAACCCTATAAAGATCCATCCACTCACTCAGCTGTCCCTAAACTACATGCTGTTATTGGTTCTGCTCATCAATAAACAAGAACTTCTTTCCTAAGCAGTCAGCCTCCATTTTTTATTCCCAGCTTGCAACTGGACCTGATTTTTCTTTTAGCAATTGGGCTGGAAGGAATCTTGGTGGTCTTCAAGTCCAACCTTCTGTGCAAGGCAGGAGACCCAATTGCATCATGGACAAATTGGCAGTAGTAGAATAGAATAGAGCTGGAGGTCTTCTAGTCCAGGCCCCTGCTCAACCAGGAGAACCTACACCATTTCAGATAAGTGACTGTGTAATCTCTTCTTAAAAACCTCCAGTGATGGAGTGCCCACAATTTCTGAAGGCAAGCTGTTTCACTGGTTAATTGTCCTCACTGTTATTCAAAAAAGGAAACAGAGAAGATCCAGCCAATTAAAGATTTGTTATTCTCCTGAGTATAATAAGCAAGCAATATGCCATGCACCTACAACAGAAGCTTATAGACTAGAACAGGACTTTTCAACCGGTGCTACGCGTACCACCGGTGGTATGCAAGCACCTGGCTGGTGGTACACGAGCCCCTGGAGTGGAGGAGGGAACCAATTAAAATGGAGCCGCACAGACATGGAGGAGATCAATTGGAGCTGCCTGAATCCCCAGGATCTATAGTGACATACTATTGGACTGGAGCTTCCAGTGCACCCGGAAGAGAAAAGGAGGGGGCGGAGACAAGAAGAGGTATAAAAGGGGCAGACCAGCCCGCCCTGTTTTCTGTGGAGCAGTGAGCAAGGAAGGGTGAGTGAACAAGTGTTGTGTTTTGGGGGGAAGGGCTAGCAAGTGAACGGCTCATGCCCAGCTCACTTGCGAAAAACATGCTGCTTGCTAAGTGAAGCCCCAGGATCAGCGCTGGGCTATGGCTGTATCAGCTGTAGCCTGCTGATCCTGGGGCTTCACTTAGCAAGCAGCATGTTTTCTGCAAGCAAGTGAGCTGGGCAGGAGTGCAGGATCGGCGTGTGCAAATACAGCTGAGCTGCACTCAGAAACGCCGATCCCATGCTCCTGCCCAGCTCACTTGCTTGGGGAAAGCAAGTAGAAACCAACTTTTTTAGTATTAGGAAGCTGTGATTGTAACAGTACATTTGAGCTGCTTTAGTGTATTGCATAAAAACAGTCCTTGTGATTTGTCATTTATGGTTTGCTACCTACTCATTAATATAACAATTAAATAGATTAATACAAAGAAGCTTATGATGTTTATAGGATATTGTGTTTTTCTTTACTTATGACAAATCTTTTTAGTATATATTTTGATATACGAAGACATTAATGTAGAGGCAAGGAAGAATGAGTTCAATATTATAACTATAAGCAAAACATCTAGGGCTTGATAAGATAAATTATTAAGATGCTAATGATCTATATAGTATATAGTGTAATAATAGCCATTATACAGTATTTATCCATATTGAAAATATTTTTATCTTTAAAAAATATGAGTCACATAAACATACTGCTTTAAACATACTGCTTTTAAATTAGTATATGTTAGAATTTACTTATACTTCTGTAATATAAAATATTCTTTGATTAGTTCAATAGAGAGATGATCCCATTTTAACAGTAAAGTGACTATAGAAGAATTATATACCATTAAAAAAAACAGAGAAGGGTTTTCTTTAAAAAAAACCTATAATTTGTGTTCTCAGTCCAATAGATATGCAGCTGTTTGGTAAAGGCACTATTAAATTTTACCTAAAGATATAGTATGTATGTATGTATCTAAAGTATAGTATGCATTAAGAAAATCCTTCAAAGCAGCAACACCCGTGTCTATTTTTCACACTGCTCCAATCAAACAAATGGCTTGGTTTCCTAACAGAAATATGTGATACTTCTCTGGGTGATTTGATCAGAATATGACATTTTAATCTATTACCCTTAGACTGCTATATCTCTGCTAGTTGAAACAGGTCAATTTATGCTTCAAGGTCTTCATGTGTTTCTGTCAAATGTTAATTCAGGTTGTGGCCTATAAGGTGTCTAGATGTGGAATACATTTTGCAAAATTAGAAACCTTGCTGTAGTCTGTTGCTGTGGCTACCAGTATCAAAGGCAACAATGAAACATGGTTAAGATGAAATATGAAAAGAACATGGTCTGCTTCTATCATTTCCTGAGCTTCTAACACAAAAGGTCTCCCAATGAAGTTTGAAAATGAAAACTTGTTTTAAAGAGCTGGCTTCAAAGAAAAGTGCACTTCATCACTCTGCATAATTCTGGTATCAAAGTTCAAGGTGGCCAGCAGAAGGAGAGGTAGGAAAGGCAGCCGAGAAATAAAGAAGGAAATGAAATAATGCAGATGTGCTGGAGCTCTTTGGCTTGACCCTCCCAAACCATTCCCTGAAACTTCAGAGTAGTGTAATTACAACTGGAGCCAAAAAGTGGCAGAATCATAGGAACCAACTGGGAAGTAGACAACATTCCTGATATTCACACCACATCAGGCAATACCAAACTTCTGAAATTAAAAAAAAAATGATGAAGCATATGAAGAAATTTCTGAAGCCAGACATAGATTATTGCCACGTAGCTCCCTTGCCTTAATCCATGTGTCAGATAATGAAATAATTCCTTATTCTAGTATCCAGGGATACAATTTAGGATATTTATCAAACAATACATTCCTAAAAAAATTCACCAATCAGTAGGACTAAATTCACAAACAGATTGCAAAGTCAAATAACCTTACTAGTTCTATTGGGAATGAAATGGTGATATCCCATTTAATAAAAAAGCTCATAAGGTTTGTGTGAGAGGTTAATCAAAGTTTTTATTATATAATTTTGTGGAATTAGTTTATCTCTGTTGATGCAGTTTTTAAAATTTTAACAGTACTTACCGTATATACTTGAGTATAAGCCGACTCGAGTATAAGCCGAGACCCCCATTTTCACCCCCAAAAACTGGAAAAAGTTCGTGACTCGAGTATAAGCCGATCCGCCGTTCTGCAAGCCTCCGCCGCCAGCAGAGGCTCGATCCGCCATTTTGCAAGCCTGAATACACAGGAATACCCTGTGTGGCCGCGGCTCTCGGGGAAGCCCTGGCTGTCCGCTTCCTCGTTCCACGCTGCCATTCGGGGCCCGCGCGTTCCCTGGGCAAATCGCGGCGCCCAGCAGGCGAGGAAACACGCCCGCTCCAGTCGCCCCCCCTTCCCTCAGGAGACGCGAAGCAAGTGACCGCCCGGAACTTACCGAGGACTTGCGCGCGGCCGAGGCTTCGGTGCTTCCAGGATCGCGCGCACCTCTCCCAAGCCGCCGCCGTCCGGAGACCTGCCGAAGTTTGGGGAGATTTGGGGAGGTGCGCGCGCACCTCCCCAAACCTCCCCAAACGTCAGCAGGTCTCCGGATCTCCGTGCCTTGCCTGCCTGCTTCTTTCGCTCACCCGTGCTTTCTCTCCCCATCGCTCACCCGTGCTTTCCCCCCCCATCGCTCACCCGTGCTTTCCCCCCCCATCGCTCACCCGTGCTTTCCCCCCCCATCGCTCACCCGTGCTTTCCCCCCCCATCGCTCACCCGTGCTTTCCCCCCCCATCGCTCACCCGTGCTTTCCCCCCCCATCGCTCACCCGTGCTTTCTCTCCCCATCGCTCACCCGTGCTTTCCCCCCCCATCGCTCACCCGTGCTTTCCCCCCCCATCGCTCACCCGTGCTTTCTCTCCCCATCGCTCACCCGTGCTTCCCCCCCATCGCTCACCCGTGCTTTCTCTCCCCATCGCTCACCCGTGCTTTCCCCCCCCATCGCTCACCCGTGCTTTCCCCCCCCATCGCTCACCCGTGCTTTCTCTCCCCATCGCTCACCCGTGCTTCCCCCCCCATCGCTCACCCGTGCTTTCTCTCCCCATCGCTCACCCGTGCTTTCCCCCCCCATCGCTCACCCGTGCTTTCTCTCCCCATCGCTCACCCGTGCCGCCCCGAAAATGCCGCTGCCGCTCGCCCGCTTGCTCGCTTCCTTGCCCGGGGACCAGCACCAGCCAGCCAGCCCGCCGGCGAGAAGCCCGGCCCGGAGGTGAGGGGAGGGAGCGGAGTCGCTCACCCGTGCTTTCCCCCCCCCATCGCTCACCCGTGCTTTCTCTCCCCATCAAAGATCCTTGGAAGTAATGGTTGGAAAAGTTTGCAAGTCTTTGGGAAAGTTCAAGAAGTGAAAGGAATACCCTCCTCTTGAAAGACCAGATAAGGCAGACAGGGAGATGAAGAGTTCAACCGAGTTTCCTCTTTTGTTCAGGCATCTGCACCCGCTGCTTTTAAACTCGCCTGGCGCTGCAACGGCACCCGTTTTCCCCGGCGAGTTTTCCCTACCTGGCCCCTGCAGAATCGCGGCGGCGCCCCCGGAGAAGCCTACCCCGAGGCTGCGGCCGATTTTTCCTTCTCCTAGACTCTGCCGCCCAGAGCGTTGTTTCTCCCCCTCGTGCGTGCATGGGATGAGGCGAGAAACCAACAGCCTGCGTCCGTCTCTCTTTATGTATATTTCTGTATATATCTTATCTCGGGATCTAGACCTTTCGAAGGAGAAGGGGCGGCTGGAGTTCGTGAGTTGCTGTGGGACCCAAGGGTTGGGGGAAGAGAGATGGGAGGGAAAAGGGGAGAAACCTGCCGCTGGCTAGTTCTTTGTCTGATCGGGGAGCCTGAACAAAAGAGGAAACTCGGTTGAACTCTTCATCTCCCTGTCTGCCTTATCTGGCTTTTTGAAACGCACCACCGGCTGCTCCGTCCAGAAGCCCAGATTCGGGAGGGCTGCTTGGCTTCCACTTGAGCCCATCTATGTCCGCGGGCCCCCCCCCCACTACCCCTAGACCTCCGCCGCCGGCGGAGGCTGGATCCGCGCTCCGCAGCGGCAGGGCGCGGATCCAGCAGAAAGAAGCAGGCAGGCAAGGCACGGAGATCCGGAGACCTGCTGATGATTGGGGAGGTTTGGGCACCTCCCCAAACCTCGGCAGGTCTTCGGATCTCCGTGCCTTGCCTGCCTGCTTCTTTCTGCTGGATCCGCGCCCTGCCGCCGGCAGAGGCTTGCGGAGCGCGGATCCAGTGTGGGGGGGGGAAAGCCCTTTAGCAGGATTTGCCTGCATGCCGGCGGAGGCTGGATCCGTGCTCCACAAGCCTCTGCCGGCGGCAGGGCGCGGATCCAGCAGAAAGAAGCAGGCAGGCAAGGCACGGAGATCCGAAGACCTGCTGAGGTTTGGGGAGGTGCCCAAACCTCCCCAATCATCAGCAGGTCTCCGGATCTCCGTGCCTTGCCTGCCTGCTTCTTTCTGCTGGATCCGCGCCCTGCCGCTGCGGAGCGCGGATCCAGCCTCCGCCGGCGGCGGAGGTCTAGGGGTAGTGGGGGGGGGGGCCCGCGGACATAGATGGGCTCAAGTGGAAGCCAAGCAGCCCTCCCGAATCTGGGCTTCTGGACGGAGCAGCCGGTGGTGCGTTTCAAAAAGCCAGATAAGGCAGACAGGGAGATGAAGAGTTCAACCGAGTTTCCTCTTTTGTTCAGGCTCCCCGATCAGACAAAGAACTAGCCAGCGGCAGGTTTCTCCCCTTTTCCCTCCCATCTCTCTTCCCCCAACCCTTGGGTCCCACAGCAACTCACGAACTCCAGCCGCCCCTTCTCCTTCGAAAGGTCTAGATCCCGAGATAAGATATATACAGAAATATACATAAAGAGAGACGGACGCAGGCTGTTGGTTTCTCGCCTCATCCCATGCACGCACGAGGGGGAGAAACAACGCTCTGGGCGGCAGAGTCTAGGAGAAGGAAAAATCGGCCGCAGCCTCGGGGTAGGCTTCTCCGGGGGCGCCGCCGCGATTCTGCAGGGGCCAGGTAGGGAAAACTCGCCGGGGAAAACGGGTGCCGTTGCAGCGCCAGGCGAGTTTAAAAGCAGCGGGTGCAGATGCCTGAACAAAAGAGGAAACTCGGTTGAACTCTTCATCTCCCTGTCTGCCTTATCTGGTCTTTCAAGAGGAGGGTATTCCTTTCACTTCTTGAACTTTCCCAAAGACTTGCAAACTTTTCCAACCATTACTTCCAAGGATCTTTGATGGGGAGAGAAAGCACGGGTGAGCGATGGGGGGGGGGAAAGCACGGGTGAGCGACTCCGCTCCCTCCCCTCACCTCCGGGCCGGGCTTCTCGCCGGCGGGCTGGCTGGCTGGTGCTGGTCCCCGGGCGAGGAAGCGAGCAAGCGGGCGAGCGGCAGCGGCATTTTCGGGGCGGCACGGGTGAGCGATGGGGAGAGAAAGCACGGGTGAGCGATGGGGGGGGAAAGCACGGGTGAGCGATGGGGAGAGAAAGCACGGGTGAGCGATGGGGGGGGAAGCACGGGTGAGCGATGGGGAGAGAAAGCACGGGTGAGCGATGGGGGGGGAAAGCACGGGTGAGCGATGGGGGGGGAAAGCACGGGTGAGCGATGGGGAGAGAAAGCACGGGTGAGCGATGGGGGGGGAAAGCACGGGTGAGCGATGGGGGGGGAAAGCACGGGTGAGCGATGGGGAGGGAAAGCACGGGTGAGCGATGGGGGGGAAAGCACGGGTGAGCGATGGGGAGGGAAAGCACGGGTGAGCGATGGGGGGGGAAAGCACGGGTGAGCGATGGGGGGGGAAAGCACGGGTGAGCGATGGGGGGAAAGCACGGGTGAGCGATGGGGGGGAAAGCACGGGTGAGCGATGGGGGGGAAAGCGGCAGCGGCATTTTCGGGGGCAGCGGGTGAGCGATGGGGGGGAAAGCGGCAGCTGCATTTTCGGGGGCAGCGGGTGAGCGATGGGGGGGGAAAGCGGCAGCGGCGGTTGTTGGGGGCGCAGCAGGCGAGGCAGCTTCTCTCAGCAGCCTGTTCCGAACGAACGGACAGTTCTTTTTTTTTGTTGACTGGAGTATAAGCCGAAGTGGAGTTTTTCAGCCCAAAAAGTGGGCTGAAAAATTCGGCTTATACTCAAGTATATACGGTACCTTTATTCTTGCAGTTTATTCACCCTAAGTATGTGCAATTCAAGCTATTTACTCCTATTGTTTTGTACAGCCATTGAAATATTATCTTTATTAAGTAGCTTAGAGCTCTTAATTGGTTTACCAAAATCTGTACATTATCAGAAACCAAATAACACAAACAAAATGAATATTAATTTAGAATAAAGATTTTGTATGTCCTATCCCTTGAATCAATGGCAGGTTGCTTTGAAAACAAGCTTCTTTTGATCTTAAAATATGGTTAATAATAGAATATTTTAATTTGCACTTAGTGGATACCTCAAAAAACAGTAAGGGATAATTAAAATCTTCCTGTTGAAAACATAATTTGTGGTTTGTTCTCCTGTTATGTCTGGTCTAAAATATAGCAATGTCTGCATTAAAGTAGAATTCAAAAATGAGTCAACATAGCAAGAATTATCAATAACTACTGTGCAATATTTAAAGGACAGCTGTTATCTCCAACAATGATTTTTCTAAAAAAATGTAATCCTTTAATATATTTAAATTGGGTTCTGATTCACAGTGAAATAAAGGATTTTCAAGCAGTTCGCTCAAAATACCTTGGTCTATAAAACCTGTTATATAATTTTCTTGCAGCTTTTTTTCTTTTTCATGTATACTTTTAATTGCATTTTTAATTATACTTCTTCAAAGTATTTGAAATCAAGTTTTTATTAACTGTATGTTTTGTGTTTCCATAGCATGGCAGACAATGTGAAAATACCATAAGTACCATTCCTTCCTTGAGTAAAGGAATGCTTAAAAGCAACTTATGCTAGGAGAATGCTTAGCTTTGAAATGGTTAATTCTGCTTTAGGAAGTCTTGACTGGCATTGCTCAAGGTTGTAAAAGTGCATTTGGTCTATTGGCATTGCTTGAAGATAGTTTCACTTTGGGTTTAAAGCCTTGAATAGACATTGCGTTTTATGTTAGGCAATAAGGGCTTACGATTTAAGTCACAAGTATATAACTTGGAAAGATTTAAAAGATCAGGTAGAAGCTGCTAATATTATCTTGTCTCCTCCAGATCCAAATGTTTATCGTTTTAAAACTATGAGCAGGCTATTTGGGGTTTTAAATTTAATAAGAATTTTGCTACATTTAGGAGAGTTAGGAACCCCTATAGACCTTATTATATCACCCGATAGAGAAATATTTTGGACTCACTTTAGGTTAATTCTCTGCCATTTACACTGATTTCAGGATGGCCTTTGACTCATTTTCTGAGAGAAAGTGCAGAAGAAATTGGTAGTTGCATTTATTCAATGCCACTGTCTTTTCTAACTAATAATAATCCTATATGGAAACTCCTTTATCCATACCAAATGCTCAGAAAACAACAGCCTGATGTGCACCATTTATGCTCTTAGACTACTCAAATAAGACCATATTTTGGCTTCTCTTTTATTAATAATATTGTTCTAGTTCTTACTAAACATGATTTTCATCCTCAGCCTGGGTGCATAAACCACTTTTCATTCTTCTATACACCAATGATGCTGTCGTCTTATTTGTGTCCAGGATCAGTGTGGAGCAAAGCCTATAGGGTCTAATGTTATATAATCGAGACTTCTAGAAGAACAATGGACTTAAAGTGGTGCTGCAAAAAAATAAAACCAATGACCAGAGCAATTAAGAACTGGTGGAAAAGTTTGGCTTTTTGAATTTCCCCAGACAAAGAAGAGGCCAAGATATTGATGATGATAACTTTATTGTCACTTTATTGCCTGCAAGTGCTCCGGACTGCTGTTCCTCATATGATTGTGTTGAAAGTAGATTTACAAAAATATAGCATAGAAAAAGATGTTACTTTGGACATACAAAAGAATATGGCTGGTGCTTTGAAAATTAAAAGGGATATACAAACAATAAATCTGGTTAATTACCTGGTTAATTTTTCCACAGACTTACAAACTTCTTAAACTTTGAAGAATATTATGAAAAAGGAAAAAAAGATATAAAAAGAACCAAATTATATGACATTATATGAACAGACAAAAGATTAAGATTTTTTAAAATAAAATGAAAGCATATAAAGTTGGTTGTTTAAGGTTAAAATAGATATATTGTTAGTTCTGGTAATCTTTAATGAACTTTTGCTGATACCAAAACTAATGCTGCATGGATTTGTTTATAGATAAGAGATGAAATATGGGAAGAAGTTATAATTGTATTTTAAAAGAAGGTGAAAAGTTACTACAATTTTTTATATTTGTTGTGATCAAACATTTTGGTTTTTTTTTTGTTACTATATTCTTACTTTTATTTTTTCTTTCCATTCTTTATGTCTTTTCCTTTTTCTCCTTTGACCTTTTTATTTTTTTATCTTTCTTTCAGTTTGTATTAATTTCTACTGTTGTAATTATAAACTTTAAAAAATTATTGGATAAAAAAACCTATTGTCAAGATAAAAAACTGAAAATCAACTATTTCCAAACTAGGCTAGTTGGATTTATGAAGCACTTTATTGACAAGTTGCATAACTAGAAAAAAAATCAATCAGATCCAAGTTGAACAGGTCAAGGTATTCCATCAATCAATTTATATAGCTGCCTATTTCAGTGGTCCTGGGCAATGAACAATCATAAAAAACAATTAAAACAAATGAAATGCAATACAAAAAAAGAAATTAAAAATAGAGCTAAAATATCTCTATATGTGACAGTGGATGGTTGCTGTTGAAATTCAGAATGCCTGGAGTGTTGGTGGCCTTGCAATAAACTATGGAAGCCTAGAAACCATAGTTTATTGCAAGGCCACCAATACTCCACACATTCTGAATTTCAACAGCAACCATCTACTATCACACAAAAAGAGTTGCATTACAATACTATATGGCAGGATGAGAACCCACTGTAGTAACCAGTAAGCCAAACAGCTGAAGAGCAGCTACCTATGTGAGCAATTCAAGCAAAATGGATACCCACAAATCATTTGTCACAAGATGTGTGTGCAACAGGGTGGGGAGAGAAAGGAAGAAACAAGATACAAGACCAACCACATGGCACACCCTGCCATATATCAAAAACATTTCAGAAGCTGTAAAATTTAGCCTACAAAATCTGCAAGTGGACATCACACACCGCCCAGAGGCTACCATACAAGTACAAATTATGCATTGTAAAGATTGCTTGAAAGTGGGATATATTTCCAATGTAATCTGCTGAATCCCCTGCTCCTATGACTATTTAGGACTGATGGGAAAGAAGCTAACCACCAGATTGCAGGAACACAAGCAAGCAGTCAGACGAGGAGACCCAAATTCATTGGTAGCCTCACACTGCAATGAACAAGGACACATATTCAATTTTGCAGCTACTGAGATTGTTGGACGAGCAGGCACAAAAAGAGCCAGGCAAGTGATTGAAGCCTGTGGGAACAGGTCCTTTGTCAGTGAACAAGAGTGCTGATTTACCACCTGCCTATCAAGTACATAGAAGCCAAGTGATGGGCAGCACAAGCAAACAACAGCTAATTTTAAAAGCCATCCAACAATACACCCAAATTAACATCTGAAAGTCCAGTTACCTCTGGAAAAAGCACCTTTGGGACAACCATGACCTGGATGACTGAGAATCTCCATAAACATCTAAAAAACCACTTACAACAGGCACTATAAATACCACGTACAGAGCAGCACACACTTTCTGCTAGAGAGAACTTTCCTGAGAATGGGCTCCAGCATGAATCTGAAAGCTCAGAAGACATAACTGTATTCCCTGTGACCAACCCAGATTGGATCTTGCAACTTTTTTCTTTGTTTTTATATTACATCTATACCTACTGTTATTTGTTGAATCTGTTTTATTTAATTTCTAATTGTTCTTTTGATCTATGGTTTCAAAATTGAATGAATAAAGAAACTGACCCTTTTGTGACCCACTGTTTCTTTCTTGTTCATATTGCATACAATCCAGTCAAGCCCATTGTATGAGCAGTACGTGACTTATGGATTAGCCATTGCCTTAATGATTCCTATTGTACAAATTAAGTACTGTAAAAATGGACTCCTAAATATAAAATATATGAAATGAATTTGATCTCCTTAATACTATCACTTCTGTTCAGCTAATTATACAAGCCAGCTTAGTTTCAATGGCCATCACATTGTCTGATGGCAGTTTATCTCCATGTTTTGCAACTCAGGCAAAACAAAAACAAAGTCGAGTTTTTTGCCTTCTGCAACAGATACACTGGCTAATCAAACCATCATGCTATTTTTTACTCTAATTGATGCCATAGGTCTGCAGGTACAAAGTACAGCAATGAAATAATGAGACTCCTTTAGAATAATCCAGTTCCATTTTATAACGAGGAACACAATGAAAGACATTTGGTGGATGCTCGCCAATTTACAGCCAAAATAAAACACTTGCAGCACTGAATCATTCACAGTATTCATAGCCTAAGAATAATTAATTCAGCAATCTACTCATTTAGAGTTTGGGATAGCATCTGCTCAATCATATTCTACTGTAGTACTGGGGCTGAAGAAATTTCCTGGAATCCATATGCCTTTCCCCCATATGCCTTTCCCCCAAAGCAAAAAAAAAATCTATCCTAACTATTCTAGCTTGAAATTTCTCATGCCTCACCATGGCTTCACACATTACCTTTTTGATGAAGGGCTCTCACATCTGGGGTACAAAACTCCAGAAGACAAATAGAAGGCAACAAAGAGTTTGTTTTCTGCCATCGAGCAGCCCTCTGCATCTGATGATCATCTGGATTTTTGCATCCCAGATATAGTAGCCCTATCTTAGTTGCGTAATGTTATCCTTATGTCATCCTCAACTGATGTGAACTATTCTTGTCATCCATATAAGTACCAGTACATAAACATATTTTTCCAGTGCATCTTCAAGATCAATAAAATTAATAAAGCTGTATTACCCATTGTTTTGGAGGGAAGATCAAATTATCTGTTTGGAGGAGGAGTGATCAAAGGTTGTTTAGAAAGTGCTGGGAGCTATAACTACATTGCTTTCTGAGTTTCTTTCATAACTTTCTCCTCCTTTCTCCTGATATCAGCAGAACCTTCATGCTGTATTCATTTTTAACTGAAAAAGTCATTTTTCTTTACTGAAAGTAAAGAGGGTAAGGTGAAATCAGTAGACATAATTCCTTGCTTTTTATTTGTGTATCTATATCCATAGGTGTGACATTTAATTGAGCATACAAATTACAGCCCTTGAAATTGTGGAAATACTGTTCTGAATAGAATGAATAACTGAGGTGGAAAGGGCTCTAACTATGATTATTATATTGACAACTACAAAACAGGTGAATATTCAAGAAGTTATCACAATGGATACTTGGGAAAAGATCTGGGTGAGGAACGTAAAATTTACGCAAGCTCAAAATTTAAGAGAGAACTTTTATAAAATGTTTTATAGGTGGCATCTAAATCCTAAAAAGCTTGCAAGTATGTATCCGAACTATCAACCTAAATGTTGGAGATGTGGTGGCGAAGATGCAACGTACTTTCATGTATGGTGGACCTGTAAAAAGGTTAAAGCTTTTTGGATTAAAATCTGGTGGAATATGCAGAACATATTTAAGCAAAGGATAAAGTTTTGTCCGCAATTGTTTTTATTGGGCATAATTACGGATACTACTGTTGTGGACACTAAGTTGATGTTGAACTTAATTACGGCAGCAAGACTTTTAGTAGGTCAATATTGGAAGAAGGAGGAACTGCCGACTATAGAAGAATGGACTTTAAAAGTTTCTGACCTGGCGGAAATGGCAAAGATATCGGCTTATTTGAAAGACCATTTGCAACAACGTTATATTACGGAGTGGAAAAAGTGGATTGATTACATCCAGAACAAATATGGGACTAAAAAGTTTCATTTAGCATTTGCATAAATTTTGATGTGATATTAGTATTGCTTGTAGTCAGTTTATATGAGCTAGAGTGCGATAGACTTAATAGCTTATTGTTGTTAGCATATGATTGTTTATGATTGCTTTTACTTTTATACCTTGTATTTAGCTCTGGGAAGTCGGGGAGGGGGAGGGGGGAAGGGGAGGGTGGAGGGCTAGGAAGGGTTGGGTAGGGGGTGGGGGGGAGGGGTTGTTAAAGATAAAATGTATTGAAAAACTTTTCAATAAAAAAACAGGTGCAGTTGAGCTTTATTTTACTCTGCTAATGGTTACACTTAATAATAAGTGTCATGCTCTCTTCAAGACCAAATTGAGTAGAATGAACATATAATTTGTAGAAGGGAACAATAAACTTGAGTCACTTTTTATATTCCTTAAAAAACACAGTTGGGTGCTTGTGTAATTATACCTTTGGCAGGAAAGTGCATCATGTAAGTATTAATAGTGACTAATAACCTTTAAACTCTAACAGTAGGAATGCTGGATGTAAAAACACTATATAAACAACTTTTCAAATGCTGTATTCAGCACTATATCCTCACATGTTTGTCCCAAACAGCTGCATTTGGACAAACCTCATAGTGAAGAATTAAATAAAATAATGTACAACAACAATAACAATATTCCTTTTTCCAGCAATTCTGTTGCCTTTTCACAGAAATAATATGTAACTGGGAAAAATGTAAATCAAATTACACAGTAGCAATTGAATATATACAAACCAACTCCACATATCACCCAAAGTGATGTTTATTAGCAGAGCTGTATTGAATAAATCATAGTTGCTGGATTCATCAAATACACTAAATCATGGTTTCCAAACCACAGTGGTTTGTATAATAAGAGATTATGAAAATACAGAGATTCATACCTGCAGGATCTGTTACATAGTTGCAGATTTCAACTACTGGTAATTTTAGCATTATACTCAATTCAAAGTAAATTGGATCAAATTTAGTTTTTAAAAAATTAAGAGCAGTGCAATTTACTCAGGGCATTTTATCCAGTGAAATATTTTAACTTTCTCCAATGAAAATCTTGTAGGAAGATTATCTGAAGCAGGATGCAAAAGAGATATACAAAGTGTTAAACTCTTCTCAAAATTATTCCAAAGTAATTTAAAAAATAGTAATAGTAAAATAGTAAGATGCTTACAAGTTTGCCTCTTCTATTCATTGTTTCATTATTAATTTCTTTCTTTGGCTATTGTCTACATATACACATTAACACCACATATTGCAACAGAAATGAATATGAAAAAAGAAAAGACAATCAAGAAATTACAAAAAAAGGAGGGGAAATAAAAATACTATTTATAGTGAAAATGTTTTTCACTCAACTATGGGAAAACTATGTAACAAACATAAACTGGAGTATATTTTAAGGGCCAATCTGTGGCTGTGTTGCGTTGTATATGATTCAGATTGGATCCAAAGGAGGAAAATGCCCCTTTTTCCAAGATCTTAGAGCTCCAATAATTTTTATTACACTTTAAATGATATTCTTATTTTCAAACTATATGTGTACAAATTCTTTATTTTTATTTTTATTTTCTAATTTTATCTACATGCACTATTTTTCCTGCCCCCAGTTTTCACCTGAATAATCTTAGATTATTTCCTGAGGGGTTGTGGCATGACATTAAGATCCCGCATTTGTTAAAGTTGTTGCACAATCAATAATCATGCCAACATCACATCTATTTCACTTCTGCAGTTTGGTATTAAAGTTCAGCATCTGCAGTACTGACCAGCCATTATTTCAGAACGCTCAAATAATATCAGAACAGAAGTTTGTTTCTCTGAAGAGTTTCCTGTTTGTGGTACAGAGTACTTTAAAAGAAGGAGGAATTCAGCCGTAGAAGGAAATTCTGTAAGCCACTATTAGTTGATCAATGCGCTTTTTCTAACCAAAATAAAAAGCTTTTTATCCTTAATTTTTCCAAATTAATTATTCTACAATTAGAACCTCTCTAGCTATAGTTACTAAACAACAACAAAAATAGCAGGTATAATGGCAAGATTGGTAATTGCATAATTAATAGCTTTATTTTCTTAATATCTTAGTATTTTGTAGAATACTTTGGATCTTTTTTCATTTGCTATTATTAGCAGAAGGGACATATTTCTTCCTATACCATTACTGAACAACTAGATGGGTTATCTAATTACCTACTGCAGCTTAATTCCATCTCTTGTCTCACTACTATAACAAGCACAGAAGCCCTAGATTCAATCCTTTCATAGGATCTTCTATTTTTGTATTACCTGAACAGTTTAATAAACAAACAAGGGATAAGTATGAACTGACCATATGCATGGGATCAAATCCCCTGGGGCTTTCTCTCACAAGAACTGATTGCTATATATTCATATGCCAACTATTTCCAAAACACAGCAGCTGTCTTCACCCCATACAAGAACTGTCCAGAATGGATTCCACAAAATTACTAAAATTTGATATTCTCAATGCCGTATATGCTTGCATCTTGTCCTGCACAGTCAATGAATCTTAATTTTCTTGCTTAGAATAGAAGGAATACTTAACCTGAGACTCTTGCCTGTTTTATATCTGGCACAGAAAAAGATTATTTTGGCCATTTCAAGGTCCCAATTCATCAAAAGCATCTCATAAATGACAACTCTGTGTTGGGATTGTTATACTGAACTATACAGGTCAAAAGCTATACACTGTTAGCCTTCTGACTTAGCAATTCACAAAAATCAGGAGAGGGAAAACAGAGAGAGAGAGAGAGAGAGAGAGAGAGAGAGAGAGAGTTTATTTTGGAGATTTAATGGCTAATAATACCACTTTTTTGGAGTAGTACCATAAAATTATATATCAATGGAAAGATAATTTAATCAAGAGTGTAATGCAACAAAGTTTGTTCAATTATCTGTATTGTATTCTATGAAACGTTATAGCTTCGCACTCTAGAAGAGTCTCAAAGTCTAGATTCTCTAAGCAGAAATTCAGAGTTCTGCTAGTCCATAATATAAACATATCAGATATAAATATAAAAATGTGTCATCTGTGTATTTTTCAAAAATAAATGCCTGTCATACTGGAAATATAGAGAACACAGATGAATGTTTTCCAGCAAATATAAGTATATTATTTTCATAGAGACACTGAATTTTCAAGTTTCCCTCTTTATCAATAGTGACTAAATAAAACATATTTATAATTGTTCTAAATAACATTTCCTTTCAAAACCCCATGTTGTTCAATTAAAAGTACTTTTTTACCTTCATTAGCTATGTAAGTTGAGCAGCATGAAAGATTTCTCTCTTTTTTTAATTCCCAATATCCCAGATGTGATTATTTCAATTTGTTACAATAGCCAATAGTGACAGGTAGATGTGAGAACTATATGATTATTTTCTTTACTCTGGCCTTAGCTATCAAATCAAAATAATTCTTAAACGTGATTCTATTTCTCTTTTTGAATCTTCTTGTAATAAAAATATACAGGAAATACTTAATATACAGTACATGCATGCATGTATGTAATAAAAAATAAAAGCCTTTCAGAGAGAAGTCAGATGTGAACCTATTGAAAAACAGGAGCTAGCCCAACCTTGGTTTTTCTTTCAGTTCAGAAAAATATAATTGTAAGGAAAACTAAGGCAAAAAATCCCAGTGAGTCTAACTAAATAACCAGTGATTATTTTAAAGTATTATTTAATTGCAGAAAGATTGATGAAATTATCTTTGTTATTCAGTATTAATCCATCTATACAAAGCTTTTGAGCAGAAATGTTAACCTTTCGGCTGGTGAATTCAACATTAAAGAAACTCTACAGCCTTGAGGTGCCATAAGAGATAATTTTTTATTGAATACACATCCCGGTACTGAAGAAGTAATATCAATTCTAAGTTTCCCACATGAAGTTCCAGTTAGTTACCAGTAGCTTTTCATAACCCCAACCCGCCATGTGTTCACGTTGGCCAATCACATTCTTTCTGTTTGTTATGGGAATGGTCCACTTCTCTGCCAGATACCTGCTTTGGATGACCTTGGTTCTCATAGTCCCTGGACGGCTTCCTGAAACTCCCGTTTCTTTCTCAATCTCCCCCCCCCCGTTTCCATGGCAAGTTGAGAAGCTATAGAGGTTAGCAAGCATCTTAGAAATTCAGCCTTGATAAGATTAGCCAATTCAGTACAGTAACTCCCTGGAGTAAATGTCTGTGGAGCTTCTCAGTTATCCAGGTCATGGTTGTCCCAAAGGTTCTTTTTCAAGAGGCAACTGGACTTTCTTGTTTATCTTTGAAGACATTTGCTTCCCAGCACTGAAGAAGCTTCTTGGATGAGAAACAAAACATCTTCAAAGAAAAACAAGAAAGTCCAATTGCCTCTTGAAAAAGCACCTTTGGGAGATCTCTGGAGTGAAGCATCATTTGGCAGTCTATTGTAATCCATGGGGGAAGAATTCTTTAAAAATACAATTCATAAAAATGTATTCATTCCAAGTCAGATATATGGACTGTATTGTTTCTTCTAATTTGGTAACTGTGCTGTGACCATTGTCTATATTGCTACTTTCTTGTGAAAAAGAACATTAAAATAATATATTATTCCCTTACCAATACTCCATTCTATTACTTCTAGCATCAATTCAGTAATAATGAAAATAGAAAGAAAGATACATTGTAGACAGACCAAATATCATCAGTAATATCCTACAGCACAGAAGGACAGGAGATAGATTTCTAGGTGATTTATAGTTCCTGCTGACATTTTCAAAGATTAAGTATCTATTAAGGTGCAGCACTCTTGACTAAATAGATTAATTGTTATGACTTTCTTTTTTGATAGTCTATTCACTTTAACATTAATGAGTATATTTCATAAGCTGTGCACATCTTTCCCCATAAACAAATTCTCAAGAGCCCAATTTAGAAATATATGTCTCATGATGGCTTAAAATAAACTCAGCTTACTAATGTATTTCCTTTGTAATAAATAGAATGATGCTCTTTCAGTTTGTGAATTGGCAAATATTCATTGTACTTATAGTATACTGTATTTTCCCTCGTGTCTATTTAATCAAGTGTAGTCTTCCTGATATATTGTCTGCAACTTTCAAAATATCCAGTCAAAGTGATTGGGTATTATATACAAACAACAATAATTTTTTTAATGATGACTCGGCCTTTTATATTTGACAAAATATATCTAAGTGATATTGTCTGTATTATGACATCATAACATTTGGTTGACTAGGTGAGAATATAAAGATGGCAGCATATTCCTATGAATGTTTCAAAGACAATTCATGCTAATTATGCAGTTATGAGATAAACAATTCATCTCATTTTACTAAAAACTCAGTTTGACACTAGTTTTCATGGTGCATTCTAGAGATTGCAGAAACTGGGCTAGGAAACAACATATCTATAACTAAGGTAATATTAATTACATTTAAACTTTTATTATATTTTATCCTGGACCTGTTGCTTATTAGACTTTAATTCTGGCATATCGCTTTAAGTCTAAGTGCCACCTTGCCATAAAATATTCAACATCTCCTAAATATTCAACTATTCGCATGACCAAATATAATAATCCCAGCATGAATACTGGGAGATGAATTCCTATATCTTGAGGACTTCAAATTAGAAAAGGTGGGGTAATTCAATTAAAGATCAGTTATGTACTGTCTCTACAGAAGTAGTCCTTGAATTACAATAATAATTGCAATTGGAATTTCCAACACTAAGGTGATATGATCATAAAGCATAGTATCATGTGACCCATCACTTAATTATGACAATCTTGGCAATCCCATTACTGTCATTAAGTGAGAATCACATGAGTGATTAAGTGAAGAGCTCATAGCATTGTGGCTTACAATTTCCTGCTGGCTTCCAAAAAAGCAAAATCAGTGGTAAAGCCAGCAGAAAGTTACAAGTCACAATCATGGCAAGCCTAAGTAGCTCACAAGCAGGTTGGGAAGTGCCACCGCACGCAAATAAGTGCTACAAAATGCAGTAGGCACATATATGGTGAGATGAGCAAGCAGGAAGTAACAGACAGACAGAAAGCAGAACTGCTTAACTCATTCTTTGCATCAGTCTTCACGCAAAAAGAAACTATAGCCCAACCTACCAAAAATGTAAGTGTAAAAGACAGACTAGAAATAAAAAATTAAAATAAGCAAGAAAATGGTAAGAGAACACTTGTTTGACATTGATGAATATAAATCACTGGGACCTGGTGGATTACATCCCAGAGTTCTGAAGAAGCTGGCAGATATTATCTCAGAACCACTGTGCTGAGTACATATCTTTAAAAATATCCTGAAGCACTGGGGAACTACTAGAGGATTGAAAAAGAATGACTAAATTAATGGACCAGTAAAATGCTGTAGACATAGTATATTTGGACTTCAGCAAGGCATTCAACGAAGTAGACCACAACCTACTTCTTGGTAAACTAGAAAAATGTGGGATAGATAGCATCACCACCAGATGGATTTGTAACTGGCTGACAAACCATACTCAACTGTAGTCCTCAATGATACTATATCTGCATGGAGGGAAGTGAGCAGTGGAATACCACAAGGTTTCGTCTCAGGCCCACTACTCTTCAATATCTACATAAATGACATAGATGAGGGAATAGAAGGGGAACTCATCAAATTTGCAGATGACACTAAGCTGGCAGGAATAGCCAACACCCCAGAAGACAAGCTCAGGATCCAAAAAGATCTTGACAGACTTGAACAATGGGCCCTATCCAACAACATGAAATTTAATGTGGAGAAAAGCAAGATTTTACACCTGGGCAGGAAAAACCAAAGGTACAAGTACATATTAGGCAAAATCTGGCTCAAAAATAGTAACTGTGAGAGGGACCTTGGAGTCCTAATAGACGATCACTTGAAATGACCCAGCAGTGTGCAGCAGCAACCAAAAAAAACCTAATAAAATCCTTGGTTGTATAAACAGAAGCATAGAATCAAAATCACATGAAGTATTAGTACTGCTTTATAAATCCTTAGTAAGACCAGACCTGGAATACTGCATCCAGTTTTTGTCACCACATTACAAAAAAAGATGTTGAGACTTTGGAAAAAGTGCAAAGAGGAACTAAAATGATTAAGGGCCTTGAGACAAAACATATGAAGAATGGTTGCAGGAACTGGGTATGGCCAGTCTAGAGAAAAGAAGGACTACGACTGACATGATAGGAGTATTGCAATACATGAGGGGCTGCCACAAAGAAGAGGGGGTCAACTTATTTTCCAAAGCACCAGAAGGCAAGACAAGAAACAAAGGATGTAAACTGATCAAAGGGACAATCAACCTGGAATTAAGGAGAAGCTTCCTAACAATGAGGACAATCATCAAGAGCCTTGGTGGAGCAGTGGGCTAATGCCTCCTTAAGTAACACCAGCTGCCTGCAATTAGTGCAGGTTCGCATCCCACCAGGCTCAAGGTTGACTCAGCCTTCCATCCTTCCGAGGTAGGTAAAATGAGGACCCAGATTGTTGGGGGCAATAAGCTGACTTTGTAATAATGCCGCTTGGGGTGTGTGTGAAAGCCCTAATAAGCAGGCATATACATAGAATGAAGGCTACTGCTAAGCTTGTAAGCCGCCCTGAGTCTTCGGAGAAGGGCGGGATATAAATGCAATTAAAATAAAATAAATAAAATAAAATAACCAATGAAACAGCTCAGAAGTTGTGGGGGCTTCATAACTGGAGGTTTTTAAGAAAAGATTGGACGGCTACCTATCTGAAAGGGTATAGGGTTTCCTGATTGGGCAAGGGGTTGGACTAGAAGACCTCCAAAGTCCCCTCCAGCTCTATTCTGATTGAAAATTGAGTGCAGATGGACACACAAGTGGGTGGGCACACAAATGAATGCTAAGGGTGGACACAAGTGCAGGTGGAAACTGCAGAGCACAAGATTCCCCCTGCCACTGAAGGATTCCTCTAGAGAAAAATTTGTAGCAGCAGCAGGAGTGACTTCTTTGAGTGACTTGTAATCTCCTGCCAGCTTCCCTATTAACACTACTTGTGGGAAGTCAGCAGGGAAATTTTCAAATGGCAATCATGTGATCACAGGATGCTGCAATTGTCATAACTGTATGCCCAAATTGAAATCATCTAATCATGGGGACACTGCAAAGGCCATAATTTTAAGGACAGTTGTTTATCTACTATAGGAGAAATAGCAGCTTGGGAGTGGAGCTAAAAGAGGGATCAGCCTAGAATCCCATAGCCACAAGTCCAGCCTCTACTGAATTATCTAACTCCAAGCAGGTACTGTTAGTTGAGAAGATTTTCATCCATAGGCATGATAAATCATATAAAGCGATAAATCAGTTTCATCAAACCTTTATGCGTAGACCTAATTTTTACACCTGACATGTCCATTATTCAGCTCTGTCATAACTTTGAAAGGTCACTGAACAAATAGATATAACCCTAGGACAGTGGTGACAAACCTATGGCACGAGTGCCAAAGGTGGCACTCGGAGCCCTCTCTATGGGCATGCATGCCATCGCCCCAGCCCTGCCTCCCCCCACAGCCCCCTCCTCACCAGCAGCCCCCCCTGGAGGAGAGTCACCCCTGGGTATGGCCCGCGCAGAGCAGCGCAGCCAAGCACATGGCAGCTGGGCAGCAGATGATGCTGTGGGGTGCAGGCAGAGGGCGTGGCCACCATGGCTCTGCAGGGCCACCTGGGCGATCTCTGGCAGGTGGTGGATGGCCCTGAGGGTGGGCGGGGTGAATATGGGGGTGGATGGGTGGGTGGGGTGGGGGTGGGGTGGTTTGGGGGCACTCGGTCTCTAAAAGGTTCGCCATCACTGCCCTAGGACAACCCAAATACTACTTGAAAGTGTTTCTTTACATAAAGTGATAATGCATAATATAGTTTATACAAGCTTGCTCCAGATATATGTATATATAATTTTTTTATTATGGTCACAGACCAGCATTATAAATAAAAACATTAAAACAACAATAACAGTAAAAACTAAAAAAGACAGAATAATATATTGGGATTAGTGGTGGATTATCAGTAGGTAGTTAGAGTCTGCCTAATTTTACATACAGCAAAACAGAATTAGCCACATTCAAATATTGTCACTTATTTTGTGAGATCCAAATCAACATGGAAGGTATATTAATATTTTAAATAAATTTAAGAAGAATGTTTGGAATTGGGCCACACTAGTGGCTGGTTAGACACGGGAGCGCACAGCTCATCTTGCACAGGTGGTAGGCCAGTGGGCACGCATGTACACTGGCCTGCCACTTGTGCAATCCAGTTCCCGTCTCCCCCCACCCCCAGTTGGGCCGCCAAGCTGCAAAGGTTGAGGGCCGCTGAGCTAGGAAAGCTGAACCAATAAGATTGTAGAAAAGTTTGAAATTCCACATTTATAGGTTTATTATTTGAGTTGAAATATTATTTGAATAATATTTGAAAATAAGTATAACAACTAAGTTCTAAAGAGACCAATACAAAATACTTCCCTTGATTATTCTCTCTGGTGAAAGAGGAGGCTGAAGGTCCCCCAAAGTAAATACTTTGCCTCTCTGAGTCCCATTCAGTACATTTGTACTAGACTCGAGGAATGTCTGCTTCATTATAACCTGACAAAAATCCTTATTAGGCACGTTGTGTCTATTATTATGATTAGACCACATTAAAATGCAATCTGTAATTTGAAGAAGCATTCTTGGGAATTTGAAAACTTTTTTATAATGTTTGATGTGTCTTCTAGTCTCTGTAAAGAGACTAGACTACTCACAAAGACCAATTGCCTGAGTATGTAATTTCACAATTTCTCTTTTTTACAGAGGGACTGGAGGCTGGCTAGAATTAGTTGTTTCATCTCCAATCACCACCACAGTGCCATTCCTTCTCATTCAGGAACACTGGAAGCCACTATAAAGAGAGTCCTTGACTTACAAGAGTTCATTTAGTGACGGTTCAAAGTTACAATGGTACTGACAAAAGTGACTTATGACTTATGACAGCATCTCCATAACCACAATCAAATTCAGACTGACTCATATTTATGACAGTTGTAGTGTTCCAGGATTATGTGATCACCTTTTGTGACCATCTGACAAGCAAAGTCAATGGGGAAGCCAGATTCATGTAACAGCCATGTCACTAATTGAACAACTACAGTGATTCTCTTAACAACTGTGCCATGAAAGGTCATAAAATGGGGAAAGCTCACTTAACAACTGTCTAGCTTAGCAGCAAAAATTTGGGGCTCAGTTGTGATATAAGTTGAGGACTACCTGTACTTTATTTCTCATAGTGCAAAAATCATTTAACAGATTTTGTCATGTCCCCTAGCTTAGGACCCACTTAAGCCTTAAAAAAGATTTTCAAGTATAATAATCCCCAATTTAGAGGCAATCTTTGTCATCTATTTTGTATGTTCCCAGTTCAAGGATGCAGCCCTTTCATTATCTCAGAGACTAACTTAGAAGCAATTTTCCAGCCATGTACAGTCAGAAATTACAAGGATTATTTAAATCTATGATCAATAGCAAGTAGAGTTGCTTTCCTACTTAAAGCTTTACCTGGCCTTTCTAAACTAAATATTAGTAGATCACAGAAAAGTGCTACAGCTCTTTTCAGGGTTAACCTAATAGGTAAAGGTTCTGCAGTGTACAATATTCTTATACTGTCAAAACCTAGATTGCTATGTACATCCCACACTTTCTATTAGTAATCACTTCCTAACTGACTTTCTTGTAATCTCAACCAAGCCATGGCAGCAGTTTTTGCTGTCTGCATGATTCTTCCTTTGGAAACAAATTAACAACTGATAATGACATTAAAATTCTACGTAATAAAATAACTTTTTTTTAATCCCATTTATATCCCGCCCTTCTCCGAAGACTCAGGGCGGCTTACAATTTAAAGCACAAATTAATGTGCTTAGCAATAGCCTTCATTCTATGTATATGCCTGCTTATTAGGGCTTTCCCCCCCCAGCAGCATTATTGCAAAGTCAGCTTAATTGCCCCCAACAATCTGGGTCCTCATTTTACCTACCTCGGAAGGATGGAAGGCTGAGTCAACCTTGAGCCTGGTGGGATGTGAACCTGTACTAATTGCAGGCAGCTGGTGTTACTTAAGGAGGCATTAGCCCACTGCTCCACCAAGGCTCACTTTAATCTCAATAGAGGAAAACTAGGTAAATCTGGAAAACAAAAGGGATCTGATTTTGAAATCACAATTTAAAATACCAGTTCATTAAAGGGAGGATGTGGAAATGACCAGCTTTTGAGTTGTTTAATTGTGTAAAAAAGGGAGTGCATGCTCATATGGAAGTCTTCTTGGAAACAGAAGATAGCAGGCTAAACCTTCCCTTCTGCTATCCACTCTACAAAACACCATATACAGTAAGGAACCTGCGTACACATATATGTCTGCAGACTGACTATTTTGTAGATTCCAGGAGGGCCAAGGATCCTGACAATATGCAACTTGCAATAATAGAGTAGGCTTTTCAGTCTGAAGCTTTGGGATCATTACAAACATAAATAATCTAATACAGCTGGTCCCCATCAGGGTGAGAGATAATACAAAAAAATGCTGGGGTGGGAATCCAACTTTCTTTGGCAATGAATAGGGTTGAAAACACCTAAATTGAATTTAATTCACAATTTAATTCTGAGCTTAATTCTGTCACACCAAAATAAGCAACTCTGAGGCTATATGAAAATCAAATTTCACTAGAGAAGAATTTGTCTTCTTTGAAATTGAAGTACCATAGGGAATTTCAATTAATATTATTTCTTCTGTCATCATGCTGAAAGGAGATGAAAAGTTGCACCATCCTGACTTTCTACTCATTAGTGCTCTTGAAAATAGATCAGCCTTTTCCTGTATTGCATCTTGGTAATATACAGTAATTTCTCCCACTCACTTTGATAGGGTCAGATCACTTCAAAGAAAATTTTACCTGATTATCTGCTGCAATTGGACATATTTGAAGCTGGAAGCCAGTCAGGGAAATGAGATCAAGTGAACAATACGAGAACAGAGAATCATCTCAAAGTCTATGTTTCCCTTATTCTCTCTATCATTATACTTTTGGATATGAATGTATATATACACAAATACAAGATTATACTCACAGGCACTGCGACTCTGGCGGGGAGAAGGCAAAACTAGCCCAGGGACTCTTCCTTCGCTTTCCGAACACTTCAGCACGTCGGACAGCTCCTGGAACGCTTCAGCCGCGGCTGGACCAGGCCTGCCGCTCCCTTCCCAGGCGCCGGAAACAGGTGGGAGTTTGCGAACAGGCACTTCTACAGTTGCGGCCGTCGTTGCTTTGGTCCTGCTTTTAAAGGTTCGCGGCTTTCTGGAGGCAACCCGTGGAGGAGCTGCCGGCTCCGAGGTCAGCTGCACCACTGTGTTGCGCGAGCGGGTGAGCGCTGAGGTGACGGAACCCATGGCCGTGCGGGGAGATTTGGCTCAGTCAGAGAACTTCGCTCGAGGCCAGATCAAGCACTTCGTCCGCCCTCACTCCGGAACTCCGCCTTTCCCCGCCCTTGCCAGGCTCTGGGAACTCAACTTTCTCTGTTTCAGACCGCAACCTCAGGCCCCCGCGCTTTCTTTTTTTCATGCTGATTGGCTCCTTTTGACTCTCGGAGACAAAAAAAATCTAAAGCGAGCAGCATCCTGGAGTTTGCCGTCCCACCGTTGGTGACAGGCAATGGAGTTTCTCGAAGCCTCTCATCGCTTAGCTTTTTCTGTACTTATATTTACTAGTCATATGGAACAGTGGTAAATATTTTCTTTTTGGTGACTTGATGTGTTGTGGAAAAGGAAATCCAGAGAGTCGGGAAACAGATTAGTTTGCTAACCAGGTTATTTGTGCAAAAACAATTATTCTATTAAATCAAAGCTAAAGAAATTCATAGAGCCACTTTGATGTAGTGATTAAGGCACACCAGGGTAGAAACTGGGAAACATGAGTTCTAGTCCTGCCTTGGGCACAAAACCAGTTGGGTGACCTTGGACCAGTCACTCCCTCCCAGCCCTGGAAAGAAGGCAATAGCAAATCACTTCTGAAAAACCTTACCAAGAAAACCAGGGATTTTTTGAGGCACTCTCTAAGAGTTAGACACAATGGAAAAGAAGAAGAAAAAATTGCAATAGTGCCTTGGAGATAAGGGTGGGAAATTATTATTACCTTTATTCATGCTGAGCACAAGAACTGAAAAGAAAGTTTATCTTATTCCAAATAAAATTAAAAGTCTATTTAGGTTGTGTCACTCTTGCAGTAATCCTTTATGGTATGACAAGGCTCCAGATTCAGCCAATCCTTACATGATGCCCTTCAATGTCTATCATCCATAGACACCAAGGATACACTACTTAGAAAAATGAGAGATGTAATCTTGTCTGGACAGGGAACCTAAGAGGTTGAGGCTTAGTTAGCACTTGGCTAGAGACCAGCAGCAAATTCCATGGGTGTAGTCTAGATCAGGAAGATGAAAAACATCCCAGAAAAAGCAAAACTGCATAGATGAGCCCATGAAGCCTCAAGAATTGAGACCAGCTAAAAGATAGTATTTTTCCAGCTGGAAATCATCAAATTGAAGAAAGCTGTATTTATTGATTGGTTTAAATGTATTTAGATTTGATAATCTTAATCCTTTTGCTTTCCTCAAACACACCATCCATCATCTAGGGATCAAAAGTTCTTTACTTATCTTGATTTATTTACATGCTTGAAAAGAAACAATATTCTTTTCCTTCTAGAGTAATCTAATATCTTAAAATGTGAAAATACCTCAGGTTGATCTCAACTTCTAGTAATTGTTCCTGTGCAGTTTTTGTGGCATTTGTAGATTTGCCCTTATCTCCTTCAGAGATTGTTATTTGTTTGATTTTGTAATTTAGCCAGTTGTCCTGGAATTCACAGGTACTGTCTCATCTCACCACTAACCAATCCTATATGGCAGTGGTGGTGAAACTTTTTGAGACCAAATGCCCAAACTGCAACCCAAAACACACTTATGCATTGCTGGGCGCTGGGGGCATGGCCACTGAGTGGGAGTGACCACCGAGTGGGTGTGACCACTGAGTGGGCATGGCTATGGTAGTCATGGCAGCATGGTTGGGCATAGCTGGGGTGGGCGTGGCCACCTCAATGTCGCTCCTGGGGAGGGATACCTGTGGGGGCAGGGCAGGATTGGAGGAGATCCAGGGCTTCTCTGGCGAGTGGGGCAGTGGGTAGGAGGCTTGTCCTGCAGGGTGAGGTGAGGCGAGGGAGGGGGCAGGGCAAGGGTGCCATTGCCATGGGGCAAGGTGAGGCAGAGGTTGGGGCTGGTTGCAGACAAAGGGTGGCTCTGGTGAGGAGAAGGAAGAGGCTTTAAGCAAACTTAGCAACTGGAGTGGGGATTCCCCCCCAAAACAAATGTGCTTCGCGGGTAACCTCAAAGCACGAAAGAAGAGACCAAAACCTGCTGCAACCACCCAGCAGATGGGAAGGGAATAAACACCAAACAGCCCCCCCAATCCTCAACAGAAATGCTCACAACGAAACCCTCGGACAGGGACAGGGAGAAGAGCGTGGGCAGGCAAGCAGGAATGCTTGGCAGGCAACTTCTCCACGGGCCCCGAACGAGGTAAAAGGGGCCAGATCCCCTGCTCTCGCTGGCTGGCTAGCTGCCTTGCTTAACAGAGCCTGCCCGGGATGCTGCCACTGCACACACAACACTTGGCAGGCAACTTCTCCCCGGCCCCGCACAAGGTAAAAGGGGCCAGATCCCCTGTTCTCGCTGGCTGCCTGGCTTACCAGATCCTGCCCGGGTGGCCGCTGCCTCCGGCACCGCTGCCGCACACATGGCTTGGCAGGCAACTTCTCCCCAGCCCCTGGATGAGGTAAAAGGGGCCAGATCCCGATCCCCCCACCCAACCCTGCTCTCGCTGGCTGGCTGGCTCGAGGCCGTTCTCCAGAAACCGACAATTTGCTGTAACGCGCATGGTGAGAAATGGCCGGTTTTAAATGGCTGGAGGCAAAGATCCGTGCCATGCTCCTCGGCCCTGGATGCAAACTCCAGAGGCTTCGAAAAGGCCTCTGCAAGCTGGATCGGCCATGGGAGCGGAGTGAAATCACTGTGCAGCCCTAGATCCATGCGGCAGAGGCCTTTTCAAAGCGGCAGTGCCGGCAGGGTGATCCGTGCGCAGGATGCGGGGTGGGAAACTCCAGCAGCGGTGGCAGGGGGATCCATGGAGAGGACATGGCAATCTGTGCAGTGGCTCCCATTCCCCACCCCCACCCCATGCACGGATCGCCCTGCCACTGCCAGTGTGGCAGAAGCCTTTTTGAAGCCTCTGGAGTTACATCCATGGCTGTTGGGCAATTTTACGATGCTCCAGTGGCCCGATCCAGGCATTGGAGGCCTGAAAAATGCTTCTGCCACCCAGATCTAGGGCTGCAGAGCAATTTCTCTTTTTCCCCCCCAGCAGATTTGGAGGGAAGCGAGCAGCCGCTACGCACCTGAAACCGGCCCTCTGCCACAACATGCCAGGCAGGTGTTCTCCCCTGGAGGGAGGCAAGCGGCTGCTATGCGCCCGAAACCGGCCCTCTGCTGCAATGCACGAGGTGGCCTTTCGCCTCCAGCCGGAGCCAAACTGCCACACTAGGCCGAACCGGACATTTGCCGTGATGCGCAAGGCAGCTGTTTGCCTTCGGTCGGAGGCAAACAGCCGCCTCGCAGCAAATGTTTGGTTTTGGCATGGCATGGATCTTTGCATCCCACCAGAGGCAAACAGCCAGCAAATGGGGTGGATTTTTGCCTCTGGCTGGAAATAAATAACCAGGAAGTGGCGTGGATCTTTTCCTCCTCTCGGCCCCAGCCCTGACCTTTTGGGAGAGCAGAACCTCCTTCAGCCCCCGTAACCCAGGTGGCCAGCTTGATCTGACCAGGGGCGGGGTGGTCACAGCCGGCCTTTGACTCCTGATGGCCCACAGCATGGTGAATAGCAGCCTGCCATGGCGGGAGGAGGGAAGATTGGTGCCCCATCAGTCCCCTGAGCCCTGGCTGAGCCATCGCAAGGATTGCTGTGCCGCTGCCGCCATTCCCCTCTGTACAGATTCTCCTGCCACTGCCGCAGTTTCCCCCCGTATGGATTCTCCTGCCGCCACCACCGTTTTCACCCCCGCATGGATCACCCTGCCGCCACTTGGAAAAGGCCTCTGCCCCACAGATCTAGGGCTGCACAGCGATTTTGTGGCCCTCCCCTATGGCCGATCCAGGCGGCAGAGGCCTTTTTGAAGCCTCTGAAGCTCGCATCCATGGCTGTGGGATGATTTTGTGGTGCCTCAGTGGCCTGGATTGGCAGTGGGGAGGGCGCAAAATCATTGTGCAGCCCTAGATCCGTGGGACTTTTGCAGGCCTCTGGAGCCCAGATTGGGCCACTGGCGCACTGCACAATTGCCCCTTGGCAATGGATGTGAGCTCCAGAGGCTTTGAAAAGGCGACTGCCTGGATGAGAGCTCCAGAGCCTTCAAAAAGGCCTCTGCCACCCTGATCGGTCATGGGTGGGGGGAAATCGTTCCAGAGGCTTACCTGACTCATGCTGTAGCTGCCTCCACCATCCAGCCCAGATCCGCTCAGCTCTTGGAGCTGCTCCCTGATTCTCAGTGCAGAGAGAAAGAGAGCAAGAGCGCAGGAGCATGTGCAGAGGGGGCGGGGCAGCCTGGCCCCGCCTCCCTCTTGGGTGATGGTGTGAGTGCCCACAGGGACGGCTCCACGTACCGCCTGTGGCATGCGTGCCATAGGTTCACCATCCCTGCTATATGGCTTTTAAGAGCAACCAATGTCAGCTAGAAGCTGCTACATGCCGTATTTATTTACAGTTTGAGCAAGAAAACCAAAATTTGGGGGGGGGGGGAAACTGGTTGGGAGGATGGAAACCTGAAAATAAAAGTCTTTTTGATAATCAAGGGGAGATGAATTTATATAAACAACAGGGAAGTTATCTTGGTGAAGTATAACTGACAGTACTGTACCATTTTCTATATGCTAATGCATCTGGAAAACATTAGGCTAGCTAGGAGGAGATGACATAATGGGGATCACAGTTAGGAATTTTCAGAATCCCTAACATTACAAATAGCATTGTGAAAAACCCATTTTTCTTAATGGGTTTCCATAATAAGAAATGAGAAGGAAGAGGATTTCCTCTAGCTCTCTTCCCAAGATCTGTTGTTAGAGGAGACACATCCCAAACATGAAAGAGTGATGAGCCAAAATAGTCAATATTTCAAAGGGATCAATACTTTTCATTCAACATTATCAGACTGCTGTCCAGGGGAAGGTAGCATAGGAGCAAGCTTTTGGTCCTTTGGCATTCTCTTATCCTGGATCAGAATTGAGAAGGTGTTCTTTCCTTTTTGGTAAACTGAAAGCAGGTAAATCCATCCTCTTTACAGAACCTCTGGAAGCTAGGTTTAAATAATGTTGGCTATTATTTTGGCCCCAGAAGTTACAATTTTATGTTTTTAAATACTGTATTAGGGAGTAATTTGGCTCACAATGTTTATGTTGATTTCATGGTTAAAAGATTCTATTGATATTTTATTGTTGTGAATTTAAGGCAAAGAAAGTGGCACACAAATAATATAAAATAAATAAAATCCTCATAATTACTTCAATATTTAGGGTTTCTTTACTTACAGTCATTTAATAAGCTATGAACCACGATAGATAAAAAACTATATTAAGGATTGCATCTTGTTCATAACCAAGTTGCAAGCATCATAAATGAGTTAGCAGTAGCAACTCATTTATTTCTCCATTATATTCCTATAAATGATCATATGTTGCTAGGCCTTTTATAGGTAAAGATTATCCAAAAATGGGGAATCTAGTAGGAGCTAGCATGTTATTGTTTAGTATAATGCTGATTAATAATTAGTAAAAAATTTCCTGTTCCTACAACAAAGAAAAGAGAGAGAGAGAATATCTTCATGTTTCCCACATTAATGTTTGTCTTTCTGCATTATTTCAATCTCTGCAGAGGAGAATATTTGTGAGATTTTAAGGCTACTAAGAATGTTTTCCCAGCCTCCCATAGAAATTCTGAGGATTACATTCAGTCATAATTACAGTAATATAACACTCATCATTGTTACAGGACTGATAATAGACTCAGGAAAAATATACTTCTGGTCTAGGAGTGTGATTACACTGATCACTATTCCTCGTAATTTTCAAGAAAGGAAATATGTGGTTACAGTGTTGCCTACAATAACGTACAAGGTTGTGGACTTACACATATTATGCTGATGACTTGATGTGAGATATTTAACAGAAGTATTATTTCTATATATTCCAGTTTTGCTGGGTATGCTCTGACAGAGACTTGAGCCACTTCAACAGTGATGATGCCATGAAGTTCCTACAACAAATGGAGTCGTCCCTTATGAACACAATAAATGATTCTTGTATACTCAGTCAAAACAACCTACCCATCCACCACCCCATTCACTCCCCCAAACTAAGCTCAAGCCTATTGCTTTCATGTGTTATTGTTTTGTCTTCAGCAGCATCTGTCACTGAAGCTGGCTTTGAATGGGCTTCTCCCTAAGGGGGGAAAAATGAGTAGCAGCATCACCAGTAATAGGTGGCAAAAAAAAAAGACTTTTCCTCGAGGGGAAGCTATTTTGTTAGTGACTAAGAAACGTGTTTTATTGTTATAAGCTTAGAAATAAAGGGATAAAAAGATACCATAGGACAATTCTACACCAATATTTTAGACTTACAATTCCTTCTATTGTTGAAATCCTGAGACAGATAGAATCCTTTTCTTCATAGACACAGCAACCCATAATAAAGATTCCAGAGTTATTCTCATTTTACTGGGCTTGATAATTAATTGATAGTTTTAGCTAATCAATTGTATTTTAGTTAACAGGTCATTTCCTATACTCCTATGCATTTCCTCCTAAATATAAGTATACATATAAAACAAGCAGGGATTGGATGATCTGCCACCCTGCTAATGTCTGAGTGCTCCCAGTTGAAGCATGGTTAATTCCCATGTATATGGCTTATCTGGAACAGCCCCACTAAGCAACATCATTCTTTTTGTGACTACATCACTTTGGAGAGCAGAATGAACACAATTTCTGTTTTTGAAGAGGACACCTTTTCTACATGCAGGACGAACACCAGGAGTGAGAGATTTTTTTTTAAAATCCCATTTATATCCCGCCCTTCTCCGAAGACTCAGGGCGGCTTACAATCTAAAGCACAAATCAATGTGCTTAGCAATAGCCTTCATTCTATGTATATGCCTGCTTATTAGGGTTTTCGGGGGGGCCAAGCGGCATTATTACAAAGTCAGCTTATTGCCCCCAACAATCTGGGTCCTCATTTTACCTACCTCGGAAGGATGGAAGGCTGAGTCAACCTTGAGCCTGGTGGGACTCGAACCTGCACTAATTGCAGGCAATTATATTTTAATTTATATTTTAAAGATGACTGGAGTTTCTGCTTTGTTTCTAGACCATAGAATTATGGGACTGGAATAAACCTCAGAGATCTTTGAGTCCAATCCCCTGCTCAGGGCAAAAGACCTTATACCATCCTGGTCAAATGGTTGTCTAGTCTATTTTTGAAAACCTCCAGTGATGGAGCACCCACAACTCCAGGAGGCAAGCCACTCCATTGATTAATTTTTCTCTGTCAGGAAATTTGTCCTTGCTTCTAGGTTGGATCTCTCTTCAGCAAGCTTCCACCCATTATTTCTGGTCCTGCCCTCTGATGCTTTGGAGAATAACTCAATCCCCTCTTCTCTGTGACCTCAAGTACTATAAGATAATTATCATTGTCTCCTAATCCTTCTTTTTGATAGGTTAGACAAACTTAGTTCCTCAACCATTGATCATATGATTTAGCATTCAGTCCCTTTTTCATCTTTGTTGCTCTTATCTACACACTTTCTAGGCTCTCAGCATCTTTTTCGTATCACGGTGGCCAGAACTGTACATAGTATTCCAAATGTGGCCTCACTCGTGCAGCATAAAGCAGTATTATTTTATGATCCTGATGCTACCCTGTGTTGATGCAACCCAGGACTTCATTGGCTTTTTTGGCAGCTGCAGCATGGCTCATACTTAAATGGTAGTCCATTTAATCTTCTTATATAAGGAACTGGAATAATTGTGTTACTGACACTGCAGATAACTGTTTAAAAGGAGGTATTTGGTGATAACAGAGAGCTTAAATGGCTGAACTTGATCAGCTCTGAAGACCACAAAGAAAAATCAGGACTGTAGGCTGGTCTGAGAAACTTTTTTTAAAAATCCTAAAAGACAGCAAATAGCTGACACTTTCTATACTGTTGCCAAGAAAATGACATGGCTGTACCAATGATGTTAATATGAGCTACATTTAACTCAAAGTATTCTTTACATTTCAATTGCTGTCTAGAGCTTTTTCTAGAGGTCAGTTGGGTATGGAATCTCCATCTCCAGCATAGCAAAATTACAATATATAAATCCAGTCTTTAAAACAATCCACATGCTGTGGATTGAAGGAATTATCACTTATTATCAGAACAACTGAAAGTGACAAAAGGATGGATCTCCATGTCATTGCCAGAAGGAATTTGGTATGCATAATGCCGTTACCCAATTTTCAATAGAAAAACTGGCAGTTTAATTTTATTCCAGCATTGACAATAAAGGCAACAAACTAACTTTGAAGATATATAACATTATTCTGTAGTAGTTCATTATTTCTTTTAACAGCTACCATGTGTAATAAGCTGTTAATTTTATGCCTCAGAACAGGTCTAGTTCAGACTTATCTAGTTAACTTATTTTTCTCTTGCTAGTGGTGGTATGATTCCAACATTTAAATGTTTTAAATTGCTATGCGCTAAAGTGCTTATTGTTGCCAGGAAGCAAGATCTAAATTAATATAATTCATTATTTTAAATTTAGTAAATAAAATATCTGATATATGGAATAGTTGTTAGGATTTACTTTATCTTGCTAAAAGAAGTTGCTTCAAAAAGGAAATGGTTATTAGGTTTACAAGGCTTTAGGAGATTTCCGGTGAAAAGATGGCCAACTGATGATCCCTGAGGGTTTTTTCCCTGGAATGTAGCTCCTTCAACTATCAAAAGAAGGAATTGGCATTCCTTTAGTTTCTATAACTCTCTTGGAGAAAGTCCTAGAATTATCCCTCAAGATCCTCCAATACAGTGACTCATCACCAGCAGTTCACCTCCCAATGATCCTGACGTGATGTAACTATAAGACCCATCATAGGCCTCTGACTGATGACTCATACCTGACCCATCACAAGACCCTCACTTGACACACCCACACCTGAAACCCTTATAAACAGAACACTGACATTGACATCCCTAAACTCCACTGAAGATGATATCTAGCCTGGTAGCGAAACATTCAGAAACCAACCCACAAGGAGAACGAACCTTCATCCTCATTTGGAGATTTCTTCTTGTTAAGCAACAAGAAAGGAGGCTGATAAGGCAAGCTAAAATAAGGAAATGTGGACTATCTTTTAAAAATTGATGGAGAAATATAAGGGCAGAAAGTTGTGGTTCTGGCTTATTATTTTTAGTCATTTGTAGTTTGGTCTGCTTTGCTATGGGCAGTTAAAACTATCTGATTTTTATGATTCCTGCTTGGTCAGTAATTCTTAAGTGACTTACAAAAAAGCTACTTTTTGACTAAAGGGGAAGTTAAGAAGATGGAGGAGCAAATTATTAGAGATGTATTTGAAAAATCTTTAAATAAAAACCATCATTTCATCGAACAGCTATGCTCTAAAAGACTATCCAAACTACTTCAGAGATGCAAATATGTGTAGAAAGTTACCAAACTACTACAGCAATTTCACAAGTTGCTGACAATACAGAGGAGTCAACTATAATTTAGGAATATAAACCTGACCAAAAAAAATTATTATGATAATTTAAATAGAAGCCTTCCAATACAATTGAAAGAAGAGCTCCAAGAAAATTTCTGACTTTTAAAAGGAAAAGTTTGGGGTCTTTTCCTTATGGATATTAACAAGGTGTCAACCTCCAGCTCGAATATCCAAATAACATCCAATAATATCCAAATTACTTTCATTTCTGAAAAGCTTACTGGTTTATTGAATACATGGCATGGTATAGGCCATGGGTAGGCAACCTCAGCTCTTTTATGACTCATGGACTTCAACTCTCAGAATTCCTGAGTCAGCTGACTCAGGAATTCTGGGAGTTGAAGTCCATGAGTCATAAAAGAGCTGAGGTTGCCTACCCTTGGTATAGGCAAAGGAAAACTAACTCTAAAATCCCAAGGCATCTAACCATAACATATAACTGACCTCACTGAAGGAAGGGAAATTGACCATGAGTGGAGGTGATTATTCAGTTGGTCTCAATCTTGAACCCTGAAAAGGTTTCAGTAAGCTACAATGAAACACTGAGTGTATCCATTTAAACACCCTTGGTAACTGTAACTTCATTGTAACTGCGTTGATATATTTCGGCCCTAGTTTTCTACTCAGTATTCTTAAGTTTAGATATTCTGTGGATAAATATACTTTATCTCCTAGTTTAAAGAAATTTTGGGTGGCTCATTTCTTAAAAACAGGGTGCCCTGGGGCTTTTTTTTACTTTTTTGTGCCTGTCAACCAAGAAACTGTGTTTGAGAACAGGCATATATTTTTGAAAATGAAAATATGATGTTTATCTTAGAACAAATATTAATCCTGCACAACATTTACCAATATCAGACAGGTGAAGCAATCAGTTTAAAAAATCCAGTAATTTATAGTACACATCATTCTTGAAAATACTCATAAAAACATAGCATAAGAAAAATATGTTGTAATTAACAGCAGAATTAAAAGAAAGAAGAGCTATTTGAATAGCTATTTGAATTCAAATAGCGAAAAATCCTGGTCAAGGATTGATATGATTTGGATGACTGCTGACGTGAGAATGAACGTTCAGGACATTGAAATAGAAACAGGCATATGGGCAGATCATAATCCTTTCAAAATGATTTGATTTGATTTGATTAAATTTATATGCCGCCCTTCTCCCTG
Source organism: Vipera berus (assembly GCF_964194415.1). Lineage (NCBI taxonomy): Eukaryota > Metazoa > Chordata > Lepidosauria > Squamata > Viperidae > Vipera > Vipera berus. The sequence goes on along the minus strand of NC_138205.1, from coordinate 74,559,044 downwards.
AGGACTCAGGGCGGCTCACAACCATAAAAATTAAAAAATGTAAAGTAAAATTTTTAAAAAAGAATTAAACAATAGATGCAATAAATACAAGACAATTTAACCCAGTAAAAAGCCTAATTAAAAAATGTAGTAAATCCAGGCCTACTTGTTGGAACAACCAGGTCTTCAGGTCATGGCAGAAGGACCAAAGGTCAGGGGCCATCCGCAGCTCCGGGGGTAGTTCATTCCAGAGGGTCGGTGCGCCCACAGAGAAGGCTCTCCCCCTGGGGGTTGCCAGCCGGTATGACCTGGAAAGGAATACAAAAAGAGCCAAGGTGGACTTTAAATCGTTCCATATTAAAAGAAAAAGAATTTATAGAGTTAACAAAAAAAGAAATGGAATTCTTCTTCAAAGAAAATAAGAAGATAGAACAGTACAAAATGTATGGGATACTGCTAAAGCGTACTTTAGAGGTATAGCTGTAACGTATAAGGCAAGGAAAAATAAACAGAAAAAACAGCAATATGTATTATTAAAAGAAGAATTTGGAAAGTTAGAATTAGAACTGCAAAGAAATCCACAAAAAAGATTTTAAAAGGAGAAATTGACATAATAAAACATAAATTAAATCTGTTAGACTCAGAAAAAGTGGCAGAACAGATAAAAAGAGCGAAACAATTTTTTTTTGAAAATGCCAATAAGCCAGGAAGATGGTTAGCTTATAAACTTAAAAAACAGGAAAAAAATGATACATAATTTACTCGATGGGAAAGGTTATTTACAATATAAAAATGAAGAAATAAAAAAATAGTTAAAGAATTCTATAAGGAACTGTATGATAAGGAGGAGGCTTCAAGAGAGAAAACTTAAAATATTTGGAAGAAAGTAATCTTCCAAAGATTTCAGAGACATTTAAAAATATGTTAGATGAAGGGGTTACAATGATGGAAATAACAGAGGCCATAAAGAGACAAAAAAAATGGGAAAACACCAGGTCCAGATGGACTTCCGGCGGAGTTATATAAGAACTTACAAGAGATATTAAGCGAACTGTTGAAAGATGTTTGTAATAGACTTTTATTAGAAGCTAAAATGCCAATGACGTGGATTGAAGCAAATATTACTTTAATACCAAAAGAAGATTCGGATTTGACCCAGATTAAGAACTATAGATCGATCTCATTGCTCAATGTGGATTATAAAATTTTTATTTCAATAATGGCGGAGAGATTGAAAAAATATTTAGTTGAATTTATACACCCAGATCAAAATGGCTTTTTACCAAAGAGACAAATTAAAAATAACTTAAGAATGATAATAGATGTATTGGAATACTATGAGCTACATCCAGGGAAACAAATGGCATTAATATTCTTAGACACTCAAAAGGCATTTGATAATCTTTCATGGCAATTTATGATTCATCAATTACAAATAATAGACTTTGGACAGAATTTTATAAATATGGTAAAAACAATACATAACAAACAAACAGCCAAAGTGATTGTGATTGTATTGAGAGCTTTGAAATAAGGAAAGGCACAAGGCAAGGATGCCCTTTATCCCCTCTGTTATTCATTTTCTCTTTGTAAGTTTTAAATTGAAATATAAAACAAGATACAGAAATTAGAGGATTGGGGATAAAGGGTAAAACATATAAGCTACAAGCATTTGCTGGTGATTTAGTATTTATTTTGGAAGAACCCTTGGAGATGATCCCAAAATTGTGGGGGAAGATAGAACAATATGGAGAAATAGTGGGACTAAAAATAAATAAAGAAAAAACTAAGATAATAGTTAAGAATCTTATGGATAAGCAAAAAAGCCGATTGTCAGAAGCAACAGAAGTACAGATAGTGAAAAAGGTTAAATATTTGGGTATATATTTATCAGACAAATGCTCAACAATAAAAGAAGACAATTATACAAGGTTGTTGAAACAAATAAAGCTAGACTTGGAAAAGTGGAAAAATTTACAATTGTCATTACTAGGAAGAATTGCTACAGTCAAAATGAATATATTGCCTAAGATTTTATTTTTATTTCAAACAATTCCGATAAAACTTGGGGGAAAATTCTTCCAAGAGTTGAATTCATTAATTCTGAAGTTTGTATGGCAAGGAAAGAAAGCTAGAATAAAGATGAAAACATTGCAAGATGCTAAGGAAAATAGAGGCTTTGGCCTGCCTGAGTGGGCTTTGTGTTATCAAGCATCTGTATTAACATGGGTGAAAGAATGGATAACTCTTAGGAATAAAAGGTTGTTATATTTGGAGGGACATGACTTCCAATTGGAGTGGCCCGCTTTTTTGTGGTACGGGAAAAACAAAATCCATAAGTATTTTCAAAATCACTGTATTAGAAATGCTTTGATAACAGTATGGGGAAAAATTAAAACAAAAATATATGTAAAAATTCCAGGGTGGTTATCAATGACAGAAGCTTTCTCACACCCAAATTTGTTAGATTTTGAAAAAACTTGGGCATATAGAGATATTTTGAATACTGATGGGACATTAAAATCGAAACAAGAGCTGGAAAATCAGGGTATCAACATGTCATGGTGGGCATTGTTACAAATATAAAATAGATATGAAAAAGATGTGAAACTTTATGGATTTTATAAAGAACAAACTGTATTTGATAAGATATTGTTAACTTCTGATGAGAAATTAATTAAGAAAACGTATATTTTTTTGTTAATTTTAGAGATGGAAAGTGAACAAACTAAAGAGACAATAACAAGGTGGGTGAAAAACTTTGGTTATAATATAGAATTAGAAAAATGGCAAAAATTATGGGAGAGAAATTATAAATTGACAATGTCAACTGCGTATAAAGAAAATTTATATAAAATGTTTTACAGATGGCACTTGCCACCAGCAAGATTAGCAAAAATGTTTAAAAATGTGTCAGATAAATGTTGGAAATGTAAACATAACTCAGGTACGTACTACCATATCTGGTGGACATGTGACAAAGTAAAGGCCTATTGGAAAAAAATACATGCTTGGTTAGAAAAAATATTAGGAGAACATGTAGTATTTAATCCTGAATTTTCTTATTAGGTATAATACCAGAAAAGATTAATAAGCAAAATTTATATTTGGTTCTACAGATTACAACGACAGCAAGAATAAGCTACGCGCAATGTTGGAAGAATGAACGAATACCATCAGAGGAAGAAGTAATTAAAAAAATACTGGAATGCTCTGAGATGGACAGACTAACTATGAGGCTGAAAGACAAAGAAGAAACAGAATATTACCAAAGCTGGAATTTATTCTACAAATGGCTAGAGGACAAAACCAAAGAGTAGGACTTAATTATGAATTAGCGTTTTATGAACCCAGATCACACGCTGATTGAAAAATTAACATATGTATGTAGAGAGAAAAAAATAAAAAGCTTACTATAAAAAAAATAAAGGAAAGAAGAGCTGAGCTATATTCTAATGTATACAAATTTTTTGCCATAGAGCGATAGGCTTAAATTTTCTATTACTATCCATTATCAGCTTGAATTCACTATTCTATTTGTAGACTGAGATTTCATCACAGGGTGCATTGATTTTTTAATCATATCTACTTATTTCTACTTACACCACTTGTTTCTGGTTTTTTATATGGATTGGGTGCAGATTACAATTTCCTTCTTGGTAATGCTGTTGTCTTTTTATTACTTATGATTACTGTTCTTAGAAGCAAGGAGACATATAAACCTTTGTACATTCAATAGTAGTAATTTTATTTATAGTCCTTGACAGATACCACATATAGAAATAAAACAAAAACAGAAAATCAAAACTAGAAAAAATACTACGGAGGGTTGTATAAGCAGGCAGCGAACATTTAGCAAACAAAGTTTAGACTAAGCCCAAATTAAAATATGTGGGACTTGCAATCAGTGAAGCTTTAGTACATTTTCCCAACTGGTCATCTTCCAAATGACCAAGCTTGCCAAAAATTCTAACAGTTTTAGTTCAGGAGATCTAGAGGATACCATACTGAGAAAAGCAATTAAAATTAAATATTAGATTTCTGCCTCATGCATAAAAGTAATGTTTACTTGATTTCATAATTCTTATCTTATTTTCAGTGAATGACTTAATATTATCCCCAAATAAATAATCAGGTTAATCAACATGTTATCATTAATCAAATAAATACAAGCTATCCAAAAAGTCTTGCACAAAGACTTTTAGAAAATCCTTATATTTGTATGCAAATTAGTTATGTTTTTGCAAATAGTATCTCCAAATAATAGTTAATTTAATATTTTAGAAAGAATCCATGCCGAGAAAGGATAGCATATTAGTATACAAACATGAGTTCCATGATAGTTCATGGTCAAAATATCCCATAGCAGTGTGGCCTTGTTTGTGACTAAAACCATTTAACTAACTAACTAAATACACTAGATGTAATGAACAGTATTGGGCTGAGAGTACAAGATGACAGTTTAACTAGGACATATCAAAAAAGCAAAGCATAATTTCCTATTAAGTCTTAAAGCCCCTAAAATATAGGCTTAGCCAGCTTTTACTAACCAGACGTATTTTTGTTTTTCACAAAAAATGCAAGTCCCTGTTTTGTATTTTATGTTGTGGAGCTAAATTTCTTCCTGGACAGAAAAAGAATTATTATGGAATACAATCATAGTAAGAACAAAGTATTCTCATCTAGCATGTTCCTTTCCATTACTAAACAATATTTATTACTAAAGTAAATTACAAGTTTTCATTTCATATCGATAGTATGTGCGGATCTTTAACCAGGGAAATAAACACTGCCAAATTTTAGTTTTTCATTTTTCTTCTGAAACAGCTGCAGTTGAAAGAACTATAACAGACGTAAATAAATCCCTTATTAGCACAGCCTAACAACCAGCTCCTATCAGGAGACAATCACCATGTTCCTATTAACACTGCACAAATGTGGACAGTATGAATCATTCACATGCTTTTCTCTTGGGCTTACTTTTTCCACAGTGTTTCTTTATTTTGGGCAGCTCAGATTTCCCATGTTTTTGTTGATATCAGGTTACTATGACAGCGTTTTTTAATGTTCATTAAACCATATAACTTATTGTAGAATAAAAGCAAACATTCAAAATTATATCTTAACAGCAGCTCTGTAGTGCCTTTGAACATCGTTCACATATGCATGTCACCTGACAATGAAGAGAGCATAGATATACTTTCACTCATGCATACAATAGACTAAAATTGGCTCATTGCTTTTCATCTGCACCAAACTACAATACTGGCTGAGTTGCTGTGGCACAAATTTTCTAATGGCCCCAGTCAAACTTTATTATATTCTGGAAGGGAACTGAATGACATTTGACTGAATTACAAAGTTGTTAATGGCTGACAACAAGGATCAGGGATTAAAGAAAAGGAATTAAGAATGTGTGAAAATTGGAGAAAAGCGGGAAGTCACAAGACAAAGTATGATAGAGTAGGCAGAAAGCTCAAACACTAGAACTTTAGGAAACAGAAATTTTAAAGTGGATGCAATGAAGCACATACATGGAATTGAAGGATCCAACTGAAAGGGGACAGGCCCTACTCCCCCACCTTTTTCTTTCAGTGAGAAGACAATTAAGGAATTTCAATGAATTTTTATCAGATGCCAATCAAATTCACTTTTCCAGCTCTGAGCCTGTTGTGCATTCTCTTGCAATTTACATTTGTTTGTTGCATTTAGTGTATGTAAGCAGTTCCCTTCTAAATGACATAGCCTCATTCAAAAGTACCAAACAAGCTTTTTTCCCCTGAACACTAACTCAGAATAACTCTCAATTTCAGTAGCTTCAGACTAATTCTACATGTCATACCCAGTGCTTTTTTTGTAAAAGAAAAAGGTGCCGGAACTCACACGTGTCATACAACCCGCCTTGCCTACTCTACAAGGTTCCATCCAAAAAAGGTGCCGGAACTCCGTTCTGAGCGTTCTATGAGGGAAAAAGCCCTGGTCATACCTACTTATAATGTAATGTATATGTATACCTAGAATACAGATTTAAGAAAAGGACTTATAAAATATACCAGCAAACTGTCTCTTTCTATCAGATGACAGATAATAGTCTGAATGTAGCTGATCACCCTCTCATAAACTTCAGTTTGTTTACTGGCACCACTCCATAATGTCTTCTGCATTATTAACTTGTCATGTGGTTTCTTATCAGTGTGTCCTCTTCCAAACAATTAAACATTCTGTGAATGTTGTCTAGTGGGTATTTGGAAGCAGGAGGTGAAATGAGAGGGTTCAAACATTGCTTTATTGTAGTAACAGGAACAGAACTGAGAACAGAGGCTTCTAGGCAGCTACTTATATGGTTGGCCACTAGGTGGTGCCCAATAGGTTTGAAGGAACCTATTCCCACCCCAGAGCCAACCAATGATCATCCTGGAGACTGCATGTCTGGGCAGCCAGCGACCGTTACACAGACCCCCTGATTAAGCAATCTCAAACAGCATTCAAAGACACTTGAAAACAGTTCAAGTCAAAGGCCCAATACATTATACCCCTCCCTCCTAGAATATACAAACATTATTAAGCTTGTTTGAGAATAAAGTACAAACATTATTAAAATTATTTGAGAATAAAGTCTTGTAAATATGGTGGTGGTCTGCACGACCTTGCAGATCGCCTGGGGGATCCAGGTAATTCCCAGTCTACCACTTTGCCCACCGGGCTGGGTAGACCAGGACTCATGGGTTCACGAGAGTTGGATTGACTCAAGTCCCTTTGGCTGGCCATTCCAGGTTGGCCCAGACCAAAGTCCAATGAAGAAGCAGAGTTGTTGTGGCCCCAACCCCCGCGCCTGTCCTAACTGAGGAAGAGGACTCTGAGGATGATGGGGAGGAACTGGCAAGGCTTCCCTCTCCGGGGCCCTCCTCTCTGGCAAGGCCTCAAGGCCTCCATCTCCATCTGAAGGCCGAGAGGAGCAACCTGGGAGTAGCCAGGCTGGGAGCCAGGCTGGGACGGAGCTCGAGCAGCTGCAGCAAATACAGTCTAGTGAAGATGACTCATGGCTAGACCCTCGAGAAAGACGCAGGGCCAAGCATTTGCAGCAACGTAGGTTGAGTAGGACGGCCAGGGAGTAGCTGAGTCATTCGGCCACACCCAATAAGGTACAAAAGGGGGTGTGGCTGCTCTCAGAACTTTGTGACGAACTATAGTCTAAACAACTTCTGGACACATCTTTGGAACTCTGCTTCTTGTTTGAAACCCTGGTCTGAATTCTTGGCAACGCTTCTGTACATCTGCTTCTGTACTGTTTGTTTGGACGTTATCTCATTCCATCTGACGTTTGAGGTAACGAGCCTATTTTGCTGCCAAGGCCTTATCAGAAGGCAATTAACTAAAGCCTGTAGAATTAACTCTTGCTAGTCATGCCTGCTTGTCTGTTTGTTTGTACTCTGGGAGGGGGGAACAGAACAAGAGTTAGTACAGCGGCTGCCTTGATCGAGTTGACTTTCCCCATTAGGGGACCCATGTTGCACTCCTGGGCTTTGCCCATCTACGATCACCTTCTCATTGTACTTACTGGTGGAGTCCTCAGAGCATGTGAACTGCCCTGCTTAGCTGCCAATTTCTGGCTCTAGGAACAGACCCATCGTGAGGTCCTTTGTGGCCTTTCTGTGAACCGCTTCCACAGCTGATCAATATGGCGGCAAACGACTTGCCCCCCCATCCCAAGCCACCTCATACAAGAGAGGACCTGAAACTTTCACAATTTTACCCAGCACCCACAAGTTCCCATGCCCATAGTTCCAGACCCATATCCCATCACCCACTTGCAACCTCCTTGGAGGCTTTGGGTGAGAGGTGTCTGCTGCCACCAGGTCTGGATGCAATCTGTCCAGTTTCGTAATGAGCCTTTTTCCCCAGTGAAGCTCTGCTGGGCCCTTGCCTGTTGTTGTGCAAGGCGTAGTGTGCTGGCAAAGCAAGAAATCAGCCAGCCTATGGTGCCAATCTCCAGTCATTATGCACTTGAGTGACTCCTTTGTAGTGCACACCATACATTCGGCCTGCCTGTTAGTCAAGGGGTGAAAGGCAGCCAATGTAGCATGCCTTATGAGGTTAGTCCTCAAGAAGGCTTGAAATTCTGCCACTGTGAACTGGGCCCCATTATCGGAGACTATGACGTCCAGTAGCCCTTGTGTGGCGAAAAGCTTTCTAAGCACCTGGATGGTCCTAGCAGTAGTCATATTTGCAATAGGAATTACTTCCAGCCATTTAGAGTGGCTGTCGACCACTATCAAGAATAGCTGTCCCTGAAAGGGCCTAGCGAAGTTGATGTGAATCCTTGACCACGGTGTATGAGTTTCCTCCCATCTGTGGACAGGAGCATGTGACATTTCTGGTCTGGACTGTCAACACGTGTAACACCCGTGTACATGGGCCTCAATAGCCTTATCTAACCCTGGCCACTATAAGTAGCTTCGTGCCAATGCCTTCATCCAGACTTTGCCCGGATGTTCCTCATGAAGAGATTGAAGTACATGATTCCTTAATGAACTGGGGACAATAACCCTGCTCCCCCATAGAATGCAACCCTTATGAGCTGAAAGCTTGTGTCTACGTGTGAAGTAGCTCTGGAACTCAGGTCCAGGACTATTTTCAAGCCACCCTGTGTGAATATAAGACAATGCTCTACTTAAAACCTTGTCTGCGGCAGTTTCTTCAGCCACATCCCCAGCATGGAGGGTAAACTCAGGCAAATCCTGAATCGAGAAAATACGAGCTACTGGAGCTGGATCTGGTTCTATCTGTGGCAATGGCAACATGCTAAGGCCGTCTGCATGGCCCATGTCTTTGCTGGGTTTGTGAACCAGCCTGTAGCTGTAGGCTGACATGAAAATGGACCATCTTAACATGCTAGGGGACAGTATTTGAGACATCTGCCTATTTGTAGTAAATAAGCCCGAACAGTAGCTTATGGTTAGTGAAGACCGTGAATTCCCTGCCATACAAGTAATCATGGAATTTCTTCACCCCAGCCACATGGCCAAGGCTTCTTTGTCAATTTGAGTGTAATTGCGTTCAGCTGAGGACAATGTCCTTGAGTAATAGGCAATTGGGACTTGAGTCCCAACACTTGCCAAATGGCTTAAAACAGCCCCCACCCCATTAGGGGAATGCGTCACACACAATGCATACAGGCAATGACTCTTTAAAGTGAGTGAGCACTGAATTGGAGGACAATAGTGATTTTACTGCCTTAAAGCTGTTTTCGTGAACCTTGGTCCACTTCCATGGGGTGTTTTTGTTTAAGAGCCGGTGTAATGGCTCTGCCACTGTGGCCTTGTTAGGAAGGAACCCATGGTAAAAATTAAGGAGACCCAGGAATACTTGAAGCTCTCCTTTTGACCTGGGGCTAGGTGCCAGCTGAATGGCCTTCAGCTTGGACTCAGAAGGGTGGATGCCTTCAGCATCAATATGGAAACCCATGAACTCAGTCGAAGAAACCCCAATGTTACACTTATTCCTTTTTAATTTAAGGCCTGCTTTGCGAAACCATGGAAGGATGGCTTTGAGCCTCCTTGCAAGCACCTCAGTGGACTCACCGGCGATGAGCACATCGTCAAAATAGTGGCAAACCCCAGAATGCCCTTGAGCATACGCTCCATAACTCCTTGAAAAATCCCAGGGGCTACGCTAACTCCAAATTGGAGGCATTTGACTTTAAAAGCCCCCCGTGTGTAAAAATGGTTTGTGCAGCTGCTGTGGCCTTATCCATAGGTAACTGCTGATAGGCCTGTGACAAATCTAATTTAGCAAACACGGGGCCCCCTTGCAGCGATGCCAAAATGTGGCTAACGACTGGCACCAGGTATGCGTGCTTCTTAAGTGCCCTATTTATGGTGCACTTGTAGTCAGTGCAAATTCTGACCTCCCCATTGGCCTTAAGTGGTGTGACAATTGGGATTCCCATTCACCCCCATCTATAGGCTGTAGTACCCCCTAGTTAACTAGCTTGTCCAGCTCTGCATCGATTTTATGCTTAAGCGCAAATGGCACTCTGCGAGGTTTGATCCTAATAGGCATTATGGCAGGATCAAGTTTAAAGGCTATCAAAAGGCCCTTGTACTCTCCCAGGCTTGTGTCAAAAACGTCCTCGAACTTCTCACATACTGACGCCACGTTCGCCACTTATGTCCAGTGGATTCCGGTGACTTGGATTCCCAGAGCATCAAACCAATCAAGCCCTATTAAGCTTGTTCTCTGGCCCCCCACCACAATCACATCCAGGGCCCCTGAAAACCCCTTGTACTTGATGGCCAAACTGACCTCACCTTTGACAGTGACTCCGGAGTTTTGGAAGTCAGTCAGGATGATGTCGGATGGCCTAAGCTTGGCCCACTTCTTGCTGCGGTTGCAGATGAAACAGAAGGTTTCAAGGGAAATGATGGACACAGCTGAACCAGTGTCCAGTTCCATCCTGCAAGGAACGCCTTGCAGCTCAACTTGAAGTCGCAGTTTGGGCTTAAGGGGCCAGTGAGCTCCCATGCAGCAAACACTCTGACGGCTGGAGTAAAACCCTACACTAAGCTGCCCCGGGGCCCCGGTACCTCTCCTGATCAGAACGTCCGATTGGTGGTCTTTCTGGCAACCTCTACAGACTGATGTGATGTGGCTGGTTTTCCCACAGGCCTGACATGTGTCTGTCCGGAACCTGCAGTCCACTCGTTGGTGGTGGCCACCACAGCCCTGACACTGAGGAAAGGAAACTGCCTTGTAAGGAGTCTTGGGTTCTTTTTCATAGTACCTTTGGATCTTGTCAACTTCATGGTCAAAGTCAACATCTTCTGTGAGTTTGGCATCCTCATAGTAGATGGCTTCCTCGTGCTGAGAGCTTTTGGTAGGCCGCATGGCTTTTACAGCCCCGGCGGCAGCTTCGTCTGCCATGATTTCTTTTAAGGCTTCCTGGAGTGAGAGAGTCTCTTTTGCAGTTTCTGTTATAACTCTCTGCTCCGAAGTCCACAGACGAGTCGGTCTCGAAGCCTTTCTTCTAAGTCCGAAAATTGGCACAGGTGCGAAGCTTGTCTCAACACCACAATGAATTCTGTTGCCGTCTCTCCGGGTTGTTGAACTCGTTGTTCAAAGGCATGCCTCCATGCTATCACCGACAATTTGGGCTGGAAATGGTCATCGAGCCGTTTCTTCAGGTCTGCGCCGGTGCGACCAAGTTCTCTGCAATATCGAATGTTGCAGGCCCACAGACACAGAGAAGTGTTGCAGCCTTCAGGCCATCTTCGGCGACTTGGATGGCGCGGAGATAATTTTCGACCCTCAAGATGTAGGATGCCCATCTCTCTGGGTGAGTAATATCAAACTCCTCAAGCTTTCTGACCTTTGCCATCTTTGGGAAGTCTTCGCAGCTTGGGCCTTTCGTTGCCTCATCCTGCTTCTTCTGTAGGCCTTGGGACCGGTCCGCAGGGTGGGTGGTCGCTAGCGTGGGCTTGCTAGGCTGACCAAGGGGGGGGGGAAAAACACATTCCCTGCCAGGGACTTTACTGGCCTCACCCCCTAGTGACTTTCAGCTCTTCTGAAGAAGCAAGATCCCACCTTCATCGCCAGTGTTGTGTAGTGGGTTCTTGGAAGCAGGAGGCGAAACTAGAGGGTTCAAACAGGAACATTGCTTTATTGTAGTAACAGGAACAGAACTGAGAACAGAGGCTTCTACGTAGCTACTTATACGGTTGGCCACTAGGCGGTGCCCAATAGGTTTGAAGGAACCTATTCCCACCCCAGAGCCAACCAATGATCGTCCTGGAGACTGCATGGCTGGGCAGCCAGTGACCGTTACACAGACCCCCTCATTAAGCAATCTCAAACAGCATTCAAAGACACATGAAAACAGTTCAAGTCAAAGGCCAATACATTACAGTGAACTTCCCCCTTACTCAGAAACAGAGAACCCATCAGCATCTTCAACTGTTTAATCCGGTTAGGATGTCTAATCACTATCTCTAAATCAGGGATGTCAAATTCAATTTCATTGAGGGCCACATCAGCATTATGGTTGTCCTCAAAGGGTCAGTTGCTGTCCCCTTCTCTCCCTCAGGCTTGCCCCACAGAAGCGTCTCCTATTCCCTCAGGCTTGCCCCACCAACATATCTCTTCCCTATCGCCTTCTTTCCTCAGTCACTCCTCCTCCTTCTCACCAAAACCCCTCCTTTTATATCCTCTCCTACCCCATGAGTTCACTCACTGCCTGGCTGGCCTTTTCACATAGCGCTCATCAGCTGGAGCTGTGTCCACTGATTCTGGGGTCTCCGCCAAGCCCCGGCAGCCCCATAGCTCCAGCTGACCCCAAAGACCTGAGGCCACCGGAAACCCTGATCAGCTGGGGACATGCGTGCTGATCCTGAGGTCTAAGCAGAGCCCCAGCAACACCGCAGCTCCAGCTGACTCCCCCAGGCATCTCTGGTGGTGCTGCCGCCGCTTCAGCTCACCCCCTCCCATTACTCAATCATCTCCTTCTACTAGTCTGCTTGCAGGCCAGATCTAAGTACATCACTGGCTGGATCTGGCCCACAGGCCTCGAGTTTTACATGTCTGCTCTAGGTCATTTAGATCAGCAGGCTTTGTTCAAATGGCTTCAAGGTAGTATTTGAATACTGTTAGCTGTCCACTATCACCTTCATGACCAAGCTTTTCCTTCCCAGAATTCTCTCTGATGTAAAGGCTTCTTTGCCAACTCTGCTTCCTTCCAAATACTTGTGAGCAATGGGTATACCAAATGGTTTACTCATTAGCAAGTAGTGGTTATTTGGGTGAATCCATACATAACAGGCTGTATCCACGTTCTTTATCCTATTAAACCAAATTAAATATAGTAACTTTTATTGAAAAAAATGTTAAAACACATTTTTCCTACTAAAAACCCAGCATACACAAATAAAACATCAAGTGAAACTATAATTTTAGGCCAGAAACCACTAGTTAGGAAATATTAGCCATATATTGGGGGGGGCAATGAAGATCAGAAGTAAATCTGTACTTTTCCACTGGCTCAAAGTATTTGATCAGCTGCTTTGTAATTCCCAATGCATCTGATATGTGCAGTTGCTTGGTAACTTGTGAAGTGCTACTGCACATATATTATGCACACATAGAGAAACAATTATTAGATGATAATGATCAGATAATGAAATTATTCACCAAGTATTTATTAGAAGTTCCATTGCATTTAGTTTCCTTAGTTTTTATTATAATTTGTCACCTTTTAGGGTGGAATGAAAATTTAAATCTTATTATTGTAATTTTAATATATGTGCATATTTTATGAGGTCCTTACTTTAAAAAAATAAAGAAAAATGTAATAAATTTTGCAGAAATCAAAGTTGATAATTAGTTGCCAATTACTTATTTAATGATTTGGGGAAATAATTATTTTTTAAAATGTCTGCTTGAAATCATATTCAACTGAAACCAATGAGATTTACCCCCAAATAACTACAGCAACTACTATGCCAGTTCTTTGATTAAAACATGCTGTTTTGGTAGTTCTCTTTTTAAAATATTCTGATGTAGTTCTCTATCTGAGCTAATTTCAACATAACCACTTGAAAAATTAATTTAGCAAAAATGGAAACCATAGCAAAAAAAATATGTGATCATATACTAATGTGCAAAACTGATATTTAATATAAAATCCAAAAGTTAGAATTTTCCTAATAACAATATGACTGTTTACTGCATGTCTTTTACATATTGACCTAATTTAATAAAAATACTATTGGTATATGTCTTCCAATTTGCACAAATTTCCATTTTTTCATGTGAGACTTACCAAGACTTCATTTGCATAATAATGAAAGTAAAGAAAGCATAAAAGGAAGAATAGAACAAGTATAAAAAATATTACTTTCATAATGTAACTTGTTTCACAGAATGTTTCATATAGGATTTAAAACATGTTTTCATTTTTACAAGATAAAAACTGCTATTTCCATCCCATATTTATTCCCCATCCAAGCTATTTTCTGCATTTACAATTACTGCTTTAAATAAAGGAGCCTCCCTCTAGTGGGCACTTAGAATAAATTTCACACACAGGAAGTCCTTGTTAAACAACTAGAATTGGAACCAACTTGATTGTTACATGAAATGGTCGCTAAATGAAACTGATTGTGCTTATGATCTTACTTCCGTCTTCCTTATAGACTGTTGTAATTGTGAAGTGGTAAATGAGTCACTAAATGAAGATTTACTTTACATTTAATACTAATCCATATAGCTTGAAACATTATTTAAATACTGCAGTGAAGTTCATGTATTTTTTTAAAATAATTCCAAACTACACTGCAGTTTAGTCTTATATATAAACCCAGCCAATGTACCGGTATATTAAATTACACTTCTCTCTTCCAATATGTCACATTCTACCTGTGACATAAATTGGTTCCCAGAAAGGAAAAACATAAAAAATCTCTTTGCATTGATGAAAGTTTTCTCGCATTATTTTGGATCCAAGCAGTTATTAAAACAAGGTTTTCTATTGTATTTTAATCTTTTGCCCCTCAAAACAGGGTGCCATTTCAGAATAGTCTAACTTATAAAAACTATAACAAGTATAAATTATTTATTTCCTGAAAGTGGCTTTTCCTCACAATACAGTTAGACATTTTCCATTATAGATGGTAAGATAAATACACCAGAGTCTGACAATATATATGAACTAATTCTTCCAAAAAATTCTCCAATAAGTTGCTGCTTAGCTGTTAACTGAGCTTAGAGTAGTACCGCTGTTATGGAGATGAAGCGAGTAAGAGGAATTCCCATGAACATGTGACATCCTCCCCTTGGAGGGATGTTCAGAGAATTACTAGGCGTGAAACAAATACACACATGAAAATTTGATAACAAAAATGTATGCCCATGTCGAAGTTACAATAAAAGTGCCAATATCTTAATTAGTAAGGCTGTGCAGCACTTTGGATACGAAAGAGAGCAGGTGCCTTAGAGCAGGGATCCCCAACCCTCGGACCGTAGCCCACTACTGGGCCACAGAACCAGTGGGTGGGGAAGCACACATGCGCGAAGCTCCATTTGTGCAATGGAGCTGTGAGTGTCATTTATATGGAACCATCCCCTCTCTCCCCCTGCTGGCCCACAAAGCCGGAAAGGTTGGGTAACGCTGCTTTAGAGTATGTATGGGTGCTCAAAAGCATCTATCAGCAGCTCCTTAAAGCAACTGCATCTTTTCCCAGGATCATGCAGATACAGCACATTCTCTGGAAAATGAAGACCACCCGGAGGCTCCAGCTGGTGCAGAATGCGGCTGCGCGGGTTGTGATGGGAGTATCCCGATACTCCCATATTACACCCCTCCTGCATGAGCTGCATTGGTTACCGGTTGCCCTCCGAGTGAAATTTAAGGTGCTGGTTCTTACCTATAAAGCCCTACATGGCTTAGGCCCAGCATATTTGCAGGACCGTCTGCTGCCAGGAACGACTTCCCATCGCCCGGTGCGCTCACACAGGGAGGGCCTCCTCAGGGTGCTGTCGGCCAGACAATGTCGGCTGGCGACCCCCAGGGGGAGGGCCTTCTCTGTGGGAGCACCAGCCCTGTGGAATCAGCTTCCGCTTGAGCTCCGGATGGCCCCGGATCTCCGATCCTTTCGTCACGACATCAAAACATTTATTTTCCATCAGGCTGACCTGGACTGACGATAGGGGTTTTTTTTAAAAAAAATGTTTTTAATATTTTATCACTGGGGCTTGTTAGTTTAATCTTTTTTTTAACATTTGTATTATTGTGTTTTATTGTTGTTAGCTACCCTGAGTCCTTCGGCATATAAGTCCTAAAAATAAATAAATAAATCTAAATAATTCCTAATTAACAATCTGTACATGCCCCGTGTACTGCAAAACAATATTTTCTTTTGAAATTTGAAAGGCCGAACATCCCTATTACATTCTTTTTTTTAACTGAAGCAAGTGCTTTAGATCTTAACAACTCCCGTCAGTAGCCATTTAAAGTTATGATGGTACTGAAAAACTACATTTATGACAAGTCCTTCTACTCATGACCATCAGTGTCTACAGTCATTTGATCACCATTTGAATGCTTCACAACCAGCACCCAACAAGTAAAGTCATTGGAGAAACTGGCTGTAAAAATGCCCATGATGTTTTGCTTAGTGACCCACAACTTAACAACCAACTTGGAAGCAATGTGTTAAAGTCACATGTCAACTTAGCAATCCCATCATTTAAAAACAGAGTTGCCAGTCCCAACTATGGTTGCTAAGTGAGGATTACCTGATCAGTCTTCTCGGGCAGGGCTTTTCAAACTTTTCACCCATTGTACCACTTTTAGGATAAGGCAATATCCGAGTACCACCAGTCACCCAGCAAGGTGTCAAAAACGTGACCAAAAAAGAGGAAAAAAATGATAAAAGTACAGGTAGTCCTTGAGTTACAACAATTCGCTTAGTGACTGTTCAAAGTTACGATGGCACTGAAAAAAGTGACTTATGATCATTTTTCACACTTATGACGGTTACAGCATCCCCAGGGTCATGTGATTTACATTCAGATGCTTGGCAAATGATTCATATTTATGATGGTCACATTGTTCCAGGTCATGTTATCGCCTTTTGCAACCTTCTGACAAGCAGTTAGTGGGGAAACCAGATTCACTTAACAACCATGTTACTAATTTAATTTCTCTCTCCCTCTTTCTCTCTCTCTCCCTCCCTCTCCCTCCTTCTCTCTCCCTCCCTCTCCTTCTCTCCATCTTTCCCTCTCTCTCCCTCTATTTTTTTCTCCCTCCCTATTTCTTCTCTCCCTCTTTCTCTCTCCATTTCTCTCCCTCCCTCCCTTTCCCATTGTCCCTTCCTTCTTTCCTTCCTTTCTTCCTTCCCTGTCCTTTCCTCCTTCCCTCCCTCCCTCCCATTGTCATTTCCTTTCTTCCTTCCAAATCCATTTTTACCAAGAAACCTGATGCTCACTTAACTCTTTATGAAGCACCAGAGGAAAGTTGGGGAAGATCTATCAACGATACTTGGAGGTTGCTAGCTCATTTATTAAGCTTTATTCCAGCAACAGAAACACCTTGCATACGCTCAGTTGATCCATGCATGCCAACAATGCTGCTGTGGACTGCGGGTCAGGAAGGCGCACTTCACACAGGAGGGATGGAAGACGCACCAAAGCGCCCTTCACCCCGCTCGCCTTCTGCAGACACGGCCAGAGTCCCGGGTGGGGGGAGATCCGGGGCTGAGGCGTACTCAGGGAAGCGCACACCAGCAACTCACAACCAGCTGCTCTTGGGGGACGGGGGCACAAAGCCGGCCAGCCAGGGCTCGGAGCGGACGACCGTCCCGGACTACAGCTGCGCTCCCACCTTTCCACACCCGCATTCTGATGGCTTCACCTGGCGTGCATCATCAAAACAAATGGCCTCGATTCCCACCTGTTGGCGTGGGATAACTTCGGGGAGGAAACACCGTCTGGCCACTTTGCTTTCCCCTCTGTAAAGCCGGGCAACTCGGGAAGAAGAGAAGGGGCAAAGTCTCGAGCCCCGGGAGGCAACGTGAGGGCCATGAGGGGTATCACAAACTCGCGGGGAGAGAGGAAAAGAAGATGAAAGAGTGAGGCCGCAAGAGAGAGAGAGAAAGGGGAAAAGGAGGGGGGTTGTGAAGTTGGTGCTCAGGGCTGCGACGCGAGCGGTCTCAAACACCTACCTGCTGAGGGAGTGGATAGCTCTGTCCCCTTCAGGCTTGTACTTGCTTCTGAAGAAAGAAAAGGGGGGGAAGGACGACACGGATCCCGCAGAAGAGTTCAATCCGGTTGCTGCACAATGAGTCCCTGGGGAGGGCAGGGCCTCGCTCTGCACCTGCGTTCTTCGCACGCCCTCAGTAGGGTTCTTGCAGGGCAGGCCGCCGCCAAGCAGTTTGTTTTCCAGCAGCAAGTGCTGGGAAGGAGCGGAGGGGGGGGGAGTGGAAGGGGGGAGGCGGGGGGAGGAACACGACCCTGCGTACCACCAGCCAGGTGCTCGCGTACCACCAGTGGTACGCATACCAACGGTTGAAAAGCCCTGTTCTAGAGTAGTGTACCACACCAACATATCTCTCTTTCATTTGTTATTTCCTCAAATAATCACCTTTGCTGTCATTCAAGGAGAAAACAGCCACATCTTTTGGGTACAAAAATTAATTGAAGGGAAACTCATAAGAGAAATAACCCCTTCCCCATCCCACACAGGCTTTTGGAATCATGGTTTTATTATTTTGTGTATTTAATGGTATTATTTCTGTTGTTTAAAATACTAACTAGCCCCCCACCACCACAAAATTCCCTTTTCACATCCTGTAATACCTTAATTTGGGATAGAAGTGCTCAAAATAACTGCATCTACTTGAGTCCATGATCTTACATAAACCACATACCAGTCAGCATAAAAAAAACATTTTATTTTTTTTGCCCTTAACAGCAAACTAATTTTGTTTTTACAACAAAGTCATGATTTTAATGTACAAAAACCATTATTAAAGATGCTGCATCCTTGAAAAGGAAGCTATGTTATATTTAAATATCACTATAAAATATAAGAACAGAAATTTAACAAATTTCAGAACATATTCTAAGAATATGTTTCAACACAGAATATGCAAACAAAACTTTTTGCAGTGATGTCAAATGAATATTTATACTTCTGGTCCTTCTCCTCCAGGAACCAACTGTTTGGAGAAAAAAGAAAGGGGGGGATTGAAAAAGTTAAAATAAACAGGTATTTACCTCTCTAACAGTTGTGAACCAGCTATCTCAACAGTTGGTATCCTTTTTTCATTGGCCTGCCAACATTATGGCACCTAGTGCTCTCTCTTCTTAGATTCATTACTTTGATCACTTTGGAGGTAGCCCTTGACTTATGATCCAAATGGAGTCTGCCCATTAGTTACAAGCAGTAATGGCTGTTAAGGGAGATGGCCTCTCCTAACAACCCCCACTCCTTGCTCTCCCTGATGCAGCTGTTAAATGAATGCATGGGTTGTTAAGCAGAACACAAAGTACCTCAGGTATAGGGGAGGTCCTGGGAGTTCTAGCCCATGCCAAAGCCCACCTCCCCTGGGCCTTTCAAGCCTCTCCCACTACTTGAAGCACCCTATGCATTGCTTCTTGCCCTTCAGTATCCCTAGAGGTCATGGCCTACTTCCCAGTCAGCCAGTCACTCAAGAGAGCCTAAAGCCAGGCAGCAAAAGCTACTGGCACAGAGGAGCTGTTACATTGGCCAGCTTCCCAATCAGCCATCCAGGGACTTGCAAGACTTAGCCAGTTCCAAAGAGGCAGTGGATGCAATCAGAGGCTCAACTTTCCTACAGCCTCATGGCAACCACATGCTATTCTGCAAACACATACTATTTTACTGGTCCTATATGGTGCTCAGTTTTTTAAGGTGCTCAGTTTTTTAAGGAGGCTCTCGGCTACCTTTCCATAGGAAAGCTAAATCTTGAATCATATCAGTTGAACACTTTGTCTGCAAAAAACAGAAAGGTAAGTTGGATACTCTGGGGCCCTGGAGTAGGCCAAGTCCTGGAAGTCCCTGGATGACTGAGCTTGATGAGGCCTACAAGCTGTAACAGGCCCCCCCCCCCATGCATTGGTAGTTTCTGCTACCTATCATTAGGCTAAGTGGGAAGCAGGCTGAAGACTAGAAACTGTAACAGTCCCTGCATGCTGGTTACTTCTGCTGTCTTGCCTTAAGGTTTCTTGAATGGCTGAGTGGGAAGCAGGTCTTTGCCTACAAGCTGTAACAACCCTCCCACCCCCCCAATGCACCAGTAGCTTCTGCTGCCTAGATTTAGGCTCCCTTGAGTGGCTGAGTGGGAACCAGGCCTCAACGTACAAGCTGTAACAGCCCCACATGCACAGATACCTTCTGTTGCTGACTTTAAGGTCCCTTGGATGGCTGGATTGGGAGCAGGTTAAAGGCCTATGAAGACCCAGTGGAAGTGGAGGGAGATGGGAAGTACTGCAATCTCCCTATGGTTGATAATAAGGGCAAAGACCCATTGGGGGAATTCCGGCAGCAGTTGTAACTTTGAAATTGGGTTGTAAGCAGTTTTCCAAAGATTTATCATAACTTCAAATAGTTACTAAGTGACTGATCATAAGCTGAGGACTATTATTTGTGTTAATTTTCTGAGTGTGTTACCTCAACAATCTTTGGGAAAATAAAAAATATATAAGCAAATGGATTGCATCAGATTAGGTGTTAATTCTTTCATTTATAATCTTTGATAATTAAGCCATAATATAGTAGCCCAAAACATAATGAAAATTTTCAAGATATTCTGTGTGAGACAAAGCTTCTAATACAGGATTCCTGAAACAGGAATCCTGAACAATGCCAACGTTTATTCTTGCTCCAACGTTTTGCATCAATATACCCTAATAATAATATTTTCCAAATGTTGTTCATGACAATAAAAACACCAGTCTTCCATGAGCAGTTTGAGCTGATTAGTAAGAATTTAAGGAAGAAACTACAGAACAGAAATTATTTACCATAGTTATATTGTTTCCGTTCAGCAAAATCTGATCTAGCTTTGTGATTCTTCTTCCTTCAGGTGTGATTTCACTGTTGAGCATGATTAAAACAAAGAATATGTTAGCAAAAAAAGGAAACTATTAAGATTATTTTATTAAGATATGCTTCTTTCTTAGTGGCTTAGACTTAGACCAGGGGTAGGCAACCTCGGCTCTTTTATGACTCATGGACTTCAACTCCCAGAATTCCTGAGCCAGCATAGGAATTCTGGGAGTTGAAGTCCATGAGTCATAAAAGAGCCGAGGTTGCCTACCCCTGACCTAGACACTGTAATCCAGGGGTGTCATACTGAATTTCACTGACAGTTGCTCTCAAAGGGCCAGTTGCTGTCCCCATTTCTCCCTCAGGCTTACCCCACTGACATCTCTCCTCCCTATCACCTTCTCTCTCCCTCCCCCTCACTCCTCCTCTTTCTGCCAAAACCCCTCCTTTTATATTCTCTCCTCTCTTCCTCCATGCGTTCACTCACTGCCCGGCTGGCCTTTTCACGCAGCACTCATCAGCTGGAGCTACGTGAACTGATTCTGGGGCCCCTGTGAAGCCCCATAGCTCCAGCTGACTCTTCCCCCGAATACTGCATGTGGCTGTTGGCCACTCCCAAGGCCGCTGGAAGCCACGTGCCAATCCAGAGGCCTCAGCAGAACTCTAGCAACACCGCAGCTCCAGCTGAATCTCCCCAGGCCTCTCTGGCACTGCCGCTGTTTCAGCTCACCCCCCACTACATACTCAATCACCTCCTCCTCATCTGCTTATGGGGCAGATCTAAACACTTCAAAGGCCAGATCTGGCCTGCAGGCCTTGAGTTTGACTGCTGTAGTCTGTAAAACAATGTTTACGGTTGGGCAAATTATTAGGAGGTAATTTAACATATTTTATTTTCTATATTTGATAAAAAAATGTTTGGCTTTACACAATATGCAATACAATGATCTTGCTTTCATTTTCTAAGAACAGTGTGGGAAGCAATCCTCTGAAACTGTCCCAAGAGCAGTAATAAGATAAAACGAATAGGCCCATTGGAAACATTAGTGGTACACTTCCCTTTTTAACAAATACTACTACCGTGTTTCCCCCCCAAATAAGACCTGGTCTTATATTTACTCAGTAACCTATCTATCTATCATTTATGTTAAAAATGATCTCTATTTTCTACAGCCATCCTATCATTTTGAAGAATATATGCAGCATATACAGTATGCTAATCTAGCAGGCACTAAATGTCATTGATGTAACACCTTCAACTGCAACTCTCAGATAGAAGTGGAAAGAAAACCTCTTGATTTTTTATAATTTTAGTTCAACTATTGGTTTGCTTAAATCAGTATCTCAAAATGTCATTTAACGCAAAAGGGATGTCCCTATCTCAAGTTGCAATACTATATCAATCTATATCAATCTTTGACCCTCTAATAATTTATGTACCGATAATTCTCCATTCAGTTTTGATAGATTATCTAGCCACAATTTCATTGCCTACAATGTCCTTGTACCCTCTTGTAATGTTGATGTTGTCCCAATATTTATGTTGAGAAATCTCTTTGACTAAAATGCTTCTTTCCTCAAGATCAGATTTTCAGAATTAAAAAAGATTGCACTGTAATAAGCATATTGAGGACAGAATAAAATGTAGTTGGTAAATATACACGGAAATTTTAAATACAGAAACTGAAACAAAATATTATGCACTATTTTTTAAAATATGTATGAAAACATAATTGGAACATGCTATTCAAAATAATTCTCAGCCAATACTGAAAGCGTATTAGCTTATGTATTGTATCATAAAAATCAAAATCTACTATATTAGAGAAATAAATGGGGAACTTTAGAAAAGGGGCAAAAGCAGACAATTGTTGGTCCAAACAAACAAACAAACAAACATATAATCTGTTGAGGTTGTTAGCCAGAGAAGCAATACTTACAATTCAGTGACATCTTCTAATACCATGTCTGGAATTTGTTGTTAAGAAAAAATTATTAAGTCACCACAAAATTATTAACTTTTCTGGTATTCACAAAATAAATTCTAACAAAATTAAAGTTGTTTTTATAATATCCAAAATGTTAACTTAATTTGCATGCCTAGACAACCTTACAACTGCTCAGTATATACAGCATTCAGTCATGGCCTTGAAAGGTATCTTTGATATATTCTATATACCGGTATTCTGTTAACATTATAGATATTCCTGGACTTACGACCGTTCATTCGGCACCCATTCAAAATTATGATGGTGCTGATGAAGGAACCTACTACCTCTGTCTAAAGTTCTAACAGCTGCAGTGCCCCCACTCTCATGACTGTGGAAATACTGCACCTCCTCCTTCCCCATTACGGGCCAACATGCCTTGTCTGGTTGGTTTACTGATGTGCATAAACCTGCTGCAAGCCACAAATCCTTGTAAAAATAGATCCTCTGTTGCATGGGCCTCCGCCTTCCCCTCTCCCGACTCCCAGGAGGACTGGGCCTTCTCTCTGCCCCACCACACCTGGGTTACTTACTGTCCTACAGCTGCTGACAGACACACCCAGCCAATTCAAGGCACAGTTAGAAAGCTCACAGCTGGCTAGAAAGAGGAACTTTGCTGGCTGCCTTTCTGTTCATAGCCAGCCTTGAGAAACACTGCCTTTCTTGAGGAAGACTGGCTTTGCCAGCTTTCTAGCTGAGTCCTGCATTATCAGCAGCTACAGAAGGGAAAGATAAGTGAATCTGGAAGTGGTGGGGCAGGGAGAAGAAATCTTAGGAGTGGTGGGGGATGAGAAGGAGGAGGCCATTAACTAGTGGGCCTAGCCAGTTTAGTCCTCCCAACTCATGACAGGTTTCCATGTGCTGGTGGTTTATGGACCTCCCCCATCCTTTAAGGCACCCATGAATGGTCAGTTAAATGACTGCAATGGACTGGCATTGTGGTCATTGAGCTAGGTGATTATGTAGGTATCTCTCTAAATGACCACAGCAACTTACAATCAGAATTCCAGACTCAATCGTGGCCTTAAGTCGAGGATTGCTTGCATACAGAGCTTCTGAATGATACATAAGAACTTCTTAGAAAAATCTACATACTTACAGATATTTGCAGATTATTTTATCTCAACTTACAAAAATTCTTTTCTAGAGCAACAGTTGAAAAAGTTAATTTAAAAAAGTAGAAAAAAGCTTCCAAATAGTTATAGAAAGGATACTGACAAAATCATCAAATCCTAGGAGCGTGCCAACAATTTCTTTATCACTTTTCATAACAATGTGAATACGAGAGCCTATACACTTGTCCACCAATTCTGTTGCATAGAAAAACAGCAGGTGTTAATATTTTAAAAGAAATATCTCCCAAATAGCTGACTCAGGAATTCTGGGAGTTGAAGTCCATGAGTCATAAAAGAACCAAGGTTGCCTACCCCTGCTCTACTTGGAAGCCATTATATGAGGGCAATTCGGAAATAAACCTCCGTTTGGTTATCAATGACAGACATTCACAGATACAGAACTTTTATTATACACATTAGAAAATTACATTACTTTTTGACATAATCGCCATTCAAATTGAGGCACTTGTCATAACGTCTTACAAGTTTTGGAATTCCTTAGTAGTAATCACTTGGCACCAATATGGGGAGGTGATCAAAAACATCCCAAAAGAGCTGCTTCAAAAGTTCTTGGGTGCGTCTAGCCAGCGAGCATTATCATGAACGAACACCACACCGGAAGTCAGCATGCCCTGACACTTGTTATGGATGGCTTGTCTAAGTTTTTGTAAGCTTTCACAGTAGACTTCTGAACTGATGGTCGAACCACACTCCATGAACTTCATTAGCAGTACTCCTTTAGTATCTTCACATTTGGCAGGATTTTCTATGGCACCACTTCCATTATTGTGTTGCTTCACAATAATGCTCGCCCGCTAGACACACTCAAGAACTTTTAAAGCAGTTCCATTGGGATGTTTTTGATCACACACACACACACCCCACAGCCCAGATTTGACAGTGAGCGAATATTAAGGAATTTCAAACCTCTGCGAATGTTTGTCATTGATAACCAACAGGTTTATTTCTGAATTGCCCTTGTATATTGAAGCAATGCATTTATAGTGTTTTACTCTTTGTTTCCCTTTTGAGAAAAGCAAAGGTTGCAAAAAGCTGGCTATCAATAAATCAGAGCTTCAGGCATCAGCTACCTAGAACCTCAGTTGCATTGTTTTTTCTAATAGAAAAAGAAAAAGGATTGCCAAAAATAAAGGAAAAATGTCCTTCAAAATTTCTGAGGCAGTTTAATGTGGACCCCTTTAGGATCTAGATGAATCAAGACAGTACAATTTCAGAATGGAGTTGTGACTTTAGTCCTAACCAATCCAGCTTCCCTGTCCCAATTCCTGATTTAAAATGGTATACTGTTATAAGTCTATTTTCCTTACCCACCCAACTCATCTTAAAATCTATTCAGGTACAACATGATGTTAAACTACTGTATTCCATTAAACCAAACACAATTATCACTCTGGCTTCAATTATTCTTTCCAATCTTGTCTTCCTCACAGAAGTCATGTTATAAGTAAACTCACAATAACCCCAAAAATTATGGTGCTAAGTGAGACAGTGAGTTTTGTCCCATTTTACCTTTCTTGTCACAGTTGTTAAGTGAATCATTGCAACTGTTAGTAACATGGTTGTTAAGTGAGTCTGGGTTCTCATTGACTTTGCTTATTAAAAGGTTGCAAGGTGATCACTTGATCTCAAAATACTGCAACTGTCATAAATATGTCAGTTGCCAAGCATCTGAATTTTGATCTGACCATAGGGATGCTGCAACAGTTATGTTTGAAAAATGGTCATAAGTCACTTTTTCAGTGATGTTGTAACTTTGAACAGTTACTAAATGAACTGTTGTAAGTCAAGGGCTACCTCTACTAAATATCAAGAAATTTTGCAAATTTCTGTCTCACGTCCTATATAAGCAGCTTACTGAGAAGGAAGAACTTATAACTTCAAGCACAAGTTTAGGAATAATAGTAAATTAAACTTGTAAACATCCAATTGGGTGCTTTTTATTATATTTTACAATACTTTATTGTATACGTTTATAATATAAAATGTAGTATCTTATATTTGTAAATTGCTCCCCATTAAGTATTCTTAAATACAAAACTTGCTTTCAAAACTTTATACTGTGCCTATGGGATGAAAAGCAATTAACTGTCACCTATAATAGATACTGTCCTCTCATGCTAGAGACTCTTGAGCCTCATCTGTCTCCAACCTTAGAATGAAAATAGAATGGGAAATTCTTTTTATCTGTGCAGTTTTGCACTTTCCTTTCACTGATAGACCATACCATTCTATCAGCTGCCTGACATAATCACATATTTCCCCCTTTGTTCTACCACTTGCTAAGGAACAACCTCAATTTCAGCGGATTTCCCCACTTGGAAACCTCCTGACGCGTTATTGCGATAACAGTCAACATTAGGCCCATTGGCGGGAGATACGGAAGGCTGGATCCGATTGTTAAGGGGATCTATGCCCTTGAAAAGCAAAGCTCCTTTAGATCCCGCATCACAGGCTGGATTTTTTTCTACACCCTGTGCCATTTGCAAACCATACTCCGGCAACCCCTCAAGCCTTCCGATTTGCGCGCCGCGCCGCGCTACCCTCACACGCGAGAATGGCTTTCATTACCAAGCGGCAAAAGCTGGGACGGGTTGGTAGTCGCGTTGGCCGCCATTCTTCAAGAAGATCTAGCCAATCAAATCCACTTCCAGTTATTGGCGTTGTTGCGAGGCTATTGGTCGGAACCGCGAAGCGGGAGACAGTAAAGCAGACGCTAAAAGTCGAGAAGGAATAATCGAACTTCCAGAACGAAGGAAAGATACAGGAATCCTCGCGAGAAGTTGTTTGATCGGCTATCAACGTCCATTGCATAAACAAAAGATACCAGGCTTTAAACATGGCTGAAACTTACATCGGGGGAATGAGTAATTGTTTTATGCCTGATATTTGGGAAATAATGATAGAGGGTTTACATATTGAGTTAAATTAGACGAGTGCCCAACACGCTATTTGCGTGCTGTGTGTATATCTGATAGAAAATGGCTTCTTATCCAAATCTAAAAGTTGGGGGGGAGGGAAATCTGGCAACTACGTTTATATTATAGACCACGCTGTAGAAGTGTAATTTCGAGACATATTCTAATGTCAGGATAGTGACTACTGCTCGCTAGAATGTCATTCTATGTAAATTTTGGCTTAAAAGAAAGTTTTGCGGAGTTAATTAGACTATTTTGCAGGGGGGTTTTCACAAATGGGTAATACTTGCCTTGTTAATATGCCCAAGTTCAGCCACTGTGCCCTTCTAGCATCTTCTTTTTGAAGCATTTACATCATTCTGCCTAATCTATTTATACCTCGCATAGGGTTTTTTTAAGCTTGCTTTTTTTTCCTCTCTTCCTGGCAAGACTCTTTTTTGTTACTTAAATTGTATGACTGTACCGATACTTGAAAGACAATTGTTTTTTGACTTCAGAACAGAAATGCTTTAAAGAAAAATGCTGAAAATGTTACAAAAATAGTCTAATTAACTCCCAGATTTAATAAGAGTATAATAAATTTGTTCCACCAGATTTTGTTCTTTCATATAATTGTGCCTATTTTTCATCTGACAAATACCAAATATTCCAGCTCCATCATTTTGCCTTATGAGAAGCAAGAGGAAAAGACTCTGCATTAAAAGGAAATCAGTGAAAAAGTATTTGTATTCAATTCTCTCTTAGCACCTCAGCAAGTTTAAGGAGCAGCAAACAGTCCTCTAAAAGATTTGTTCCAAAGTAATTTTTCTCAAGTTACAGCCAATAATTCCAAGTTCCCATCTTCAAAACTATTTTTTTAGAGTTGCTCTTATCTGCATAAATGAAATAACTTAAATCATTTTCAACAGGAATCCTTCCTAATTTTCAACAGAAACAATGAAATGCTGAAATACAAAACTCAGGAAATACTGACTCAAGAAAAAAATATAGTTGTTGCTCCTGCATCAATACAAAGCACAATGGATTTTCACAAGTAGTACAAATGAATTTAAGAGATTAATGGATTTATGTTAGTCATCATCTCATGTAGCCTGAATTATGATTCATTCCCAAAACATTAAAGCCTCATGTATATCTAAATGGTATAGACATAAATATCCTAATATATGGAAGAATTATTTTACAATTTTCCTTAAAACAGCTACCTATATACATTAATGGACATAGAAATGTATAATTTGTTAAGAATATTTTTCCACGCCTCAATTACACAATGGGCTGCAAATTTACCAGTCATATTTTAGCCTACAATGTTGAACAAATCCAGCTTGTAAGAATGATTTTTGGTTCAGAGTTTTAACAAAGAAATTTGGTTCACTAAAGAAATCATAGTTGTTGAATTAACCATGAGCAAGCACATTAAGTTGGCCAACTCCTAGCAACCACATAGGTTTTCTCAGATAACCAATATTTTGATATATAATCTTGGTTACTACTATTCGGTATTTATGTGCTATTCACAGTTGTTTTCTTAAAGGCTAGCAGCATTTTTTCATTTATTTAAAATTGGAGCAATATTCATGTATTAAATTTCTATACCACCCAACTCCCCTACAAGGTGACAGTTGTGGAAACTAGTGAAATATAAACAAATAGTTGAGTAATCCTAATCATATTATGGTACTGATAAATATTGAAAGTATATAGCAATCTATGTTTGTCCTAAGATTGGCTTCTGATACAATGTGGTTTGATACTATTTTTTAAAGAGATAGTTTAGACTAAGCCTGCACCTTTTTCAAGTAACTTTTGTTGTAGTTTTTTTTACTTAAATATGTACTATGATTATTAATAAATTATTTGCTTACTTTTTGATAATTGATGTAAGGCTATTGATAATATACTGGATTATTTTCCTAATTATATAGTATTTAAGCTAGTTGTCGGTATTTCATTCATATTATTAGACTGAAATTTAAGCTACATTGGGAAAATATAGCACTGTCAATGTTGTGAACGAATGCACACCGTTGAACCTTACAAGGTATTCTATTCAGGGTAGAATGGCCAGAGTTAGATTCTGCTCCTTTAAGAACAAAACACTGCTCGATGGTTGCCAAGAGGAACCAACCTGAGATAAGGGTAAAGAAACTCCTTCCTGTAATAACTTATTTTTTCAGGCAGTCATTATATTCCTACAGTCAAGGCTCATTCTAGCACGTCTATGTCTCAAAACAACCCACCCCTTTGGAACTAATCCTTGTAGCATAAGCCCTTCTTTTGAAGATCTCCCCTCCCGCTTGTGAGTTATTTTTCACTCTCTACTCCACGAAAGTCTATCCGAGCGGTCGACCGCCCGTTCCTTCGTCTTCTGTTGCTACCCGAGACCAGTCCGCAGAGTCGAGAAGCGACGCTATTTCCACAGGCGCTACTGAGCGTGCTCGGAATCCGGGAGCATGCTCAGTGATAGCCAAACTGCAAGTTCTGACGGGCGACCAGTTTCACGCTGTCGGCAAAAGGAAGCGCTCCTGGCCCCGCAGTAAACGGCCTCCTGCCGCAAGGCGGTCAGGTATCGGCTCCCCAATGGAGCGAAGGGCCAAAGGGAATCCCGATCTCTGTCCTCGAACTGGCGGCTGCCCTAGGGGTCCAGTGCTACATATCGTGGTGGTCGGCTTCCATCACAAGAAGGGCTGCCAGGTGAGCGGCTGCCAGCTCGACTGGCTGCTTCCTTGACTGACCCCCTCGCTCTTTCGTGCTTCTTCCGCTTTCCAGCCATACTTCCTTCCGTATTACATCTCTTCTAGTGCTCGGACATCCAAGTTTCCTGTCACTCATCTTCTAAATATAAAATACATGGTCTTTTCATTTATTTCCATTTGCCCAGCCTTTCTAAAGCTAAACCCTAACCCTTTCGGTGACTGAGACTGCAATTCCCGTTAGTGTCAGCCAGTATGCTAATAGTGGTTATGCTGAATTATAGTATTAACGCATTATGGAGTGTTCTTTACTATTAAACAATGAACCCATTTTCCTATTTCCGTATTACTGTACGCATATTATATGACAGCGTATCTTCAAAAAATAGTATATGCACATTTCTCTAAATGTGAGTGAAAATCTGTATGTGTGTGCACAGCCATATATAGCTTCACTGTAGGAATATATCATTTACTTATTCAGATGGCCAGATACTGTGAGGCTTCAAGTCACTTAGCATTTCTATTGTACTTTTATCCTTACAGAACTTCTATTCCATGCAAATCCAACTGTATGGGGAAAGATGCCTAGATTGTAATCTTAATTATTTTACAATTGTGATCTTAATTTGTAAATATTGTTAGTAAGAAGTTGAATGGAATGGAACCTAATTATATGTATTATACTGAAATGACACAAAATCTAAAGATACAAACTTGTCAGAATGGCATTAAATAAGTTTGTGTTGTCTTTATATACTGTACAGCTACATCAGGGCATTTTTATGAGAAAAGGTATAAAATAAAGGGCTATTATTCCACATGAACTACAAAAAAATCATATATAATTTAGTGACTGAGGATCTCCTGTTACTGAAATAATTAGCTTTGATTAAATCAATGGTATACAATTGTAGACTTGTATGGTCACGTGATCAAAATTCAGACATTTTTTGCGACCTGACAAGCAAAATCTATGGGGAAGCCAGATTCACTTAACAGCCATGTTACTAACTTAATCACTTCAGTGATTCCTTCAACAACTGTGCCAAGAAAAGTTGTAAAATGGGGCAAAACTCACTTAACATCTGTCTTGCTTAGCAACAGAAAATTGGGGCTCAATTGTTGTAAGTTGAGGACTACCGTAAGATGAAATGACAGAAACTCCTGATATGTTAGAAATTTCTCCTAGAAGAGCAGGGAACAAATTTATTACTTAAGGCTGTGATCCCTAAAAGAATATCCATAAGTTACAATATAATACTGCACTTTATATAAAGCAAATTTGCTTTTCAGTAGTCATGCATACCATTTGTACTGGAAACATATGTTGTGTTCATCAGGTGCTCAAAAATTACATCAAGTTGGGTTCAATTCTATTCAAACAAAAATATTGATAATTTTGTTTTTAAAGTGAAACTGGCATTATAAGACTACATCTGTACTTCGTTTTATACAATACATTAACATCTTGAAGAAATAGGAATAATAACATAATGTTTTCTGAGTTAGCAAAGACCAAAATGCTCATTTTCAGATATGGTTAAAGAGAAGACCACAACATTTTTTAAGTATTATCAAATAGTACTTAAAAATCAGCTTAAATATTCACATTGAAGCTAAAAAGTGAATGGACAACGTAGTTGAAATAATTTAAGAAAATGAAATCAATTTAAGGCAGCAGTCCTCATCATTACTGACTGTTCACTAGAAAGTAAAATCCAAATAGCTTGATATGGTGAGTTAACCTTGTCTTGGTTGAAGATGAAAAATTACCAGTTTCATATTTGATCATAAGCTATCCATTTTGTCTAAATAGATAGTTATCTGAAACTGATTAATATAAAAATAGTCTGCAATGGGGCATATTTTTATTTTAAAAAAAGGTTGATTATCTTCTTTTATAAAAAAATGTAGGTTAAGTGTATTAAGGTAAAGGTAAAGGTTCCCCCGCACATGCGTGCTAGTTGTTTCCGACTCTAGGGGCCGGTGTTCATCTCCATTTCAAAGCCGAAGAGCCAGCGCTTGTCTGAGGACGTCTCCATGGTCATGTGGCCAGCATGACTAGACGCCAAAGGCACACGGAACACTGTTACCTTCCCACCGTAGTGGTCCCTATTTTTCTACTTGCATTTTTACATGCTTTCGAACTGCTAGGTTGGCAGAAGCTGGAATGAGTAACAGGAGCTGACTCTGTTACGCGGCACTCGGGATTCGACCCGCCAAACTGCCGACCTTCTGATCGACAAGCTCAGTGTCCTAACCCACTGAGTCAATTGCCTTAATCTGGGTATCTGTTTTTCCAAATGCACAAAAAACAGCTTTTTGTGCTTTTTCCTTTTACTTCAAATCCATCACTTCTTAAATATTTAGAGAGTTTTTCTTCAACAAGAGAGCTAAAACAAAGAAAAATATAAAATACTTGGTTTTTCAAATATGATTTAATTTTCTCTAGGTCTAAAGTTATTTGTACAATTTATTTAGCATCATTCTGGTACCTGAATAATTCCTGTTATGCCAGCTAGAATGTGTGTGTGTGTGTGTGTGTGTGTATGTGTGTGTGTGTATTGTTGCTCATTCCTGGGACTGAACTCCAGGATTTGGTAATATGCCTGTATTAGATAGGGTTGCATTCTCTTTAAAGAACAATGTAGGCATTCTCCTGGATTTAGCACAGATATTAGTCAACCAAATAGTATCAGGAGAAGCCTTTTATCAGTTGATTAACCAGTTGTGCCCCAATTTAATGGAGAGAGATCACAAACTGTAGTGCTGTGGTGGTGAACCTATGGCACGCGTGCCATTGGTGGCACACAAAGTCCTCTCTTTGGGCACGTGTGCCATTGCCCCAGTCCTAGGCCTTTAGCTGGGTTTTATAAAACCTTTTCACTTTAGGCCTCTGCCACCATGTGGAAAAAAAGGTTCAATCAATCAATCAATTTCAACTTCTTGGGGGGGGGAAAGATCTCTCAAAGTTGGAATTGATTGAACTTTTTAGTCCCACCCAGTCTGCTTTTACCACTGCAGCCACGCCCAGCCAATGGGCCATGCCCAGCCAATGGGCCACACCCACCCAATGGGCCACGCCCACCTGGCACACAACGATACATAAGTGGGTTTTAGGTTGCAGTTTGGGCACTTGTTCTCTAAAAGATTTGCTATCACTGCTGTAGTGATATATGTGCTGGTAATAATAGCAGGACTGGATTTCTTCAGTCTACTGGATTGGTGCTGGGAGAAGAGCTGGAATGCAATAACTCCATACCTTCCGGAGAAACTGTATCTCCCTTTTTGAGAATAGTTACATTAGCTACAGGTTGCTTTCTAAGTGCTGTTATTTTGATATATAAAATATATAAGATTAAACCCAACCTACTCGCAGGATGGCCTACTTAAATACTGTCCTGCATATCCTCAATGGGGATAAGTGCGTATTGTCTTCCCCCTTTCCCCCCATCACCTGCAGTGGTTTCACATGATGGAATATATTGCTGGAATTGAGACAGGTCCCTTCCATATTACAGTACAGTGAAGTTTTAGATGTATTTCACATTTAGGGTTGTTTTTTTACATTATTATTTATGTATTTTCAAGAAGCTAGACTTATTAGAGAGAGCAGCAGATGTATTTATAGATAAATAATTCCATTGTACCAAGAGAAGATATTCTAAGCTCTTTGGAGAAATTATCCAGGAACAAATCACTTAGTCCTCATGTCAAAATTCTGAAATAATTCAAATGTGAAAGTGCTCTTATAGCAAAAAGAGAAAATTTGTCCGTTAAATATAGCTTATAGTCCTCTCTATGTGATACCAAACATTGGCACAATCTTCTCCCACTTCAACAGCCATGAAAAGAGACAGATTCCATTATGGAAATAATTAAGAAAGGGATTGAAAATAAAACTGCCAGCTTTATAATTGGTAATTTGTGTAAATCTGTGGTACAACCACATCTGAAATATTGACTGCAGTTCTTATTTACATGATTCTCATTTAATAAAGAATAAAATAGAGTTGAAAGTGCATAAGAGTAATCACAATGATTAATGAGTTAAAAGCATGTTTTAAACTCTTTAGCTTTGAAAAAGGCAGTTGAAATAATCAAGATTTATAAAACAAAATTAGGTATGCCATGGACAGTTTTCTCCCCTTTTTAAAAACATTAGAATCAAGATCCATTCACTGAAGATGTTTGGAAGCAGATTTAAAATAGAAATGTGAACAGACACATGCTGAATTGGAATCTAATGAAGATATTTGTATATATACACAAATTGTATGTAAGATTTTACAGAACTGGGATTTTGGACACACCTTAAAAAGGTGCAGTGCTTGCCTGTTATTGTTTCAGTATACTGGGTAAAATACATCTTTTAGCTATGTCTATGTTCTGCTATTGTGTGGAATTGCAAGCACTGATCAGGATTTATTTAGCATTCTTATGGGAGGAAATGGTGATGTGAGCAAAAATGTGGAGCTTTGTATCATATTTGTTCAGCTGTGTTTTACACTCTTGGAAGAATGAAACTAAGGAGAGAATATCTTGTCATTATAGATGATGCTGCATAGATGGTGTTAGGCAAATGATACATTTTTTATTTTTTGAGAGATAATTTACTCTTATTAATTTGAATAATTATTTATTTATAAAATTTATTGGCCATCCATTTTCCACAGGATAACTCCGGGTGGCTTACAATCATAAAAGATATATATGCCCAAAGTAAATAAATTAATACCAGCAAAAGCTATGATACAATTACAGATGGGGGGCAGGACTGGATGCAGGTGGGATCTATTGTTAATTGGTCAACCCCTACACTGGGGCCCCAAGCTAACTGGCAGAGCAAGGTCTTTAGGCTCTTATGAAAGGTCAGGTTGGTTGGGTTTATTAACCTGCTGATCTGTTTATTCATTCTCTATGTGGAATAACAACAACAACAACAACAACAACAACAACAACAACAACAACAACAATAATAATAATAATAATAATAATAATAATAATAATAATAATAATAATTGGAAGGTACCTTGGAGGTCATCTAGTCCAAACCCCTGCTCAGGCAGGAAACCCTATACCATTTCGGACAAATGGCTGTCCAGTCTCTTCTTAAAAACATCCAGTGTTGGAGCATTCACAGCTTCTGGAGACAGTTTGTTCCACTGGTTAATTGTTCTAACAGTCAGGAGGTGTCTCCTTAGTTCTAGGTTGCTTCTCTCCTTGATTAGTTTCCATCCATTGCTTCTTGTCCTGCCTTTGGGCGCTTTGGAGAATAGCTTGACTCCCTCTACTTTGTGGCAGCCCCTGAGATATTGGAACACTGCTATCATGTCCCCCCTTGTCCTTCTCTTCATTAAAATAGACATACCCAATTCCAGTACTCGTTCCTTATATGTTTTAGCCTCCAGTCCCCTAATCATCTTTGTTGCTCTTCTCTGTACTCTTTCTAGAGTCTCAACATCTTTTTTTACGTCGTGGTGACCAAAACTGGATGCAGTATTCCAAGTGTGGCCTTACCAAGGCATTGTAAAGTGGTATTAACACTTCACATGATCCTGATTCTATCCCTCTGTTAATGCAGCCTAGCACTGTGTTGGCTTATTTGGCAGCTGCAGCACACTGCTGGCTCATATTTAAGTGATTGTCCACTAGGACTCCAAGATCCCTCTCACAGTCACTACTATTAAGCAAGGTACCCCCTATACTATACCTGTACATTTGGTTTTTCTTGCCTAAATGTAGAACCTTACATTCTTCACCATTGCATTTCATTTTGTTAGATAACGCCCAGTGTTCAAGTCTATCCAGATCCTCCTGTATCTTAAACCTATCTTCTGGATTATTGGCTATTCCTGCCAGCTTGGTGTCATATGCAAATTTGATGAGTTCCCCATCTATCCCCTCGTCTAAATCATTGATGAAGATGTTGAAGAGCACTGGGCCCAGAACAGAGCCCTGGGGCACCCCATTACACACTTCCCTCCATGTAGATGCGGTTCCATTGAGGACCACAGGCTGAGTACAGGTGGTTAGCCATCTGGTGGTGATGCTGTCTAACCCACATTTTTCTATCTTGTCAAGTAGTAGGTTGTGATCTACTTTATCAAATGCCTTACTGAAGTCCAAGTAAATACACTAATTTTGTCACTTGGTCAAAGAATGCAATAAGATTTGTCTGGCATGATCTGTTTTTGACAAACCCATGTTGGCTTTTAGTAATGACTTTGTTAGTCTCTAGGTGCTTGCTGATCGTTGTTTGATTATCTTAGAATTCAGCCTTACTTTTTTAATCTGAAGTTTTTGCTAAATTTCATATGCTGCTTGGGATTCCCTTATCTCTACACCTCTTGTTTGAAGTAATAGTAGAATTATTTATCAGTTTTATATTTGGATACCTGATGACCGAGTATAAATTTGGTGAAGTTCTCGTGTATGCTTGCACATAAACTCATGTAATATGTGTGTATTTATATCTGCTTTCAGATTGAATTCTCCTATCCTTCTCTAATTCCTGGAGAAAGTCATGATAGTAATAGTTTGCCAGAGGAATGGAAATACCTGCCTTTTCTTGCATTGCCAGATGGTGCTCATAACTATCAAGAAGGTAAGAGTCCGCATAATGCTCCTTTCCTACAAATGCCTAAATAATCTGGAATCTGATACTGGGCAAAGAATTTGATGCTCTCAACATAGCTGGGCCAAACTAGACTTTTTTATATATACTAGCTGGCAAGCAAATCTTTTTCTAAAAATCATACTGTGTGTTTTCCAGCCACAAAGAAAACTTCCCTTCCTTTTGCTAGAAAAGGAAAGGTGACTGTATAAACATTTTTAAATGCCTCTTGCAGGTGGAAGAAGAAAGTTCCTAGAACTATAATTCAAGTAATATGAAGTAAAACAGATTTGGGCTTCAATATATATTTTTTTAAAAATACATTTATATATCTGGCGTTTATGGTTTGCAATGGTTCTGCAAAGCAGAATGAATGTGCTTTAGGCAAACCATGTACAAGACTTGCTTAATATCAACAATTCCTAAATAACACAGACTGAAATCAGTCCACGGTTACCAATTATTCTACTACTATTCCAATAATTAGTGCATAGTTTTAGTACAAGAAAAAAGATATGCTTTCAGAACCAATTGCTTGGTTGCTGAGAGGCAGTTCATCTCTATATGAGGCTGCCACTCACCCTCTTTGCTTAATATATTTTGTTAACATTAATTAATTGCATAATGAGGCAGCTTAAAATATAATAAAATTGGTTTAAGCTGTGAAAATAGCCAGTAGCAAAATATTTTCATAATTCCCAACATGCTGTCTACTAAAGATATGCAGTATTTCAATCTGAAAGAAGCAAAGGTGCTTTGGATCAGGCCTGGGTACTTTTTGTATCTTAAAATTCTGTATCTTTCAAGGCTTGCACAGTAATTATGGAGACTCAGCAAAATTTGCATTTCCTGAGTTCCCTGACTATTGTGAAACAGCCTGATTCCTTTAAGAAACTACTGACAGGGTCAGAGAAGGTATGCTCATTGGATTTGAAGCACTTTTACCCACTTTTTTTATCAAATAGCATATACCTGTCTAGCTCTTGAAAGGCTGTATAAAGCAAATGAACTAGTAATGTTGCAATTTGGAGGAAGAAAGAAAGCAACTTAGACGTTTGAATGCATATGGAAACAGCTGGAAAAGCTTTTTATGCAGGACCACAAGTCTTGAGAAAGACCTAGATACTTTAATGTTTCCTGTATCATATATACCAGACATGCCAAACTTGCGACATCACGTGACGTCGAGCAACATATCAGGACGGTTTTGCCATTGCCGGCAATAGGGTGGGTATGGCTTCCGCATGACATGTCCAGCCCGCGGACTGGCAATTTGACATCTCTGATATATACCTTAAGATTATTTTGTCTCAAATTTGGAATTAGAATGTTGAAAGCAAGTTTTAAAATGTCAGATTTGATAGTATATGTTTAACATATACAATGGTCAAATTCTTTGTTATTGGTTATCTAAATTGATACCATAGCTAAGCCTACCGTAATTCAGTATTGATTGGGTTCATACATTACTCTAAACAATTAATTATGGTTTACAAATCACAATAGTTGGATTCACAAATCATGCTAAATGAAAATCTACAGACCATATTAATGCCTTTGTGATATGTGAAGCTACTGCATAATTATAATTTAGGTAGCAACCTATTGGGAAAAAGTAGAAACTTTCTATTCTTTTCAGCAGGATCATGAATGAGTAGCCTTAAGGGAATCTGAGTGTCAAAAACATTGGACGTGCTGAACTTTTGTATATTGATTCAAGCTAACCAGACAGTTCTAAAGAAGCAGCTCACCTGAATGAATAATGCTGCAGATATAGAAACTTTTAACAGGATGAGGCCTCTTTGCTGGAATGCTCTTTACCACCATCAAAAGAAACCCCCAAAACGAACTACCTCTGTATGATTAAAATCACAACTTTTTTAGAATAGCAAAACTGCTTGGGCTGTTCAGAATAGTTATATGCACATTTCTATTATCAAACCAAAACATTGCATTTTTCCCTGATTATGTTACATTAATTTGAAATTTGGTCCTTAGGATTATTTGAAAAATTATAGTACTGAAGAAACTACGTCTCAATGTGATGCTTAAAAGAGATAGCAAAACAATCTCTTCTTTTCCTTTTTAGACACAGTCTTTTTCCATTTGCCACCAAGAAGTAGTGATCGAAGCACAATATATGGGGTCTCTTGTTATAGGCAAATTGAAGCTAAGGTAATTATTCTAAAGTTAGGTGAACATTTGTAGTGAAACTTACAAGCACAGTGGAGCCTGGAATTTTAGTCCTAAGTCCCTATTGAAGTGCTATATAGTATGTAACCAGACTCATTTTTTTATCATTGTTGTAAAGTGAGTCACTATGGTGTTAAATCATGAGGCCATTAAGCAAATCCTACATTTTCCAATCATTTGCCACAAAATGGTAAAAAGTCATAAATTGTAGTCACCTGACTCTTGAATACTACAACTGGCCATAAATGCAAGCAAGTTGCTATGTAACTGAGATGTGATCATGTGACTGTGGGGAGGGAGTAGTCATAATTTCAACAATGAGTCGTAAGTAGATTTTTAAAAATCTACTGTAAATTCAACTGGTTGTTAAAAGACCAGTTATAAGTTGAGGACTATACTATATACTGGTTTTTACATGTTCATTTGATATTGAACATCTGCATGGTTGTTTAAATGCTAAACCAGTATTTTTGAGAATTCAGATTTATCAGCAGTATCTGATCATTTGGGGCTTCCTGCAAAAATGTACGAGTAACTAAAAGATCAGCTTGCATTCAGACATTTAATTTGTCTTTCTCTAACAAGGAAGAAATTGAACTTAGCTTAAAATCTCATTAAGATTTATAAATGCATAATGTGTGACTTATTATTTATTGTAGCATTAGATGTGCAGTGTCTTTTGTCACATAATCACAAAAATGCTGAGATATTAGGCTATTCCCTGTGGGATAAAAGCCAATAACTTTGATCCATAGGTTATAAGAAGTTTGGATAATGATTACATGTTTTTAGAAATATTTTAGAAAGTGCTGGAAGCATTTTTTTTCAGCTATCTTATCTTCAAAAACATCAGATTTAGGTACCTGCAAATATATTCCTACTTTGATGTAATTTTTTTTAAGAATTGTGATGATGATAATAAATATTAATACAAACCAAGCTTTAACAAAGAAAAGAGGATAGAGAGAAATAGTACAAAGTGTAAGAAAAAAGAAGAAAAGAAAATGAATATCATAAAGAAAGAGTAAAGTGAATTGCAATCTTCAGTTATTTATTTATTTATAAAATGTATTGGTCGCCCATCTTACCACAAGATAATTCATCACATGTGTAAACACATTTAGTAACTATTCATCCTCTCTAAATTTATAAACATTTATCTCCTCATCCCATATCCCAATTATTATTAATAAATAAACCTATAAAACATCATCTTTTCAGTCCTGGTATCAGCAGAAAGTCCATAAAGGATAGCCACAAGTAACAACATATCTTGTTTTAAACTTGATCAAATAAACTGACTCTATATTCTTTCCTTTTATTTCTCACTGTCTTAATTTTTAGTTCACTGAAATATTTTCTTGAGATTTGTTTTCTTCTTTGTCCCATCTCACAAAATTCTTCAAAACTTTTAACAGGCCTCTTTTGTAAATAAAATAGGAAGCAGATTATCTAGATCACTCTCTTGATTTGTCATTTGTATTTCTCTTTTAAATTTTCACTCAATTTCATTTACAGATCCAATGAAACATACTTTTGTAAATCTTTCTCTTGGCCTGGCAGTTGTAAATCCACTTTTAAAGCCATCTCTCTCTTGTCAGATAAAATTTGTTCTACATCTGAGCTTCAGTAACATCTTTTAGACATAGTCTATCCATACAAGCAGTTAACATTATTGACATTGTGGCTATTATGGCTACTATTTTCTGATTCCATTCTTCAGAAGTCTCCTTCATATTTTTATTGTCATACTGCTTTGCATCATCTTACAGTTCTATATATCTTTATCTAAAATCTTTAGTCCCCTCTGGAGTCCACTTTTTCAAAGCACAATGTTGCTTACCTATGTTATGTCTCATAAAACCAAACCAGGATGTATTTCCCACAAGAAACTCTTTGTATTTTATAATTAATTCCAAAATCTTATTACAAAAGTTTCAGCAGTTCAATTTTATCTGGACCTTTATCCATTGATAGCTTCTAAGATCAATTTTTTATTTAGCTTGTCACTGTTTATTTCAGATTCTTTAAATTATTAAATTTATAATTAAATTTTTCTTTCATTGAGGATTCACCCAGATTCATAGCAGGATTTTTAAACTTGTCATTCTGAAAGTCACTAATAGCTTAGAAGTAGTTACTAAGCAATTTCCACAAGTGATTAGAAAGTTCGGTTTGCAAATTTAGCATTCTTTAAAAGTCTCCATTGCTGTTATGAGCAGTATGGCTAATCCGGTTCTTGGCTCTGCTTTCACATAGCCATCTTAAGTTCACCTTGGTTTCCCTGGAAATCACCTAAATATATTTCTACTTTCTGAAAAATTCTACTTCATTTATTATGTAAGCTATATGATATCCTTGTCCTATTAGAAATAAATACAATTAGAAATTTATAAAATAATTTTAGTTTCCAACTGTAGTTGCATCTGTCATTTATATCCGAAGGATGGACATGATAATTTGAATTGTTTTAATTTAGGATCAGAATTCTGTATACTGTATAGGAAGTGGTTAGGTATTTTAATTGTTCCAAATTAATAATACCTTCTCAAATAGATTTATTTTATAGAAAATAAAATGAACAAAGTAGTGACAAACACAAAAAACCAATGGGTTTGCATAACATTAACTCCAAACAAGTCACATCGTGGCTTCCCATGATGTGACTTTTTCTAATTTATGCTTTAATATTTCCCTATTATAGTCTTTCTTTTTCTTTAAAATGGATCTTTTTTTAGTCAAATTGCTAGTCTATTGAACTAATTTTTTTCTAAATCATTAAAGTTAGTAAATAAATGTCATATTTTGGTGAAAAATTGTTTGCTTTTAAATGTAAATAAGTAAAGAAAAGATTTTAATTTTAGTTTTTCTTCCTTTAAGGCATTGAAAGTACGACAAGCAGACATTACTCGAGAAACAGTACAGAAAAGTGTATGTGTTCTAAGTCAGCTGGTAAGAGATAAGATAACATATAACGCTTCACTTTGGATGTTTATATTAGATATGAATAGTTGGATATCTGAATCTGAAATCTGAATCAAAGGTATCCTTTCCAGAGGGTTTGTTTGACAGAGAAAAATACTCTATATAAACAATTAAATAAGGACAACACAACTGGATACGCTTGTATACTTTTCAACATTAGCATATTGTGATGTAGGGCAGTGCTTTTCAACCCATGGTATGTGTACCACTGGTGGTACTTCAGCACCTGGCAGGTGGTACTTGCAATGGGTTAAAAAGCACTATAAAAAAAGTAAAAGTATAGCGGTGGGGATGAGCTAAAGTGGTGGCAGTGCTACACAGGCCTGTGGGAGAGTCAACTGGAGCTGCATTGTTGCCAGGACTCTGCTGAGTGCCCAGGATCAGTGGGGCTCCAGCTGAATAGG
Organism: Vipera berus; assembly: GCF_964194415.1. NCBI lineage: Eukaryota > Metazoa > Chordata > Lepidosauria > Squamata > Viperidae > Vipera > Vipera berus. Next base: position 74,517,566 of record NC_138205.1, on the reverse strand, counting down.
CACAGCTCCAGCTGATTGGTCTTTCTGAGAGCAGAGTGTAGCCTTGGGGAGAGGAGTCAGTTGGAGTTGCACTGAAAAGAAGGTGTGGGGAGAGAGGAGAAGATATAAAAGGAGGAGGTTTTGGTGGAAAAGGGAGAGAAAACAAGACAACAGGAAAAGAGAAGGGGACAGAGAGATGGAAAGAGGAGAAACTTCTTTGAGACAAGCAGGGGGAGAAAAGGGGATAGAAAAGTGCAAACATTAATGTCAGAGAAACAGGTACAACTTTTCCATTAAAAGTGTGGTAAGTGGATGTACAGATAGTCCTTAAGCTACAACAATTGAGCCCAAAATTTATATTACTAAGTGAGAAATTTATTTTTTATTGAAAAGTTTTACAGTACATTTTAAACATATACTCCTTCCCTCCCCCTCCCCCCCACATCCCCTCCCTCCCCCCCGACTTCCCAGAGCTGAATACAGGGTATTGCCTCTAACAAACTTAAGCTAAAATATGCTAACCAACTATAAATACGCTTTAAATCCTATCACACTTTAACTCCCCTTAAACATAAGTAAATAATAATACATCTTATAATTCTAATGTTCATTCATATGCTAGGTGAAATTTGTTAGTCCCATATTTATTCTGAATATAATCAATCCATCTTCTCCATTCCGAGATATATCTCTGTTGCGATTGTTCTTTCAAATATGCCAAAATATTTGCCATTTCTGCCAAATTTGAAACTTTTAGAGTCCACTCTTCTATAGTAGGCAGTTCCTCCTTCTTCCAATATTGCGAAACCAAAAGTCTTGCTGCCATTATTAAATTCAACATCAATTTAGTTTCTCTAACAGTACAATCAGTAATAATACCCAGTAGAAATAACTGGAGTAAACCTTATCTTTTTCTTAAATATCTTCTGCATATTCCACCAAATTTTAATCCAGAAAGCTTTAACTTTTTTACAAGTCCACCACATATGGTAATACGTTGCGTCCTCACAACCACACCTCCAACATTTAGGCTGATAATTTGGATACATACATGCTAATTTTTTAGGATCTAAGTGCCATCTATAAAACATTTTATAAAAATTCTCTCTTAAGTTTTGTGCCTGGGTAAATTTTAGGTTTCTGACCCAAATTTTTCCCAAATATCCATCGTTATTGGCTCTTGAATATTCTGGGCCCATTTTATCATACAATCTTTAACAAGTTCTGTTTCAGAATCTATTTCTATCAATGCATTATATATCCTTCTTATATGTGCTTGACTTTGATCTCTAATTTGTTTTACCAGATTTTCATCTGTTGTTGAAATGCCAATTTTCTGATCTTCTTTCCATCTAGCTTGTATCTGGCCATACTGAAACCAAGTTTGTACTATTTTCCCTTCTTTTAAAGTATTAAATGGCTTTAATTGCCATACATTCCTTTCCAGTCTGAGAATATCTTTATATGTGGTCACATCATGTTTAAATCCCAGACTTATATTTTCTATCGCATGTTTAGGTATTGCCCAAATTGGTATTTTATAATTTAACTTGTATCGGTATTTTTTCCAAAGTCGCAACAGAGCATACCTTAATATATGTGTCTTAAAGATATTATCCACCTTTTTATCATACAATAAATATGCATGCCAACCATATAATAAATCACATCCCTCAATATTCAATAATCTTCCTTCTGTTAAATTAAACCAATTACTAATTGACGATAAAGCCGCAGCCTCATAATATAATTTAAAATTAGGCACTTTAAGACCACCTCTTTCACGTATATCTTGTATTATCTTAAGTTTTACTCTCAGTCTTTTCCCTGCCCAAATAAATTTATTAAGACCTTTCTGCCATTCCTCCAAATTTGAATCTTTTTAAAGTATAGGTATCATTTGAAACAAAAATAAAAATTTTGGTAAAACATTCATTAACTGCTGCAATTCTTCCTAATAAAGACAATTGTATTTTTTTCCAAGTATCTAATTTTTTTTGTATTTTTAACCATAACAATTCATAATTATTTTTGTATAATTTCACATTTGAATCTGAAAAATATACCCCCAAATATTTAATCTTTTTAGCTATTTCAAATCCTGTTAATTTTTCTAAAACTACCTTTTGTTCTGTAGTCATATTTTTAGACAAAATTTTAGTTTTTTGCCTATTAACCTTAAATCCAGAAACTTGTCCATATTGCAAAATTATTTCCATTAAATCTATAACCGACTGAGTCGGTTGACCTAATGTAATAACCAAGTCATCTGCAAACGCTCTCAATCTATAATCTTGATCTTTAATTTTAATTCCCTTTATTTTATTTGAGTCACGTATCTTAATCAATAATATTTCCAATGTTAAAACAAACAGCAATGGTGACAACGGACATCCCTGTCTTGTGCCCTTTTCAATTTTGCAAGCTTCTGTTAAACTACCATTAATTATTATTTGGGCTGTTTGTTTCTGATATATTGCCCTAATAGGTTGTAAAAACTTATCACCAAACTCCATCTTCTCTAAAACTTTAAATAAAAATTGCCAATTCAATTGATCAAACGCCTTTTCAGCATCCAAAAAAATCAATGCTGCAGGGACTTGATTATTTCTTTCCAAATATTCTAATAGGTTTACAATATGTCTCACATTACTTTTCATTTGTCTACCACTTATAAATCCTGTTTGATCACTATAAATCATTTGCTGCATAACCTTCATTAATCTATTTGCTAAGATCTTTGCAAATATCTTATAATCCGTATTTAGAAGCGATATAGGTCTGTAATTTTTTGATTGGGTAAGATCTTGATCTTCCTTTGGAATCAACGTTATAAATGCTGTTCTCCATGATGGAGGCACTTCCCTTCCAGACTGAATTGTCCTAAATAATTCTTTCAAAGGTTCCACCAACTCTAATTGTAAATTTTTATAATAAGTGGCTGTCAAACCATCTGTTCCAGGTGTCTTACCCACTTTTAATTGTTTAATTGCTAAAATAATTTCTTCAGCAGTTATCGGTTGATTCATCCCTTCCTTCTGTTCTTGTGTAAGTGTAGGGATATTCACTTCTTGTAAATACCTATCTACATCTAAACCTTAAGTTATATCCCTTGCATATAATTTAGAATAAAATTCAACAAAAGCCTTTTTAATAAGATTTTGCTGAAACACCTCTTTACCCTTATATTCTATCTTGTCTATATTACGTGACTTTTGTTTTTTCCTTAACAAATAAGCTAATCATCTACCTGGCTTATTAGCATTGTAAAAAGTATTATGTTTGACATATCGTAAGTTAGTTGCCACTTGATCTGCCATCAACATATCAAACTGCCCTCTTAACAAATTAATTGCTTCTTTCAACCTCTTATTCGATGAGTTCAAGATAAAAGCCCTCTGTTTCATCTTTATTTCCTCCTCTAATTCTTTTTGCTTATATTCCAATCTACGTCTATATTTATTATTCAAATATATTAAAACTCCTCTCATATAAGCTTTACTTGCATCCCAAACCATTTCAATTGGAGTACCCTTCTGCATGTTTATAGTAAAAAATTCATTTGTTTTTTACATTCCTCCACATTTTCTTCATATCTAAACAGATTTTCATTTAATCTCCAAGATCTCCTATCTCCCTTCCCCTTGTCCAATTCCATCCATACTGGACTGTGGTCTGATAAGATTGTTGGACATATCTTGATCTTCTTAACCCTAGAAAAAAAATCATTAGTAGTTAATACAAAGTCAATCCTGGAGAAAGATTAATGTCTGTCAGGAAAAAAAGTAAAATCCCTTTCTTCCACGTTTCGTTCTCTCCAAACATCTCTCAGTTCCAGATCGTCTTTCATGTCAAAAAAAGATTTAGGCAATCTAACATGATTTGGAGTGCTTTTAAAAGGTCCTTTTTTATCTTTTTGTGTGTCCAATACTCCATTCCAGTCTCCCATTAAAATACACGATTTATAATCCCACTGAATTATTTTATTATGTAGAAGTTTATAAAATTCTCCTTGCTGTTGATTAGGTACACATAATCCAGTTAAAAGTATTTTCTTCCCTTCTATTAAAAGTTCAATTATAATATATCTTCCTTGTTTATCTGCTTCAATTAAGTTAGCTGTTAAATTCTTCTTCACATAAATGACTACACCATTTTTCTTTTCTGGAGCAGATGCAATAAACTGCATACCCAATCTAGAGTAAGTGAGAAATTTGTTAAATGAGTTTTATCCCATTTAATGACAATGCTTGCCACATTTGTTAAGTGAATCACTGCAGTTATTAAATTAATAACAAGGTTGTTAAGTGAATCTGATTTCTCCATTGACTTTGCTTGTCAGTAGTTTGCAAAAGGGGATCACATGACCCTGAAACATTGTGACCATCATAAATATGGATCAGTTGCCAAGCATCCAAATGTAAATCATGTGAACCTGGGGATGCTGCAATAGTCATAAATGTGAAAAATGGTCATAAGTCACTTTTTTCAGTGCTGTTGCAAATTCAAACAGTCACTAAGCGAAGTGTTGTAAGTTGAGGATTACCTGTACTTTATCACTTTTTTCCCTTTTTTGCTCATCAAGTTTTTGACACCTTTCTAGGTGACTGGTGGTACTCGAATATTGCCACATCCTAAAAGTGATACAATCTGTGAAAAGTTTGAAAAGCACTGATTTAGGGTACAAAAAATTATTGAAGCTTACTTTGTTTCCCTGAAAATAAGACCTACCCCAAAAATAAGACCTACCCAGATTTTGAGGGGTTGGCCTAATATGAGCCCTATCCCAAAAATAAGCCCTAGTTAGGACCCCGCCCGCTCCATCCCACCTTGCTACCGCAATGGGGCAGTAGAGGGCGTGTCACATTGCCACCACAACAAGCTGAGGCCGGTGGGGGAGGGATGGAGCTGCCCCATGCACCCCACACCCATTTACTTCAGCCCCCCTCCCCCAGCCAGGCCATTTCTTGCTCAACAACCTTCCCTTTCACTCCCCTCCCGAGCCGGACTGCTGTTCTGTCACAGCCTACGTGAGTCCTTGTTGTATTCACAAGGAGAAACCCCTCTTCCAAGAAACAGGCAGGAACCGCAAGAAAAAACCAATCCCTTTTATTCTCACAGACCTGAGTCAATGTCCAAGGCAAACAAACACAGTCCACAGAAACTTGATCCTCAGAATGAACTGTTGCCTTCTGCAACCAGCACCTCCCACACCTTCCTCCCACACCTTCCTCAGCCAAGGCGTGGCTTCCTAATGCCTTCTCCTTTGCCTTTGGAGCTGCCCCATTACATTCCTCTGTCCCACTTTCTTCTCCTGTCTGTGTATTCCTGCATCTGGGATTTGTCCCAGCTGTTCCTTATCACTGTCCAACTCAGGCTCCCAGCACAGCTGTGTCTCAGCCCAAGCGCGATTAGAGGGGCCAAGCTGCTCATCCGACTGTAAGTTTTGGAGCTCCTCAGAGCCTTCCTCTGACTCTAATGTCACTCCAGGCCCCTCCTCCTCATCTGAGTCCTCAGATCCACTGGCTAGTGAGGAATTACAACGCTATCCTGCACCACAGGACCCTTCCACTGGGTCTGATGGGCCTGATGCGGTCATCAAGGGAACTGTTTGTGGAAATGCCGTCACCAAGGCAGGAGCATGCATGGCGGTTGCATCCTCCCAGATGAACTACTCTGGTCCATAGCCCTTCCACTCAATCAAATACTGAAATTGGCCTTTCAGCCAACAGGAGTCTTGAATACTGGCAACCTCATACTCTGGAGCGCTGTCTCCGTCATGTTGTTTCAGTGGGGGATGTTCTGATCAGCGGAGTGGACACACCGGTTGTTCTGGGACCAAGAGAGACCGGGCAAAGATCGGATGTACCCATAACGACCGTGCAAGGTTAACCGATAAGTGACTGGGTTAATGATGGCTTCAATAGGGAACAGTCCTAAGTACCGGTGGTTTAGTTTCTTGGCAGGCTGGTTTAATGGCAGGTTCCTGGTTGATAGCAACACCCAGTTCCCACCATTAATGTAGGCATATCTCGCCTCTACCGATCGGCAACCTTCTTGGAATCCGCCTTGGCCTTATCTAATTGTCGCCACACCAATTGATGGATAGCCCATAACTCAGATATTTGTTAGCTGCGGGAACTGGTGAGTCGAGCTGTGAGAGGGGAAAAAGCTGGGGATGATACCCCACATTGGCCAGGAACTGTGTCATATGCATGGAGGTGTGCTGTGAGTTGTTAAATGCAAACTTGGCTACCATGAGGTAGTCCACCCAATTGTCCTGTTGCTGATTCACAAAACAGTGCAGGTATTGTTCTAGGATTCCAATTACTTTCTCAGTCCCGCCATCCATTTGTGGATGATGCACTGATGATAGGCAAATTTTTACATCTAGGGCCTTCATCATCTCCTTCCAGAAACGGGCCATAAATTGAGCCCCTCTATCTGAAACGACCTATCAGGGAAGCTGTGCAGCCGGAAAACCTGTTGGATGAACACACAAATGGTGGTGCAGGCTGATGGCAAGCCATGGCAAGGAATGAAATGCGCCATCTTGGTCAGCATGTCCACCACCACAAACACCATTGTGAAGCCAGAAGACGGGCAAATCCATCAAGATGTCCATGGACACTGCTCCCCAGGGTCTCTCAGGCGTTGGAGAACTGTCCTGGGCAGAAGCTTGTCTTCCGTACAGGAATATTCTGGTTTCCTTGACAGAGCATTCGCTCTTTGGTTGTGACCGCTTGGTATGTAGATAACATGGAAATTGAACCTAGCGAAGAAGAGAGACCACTGAATCTGTCATTGGTTCAATTTCCGGGTGGTCTGCACTTTCCAGATTCTTGTGGTCTGTCCAGACTTCAATTAGATGCCGAGCCCCTTCCAAATGATGCCCCCAAGCCTCAAACACCACTTTGATGGCCAGTAGCTCCTTCTCCCAGATGGTGTAGTTGCTCTCGGCCAGATTAAGTTTCCAGGAATAGTACCCACAAGGGAACAGGGCCCCGCCAGGCGCATTAGCCTGGAGTAACACCGCTCCAATGGCAATGTCGGACGCATCCACTTCCATGATAAATGGCCGTTATGGCTCAGGGTGTGTCAAGATGGGTTCCTTCATGAATGGTTCCATTAAGGCCTGGAAAGCTTGTTGCTCCAGGGTACCCCAATGAAACTGAGTCTTTTTCTGCAGGAGTTGAGTGAGGGGTGAAGCAAAACCAGGGATGAAGGTTCTATAGTAGTTGGTAAACTCAAGGAGTCGCTGGACATCTTTAACGCGACATGGGGGTTGCCAGCTATGCAGAGACTCGACCTTATTCGGCTCCATGGGGATACCCTCAGGAGAAATGTGATGATCCAGGAAATCAATGGTCATTTGGTAGAATTGGCATTTCTCCAGTTCGGTGTACAAATGATCTCAGATCTGTTGCAGAACCTGACAGAGATGGTGATGGTGCGTCTCCCGCGAAGGGGAGTAGATCAGAATGTCGTCCAAATAGTTCACAACAAACTGATCTAACAGATCCTAGAATATGTCATTCATGAAGTGTTGAAAAACTGCAAGAGCATTGGTCAGCCCAAACGGCATCACTGTATACTCGAAGTGCCCATCCTGGGTGCCAAATGCTGTCTTCCACTCATCATCCAACCAAATCCTAACGAGATTGTAGGCTTCTCTCAAGTCCAATTTTGTGAAGATTTTTGCCTCCTGGAGCCATTCCAGAAGTTCGGGGATAAGGAGCAGCAGGTATCGATTACGTACCGTAATAGCGTTTAATTTTTGATAGTCATAGCAAAGCCTCAATTCTCTGGACTTCTTTTTTTACAAAGAGCACTGGTGCAGACACTGCTGAAGATGAGGGCCGAATAAAACTCTGAGCCAAATTTTTGTCCAGAAAGTCCCGCAACGCGGCCAACTCGGGGTCTGACATGGAATATAAACACCCCACTGGGAGAGGTGCATCAGGAACTAAGTCAATGGGGCAGTCATATGGCTTGTGCAGGGGCAATTGACTCACCTCAGTCTCGCTGAACATATCAGTGTAAATCACCAGTTCAGAGGGGAGACCCCTGGGGGACTCACCACCTTGCCGGTACAGACTTGGCGAGTGTGGTCCATACACTGAAAACATGGAAAGGTGACCAAGTTCTGGGACCAATAAATCTGCGGGTCATGCGTCTGCAGCCACGCCAATCCCAAGACCATGGGGAAATGCAGGTCAGAGGTTATGTAAAACCGAATAGCCTCCTCATGCAAGCTGATGGTCATACCCAATGGTTTCATGGTGGCTGTAATTAGCCCAGACAGGAGCACTCGGCCATCAATAGTCTCTACTAACAGAGCCGGTTCCACTGGGCATTGGGGAACAGTTTGTTTGGCCACAAATGCTGTGTCCATAAAGTTTGTGGTGGCCCCAGAGTCTACCAAAGCATATAACGGAATCCCCTGTGGCTTCCCAGGGAGGATCAAGCATGCCGCCAGTATCATGTGCCATGGTGGTCCAGTGCAGCATTCGAAGGAAGGAAGCCTGACCCCAAATGCTTTTTAGGTCAGGCTTGGGGCATTTCCTGATATATGAGGCTGCTTTTGCAGGGCAAGCTCGGTAGCTGACACCCTCGTCGCTTCTTGGGGCAGAAGGCGACCAAATGCCCAGGGTCCCCACAGTACAAACACAAACCCCCCCAAACATCATGTATTCATTTCTGCCACCAATTGTCAAGATCTGGCAGCACCTAACTCCATAGGCTCCTCCTGCAGAACTGGAGTCTCATGCACAACCGGGGCCGCCTGGATCTCTGGGGTGGCACGACTCCTACGCTGCTGCAACTGAGTGTCGATCCGCAAACAGAGATGGATCAACCCATTGAGGTCTGGGGGAACATCGACACAGGGCAGCTTGTCTAACAGCTCCTCCAACAAGCCATCCTGGAAAGTGTTCATCACTGCAGCTTCATTCCAGGCTGAATCCTGGCTAAGCAGCCGAAACTCACTGATATATCCCTGTAAAGGGCGTCGGCCCTGTCTCAGAGTTTTCAGGAGTCGGTTAGCGGACTGCGTCTTAATGGGGTCCTCATACATAAGACTCATGTGGTCACAACCCCCCCCCATTATCCAACAACGGACTAGGCTGGGGTAGCAGGGGTGTGGCCCAAAGAACAGCACCAGAGGGGAGGCTGATCATAAACCCCACTTTATCACGGTCATTGGGGAAGTCAGCTGCTCTCAGGCTGATAAAGAGCTGGCATTGGCCCCAAAAAGCTGGAAATATCTCCGGAATGCCATTAAATTTGTCAGGCACTGCCACTGGACACTTCTGTCAGGGTTGTGGAGCAGCAGGAGCAGAGGCTTGAAGCCAAGCAACTTGAGCTGCCAGCAAAGCCAGCTGCTGGGAGAGCTGGCCATTCTCCACACGTAACTGCTCAATCGTAGGGGGTAGGAGGCTGAAGGCAAACTTTCTGTCCCAGCCTACGTGAGTCCTTGTTGTATTCACAAGGAGAAACCCTTCTTCCAAGAAACAGGCAGGAACCGCAAGAAAAAAACAATCCCTTTTATTCTCACAGACCTGAGTCAGTGTCCAAGGCAAACAAACACAGTCCACAGAAACTCGATCCTCAGCACGAACGGTTGCCTTTGGCAACTAGCACCTCCCATACCTTCCCCTTTTGTAATTCAGCCAAGGCTTCCTAATGCCTTCTCCTTTGTCTTTGGAGCTGCCCCATTGCATTCCTCTGTCCCACTCTCTTCTCCTGTCTGTGCATTCCTGCATCTGGAATTTGTCCCAGCTGTTCCTCATCACTGTCCAACTCAGGCTCCCAGCACAGCTGTGTCTCAGCCCGAGCGCGATTAGAGGGGCCAGGCTCCTCATCCAACAGTAAGTCTTGGAGCTCCTCTGACTCTAATGTCACTCCAGGCCCCTCCTCCTCATCTGAGTCCTCAGACTCAGATGCCGGATCCACTGGCTGGCAAGGAATCAAACAACTGTTATGCTAATCCACCACCCCCGCCAAAATGATCTTGCAAAGTTGGAAGGTCTGACTGAACTTTTTTTAGTCCCACAAACTTTGTTTTCCTGCAGCAGGAGAGAAATGCAATTGAGCTGGAAAGCAGGTTAGTAAAGTAATGCTATCAGGAAGAGAGAAGAGCTGGGTGGTGGTGCACCAAATTCTACATCAGCGCCGGGAGGAGAAGCAGCAGAAAACGGGACTGCCATTTTCAGAACAGAGAAGGGAGATGCGGGACAATGCAAGCAAGTGCTCTTATCTGCTCTGCATTGTTCGTTGCATGGAGCCACTCCCCTCCCTGTCATCTCTTCTCTACAATGGCAGCGACAGAGGGCTGGCGGAGGGAGGGGGCAGGGGAGGTTTGTGCTGCCCAGTCACAGCACAAGCCACAGGACAGTTTGCAGAGGAGGCGGGGGCAGCTACCACCAGGCAAGTGATCTATGGAGTGAAGCGTGAAGAAAGCCCCTCCAGCAGTTCATAGCCATTCTCCATCACTCCCCCCCCCTGGCTCTGAAACGGCGGAGGGAGATCGGGCCTACCACCACCCCCATCCTCCATAGCATGGCAGTCTGGCTTGGGGAGTGAAAGTGAAGGTCACAAAGCAAGGAATGGCCTGGCTGGGGGGGAGACTGAATTAAGAGGGTGTGTGGGGTGGCTCCACCCGCTCCCCCAGCTGCCTTGCTTCATTGTGGTGGCAGCAACTTGATGTGCCATGCGGCTTCCTGCCATGAGCAGAAGAAGTGGGCTGGCAGCCATGTGGGCTTCTGCTGAACGGGGCTGTTGGTGCTGTCACCACGAGGCGAGGCAGGTATCACAAAAAATATAAGACATCCCCCGAAAATAAGACCTAATGCCTCTTTTGAAGGCAAAAATAATATAAGACCAGGTCTTATTTTCGGGAAAATATGGTATACTGCTTTAAGGTCTTCTTCTAATTTTAAATTCCACTCATGATACAAATGTGAAACTAAATTTAGAAAATGACATTCAGTTCCTGGCCCCAGTTTTACTTCCTGGCCTTTGTCAACAAATCTGCTCAAAAGATAATGAATAATGGTTGGATATGAAATTATATATTTATATAACATATATTTTTGCCTGTATCAGCCCCAATCTAGGGGCTATCCCAGGCAGCAGTCCTTGAATGAACAACCAAATGGCAGTATCACATATAGAACTGTCAGATGAGCAGCAAGATGATTGTGTGCAGCAAAACGTGCATTCCACACTGGCGGGGTAAGAGGAGAAGCAGAGCGCCAAAATTCAAACAGCTGTCAACAAGCCCAACGGAAACAAGAACGGGTCAATTGATTGGGGGGGGGAGCCGAACAGACCCGTAACACGCTCATTAGCTAAACGATTGGCTTTGCAGAGACTATAAGAACATGCTCCTCAATCCTGGTTTTATACACACACACACACACATACACACACACGTGTGTGTGTGTATGTATATGTATATATATGTATGTATATTCAGAATATGAAGAAATTGTTTATGAAAAGGTTAATATGAAACATAGAGTTTGGAACTGGTCTTCTGTTATTTTTTGTTTCCCTATTTTATCCTTCCAACAGTATTTCTCGGCCTCTTAACGTAGTTTAGACTGAAAAATAGAGAAAATTGAGATTATGCAGCTAGCATGCAAGCCCAGGAACAGTTCCCCCCCAATAATTATATCAACTTCAAATCTGTATTTGTACATGATTCTATTAAATAGGGGTTAGATTAAAAGGTAAGCAAAACAATTCAGTGACCTTTATAATTAATTTAGATCTAAATACTTGTCTCCCTAATCTTCTCTCATAGTTTGTTAAATCTTTTACAACACCCGTCTTTAATGAAATAGAATGAGATACTTTGCCCTTATTTTACTGTATTACTATCTAATGTTTTGAATAAAAACACATTCATAAAAAACACAGACCTATGCACATTTGGAACCAGTGTTGCTTTGAAAGCCAGATATTACTGTATTAATTGACCATTCCAATTCATATTCATAAATCAGCTGCAACTACATATGATATATAGTTTGAAGAATATGCAAAGTATTCAGATTATTCACATTTATCTGCTTTTAAAGCATAGATCCAGTTATTATTACCTTCTTGTTTGTCTTTGTTGATATAACATGATGCTCTTTTTCTTGCAAGCCTCTATATGGGCTACTTCAAGCGAAGTTGCAGCTAATTACACATGCCTACTTTGAAGAGAAAGACTTCTCACAAATTTCAATTCTTAAGGTAGGTTTAAATACACAAAAGTAAAATTGTTTGAAAGATTCCAAATGGTTGGGTGAAAGACAGAGAGTGAGAGAGAGAAAGAGAGAGAGAGAACTCAGTAAGATTAAAAGTGGAATGGAGGAGCCACTGCTGATCGAAAAGTAAATCCACTTATCAGTGTCCATGATCAGAATAGAATGGAAGGATCACTTTAATGATATTTTGTGCAATACAGGCTGTCTTCATCTTATGACTTACTTGTTCAATGACAAGTAACACTGATGAGTGCTGGTTAATGCCTGGTTCCCAAAGTTATGGTCATTGCAATGCCTCAAAATTTGGGTGCTTAGCAGCCCAAATGCACTTATGGCCACAGGCACACTTCAACTCCCACCTGCCTATCTCTCTCATCTTTGCCCTGTAGCCCACCTGCCCTTTGCTACCTCTGCTAGTCCTGCCGCCCTGTGCTCTGCTGGCCCTGATTTTTGTCAGATGAGCTTTGGAAAGTTGGTAGCCTTTGTCCAAATTGCACGTGGCCCTTGTCTAATTTGAAAGGCAAGAAGGTCACAGCTTTAAGAAGAAGGCCTAGTAGCGTAATGGCAGATGCTTTGCAAAGGGCCAAGCTGGGCATGCCTCAGCAGCAGCAGCAGAAGGAAGAAGATGCAACTGTCAGCTGAGAGTGGCAGGGCTCACGTGGCCCTGAAACATTCAGGCCTGCTGAATCTTAATTTCCTGTTACCTGTTATTTACAAAAGAGAAACTTTAGATACAACCTGGTGTCCCTTATTAATAAGCTAGAAAGAAGTTTCCATTAAAGCTGCATCTAAAGCAGTTCTGGATTCTAAAGGATTGATAACTATATCTTTAGAGACTCAAAAAGAGTTAGATCTCTTGGAAAAAGTATTTTGGAATATTTTTCTTACATAAAGTAAACCTTTTCCTTTTGTCCATAAAGTTACTTTTAGTAAAGGATGCTCATGTTTTCAACATTTTATGGTTTTTCAGGAACTTTATGAACACATGAATAGCTCACTGGGAGGAAGTTCACCTGAAGGGTCACAAGTTTATCTTGGTAAGTTATATTTGGTAACATAAGACTTCCAATTTTTATAAGTATTTTGTTACATATAAACTTGTAAGCCTGAAAAAATTATTGGTTATTTTGGTTATATTTCCCATTTGTGGAGCTATTGTGTAATTATGTTATCATATAAAGTATTAAGTTTTATGTTCACGCAGGGTGTTTTTTGCATTTCAATTTTCTTTCCGAGGAATTTCTTACAAAATAGTTTTCAGAAAGCACAACCAAAGTATTTAACCTGTTATTGAAACAGATCGTTCAATCTTCCTTCCTTTTTTCTCTTGAAAGACTTGATATGAAAATTTAAAATCCAGGTCACTTTGAAGACAAATAAAATAGCTTGACTTTTTTCACTATAATTTTTTATCCTATTCTTTCTGCTTTAATTCATACTGCCAGCAATCTTCTCTAAAGTATTATGAATCCAAATCATTTTAAAGTGTATGACAACAGGTTATTGCACCAGGTTTACACAAAGAAAAATACAAATGGCCAACAAAGTCACCTCTTCTCCAAAATATTCATTATATTAAGTAAATAATACTTTTGGAGTATTTTTATTTATATTATTAAGTAAATAATATAATGGTTAGTGATGAGAAATACCATGTTTCCCTGAAAATAAGACCCAGTCTTCTTATTATTAGTTTGCCTCCAAAAGAGGCACCAGGTCTTATTTTCAAGGGGTGTCTTTTCCATGGAGTCACCTCATGGTGGCAGCACTGACAGCCTTGCTGAATCAGCCCACTTCTTCTGCGGTCGAAGGAAATGCCTCTGCAGCTAAGAATGGAGCTCTGGATTGACGTGCATGGCGCTGCCCCAGCCTGCATTTTGCCATCAGAGGCCTTCCAGAAATGCCTCTGACGGTGAAATGCAGGCTAGGGGGCACCGCAAAAGAAGTGGGCTGACGAGGTGAGGCAGGTATCAATTCATGGGAGGCCTGGCTGCAACAGTAAGCAGGTGTGGGGCATGTGGGGCAGTTCCCCCCCCCACACACACACCCTAGCTTGATTTTTAGGTGTGCACCTCACCCCAAAACTAGGGCTTAAACCTGCCCCATGTTTCAAAGCAATACTAATCAGAGAAAACATAAAATGCAATTTGTTAATAATAAAACCACTTTTTCTTATTGGTGGTAGGAATCCAGTACTTAAGGATGCTTCTCATGGTAGAATGAATAATGAGGCAGACCTTCACTCTAGCTGCTTATTTATGAAGGCTCTTTACATTCATCCATCTGACTGCAGAGTTAGAAATCTTAGGCTGTGAAAGCTTGATGTTTTATATAAAGAGATATTATCCAAATAACTGTTCACAGTAATGCATGTCTACCACCCCAGAGAATGAATTCATATGTACAATAAATGGAAACAGGTAAGACTCGTACGGTATCGGAAATTGAAATGAAATTTTATTGAAATGTGCCATTGTCCTCTCTGTTGTTTTTAGGCCTGTCCCCACGAGATCTTGTTCTTCAATTTAAACACAAGGTATGTTATAAAACTGAAATGAGCATAATTATTTCCACTTCTTTGAATCTGAAAGAAAACTACATGCAGTTACAGATATAAGTAAATAAAGATTTTTCTGGATCTATATTGCACATTGACATGATACTGAATATTTTAACCATAGGGTCACTTATTGCTGGACTACTAATGTTTAAAGATCTGTCTTTCTTTATGTTTTAAAGGTTTTAATTCTTTTTAAGTTGATTCTTCTAGAAAAGAAGGTAAGATTATTCCCATATTTCCTAAAAGGCAAAATAAATGACTTGACTAACATTATTTCATTAATACCTCATGGAGATGCATTATTCCATTATGCAGTTACCCAGGATGGAGAGGTGCTTATTTCATTTTTTTGCTGTAGACTTATTAATGTTTCCATCAATTTATTTGCTATCTTACCATAAGTTATAGTTTGCTGGTGAAATTAACTCTCTTGCTTCCTCTCTAAACAGACACACAGACATCCACTAGTGATAGCCAACCTGATTTATGTTACTTATTTATTAATCAGATTTTTAGACTACCCACCTCTTTGGACTCTGAGTGTAATAGCACATACAAAACAATACAATGAAAAATAAAACTTCATAGAGTTCCCTGGAAAGAACAGCAACCAAACTTTCTCCCCCGCTTGCAGAAGCAAAAAGATTCAAAAAGATACCAATCCCAAAAAAAGGGGAGGAGCCATGTTTATAGTGGTATTTTAAATGTTGGTACAGAAGAGGTCTTTCATAGCCTACAACATATACCCTCTGTTGGCCCCAATTGTTGATCAAGAGAATATAATCCATAACAAGCCTTATCTTACATAGTTAAAAATCTACCGAAGCCTGTGGTCTGAATATGTAAAGTATAGTCATTACAGAAAATAGAAGAAATAAAATTCTATAGTTGAATCTAAAAGAGAAAAGTGTATTCATAATAAAAAAGTTGTAATAATCAAAGTAATAGCTTATCTTCCAGAACATATACTCCCAACAATTGGTATCTAAAGCTCTCTACTAGGTTTTGATGTAAATCACTGCATAATGGCCCATAATGCTTCATCATAATGCAGCTAAGGGAAGACAATGCATTGAACAGTTAGAATAGGGGTCCCCAACCCCCAAGCCACTGCCCACTATTGGGCCGTGGACTATTTCAAACCGGGCCACATGAATGATAGCCAAGCGTGTGCATGCAAAGCTCCACTCACGTCAATGGCAGGCAAGTGCACATGCATGAAGCTTCACTTGCAAGAGCAGTGGGCCCTCAAAAGCCCCACTCGTACAACCATTCTTCACTCACACGAGTGGAGCTTCGTACACGAGCACAAGCCCCCTCCGCTCAACCTCCCTCCACTTGTGCAAGTAGGCTTCGCACACAAGCGCAAAGGTCCTTTGTTTACCTGTGAAGCTCCATTTGTGCATGTGGAAGGTGTGCACACCTGCCATTTGCACTAAGGGAGCTGTGCACGTGTGCACCTGCCACTCATATGCCCTGGGCCATGCTGGAAAGGTGGGGACTGTTGAGTTAGAACATTTGTGCAGATCATGACACAAGAAGCTGATTATGTTTTTTAAAGCTACATTATATCCTCTGCCCATAGCTTCACTCTTCAGTGGGACAGGATAATGCTCACAGTTATACCCAGGGCTTGCTTAATTTGCCAAAGAAATGAAATAAACATTATCATGTCACAAACAAGGACCTAACATTTTACACAATCTTTTATCAACAGTCACATGGCTTTAAGCTATAGAATGCAAGGTCTGGATTCATAAATTTTCAAGAAGTAATAACACAGATTGCAGCTACTTTGTTTGCTGTTATTATTGTACAGGTTGCACATTAAAACATCTGTATTAAAAATTGCTGAAATATAAGAAAATAGATACTACTGGTCATCAGCAATCATCATCAACCAATCAATCTTTATTATGGTCACAGACCAGCAAAAAAAAGTATTAAAATAATAATAATAGTAAAAAAAACAAAAATAAAAGACAGAATAATACATTGCGATTGTGGGTGGATTAACAGTGGGCAGTTAAAGTTTGCTAATTTTATATACAGCAAAGCAGAATTTGGCCACATTCAGAAAAACTACTTCATACCGATCTGATAACAGTAGTTGCGCATGAAAAAAAAATCAGTATTTCCCAGATATTTTGGGTAAGATGTTATAAACTGAGTCCATGAATCCTTATAGAAAAAAGCAGTATAGCAAGACATGAGCTATAGTTCAATGGCCCCTTGTCCACAGGAGGACAGTCTCACTTCATGTGGTATTTTTTTTATATTGGCCCTCCTAACCTGCTGTGGGAAGTGTGTTGCACCGTGCTAAGCTTAATGCCTTTCAGATGTTTGGGACAGTTATTTGATATAAATATCTTGCTGCTTTAAAGGGGGAAGTTTGATTGCTCCAATTATGCTCTGATTTCTTTTCAGATCGTATACTACTGATCTATTTTCCCCCCTGCTTCTTTTCAGGTTCTGTTTTATATCTCTCCAGTTAATCGGCTGGTGGGAGTATTAATGACTGTCTTATCACTATTTCCTGGTTAGTGTGTATGTGTATGTTCCTATCAAAATGCTACTTAAAATCATAGCCATTCTTAATTTAATTTGTTTACTTGAAATCCATTCTGAATTTTAAATGGCCTCTCCCCCAGACAAAGAATAGACAGGAAAGATAAATGTAGACAAAAATGATGTGTAATGTCCAGCTTCCCGATCTTGTCAGTTTAAATTGCAAACAACATAAAACCCAGTCTGTCTCTGGCATATGTTACCTCTTTGTGAATTTATATGTGCATAAACCTTTAAAAAGACATAGTCCCCAAAGTCTTGGTACTACTTCAAACAAGCATTAATACTAATTCAGCTAATAACTATTGATAAAAATTATTGCCTGTAAAACAAGGTATTCTATTGTATTTAATTGATCTACAATAATTATACAACCAGCTATTCTCACACGAGTCATTGTCACACCCAAAACATACAAGTACATTCACCAATATTCCCTTCCTTTCTTCTGATAGAATCAGCCAAAAAAGGTAAAGAAAATATGCAAGTTGCATGAGGAAGAGAAGAAAAGGGCAGCTAAGCTAGTTGGAAATGATGCAAGGAGAAAATACAATTGCACGGGGTGGGGGGGAATTGACAAAAATGTGTGTTTCAGAATTACAGAAAGGGCTAAAAATTCAAAAAACAAATAACCCACCCAACCCATGACTAATTTTCAGGTTAGTTTTCAAAACCATTTTTGTAGTAATATACAGTATGTAGCCATTTGTAGTTTCTCCCATTTATTTATTTATTTATTTATTTTAATCCCATTTATATCCCGCCCTTCTCCGAAGACTCAGGGTGGCTTACAATCTAAAGCACAAATCAATGTGCTTAGCAATAGCCTTCATCCTATGTATATGCCTGCTTATTAGGGCTTTCGGGGGGGCCCCAAGCGGCATTATTACAAAGTCAGCTTATTGCCCCCAACAATCTGAGTCCTCATTTTACCTACCTCGGAAGGATGGAAGGCTGAGTCAACCTTGAGCCTGGTGGGACTCAGGTTCGAGAACCTGCACTAATTGCAGGCAGCTGGTGTTTGAGTATTTTAGTGAGTATAATACAACATTCCTTCCCAAGGGAAAAATCTTTACCTTTCTTTTGGGTAGGGATGATACTCGAAAATATTTGTGACCAGCAGAAGACTATTACCGTATATACTTGAGTATAAGCCGACTCGAGTATAAGCCGAGACCCCCAATTTCACCCCCCAAAACTGGAAAAAGTTATTGACTCGAGTATAAGCCGATCCGCCGTTCTGCAAGCCTGAATACACAGGAATACCCTGTGTGGCCGCGGCTCGTCGGCAGGTCTCCGTTCCTCCTGCCGACCTTTGGGGAGGTTTGGGCGCCTCCCCAAACCTCCCCAAACGTCGGCAGGTCTCCGTTCCTCCTGCCGACCTTTGGGGAGGTTTGGGCGCCTCCCCAAACCTCCCCAAACGTCGGCAGGTCTCCGTTCCTCCTGCCGACCTTTGGGGAGGTTTGGGCGCCTCCCCAAACCTCCCCAAACCTCGGCAAGTCTCCGTTCCTCCTGCCGACCTTTGGGGAGGTTTGGGCGCCTCCCCAAACCTCGGCAGGTCTCCGTTCCTCCGCGCAGACCTGCCGACCTTTGGGGAGGTTTGGGCGCCTCCCCAAACGTCCCCAAACCTCGGCAGGTCTCCGTTCCTGTTTGGGGAGGTTTGGGCGCCTCCCCAAACCTCCCCAAACCTCGGCAGGTCTCCGTTCCTCCGCGCAGACCTGCCGACGTTTGGGGAGGTTTGGGCGCCTCCCCAAACCTCCCCAAACCTCGGCAGGTCTCCGTTCCTGTTTGGGGAGGTTTGGGCGCCTCCCCAAACCTCCCCAAACCTCGGCAGGTCTCCGTTCCTCCGCGCAGACCTGCCGACCTTTGGGGAGGTTTGGGCGCCTCCCCAAACGTCCCCAAACCTCGGCAGGTCTCCGTTCCTGTTTGGGGAGGTTTGGGCGCCTCCCCAAACGTCCCCAAACCTCGGCAGGTCTCCGTTCCTCCGCGCAGACCTGCCGACCTTTGGGGAGGTTTGGGCGCCTCCCCAAACGTCCCCAAACCTCGGCAGGTCTCCGTTCCTGTTTGGGGAGGTTTGGGCGCCTCCCCAAACCTCCCCAAACCTCGGCAGGTCTCCGTTCCTCCGCGCAGACCTGCCGACCTTTGGGGAGGTTTGGGCGCCTCCCCAAACGTCCCCAAACCTCGGCAGGTCTCCGTTCCTGTTTGGGGAGGTTTGGGCGCCTCCCCAAACCTCCCCAAACCTCGGCAGGTCTCCGTTCCTCCGCGCAGACCTGCCGACCTTTGGGGAGGTTTGGGCGCCTCCCCAAACGTCCCCAAACCTCGGCAGGTCTCCGTTCCTGTTTGGGGAGGTTTGGGCGCCTCCCCAAACCTCCCCAAACCTCGGCAGGTCTCCGTTCCTCCGCGCAGACCTGCCGACCTTTGGGGAGGTTTGGGCGCCTCCCCAAACCTCCCCAAACCTCGGCAGGTCTCCGTTCCTGTTTGGGGAGGTTTGGGCGCCTCCCCAAACCTCCCCAAACCTCGGCAGGTCTCCGTTCCTCCGCGCAGACCTGCCGACGTTTGGGGAGGTTTGGGGAGGCGCCCAAACCTCCCCAAAGGTCGGCAGGAAGAACGGAGACCTGCCGAGGTTTGGGGAGGTTTGGGGAGGCGCCCAAACCTCCCCAAAGGTCGGCAGGTCTGCGCGGAGGAACGGAGACCTGCCGAGGTTTGGGGACGTTTGGGGAGGCGCCCAAACCTCCCCAAACAGGAACGGAGACCTGCCGAGGTTTGGGGACGTTTGGGGAGGCGCCCAAACCTCCCCAAAGGTCGGCAGGTCTGCGCGGAGGAACGGAGACCTGCCGAGGTTTGGGGAGGTTTGGGGAGGCGCCCAAACCTCCCCAAACAGGAACGGAGACCTGCCGAGGTTTGGGGACGTTTGGGGAGGCGCCCAAACCTCCCCAAAGGTCGGCAGGTCTGCGCGGAGGAACGGAGACCTGCCGAGGTTTGGGGACGTTTGGGGAGGCGCCCAAACCTCCCCAAACAGGAACGGAGACCTGCCGAGGTTTGGGGACGTTTGGGGAGGCGCCCAAACCTCCCCAAAGGTCGGCAGGAGGAACGGAGACCTGCCGACGTTTGGGGAGGTTTGGGGAGGCGCCCAAACCTCCCCAAACGTCGGCAGGTCTGCGCGGAGGAACGGAGACCTGCCGAGGTTTGGGGAGGCGCCCAAACCTCCCCAAACGTCGGCAAGTCTCCGTTCCTCCGCGCCCTGCCTGCCTGCTTCTTTCCGCTGCGGAAAGAAGCAGGCAGGCAAGGCGCGGAGTTTGGGGAGGTGCGCGCGCACCTCCCCAAACCTCCCCAAACTTCGGCAGGTCTCGGACGGCGGTGGCTTGGGAGAGGTGCGGGCGATCCCGGAAGCACCAAAGCCTCGGCCGCGCACAAGTCCTCGGTAAGTTTTTTTTGTTGACTGGAGTATAAGCCGAAGTGGAATTTTTCAGCCCAAAAAGTGGGCTGAAAAATTCGGCTTATACTCAAGTATATACGGTAATAGAATCTTTGTTGCTAACCTTGTAACAATAACTTCAATCATGGGGTTAGTGCTAGAATCATTGTTAGGAGCCAAAGGAAATACTTGAAAATTCTATATAAGTGGAAAATTTGAGGAATTTGTGACAGCTGCTGTCAACCCTTCAAGGCAGGCTAAATCATGGTATAGATAGCACAAGGATTTCTGGAACTCTACCGCAGGGCTTTTCAACCAGTGGTACGGGTACCACCTGTGGTACATTGGCACCTGGCAGGTGGTACACAACCATCCTAGAAAAGTAGTGGGGGAATGAGCTGAACCGGTAGCAGCACCGCACAAGCCTGAGTGAGAGATGGCTGGAGCTGCAGAGCTGTCAGGGGTCAGTGGAAGTGCCAGGATTAGCTGGAGCTCGGCATTGATCCCGGCGCTTCTGCTGAGCCCAGAACAAGTGCCGATCAGCTGGAATGTTGCAGCATCTCCAGGGTCTTGTGATTTACATTCAGATGCTTGGCAACTGATTCATATTTATGACAGTCACAGTGTCCCAGGGTCATGTGAAGTGACCAAAACCTGCTGCAACCACCCTGCAGATGGGGGAAATAAAAACCAAACACCCCCCCTCCCCACCCCCGCTGCCAATCCTCAACAGAAATCCTCACAACAATGAAAACCTCGGACAGGAGGAAGAGTGCCGCCGGGCGGGCAGGCAGGCAGGTGTCTTGCTCGGCTATGGCTTGGGGGGCACTTTTTTCAGTGCCATTGTAATTTCAAACAGTCACTAAGCGAACTTTGTAAGTCGAGGACTACCTGTACTTCATCACTTTTTCCCTTTTTTTTTCATCAAGTTTTTGACACCTTGCTAGGCGACTGGTGGTACTCGGATGTTGCCATATCCTAAAAGTGGTACAATGGGTGAAAAGGTTGAAAAGCCCTGTTCTACCATACTTAAACTCGAAAACCTGGCATCTAACTTGAAAGTTACCATATGTCCTCTTCTAAGCCAATCAGAATAAAGACAGGATTATTGTTTGCTTTCTTATAAAAATTCTTATGTTCCTTCATTAAAGTTATCTCCAAACTCCCTTACATCTACTCAGTTACACCAATAGTTATTTTCTTCATTGAAAAAATAACTGAAAGACTAGAAAGAATCATGGGTGTGTTGTATTTGGCAATTAACTGTAGTTTTCATCTTAGCATAGTTTCCAATATAAATTGGTGATTGGTCCTGTATAGAATCTATTAACCACATTTATATATTTTTTAAATAAATTCCAGGTATGATAGAACATGGTCTTACTGATTGCTCACAGTACCGACCAAGAAAAAGCACATCAGAGGAAGTTGGACAAGAAGTTTCTCCTCCTTCCAGTTACTGTGTTTCTTTGTCTGCTCTGACACTTTCAAATGCTAATTTTGACACAGTTGGGGAAGGCAAAAAATTATCAAGCAACCAAGAAAGAGATACTCAGAGAGCAGATGTACCTTTATTTCAAGTTGAGCATCAACCCTGTGAATTTCATGTCTCCCAGGATCATGGACAGTACTTGCAACCTTCACACACTTCTCCAGAATCTTCTGAAAGTGACTGGGAAACTTTAGATCCCAAACTCCTAGAGGACCCTAACTTGAAAGAAGGAGAATGTGAAATTACTTCAGTAGCAGAACAGACTGAATTTCTTCTGCAGGAATCAGTGATTTCCAAAAGCGTTCCAATTACTATTCAGCCTCAGCCTAATACAGGACACACAGTCCTTGTACCTGGACTTATTTCTGGTTTGGAAGAAGATCTGTATGGTATGCCATTAGCTGTCTTCACCAAGGTAAATTTTGTAGTATAAAGGATGGCAAATATTTGGTTACCAAGTGCTGTTTTTAACATTTTTCAGGAATAAAGAGATGCATAGATGCATAGCTGACTCAGGAATTGTGGGAGTTGAAGTCCATGAGTCATAAAAGAGCCGAGGTTGCCTACCCCTGAACTAGGTTATCATGCTGTCAGTGTAGCCACCTGTCAATTAGATCGCTATCCCTTCTGGTTGGTGAAAGCCTCCAGGATAGGTGGGTTCAGGCACTAATTCTTCACTGCAGGAAGGGATGTTTCTAAGACTCTTTAAAGAGGCCCTGATTCAACCCCTCCTTTAAAAACTATCTCTTAATCCCACCTGTCTGGACAGCTTCCACCTCCTTTTTAGGAAAGGTGGTAGAGAAGTTGGTTGCTTGGCACCTTCAGAGGATCCTGGGTGAAACAGATTATCTGGATCGCTTCTAGTAAGATTTCAGGCCCAGTTATGGTGAACTTGTGGATGATCTCTGGCGATAGCAGGATAAAGATGGTGCACCCATCTTTGATCTTTTGACTATGGTATCCTTTTGGGCCAGCTGTGGGATTTATTTATTTATTTGAGTGAGTGAGAGAGTGATTTATGTGCCGCTCATCTTGTTTAAAGGTGTTCGGAAGTGGCTGACAAAGTCTTGGCTGGTTTAGCTTTGGTTTAGCTCCTTTCTCCAAGACCAGTCCCAACTGGTGTTGATAGGGAGTGAAAGGTTCAGTCCTCAGCTGCTCCTTTGTGGCATGCTGTAGGTCTTGTAGTCTCTCCACTTCTTTTAACAACTACATGAAATCACTGGGTGAAATCATTTGCCACCATGGGATGAGGTACCATCAGTACGCTGGGTGACCCAATTGATGCTGTTGCTGCCCATTTGCGGTGCTTGGAGGCTATGGAAATCTGGAAGGGAGAGAATAGATTTCAGCTGAACCCTGGTAAGACTGAGTGGCTTTAAGTATGTGAAGCTTCCAAGAATTTAACATCTTTAGTTCTGGATGGGATTGCGCTACCCCAGACACACTTCATGCCCAATCTGAGAATTCTTCCGGATTTGCAGCTCTAGCAATTGTGGCTTGAAGAGCCTTTGTGTAACTTCATTGTTATGCACCAATTGCACACTTTCCTGGATCAGAAGTCCCTCCACTCAGTCACTAGTCATCTCATGCTTAGACTATTGCAATGTGCTTTACATATAAGAGTGCTATGATTTCTACATCCTACAGAAAGTGATTACTTGAATTGCTTAAAAAAACACCTGTTTTATAGAAAATCCAACAAGCATTGACTCTACTTAATATAGATTAGCTTGTCAAGAATTCGGTAGTGATGGTAGTAGTATGATCATCAGAAATAAGAATGAAGTAGGCAAGTTGGGACAGTACCAAGGAAGGAAGATATGCTGATATCCAGATTTGTAAATATTTTCCCTCTAATACAGTCCATAATGATTTAGAGTGATTTTTTTCCATGCTTAAGTCTTCATTACCATTTGAAAGTCTTTCTCAATATGAGTAATTGCAAAGTAGGGATTGTTGTAGGAACATACACACACATACATACACATACATGCATATACATACACACACACACACACACACACACACACACACAGACACGTATATATGTTGGAACATTCATCTTCTTGTAGCACTCCTATTGCATTTGAGTACCTCTGTACATCTAGTCCTTAAGTCCAATACTAATTTCTAAAAGACATGGTTATTGGGCTTTCAACCGTATTACTCTGCATTGTCAAGTTTTTCTGTGGCAGATATATTAAACCTTTGCTACCAAACAGAAAGGAAATGGCAAATTTATGACTCCTCAGATGTTGCTGATCCTCAAGTATCAGTAGCCACAGTGGTTAGGTATGCTGAGGCTTATGTAGTTGTTGATATGGGTAGGTATATGTTCTGTTGTCATATATTTCTATTTAATTTTAGTATGCTACTTAACTACCATGTTTCCCTGAAAATAAGACCCAGCCAGAAAATAAGCCCTAGCATGACTTTTCAGGCTCCTCATAATATACATCCTATCCCAAAAATAAGCCCCACAATGAGGAGTGGCCGGAGCAATTCCCCACGCTGGCTGTGCAGCTGCTGTGTGATCTGCTGCTGCCCTGCCTGACCTTGGCTCTGGCCACCGCCTTGCTGCTGCTCTTGCAGTGCTCACGGGCCAAGCTCTCACCGCATCCCATCCTCTGCCCACCCTGCCTGCTGGGCTGCCTGGCACGAGGGAAGTCAGCCCAGATCTACAACCTCCAGAGCACCCCCATCACTGGCCTGCCAGGGTTTTTACACCAGCGGCCGCCAGCAAGACTACATACTGATGCCACCTCACCCACCGCCACCATCAGGCTGCTGAGTGCTGGCCTGCATGCTTACCTGGTGCTGCAGGTGCTGGGCTACGGGCTGAACCCTGCATTCTTTGTGCCCTGGCCTTGGTGGGCACTGCAACTCTTGTGACAGATTTATGAGGCAGATGTGAGATTGCCCCTGACTGCCTTTGGCCTCTACGTCACCTGCAGATTTTCTACCACCGACCACTGCTGCCGCTTCACCTTCCGCCTGCCCCAGCCTGTTGCCAATCCCCTGCTGCTGCCCAGCAGCCTCCACTGGGCGCTCTCCCAGCACGAGAAGCTGGCCGTGTGCAACACGGTGGTCTTCTGCCAGTCCGACTACCTGCTGCTGAACCTGCCTCATGCACCCTGCAAGCCGGGTGGCCTGTGGCACCCCTGCCCTCTGCAGCTTCAGTGGGTGTCTGGCAGGCAGAGGGAGACAGTTCCACCACCACCCACCAGCCTCACCTCACCTTGTAGCAGTGGCAGTGGCCTGCCACACGTGCTATGTGGCCACCTCCCTCCACTTTCCAGACACCCACCAAAGTTACACAGGGCAGGGAAGGCATGCATCACCCAGCTTGGGTGCACATGGCACAGCTCCCTCTACTATCTGTCTCATCTCATGGCAGCACTGGCCTACTGGACACTCCCCATGGCCACCAGCCTCCACCTGCCAGACACCCACCAAAGCCGCACAGATCAGGGGAGGTGCACACTTCCTAGCCTGCAGAGCGCAATGGGGCAACTCTGCCCCCCCCAAAAAAAATAAGTCCTAATGGGTCTTTTAGAGCAAAAATAAATATAAGACCCAGTCTTATTTTTGGAGAAACATGGTATCAATAAATGAAAAACAAAATAACGTGTCAGTCCTTTCACAATATATTACATCTGTATAAACAATTAACAACTGAAAACTCATTTTTAAAAATTCTATCTTGGTTGCTGTTTAAATTTAGAGAGAATAGGGACCAACATAGCTCCTGGAGAAGTATATTCCATAGTCACGGAGCAAAACAGAAGAAACTCCTCTCTTTTATTTCAGACTAGACCACCCATGACCTATTAGTTCATTCTTCTTTCCACATATAATGTAGACTTGTGCCATTTTCCCTCCACTCGTGATCCTTAGAAGATAGCCAGTGAATCCTCCTCCGCTGCCGTCTCTTCCTAAACTAATATACAGAACTGTTTGCCACTTTTGTTGGAGAGAGGGGGAACCAAGGGACTTGTGGACCATGAGGAAAGTTCAGCCCAGCTGCCCATTCTGATATGTCCCCAAGGGCTCCCTCCCTTTAGAACTCACTCATCAACTGTCAGGCTTCCCAGCTAGCCCTGCCTTGCCAGCAGTAAAGAAACCAGCAAAGATGGGAAAGAAAAATAACTAATTGTGGCTATCCCAAGTAGACCTTCATCCAATCTCAAAAAGGACCCAGCAGGAGCTCCTCCAGAAAATAAATGAAGCAATGTTGTCATTCCATACGTTGCAGAAATATCGGAAAACCTCAGGAGGATCTTCAGCCAACAGCACACTTCAAACCCAAGAATACACTAAGGCAGAAGCTTGTCCACCCCAAGGATAAAACATCCAGACACAAACTGAGCAGTGTGACATATGCAGTACAATGCAGTGAGTCATGTGCAGATCTGTACATTGCAGAAACAAAACAACCACTTCATAAATGCATGGCACAACATGGGAGAACAAACCCATCAGGACAATATTTACCAGTCCATCTGCATTTAAAAGACAAAGGCCACTCTTTTGAAGATAGCAAAGTCCACATTTTGGACAGAGAGGACCGCTGGCTTGAAAGAGGGTTCAAAGAGGCCATCTTATGTCAAATTTGAACATCTCTCTCTCAACAGAGGGGGAGGGATACAACATCATCTATCTCCAGTCTACAACACAGCCCTTTCAGCAGTTCCAAGAAGGCTCCACACACATTTGTGCAACTCAGGTGAACCTGAAGATACAGATAAGCCTCCAGGTAGTTAACAACTCTCTAAAAGAATGGAAATGACCAGCTGTCTGCAGGAGTATAAATCTTTCTATTCCCCACCATTTCAGTCAGAGCTGAAGAAGCTTCTTGGATGAGAAGCGAAACGTCCTCAAAGAAAAGCAAGAAAGTCCAGTTGCCTTGTGGAAAAAGCATCTTTCATGAAAAAGCATCTTTGGGACAATCATCTGTTGTGTTTCTTTAAAACAAAAATTCCAGAGTGGTAAATAATTGATGGCCAATGCAGTAAATTATTATCATTTCTTTTATATTACACATTAAAATTAGTCCTTTTGTATTTCTAAATTATAATTTCATCCATAATTAATATTTTTCTTTATTTTAGGGATACCTTTGCTTGCCATACATGGCGCTGCAACAGCACCACCTTCTTTCTGATGTAACAATCCGCGGTTTTGTTGCAGGAGCCACCAATATCCTCTTCCATCAGCAGAAACATCTGAGTGATGCTATTGTAGAGGTACGTATCCTTTTCTTTATAGTTTCTTATAGTAATTACCTCATGGAGCAAAAGACAAATTATGTATTATAAGGTCCTAATTAAAAAGATTTTTATAAAAAATAATTTTGACATTTTGGAAAGATGTCATTTTTATAATCACATGGCAGACAAATGATAGACTTCCTTATGTGTTTTTAAGTGTGTTTGTACATGAATGCATACACGCGTACATAAGATTCTCTTTGTGGATAAATTTATCAATAATAGTGAACATGTTTAAAAAAATATTTTCAAGACTGCATTTAGTCACTGTTGAAATACCGAAATTAAACTAATGGACCTAAAAAAGGATTGTATTAGGAGCACATTACAAACCTGTGTATTGTCTCTTGAAGTAAGCTTTCATAACTCCTTGTAAATCATTGAATAGTTAAATCTCTCGATAGTTACTATTTCTTGAGAGCTTTTACATTACCATTAGCTTTCCACTTCTTGGTTTGATAAAATTGGATTGTGAGCACAGGAGAATCAGGTTGCACAGACTATAATGAAATTCCTGATGCATTCTGCAATCTTTCCATACAAAATGAAAAGGAAAGTTTGCTTACTTTTAGAAATTGGAAAAAAATAAATAGGTACAAATGATTGCATATACTATTAAATTCAGAAGCCAACATAAACATTTACATTACATTATGTATGTATGTATTTCTGTCCAACAACATAGCACTAGATATTAATTACAGTGTAGTTTTTGGTAAGATGGAAATAATTTGCCTATGTTTATCAGTACAGTTTGTGTTGTTTCAACCAACATCACTACCCCAAAGTTTTTTCACTTTGAATTGTTTTCCATCAGATTGAGGAAGCTCTTGTCCAAATCCATGACCCAGACCTGAGGAAAGTCTTAAATCCTACAACAGCTGACCTGAGATTTGCAGATTTCTTAGTGAAGCATGTGACTGAAAACAGGGATGACGTCTTCCTGGATGGCACTGGCTGGGAAGGAGGGGATGAGTGGATTCGAGCCCAGTTTGGCTCATATCTCCATGCCCTCCTTGCTGCAACAGTAGAGCCAGGTAAGTTCTGGAATATTTAGATCTGTGAGCTTAAACAGTTACAAAATACTTCGTAATTGTCTAGGAGGATCTAGAAAGAGAGAGCCAAAGAAAAAATCCAGGGAGTAGGATATGACCAGCTTATATTGACTGAAAGACTTTTTCCCTGTTAAAAATTATTGATCACTAATATACCCACGACTAATTTAGCCTATCATGTACCATCCCAAAAGTTGAATGTCTCCTGAATGGATTTTATATTCTGAAAGTGACTTTTTAGAAACTAAATTGATTGTGCATAAACTATGGGTGGCATGGTGTTGTGCTACTATGAGACATAATACTTCAGTGTTCTGCACAAAGTTCATCTCAACTGCCCTTGCAATCTAATCAACCAATTTCTGCCTTTACTGGATTAATCTAGATTTAGTCATAGTTAAAACCTCTGGAGTAAACTAGCTGAAATTGATTAAATTTAACTTCATTATGACTAACCTTTCCACTGATTTCAGTGCATCTGTTCTAAATGTTAAAAATAGAAATAGAACAGAATAGAGCTGGAAGGGACCTTGGAGGTCTTCTAGTCCAGCCCCCCCCCCCCCCGCTTAAGCAGGAGAACCTATACCACAAGTGACTATCTAGCCTCTTCTTAAAAATATCCAGTGATGAAGCACCCACGATTTCTGGAGGCAGGTTGTTCCACTGATTAATTGTTCTAACTGTCAGGAAGTTTCTCCTTAATTCTAGGTTGCTTCTCTCTTTGTTCAGTTTCTAACCATTGTTTCTTGTCCTGCCCTCTGGTGCTTTGGTGAATAACATGACCCCATCTTCTTTGTGGCAGCCCCTCAAGTACTGGAATACTGCTACTCCGCTATTTCTTCTTTTCTTTAGACTAGCCAGACCCAACTCCTGCAGCCGTTTTTTGTATGTTTTAGTTTCCACGCCTTTGATCATCTTAGTTGCTCTTCTCTGAATTTTTTCCAAACTCTCAACATCTTTTTGGGGGTATGATGACCAAAATTGGCTTCAGTATTCCAGGTGTGGTCTTAACTAGAGTTTTATAAAGCAATACTAATACATTGCGTGATCTTGATTCTATGCCTCTGTTTATACAACCCAGAACTGTATTAGCTTTTTTGGTGGCTGCTGCACACTGCTGGCTCATGGTCAAGTGATCGTCCACGAGGACTCCGAGGTCCCTCTCACTGTTTTTAAGCCAGATCTCGCCCAGTCTGTACTTGTACCTTTAATTTTTCCTTTAAGTCTGAATGTAACCATTTTATTTGTAATCCTTACCACAAAGGGTCTGAAGCTTAAAGAATAGGGTTATCTTTTTATGACACAGTATCACAGAATTCTCACTAGTAAAGATTGCTGAATTAAAATATTGTTAAAACTCTTATTAAATAGTCCTATGCTGAGAGAGATTTTACTCAGAATACATGAAAATAAACTGTTTTAGTTCTTCAAGCCCAATGGAATAATTGCAAAACTCTTTTGCCTGGGTATTTATATTCCTCTGGTTAGAATAATGGGTGATTTGAATTTTGTAAAATAAAAATGATGTGTTTACTTTTTTGAGTGAAGATATGTTTATGCCTTTGCTTATTACATTCACACCAATCCCATTTCTGTTTGAATAGGGAGTCATCAACAGTAGCGCTTTCAAAGAAGAAATTATTTTCCATACCATGTATGATCTGCATAATTTAGAATTAAATAATGCATATTTTGGGGTATGCAGGAAAAATTTAGTCATAAAAAACTATCAACTTTTTCAAGCAGCTTTGTTCCTTCTTGACTAAATATTTCTATATCCATCAGTCTTGTAATGATTTTATGCTACCAAAGTGAAATAAAATTGTTAATATATTTAAATTCTAAATTCAACTTGGTTCTGCCACCTCATTAAAGGAAGATTACATAGAAAAAAAATCATCTGCCTTCATTCGTGTTTTATCAGCAAATCTCAGATAGTACCTCTGTTTCAAAATTAGCCCTTTCAGAATAAACTACAGGGGAAAAATTATTTGATCCCCTGTTGATTCTGTACATTTTCCTACTGACAAAGAAATGATCAGTCTATAATTGCAGTGGTAGGGTTATTTTAACAGTGAGAGACAGAATTACAAAAAAAAATCCAGAAAAAATGTAGTTCAAAAAAGTCATAAATTGATTTGCATTTTAATGAGTGAAATAAGTATTTGATCCCCTATCAGCAAGATTTCTGACTCCCAGGTATCTTTTATATAGGTTGTTAGGCATATGGTGCTAGCCTACAATGTTGGGTTGAAAATATATTAACCATGTTGTTATGTCTTTAAGAGGTTAATTGGCCAATGGGTGTGTAAGTGTTCTCATGGCCATAAGAGGAAGCTAGGAACATAGCTTCTCTCTCTCTCTGAATTCACTGCTTTCTACTGTTACTGTTTTTGCTCTGCTGTTGGTTTACTACTGTTGTAAACCTGAACTGTGTATTGACCTCTGGACCGGTAAGAAGACTTTGTAGTTTGGATTACTCCTTGGACTGTTGCTATTGTGTATGACTTGGACTGTTTATTTTTGACTGTGCATTTTTGTTTTTACACCACCTCAAAGTAAAATACTTTTTGCTTTTAGAACTCAGTGTATTTCTGTGTGTGATTTTTACTGCTCTCAGTGCCCTTCCTTGTCTGTGCAACTCTTTGGTAGCACAAGGAGACCTCTGCACAATAAATTCCATAACACTGGTTATGGGCCCAGGCCTGTACTGAGAGTTAGTACACACAGTATTCCTAGCTGAGTTTGTATTTGGTGTAAAATGGCACAGGAACTGTTGTCAGGCATCTCCTGGATAACCCGGTTGGATGGGACAAACTATGTTTCCTGGTCCACAAAATGCTGCTTGCTTTTGCGCAAGGAAGGACTATGGGCTGTTGTAAATAACCCACCAGATACTACTGCTTGGGATCCAGATGACGAAGAGGATGCAAAGAAGTTAGACAACTTTAAACGAAGCAATGAGAAAGCTCTTTGCATTATTGGACTAACACTGAATGACCAGCAGCTTGTCCATATTCGTGGTGAGGAGTCTGCTGCTAGGTGTTGGGATGTTTTGCGAAGGCTTTATGTTCGTGACAGTGTGGGTGCACATATACACCTTACACGTAAGCTGTTTAGGGCTCGTTTGCAGAAGAATGGAGATATGCTGACCCATTTAAATTACATGAAGGCAACTTTTCAAGAGCTTCATGAAAAGGAGCTGATTTTTTCAGAGTTGCATCAGGTCTACATTACTCTGTCATCTTTGGATGAGAGTTATGATGGATATGTTTCTTCTTTGGAAGTCCTGACCAGAGAGGAACTGACATTGACTAACATTACTGGGAGACTGCTGGAAGAGTCCAGAAGGAGGCGTGACAGAGACCAGCTGAGAGAGACACAGCCACAAGAGAAGCAGCAATTCACCACTGCTTACAACGTCAAGAAATGTTATTCTTGTGGGGCTAGAGGGCATATAGCCAAATTCTGTAGAAAGGGTAAAAAACAGAATGTGAATAGCAGTGGGAAGGCTAAAAAGAGCATTGGTTTGGCTATTTCTGATGAACCAACATCCAGAAATAATGAATTGTGGGTTGTTGATAGTGGGGCTTCACAATGCATTACTAAAGAGAAAAAGAGGTTTATTAATATGAAAAACAGCAACCAATATGTTTCACTGGCCAACGGTTGGAGGATGAAGGCCTCTGGTGAAGGTAATTCCTATTATCCATGCATTGATGAACAGTTACCTATGTTATATATACCTAAACTAAGATTCAACTTGTTATCTGTAAGGGAATTGGTTAAGGTTGGGTTTGTGGTAACATTCAGAGGGGAGCAATGCACTATTGAGAGGAATGGAACCTGTGTAACTGCTAATTTGAAAGATGGTTTATTCATTCTCACAAGTAACCAGGTTAGTACAGTTAAAGCTAACTCAATATGTGAGAACAAGAAGCCACATGATGAGTGTATACATTTATTGCATAGGCGGTTAGGGCATGTAAACTTTAACTCACTACGTAAAACAGTGGAATTAGTAGAGGGAGTTAAACTGAAGCCATGTAGTAAGTATTTGAATTGCAATGCCTGTAATCAGGAAAAGAGTAAGGCAACTCCTGCACACAGGTTAAACGGCTTCAAAACAATTGTTCCTTTGGAAGTTGTGTTTGCTGATTTAATTGGACCCATGAAACCAAGTTTAGGAGGGTCATGTTATATTTTAAGTATCCTTGACCACTACTCTCGATATGGATTTTGTTATCTGCTTCAGTCAAAGGCAGATACTTTCCAACAATTTGCAAACTGGCTGAAGTTCGTGGAGAGAAAAACAAAGAGAAAGGTTCAGTGCATAATTACTGATAATGGCACTGAATTTACAAACAAGCGTTTTGTTGATATGTTAGAATCTGCTGGCATTGAGCATAAACATTCAGCCCCTTATAGGCCTCAACATAATGCTTTTGTTGAGAGACGTGGGCAAACGTTACAAGCCATGATGAGAACCATGTTACAAGATTCTGGCTTAACAGATAGACTGTGGGGGGAGGCAGCAAAATGTGCAAACCATGTTCTGAATTTAGTTGTTAATACTTCTACTGGTAAAATACCATATACAATATGGCATGGTAGAAGACCAAACCTTGATTACCTGCACACGTTTGGCACCCCAGCTTGGGTCCACATTCCTGCACAACTCAGGAGTAAAGGCCAACATAGGGCTAGGCAATTATACTTCGTAGGTTATGAAGCTAATCACAGATCCTATCGTTTCTGGGAACGAGGCACAACTAATGTATATAACAGTGCTAGTGCAAAATTCCTTGAGCACGTTGGTTGGGATAGGTTAGAGCAAGAAGCTGTTAATACTGATCCTCTAGTGTTTGAGGACTCCTCTGATAACGTAACTAGTAATGATAATGCATCTCCTGTAAATATAAAAGATGAAGAGGAGATAGGGGAGATAATAGAGGAATCAGAGGAAGGAAAGGAGACAGAAATTCAAAGCCCTGTAATTCCTTGGCGTTCAATGCGTATCAGACATCCACCTGATCGCTATGAAGCTAGTATAGTATGTCAAGTTAGTGTAGAGCCATCTAACTATGATGAGATCAGGATGTATCCTGAAAAGGAACAGGCATCATGGAAAGCTGCAATGAACAGGGAGTTGAAGTCTTAGACAGAAACACATAAGCTTGTCTACAATGGAGGCTGAATTTTCATGTCTATCAGTGTTATGTACAGAACTGCTAGTGTACAAACAATTATTGTTAGATATGGGTTTAAATGTAAATGATCCATTTATTGTGTATGAGGACAATCAAGCTGCGATAAAGATGGCTAATAGTGCTGCAGTAAGAACAAGATCTAAACATACTGATCTTCGTTATTTAAATGTCAGACAATGTGTCAAAGATAAATTAATACAGTTAGAGTATTGTCCATCTGATGTAAATATTGCAGACCATTTTACGAAGGTACAAAGTGCTGTGAAACACAATGCTAATTGTGAAAGAATGTGCATAAGATTGTAAGAGTTATATATTATTCTACCCAAAGGGGAGAATGTTAGGCATATGGTGCTAGCCTACAATGTTGGGTTGAAAATATATTAACCATGTTGTTATGTCTTTAAGAGGTTAATTGGCCAATGGGTGTGTAAGTGTTCTCATGGCCATAAGAGGAAGCTAGGAACATAGCTTCTCTCTCTCTCTGAATTCACTGCTTTCTACTGTTACTGTTTTTGCTCTGCTGTTGGTTTACTACTGTTGTAAACCTGAACTGTGTATTGACCTCTGGACCGGTAAGAAGACTTTGTAGTTTGGATTACTCCTTGGACTGTTGCTATTGTGTATGACTTGGACTGTTTATTTTTGACTGTGCATTTTTGTTTTTACACCACCTCAAAGTAAAATACTTTTTGCTTTTAGAACTCAGTGTATTTCTGTGTGTGATTTTTACTGCTCTCAGTGCCCTTCCTTGTCTGTGCAACTCTTTGGTAGCACAAGGAGACCTCTGCACAATAAATTCCATAACATAGGTAACGAGCTGAGAATAGGAGCATTCTGTTAAAGGGAGTGCTCCTAATCTCAGCTTGTTACCTGATAAAAGACACCTGTCCACAGAAGTAATCAATCAATCAGATTCAAAACTCTCCACCATGGCCGAGACCAAAGAGCTGTCAGGGACACGATTGTAGACCTACACAAAGCTGGAATGGGCTACAAGACTGTCGCCAACCTTTATTGTCATTTTCTTTTTACTGTGGGCACAACGGCACACATCAAAAATGAAATTTAGTTGCCCGCTCTCAAAGTGAAACACATACATGACACACACCTAAGCATACTATATACAGCATATGTATAGACCCACAACCCTACATTACATAACAAATAAATATTAAATACTGTCCATCTTGAATGTATAATGGAAAGAGGAAGCTTGAGAGTTCACAAGGTTAATGCTGTATGGAATGAAACTGGTTGAATCTGGATGTTCTGCTACGGATACCATGAAGCCTCCTCCCAGAAGGTAAAAAGGAAAACAGGTTGTGAAGAGGACGTGTAATGTCCCAGATAATCTTATGGACCCTGCTCAAAACAACACTGTGCTATGTCCTGGATGGGAGGAAAGGAACTGCCAGTGATCTTTTCGGCCATCGTCACCACTCTCTGCACCGCCTTCCTGTCTGAAGCAGTGATGCTTCCAAACCAGACTCTGATGCTGTATGACAGGATGCTCTCGATCGTCCCCCTGTAGAAAGTGGTCAGAACAGGGGAAGGAAGATTTGTTTGTCTCATGTGACGCAGAAAATGCAGGTGCTGCTGTGCCCGCTTCACCAGTTTCTCAGTGTTGTGTGACCAAGCCAGCCTACTCGTTAGCTGCACACCCAGGAATTTGATGCTGGTAACCATCCCCACAGGTGAATCATTAATGCACAGAGAAGTGTGCCTGTGCCTGCCTTTTCTGAAATCGACAATGATCTCTTTGGTTTTTCCAGTATTTAAAACTAGGCTGTTTTCCTTACATCAGTTCACCAACCCCTCAACCTCCTTGCGGTAAGCTTCCACCTTGTCATCATGAATAAGGCCCACTACTGTTGTATCATTTGTGAACTTCACAATATGGATGGTGGCAAACCTAGCACAACAGTCATGGGTCAACAGGGTGAACAGCAGCAGACTTAGGACGCAGCTCTGAGGAGAACCTATGCTCAAGAAAATGGTATTAGAGGTATTTGTTCCAACTCGCACATATTGGGGCCTATTTGTAAGAAAATCCAGAATCCAGTTCCACAAAGGAGTGTTTAAGCCTAAAAGGCCCAGTTTGTCTACTAGATGCTGGGGAATGATTGTGTTAAATGCCGAACTGAAGTCGACAAACAACAAACGCACTTGAGTATTTCTTTCCTCTAAGTGCTTCAAGCTCAGATGGAGAACAGAAAAAATAGCATCCTCCGTAGAGCGATTTGGTCGGTAGGCAAACTGAAGCAGGTCAAATGCTGGCGGGAGGCTGGATACAATAGTGTCCTTTATCAGCTTCTCAAATCATTTCATAATGGTGGATGTCAGTGCAACTGGGCGGTAATCATTGTGGCCTATAATTGTGGACTTTTTTGGCACTGGCAAGATGATGGCCGTCTTAAAGCACGATGGGATCACTGCCTGCTGCAATGAGAGATTGAAAATATCTGTGAGAACACAAGACAGCTCACCTGCGCATTCCCTAAGGACATGTCCAGGGATGTTATCTGGGCCTGCTGCTTTCCTAATGTTAACTTTCTGCAGTGTTTTCTGGACAGTGTTTTCTCACATCAAAGCTTAGCAATTGCTTGTCAGGATGAGGCACAGCTTTCCTAGCAGGAGTGCTATTTGATGCCTCAAATCTTCCAAACAATGTATTCAGTTTGTTTAGGAAGTCTGTCATCCTTGCATCTCGATGGAGTCACCTTGTAACAAGTTGGTGCGATTGTTCGCAGATGGAAGAAACACAAAATAACACTCAATCTCTCTCAGTCTAGAGCTCCATGCAAGATCTCACCTCGTAGAGTTTCAGTGATCATGAGAATGGTGAGGAATCAGCCCAGAATTACACAGGAGGATCTTGTCAATGATCTCAAGGCAGCTGGGACCACAGTCACCAAAAAAACAATTGGTAACAGACTACGCCATGAAGGATTGAAATCCTGCAGCGCCTGCAAGGTCCCTCTGCTCAAGAAAGCACATGTATAGGCCCATCTGAAGTTTGCCGATGAACATCTGAATGATTCAGAGGAGAACTTGGTGAAAGTGTCGTGGTCAGATGAGACCAAAATCAAGTTCTTTGGCATCAACTCCAATCGCCATGTTTGGAGGAGGAGGAATGCTGCCTATGACCCCAAGAACACCATCCCCACTGTCAAATCTGGAGGTGAAAACATTATGCTTTAAGGATGTTTTACTGCTAAGGGGACAGGACAACTTCACTACATCAAAGAGATAATGGACAGGGCCATGGAGCATCAAATCTTGGGTGAGAACTTCCTTCCCTCAGCCAGGGCATTGAAAATAGGTCATGGATGGGTATTGCAGCATGACAATGACCCAAAACACAAGGCCAAGGCAACAAAGGAGTGGCTCAAGAAGAAGCACATTAAGGTCGTAGAGTGGCCCAGCCAGTCTCCAGACCTTAATCCTATGGAAAATCTGTGGAGGGAGCAGAAGGGTCGAGCTGCCAAACGTCAGCCTCAAAACCTTAATGACTTGGAGAGGATCTGCAAAAGGGAGTGGGACAAAATCCCTCTTGAGATGTGTGTAAACCTGGTGGCCAGCTACAACAAATGTCTGACTTCTGTGATTGCCAACAAGGGTTTTGCCACCTAAGTCATGTTTTACGAAGGGGTCAAAATGCAAATCAATATTATAACTTTTTTGAAATGCATTTTTCTGGATTGTTTTGTTCTTATTCTGTCTCTCACTGTTAAAATAAACCTACCATTACAATTATATACTGATCATTTCTTTGTCATTGGCAAACATACAAAATCAGCAGGGGATCAAATCATTTTTTCCCCTCACTGTAATCTTTCACTGAGCAGAAGGGGTGTGTGTGTGTGTGTGTGTGTGTACTTTTTTTATTTAAAAACAGAATGCAGCCAGTAGGTATGCCTATAGGATAGAAATCATTGCAGTCCAGTCACTTTACTCATTTTATTTGGCAGATAATGAGAAAATATTGTCTGACTTTGGAACAGCCTTTGTAGCAGCTTGGAAAAATACTCATAATTATAGAGTGTGGAACAGTAATAAACACCCAGCCCTCACAGAAGTAAATCCTAGGTAAGAATATATCAATTTATATGGAAAGTGAAAGTGATGGTGATAAACTTCTCATAATTTGGTACTATATTTGCTTAAAATCATTGGTGGTAAAACCTTCCTCTGTTTCTTCTGCTGAGAAAAGTTCTGCAAATATAACATGTTATTCCTGATTTGGTGGGCTTGTGTAATAAGCCAGAAAGTGTTCAACTTCCTTTGTCCTAGCCAGTTACTGAAACAGCAAAGCAACATGTAAGAAAAAATAAATTTTGATTAGTTGCTGGGGACAGGAAATACTTAATGATTCCTAAGGAGAGGAGAGAGTTTTAATGTATCCCATTTCACACATAGATAATGCTCATAGTTATAACTGAGAAAGTATATTAAATAGTTTGTCAGCTTACCTTTTTTCCCCTCTCTCTCTCACTCTCTTTCCTATCTCACTTTTCAGTCATCCATTCCAAGGACAATATTCTGTTTCTGATGTAAAATTAAGATTATCACAGTAAGTATTGCTTATATTTTTAAATTTGTTCACAGTTAAAATGTAGTCTATTGTTCAGTTATGTTGCCTTAAAAAATGATGGCTTAAAAAGTGAAATGGATTGATCAATGCCCAATATTTTATGAAAATTTCAGAATTTTTTGAAAACTTATTCAGATACTTCTTAAATAGGCATATAGAAAAAGTTTCAGAAATATTCAGAAATAAAAATAATGTTGAAATATTTAGAAATAAAAATAATGTTGGAAGCATTCTGATTTTGAAAAAGTAGTAGATTGAGTTTGAAGCAGTTCCAAAATGGAACAAACAATGTTAGATTCAAAATATTTCAAATTCAAAATACCTTGCCATTCTAGTGCCAGTTATCTGCAACATAAATTAATATTTCAACTTACTTATGCTTAATTGATATTATAGGGCATTGCATGCCAAAATAATGAGACACAAGGACAGTTTTTCCTCCATAGCATCACTCTGCTAAAGACAACTAATTCCCACAACACTGTCAACTACCTAGTATTACTTTTAAACTTCTCATCCTTCCTACCATGTTTCCCCAAAAGTAAGACCCAGCCCAATAGTAAGCCCTAACCTGATTTTTGGGGGTGGGCCTAATATAAACCCTATCCCAAAACTAAGCCCTAGTTTTGGGGTGAGGTGCACCTCTAAAAAATCAAGCTGGGGTAGGGGGGTGAAACTGCCCCATGCACTGCACACTCATTTACCTTACCAGGCCTCCCACACCCTGACACCTGTCGTGCCACTGCTTGACTTTTGCGGCCTCTTGCCACCACTTGCTGCAGGACACCACATGGTGCTTCGGGCCACTTCTGCTAGTGGCAAGAAGCCACACAGCACTTCGGGCTGCTTCTACTGCTCGTGTACTTCAGGCTGCTTCTGCTGCTCGTGCAGTGCTTCAGGACACTTCTGTTGCTCGCAACAGGAGGCCATGTGGTGCTTTGGGCCATTTCCACTCCTCCTGCCGCGAGCAGCATAAAGAACCTAAAGAGCTATGTGGCCTCCTGCTGTGAGCAGCAAAAGTGGCCTGAAGCACCATGTGGCTTCTTGCCGCTAGCAGAAGCGGCCCGAAGCACCATGCAGCGTTCTGCCATGAGCAGAGGCAACAGTGCAATGTGCCCCTTGGCGTCCAGCCACAAATGGCAGCAAGCAGCCACAGAAAAAGTCAAGCAGCAGCGTGATAGGTGTCAGGTGTGGGAGGCCTGGCTGTGGTGGTCCTAAGGTAAGACACCCTCTGAAAATAAGACCTGGTGCCTCTTTTGGAGGCAAAAAAAATATAAGACCAGGTCTTATTTTCAGGAAAACATGGTATTACCTATTCCTTAGCTTCTTATGGCTATAACGTGGTTGCTTGCATCTTACCATTTATATTCATTTTATTTAGTATTCTAGTATGATTTATGTTACTTATTTAGTATCCTATGACCATCACTGAGTGTTGTATCTTTTGATTTATGATCAATGTATTTTATGATTATAATCATGATCTATCACTTGTTGCTTGTATGTACACTGAGAGCTTATGCAACAGAGACAAATTCCTTGTGTCTCCAATCATACTTGGCCAATAAAGAATTCTAATTCTAATTGATATTACTAAACATTCATTATCATCATTTTAGCCATTGTCTATCCATTGCAGGATGAAGGCCTCTTCCTCATATTTCCAACTAATACAGTCCTAAGCTTTGTTTTGCCAGTTGGACCCACAATTAATGTTATAAAACATTACATACATGAAATTAGCAGAAACCAGTAAGACAGTGTTATTCTATTTCTTAATTTAGTTCTGTTCAGAACAGTGAACGTGGTAAGAAGATTGGAAATGTCATGGTTACCACTAGTCGAAATGTTGTGCAGACAGGAAGAGCTGTTGGTAAGTGATCCTCTTACTGGGAATCAATGTGCTACAAATTCTTTTTTTTTTATTAAAGAGTTTTACAAAAACAAAATTTTACAAAATATCCCCAAATCCCTCCCACCCCAAACCCGCCCACTTCCCCCCCCCCACTTCCCAGAGCTAAATACAGGATTATAGTTACAATAATCATATTCTAAATAAAAATTATGCATAATATACAATTAACCAAATTCATAATGTGCTTTAACTCCCCTTTAACATAACTACAAACAAAGTACCAATAACAATATCCCACTAAAATCTACTCATAAGCTAAATGGAACTTTTTAGTCCCATATTTGTTCTG
The DNA here is from genome assembly GCF_964194415.1 of Vipera berus. Lineage (NCBI taxonomy): Eukaryota > Metazoa > Chordata > Lepidosauria > Squamata > Viperidae > Vipera > Vipera berus. The sequence continues at coordinate 74,476,956 of NC_138205.1, read as the reverse complement.
AATATAATTTATCCATCTCCTCCAAACTGAAATATATCTTTCCTGTGAATGATCTTTCAAATAAGCAGAAATCTTAGACATTTCTGCAAGATTCAAAACTTTAAACACCCATTCTTCTATAGTGGGCAAACTATCCTTCTTCCAATATTGTCCCACCAGTAACCGTGCTGCTGTTATGATGTTCAACATCAAGTTAGTTTCTTTAACATCACAGTCTACAACAATACCCAATAAAAACAATTGCGGAGAAAACTTTATCTTTCTCTTAAAAATCTTTTGAATGTTCCACCAAATTTTAATCCAAAAAGCTTTTATATTTCTACAAGTCCACCACATGTGAAAATAGGTAGCTTCTAAACTACCACACCTCCAACATTTAGACTGTAAATTAGGATACATGTTGGACAACCTCTTGGGATCCAGATGCCATCTATAAAACATTTTATAAAAAATTTTTCTTAAATTTTGAGCCTGAGTAAATTTAACATTTCTGACCCAAATTATCTCCCAGGTGTCCAACGAAATTGGTTCCTGAATATTTTGTGCCCACTTTATCATACAGTCTTTAACCAGTTCCGTTTCCAAATCCAATTCAATTAAAGCATTATATATCCTCTTTATATGTGCACAATTTAAATCTCTAATTTGCTTTACTAAATTTTGATCTGTAATTGTGATGCCAACCTTTTGATCTGACTTCCACCTAGCTTTCAATTGGGTATATTGAAACCAAGAGTAACTTATGTTTTCTTGTCTTAACTCCTCTAATGGTTTAAGTTGCCAATCATTCCCTTGCAATCTAAGTAGTTCCTTATAAGAAACCATATCCATACTCACTCCCATAGATACGCCCTCTATCGCGTGTCCAGGAATTCCCCAAATCGGTATTTTATAATTTAACTTATAATAATACTTTTTCCAGACACGCAATAAAGCACGAAGGTAAAAAGTACCGTTTGGTTACTGTGATGCAAGCGCGTGATTTCTACAATAATGTTTTAAATGCAACGCCATTAACACTTTTGGAAGCTGGAAAGGGATCTGGAGAAGGAGTGCATCAAGAGGCCGAAGATGGTCAGATAGAAGACAACGGTGTTGGAGGAGATCAAGATATAACCTCGTCGGATGAATCTATAAAACAGAGGGTGACGCGTGCTGCTGCAAAACGATCTAAGAAGAGAAAGTAGCAGGAATCGCAGAAGTCTTTGGAACTTTTACGATATAGTCAAGTAGTCAAGTAGGGGAGGGGGGAAAAGATTTGGGTGTAGACGCAATATATTTTTATATTTGGTGGTTTTGTGGAAAGGCTGAGCTTTTTTGGATTAAAGTTCAAGTTTTGTTTGCAATCTTTTTTTTTTCTTTTTTCTTTTTTGTTGTGTTTGGAATAATTATAGATGTGGTACTGGAAGAGGAACGGTCGATTACAGAAGAGTTGACTTTAAAGTTTTTTGATTTGGGATCCTTGGTTAATTTGGAAAATTATTTGTAAGAATGTTATATCATGGAATGGATAAAATGGATGGAGTTTATTTAGGATAAGTATAGGGTTGAGAAGGGTTTTTTTTTTCTTTTTCCTTTTTTTTTGTCTTTAATATATGTTTAATACTATTAAGGTTTGTTCCATTCTATATAAGCTAGAGAGTGTCCTTTTCTTATTCTAGTTTTTTTTTATATATATATTTAATATTGTTAAGGTTTGTTTTATCCTATATAAGCTAGAGAGTGATGGATTTTAGAATTTATAGTTGTTAGTATATGGTTGCTTAGGTTTGCTTTTTTTTATATATATATACCTTGTATTCAGCTCTGGGAAGTAGGGGGGGGAGGGGGGGAGGGAGGGGGGAGGAGGGGAGGTAGGGGGGGAGGAGGGAGGGGGAAGGGGGGTTTTTTAAAGGAAAATTGTATTTTAAAACTTTTCAATTAAAAAAAAAAAATAAAGCACTTCTCAGAATATGGGATTTAAAAGTCCTGTCCACCTTCTTATCGTAAAGCAAATATGCATGCCATCCATATACCAAATCCCATCCCTCAAGATGAAGTATTCTCTTGTTAGTTAAATTAAGCCAATCACTAACCCACGTCAAGGCAACCGCATCATAATACAATTTAAAATTCGGCGCCTTGAGTCCCCCTCTTTCCCTGGCATCTTGTAAAATCTTAAATGTGCTACAAATTCAACGACTGAACTATGCATTCCATTAGGCCATGATGAAATTAATATAAATGCAAAATATCCTTCCCTTGGCCAGCTTTAAAATATTGTTTTTTGCCTAATCACAAATTTATATTTTACCAAATATCTTTTTGACACAGGAAATTCATGAACCATTTAGATCCCATATAACACAAAAAATCAAACAAACATTCCATACCAAATTAAAATATAAGGATAAAAGAGTATTATTTATATATATAGCAAACCTTTATTACAATGCCTTTAGGAATAACTCTTTTTTTCATAGGTCTCACAGAACATCAATCTGGCTTTAGACAGAGTTGATCTATTACTGACAAGTTTAATCTTTAATCATAATTATTAAATATGTGAGCAAGGAGAATTAACTATTTACTGAGCTGATAGGTGTAGCATTTGGCACTTTTAACAGAGAAGCATTATGGAGAAAATTGTTTATCCTCAATATGGGATCCAGGCTGCTTGCTGCATTGATAAAAATTCTTTGCACAAAATCCTTCCTTGAGATTGTGGTTTGAAGTCAATGAAATCATGCAAGCAATATCAGTATTTACAAAGGACAAGGCAGAGATGTATACGTGCGCCAGTGCCATTTAGTCTATATATTAATGATTTAACAGGACTGATGAAAAATCCAGAAGTACACATGCCTAAAGTATTGCAACACTTTGATGTAAGCTGACAATATGACTATTATCATGTTCAATTATATTATCATATTCACAAGTTGGACTATGTAGAACAGAACACTTATCATTATTCTGTTATTAATAAATCAAAGATTATGATTTTTTTAGAAAATGACATTGCAGTTGTAGGTAGTTTTAAGGGACGTCTTCTCTGAGACTGGATCTTGGCTCCCTCATCATCATGAAAGAAGCTCACAAAGAGCAAGGGCAATGTAAATTTATTGTTAAAATTAATAAATCACTTTTATCCATATTCTTTAGCCATAATTATTAAAGTATACAAAGCCAAAGGCACTCCTATACTCCCTATATGAAATTCAAATAAATCATACAAATTATAGAGCTCTCCCTGAGAAGTATTTTGAATGTGGCTAAAAGACCTCAGTTGCTGCAGTTAGAGCCACATTGGGAATTTGTTATCTAAAATCAGGGCACACAATTAATGGAGCAAAATCAGTGCTAACAGCTGTGGTGGCACATTGGTTAAAATGCAGTATTGCAGGCTAATTCTGCCACAGTCTGGAATTTCATCTTGACAGGCTGGAGGTTGACTCAGCCTTCTATCCTTCAGAGGTTAGTGACCTAGATTGTTGGAGGCAAATTCCTGACATTTGTAAACCACTTAGAGAATGCTATATAGCACTGTGGAACAATATATAAGTTTAAGTGCTATTGCTATTGCTATGGAAACTGACGGATTTCCAAAATTGTGCCTGATAGTACAGACTGAATTTCAGCTAGAGAACTTTTCAATTCTTACCTAGTTTGAATAAGAAAGAAAACAACCAAGCTCAGAGAGCATCAAGGACCTCTAAACTGTTGAACTACATAAGTCACAAACTATATCAGGAGTTGTGGTCTTCCTGTTTCTTGTCCAGCTGTCTCTGTAAAACAAGTTAAGATTGCTGTCCAAAGAATCTTGAATATATTGTACAAGCTCAGAGAAATATAGTTACCTTCAGCTAATTGAAGACCCTCAGCTTCTATAAAGTTACCTTCCAACCTACTAAATATTTAAATATAAAATGCCCAAGCATCTTAGAGGGATATTTTTACAGCAATATTTGAAAAGCTGGACATGATTAAATATGAAAGGATTTTTACCAAGTGCCTTATGAGAAAGGTATTATGAAACAAAATAAGTTTCATAACTCGTATATTATTTGAATGCCAGTTGTATAATAAAGAGTTCAATATCTCTGACTTTATTATACAATAAAATAATTATCCAGATCAATATCTTGGGTAATGTATTTTAAAAATGACATTGGAATTCATATATTAAAACAATGTATTTCATGCATAGTAGGAACCCAGATACTATATATAATATGGTTCTTTATCCAACCACAACAGTACAAATGAGAACTGCATATGAAGATGTGATTGTGGTAAATTGTAAAGGTGATGCAGAAATATGATTTATATTTCCTTTTAATTCTGCCTTGTATTTGTTTATTCATTCATTCATTGCCTACGTTTATATAGCCACTCAACTTAAATAAGTGATGCTGAATGCATACACAGTACGTACAAAAACAAAACAATAAACATGTAACAATCATTAAAAGTATTGAAACAATAAATATCACCTTTTTAAAATCCCATAATCTGTGTGGAAAAGTGCGCTTAGTTTCCCTAACAATACTGCTACCAGGCAGACTCCACATCCATGTCACTGGCTCCCCAGATCAAATGGCAAATCTATGCTTTCAGTCCTTCGGAAGGTCATCAAAGTTAGGTCCAGTATGATATCTGGGGGATTAATGTTATAGAGTAGGAGTCCCCAATCCGTGGCCATGACCCACTACTGGTCCTTGTGCCATTCAGAATTGGGCCTCGGAAGTGGTAGGTGGGCTTGCCCTCCGTTCGTGCAAGTGGAGCTGTGTGTGTGCACTTACCCACCTCTCGCGCAGGATCATCCACAAAGCCAGAAAGATTGGGGAACTCAGTTATAGAGGGTGGGCATTATGACAGAAAAAGTTGTCGTCCCGGTTCCCCATCAGATACTGTTCCTTGATGGACAAGACCTGTGACATCTCTTTCCTGCCAGACTTGATGGGATAGGTTGATGTGATTGAGGAGAGGTGGTCCCTCAAATAACCCAGCTGCATGCCATGCTTACTTTTATTTGGTTACCTGTTACCTTATTGTTCTATATTTTATATTCTGATATGGCCTAATTGTTACAGTAATGAATGAAATATTATTCGGGCGGAAGTGCTTCTGACATATTCTTAATAATAAGTTGGAAGGGACCTTGGAGGTCATCCAATCCAACCCCCTGCTCAGGCAGGAAACCCTATACCATTTCAGACAAATGGCTGGCCAGTCTCTTCTTAAAAACCTCCAGTGTTGGAGCATTCACCACCTCTGGAGGCAGGTTGTTCCACTGGTTAATTGTTCTGTCAGGAAGTTTCTCCTTAGTTCTAGGTTGCTTCTCTCCTTGACTAGTTTCCATCCGTTGCTTCTTGTCCTGCTTTCAGGTGCTTTGGAGAATAGTTTGACTCCATCTTATTTTATTTAATTCCCTCTTTCCCCCCCCCCCATCCTATTTTGTTTCATAATACAGGTCAATCAGTTGGAGGAGCACTCACCAGTGCAAAAACAGCAATGTCTTCATGGCTTTCTACTTTCACCCAATCGTCTCAAAGCCTTGGGGAATAATTCTTCTGGCTAAATTCTTGCATCTTTTAAGAAACCAAAAGGCTTTGCTATAAAATCATAGGCACCTGAGTTCAAGCTGCATGAAGATGAATGGTCTTTGAGCTGCACCACAGGATATAATTTAGCAACTGCTTTAATACTTCTTTGTTTTATGTTTGAACCTTATTGCAGGTTTATTTTCCAATGTAAGCTGTATTTTGGAGGATGGTGATCTATGTCAATTTAGCTGTATTTTAAGTTAAATTGTTTAGCATTGTTTTTAAGTTAAATTATATTTTAGTATGGAGCATAATAGTGTATATGGAGGTAATATTTTAACATTTAATGCATAAAAATATATTCACATTTGTATTTGTAAATATCTGTTCTGTTCTGCAAGTCCAATGTGCAGAATTGTTTGTTTCAATAGAATATATTTTCACAAATGTGTTACGAATAGAAGTAATTGTAAGTGGGGTAACGTGAAATTAATGAGATTTAAATTAGCAGACTTTAAATAGTCTTTAAAAAGACTAAGACAACATTTTAAAATTTTACACCATGTCATCATTTAGGTGACAACTATTGCAGGAGTTAACTTTTCACACTGTATAGGTCTAACTACTGTCTTTTGTTAATGGGAATGTAGTGCAATTTCATGTTCTTTTGTTATATTTAAATGTCTCAGTATCTAAATACTTTTAACAAATTATCTACCTCTCCTCAATTAGGCTCTTTTTTTCCACAGCTGCTATAACATTTTCTAGTCAGTGTGTGTTAGCAAGTAATTTTTGCTCCATCTACCCACCTATACAGTATGTTTAACCTCGTTCATTTTTAAAGAAAAAAGTGATTTCACTGATGCCTATGAAAACATAACACGGCCCAGTTTAAAACAATGATTTAACCAAATGTTTATTTTTGAACCATTTTTATTTTGAAATAATCCCATGGTCACAACTGCTGATTTTCCTTTTCAGAGTTGATGTAATGGTAGGAGGAATACATAGTTAACACAAATTATGACACAGATTATCAGATTTCTAGACAACTGAATATTAATATTAGTTATTCATTATTTCTTTCTTGACTGCATTTGGTCTTCCTTACCATAATGAGATTCTTGTATTCTGAATTTAAGGGAAAAATATGATTGTATCTTTCTAAATAAATTTATTTCAAATATATTCTAGTTACAGTTAATTTCCACAACTTCCCTATAAAGCAGGGATGAAAATGCATTATCAAATTTGTACTAGCAATATTCCTATCTTATTTATTGTGCTGTGTCACAGTTCTGAAATTAGATTTTTAATTTATGCAATTGCTTTAATGATTGGCTACGTTATCTGCGATGAATGGAAATTTTGATTAAAGCTCCACCTTGAAAGCTTGTACCGGTACTATATTTTTCTTATAATATATATTAGTTTATAGCTACTGTAAATATCCACTGTTCCAAATCAACTTTATGAAAACTAGTAGCCAGTTTTGGTATCCCAAATATCCATGTGCTACCTTCAAAAATTAAATAGAATATATAGGTATATTGCTGCATAATGTGGTAAATGTTTAGAAAGGACAGCTAGTTACATTGGAAAGAAGCTTTGCTGTTTCCAAACATTTTGATAACTGAAATGTAACCAATATTGTGATTTCTCAAATATCAGTATTCTTAATAGTGCATTACTAGACTAAGCTCTTAAAGTGTGACTCAGTTCTGCAAGTATAATTGTGAACAGGGCTTACAAAGAAGCACTTTAACTCAAGACCCTGTTGTAAAGCTATCAACTCTGAACTGAATTTTCAGATAGCTAGACATGCTGTGCTACTGACTAGACTTTAAGCACAAGGAGAGTTCTTGTTCTAATCATAATCAGTTTTGAACAGAAAAGTGGAATACAAATCAAATACACTGTAAAGTAGTTGCTTTTGAATTTTATGTTCTACCATAACTTTGTTTTGATTTCCTCATGGGAGTTGTTTGATTATACACACTTTTTACATGGAAAGATTATAGCCTTTTGAAACAAGATGTAGCAATAGTTAAAACTGGCAGTCCCATCCAAGTATTTATAATATATGCCATTCTAAAAGTTATTTCATATAACTGAGAATTTAAGAAATATTTAATCATATCAGTAAAGCTAAAAGAAGTCATCATGTATCAATTTCTGATCCTTTATGCATAAATCATTGGTAATAATGAACTATTTTAGGTTCTGTAGAAGTAACCTCTGAACAAGTTGGGATAAAAACACCCGGTTGCATAATTTTGTGGAAAAGTTTAAGATAGCCCAAGATCTTTCCAACATATCTTTTTTAATGATGGCACTGCTATTTCAAATCACATTGCTTCAGTAAGATATAAAAATGCAATTCAAATTTAATATGAACAATGTAACTGTGTTCCAGCCAATAACAACTTCTGTTCTGGAGTTTGAGCCTTGGGTACAATTCTTTAATCTCCATCAGTAGGAATTGTAAATTAAAAACTAGGTTAAGAAAACATGAGGATTTTAGTTTAGTGTATGTGCTTCTTACACAGTGTCAACTTATTTATCTAGTATATTCCTGTGGCATTCATTGATAAGAACCACAAAAATGAAGTTTATTCTTCCAATTCCATTTTTAATTTCTTATTTTGATGTTTTTACTATTATGCATTGATCTTACAAGTATAGCCTAATTTAGCTTTCAGTGAGTTTATACCACCACATGGATCTTACTTTGTTGTGACACAGAATGTATCTGTGACTCAAATATATAATACTTACATGTAAGTACAATGAGATACACTTATGCTTTATTCTACATAGGGAAAAGTGAAAATGAAACTGTCATTGTCATGTAAAAGCAGTAACTGTGCAATCAATACGCTGTGAAATCTTCAATTTCTGAATATAGTATATGCATCCAGTCTTACTGTGAGCAAATAATCAGGAACATGATGATGAAAGTATTTAATGGATATTGCGAACATCATGCTGATACACCTGCACAAAAAGGTTAGGATCAGATTTATGGTCTCTTGCTATTTTGAAGTATTTTTGTTTTATGCACTGGGACTTTCTATTGTGAAATTATATATTTGTATCATATATAACAGATAACTATTCTTGTTTTTAAAACATTTTTCAAGCATTTAGAAATGTATATCTCATTACAAAATGAAATAAACCTCTCATCTAATTTATAAGTCATTAGAATCACAAAACTAACTTCTGGACATACAAACAAAGTTGTTCAATCATGAGTTAACTGAAGTGAAACATAACAGTAAAAATTAGTTGAAAGCAACCCATTATCAGTTCTGAAAGAATAAAGTGTGTATTAGATGAACAAATAATATTCTTGTGTTTTGAGAAAGACTATTAATGTATCTATATATTTTATCCTTACAAAATATTCTTTTTAAGGTATCTGAAGACATGTTATTTGGATAAAATGCTGTAACTAAATATAACAAATAGATTTCAATACAGGTCTATGGCTATTTTTGCTACATAGAAACATTGGGTAGATTTCACATGAGGAATTATTAACAGTGCTAAAAGCTTCTGAAATGATAAAGTTTAAGATCTGTGTTATGAAGATAACAAAAATTAGAAAAAATGAACAACTAAAATGCTTTATACTTTACCATCTCTAATGCTCTACTGTAGATATAAATTTTAATATCCAAAAAATCTTTTTCTATTGAACATGTATAATGTAGCTACTGGAAAACGCTGCTTGCCTGTGGAATGAGGATTGAAAAACACCAAGCCCACAAAGTATTTTATATCTTATCCTGTAGGCAATTCAGAAGATACCTGTTTTATCTCTTATCTTGCTATTATCTTGGTAGCCCACTCTACTATAGCCTGAATTACCACTTAAGTGACCATGGTTTCAAAATTTTCTTATTCAGTACATACTTGTTATAGAGCAGTTTCAGTGAATTTTTTTAAAAAAACCTTACTTTTCCATTTTGCAGTACAAATGACCAGAATGTTATGATAATTTCCATAAAAATAGCCATCCTAATTGTATATAAACTCTTTACAAGTTTATGAAGACAAATGTTAGGTTCTAAAGCACAGGTAAGCCACAAAGGACTAAGGAATGCAAAATAGATTGGCCTAATGATATACAGGCAGAACTGCTTTGGAGAGTATTTTTTTTTAAAAATGGATGTACCTGTTTTGAGTTTACATACTATACTGATAACTTTGTTGTTTTGCTCAAAATGGTGTGACACTCAAGTTTATTTACCATGGTCGGATAGACTCAGGTTTGCACAAAAGATAACTTATCTGCATGCAACCAGATCTTGTCTAAAGGTTTTTCAAACTTTTTTGGACTGAGGAATATGGTGGTTTTTAAAAAACACCACCACCATAATCTCTGATCAAGAACCAAAGCTCTAATGAAAGAAAATCAGCAACATCCTCGTCACAGTGGTCTTACAAAATCCTATGAATTTGTCATAGAGGCCTATGCTGCTTCATAAAACTTTCTGAAAGCCTTGCTCAAATATATGGTTACTGACCTATCTCGTTCAAGAATCTATTCTGATTTTTTAGTGGAAAAAAGTGTTAATTTTAACAGCAAAAATGAAGCGTGGCTTAATAAACTATTTTGAAAAGTTTAAATAAATTATATAATGCCCTCTCGTGAATTTATGATATTAGCAGAATCTCAACGCCTCCCTTTCCAAAATGTTACTATTTAAACTTGTTCAGGGCCAAAATCAAAACCAAAAGCAGCCCAAATTAAAGAACAAAAGGATCAGCAGCATGTAACACTTCTTAAAGAGAACTATTATAATCAAACATTAGCATGTTCAAGTATAAGATTCCTACTTTATACACAAGTTTCTGTGGCCATGTTGTAACTTCTCCCATTCCTCTTTTTAATCTAAATCTTAAGTTGGTTTGGTTTTGTTTTTATTTTCCAAACGGCAAACTTCAGTTTTGTTTGGCAGATTCACAAACTGATATCTATTCAATGTTCATGAAAAAGTATGCTATTAATTAATTAGTGGTATTTTAATGACAAGACTCTGAAGGTTTTTCTATAGCATTCTATCCTAACCAAAATGGATAATTTCAAAAATAAAAGTTTTTAATAAGCTGCTGAAGAATACGTAATTGACTCCGACAAGGGGGCAATAAGAAAGATAAGTTCTAACTGCTTCTTATTCCATTCTCAAAATTGGCTGATATAGTAATGAAACTTTTATAATTTGGGCTGAATGTCAGTTTCCTAATTTGCAGAGACTATTTTATCACAAAGCAATATAAAATCTACTCCAAACATTAAAAAAAATATAGTTATTAATTAAGAAGAAAGCAAAAAGCTGGTGTAAGAAATCCCAGGGCACAAAAATAAATGGCTGGAGCCAAATAGAAAAATTCAGTATACTACTTTACTGTAATTATATTAGTGTGATTTTATGTAGTATTAGTAAGATTTTGAATACTGTCTGTGAAGAAGGCCTATGAGTTAAAAGCCTGCATAGTCTTTAACATATAGGGCTTTTACCACATTTTATTTTTCTTCTGTCTTCAAACATTTTTTGACCTCTAAACAGAAAGAAATAATCATTTCATATTTTTTTCAGATTTTTCTGAACATCTCAATCTACTATTGTAAGTATTAACATTTTAAACAGCAATTTTAAAAACCGTTGTTTCAATCATACTTCCAACTCCAGATAAATACACAGACTGATGGGAGGGGGGGAAGAACAATGATTCATTTTTAATAAATTAATATTCAAAATACAGTGCCAGAACATGATGCAGTTGAACATGCTATTATGATCCATCATGAAGTATCTGGGCTCCTGTGAGATTGGTGGTGTCTTACTACTGCTAGTGGTTCCTGGGATTAATGCCAGAGCAGCATCAGACAACCTTCAGCACAAAGTATTCCTGAATAAAATTTATCTCCCCCCGCCCCACAGGAGAAAACAAGAGACAAACAATGTAAGGATATCTTTACAAAGACTTATTACAGTAATGTTAAATTAACAAAAATAAAGACATGGTTAATTCACACTATACTTTTGTTTATACTGGGGTAGGGGAAAATAAGCAGCAGGAACTAATATTCATAAGCCAATGTTTCAGAAATACAGAACATGGAGCTATTTACTGATCAAAAGCTCCACACAGACCCGCACTAGGAAGGGCTAGCAATTCTTACTGCAAGCCCAGCAATGTCAGTTCACACCTGGTAAACTACCAGCTGCTCGGAAGACCTGTATTCTAAATAAACAGGTATAAGTTAGTGAAAATACATGCACCTAGTCATCATCATCATCTTCATTATCATAATATAGCTCGACTGAACCTGCAGTCATTTTGCCCTGCATATCACCATAAAATGGAAGATCTACCCTTCCTACCACAGGTAGATCCATGGGATTTTATTCTTTTACATGGTATTATTACAACAATACAACTGTGTGTATTGAGTGCAGCACGTTTCATTCAGCTACACAATCTATATAACTAGCACATACAGATATTTCCAGAACTTATTTAAATATAACTGGAAGGTATTTTGAGCAATTAATATAACATTCTAGAAATAGAAGCTGCTTTGTGAAAAATTCCAGAACTCAATGTTTTCACAGGACTAAAAATTTAGACAAGCAGAGGCTTTAAGCTTGAAATATAGATACATATAGATAATACATATAATCATATGACATATATGATCATATGATGTATATAATCATATATACACACATATACACACACAGGCTGTGTTGTGTGTGAGATTCCATCAACTATCAGAGGGACTGAGATTATGGAAGCATATCTAGTAAGAATTTTTACTGATTTATACTCAATGGCCACAAAAAAATTAGGGCATACATACAAGACAACATTTCTTTTTGCAGCTCTAGTCTTTCAAATACAATGTTCATAATTAGTTACAGGCATGCAGTCTCTGAATAAGGGAGTTATACAGGTGGCAGTGGAACATCCTCCTCAATTTCAAACTCATCATCTGTATAAGGAAAAACTAGGTATGATGGAGGTTTCCATGTGGACTCTTCAAGACAAGATGGATACAGTTTTCCCACAGTGCATTGGAATTCTTTTCCCAAATCCCAGAGTACCCGCTCAGATATATCCTGTCGCAAGAACCAACGATCAAGTTCCATGTCATATTCGTATGTAGCATACTTGGCTCTTTCATGCATATGTGTTTCTCGTACGAAGATACACATTGAGTTAGAAATCACAACAGCTCTGACACAGGGATCAGAATATCGCTTGGCAGGAATTTTGGCTGCCATTTGCCACTCATTTTTATTCACATCATAAACTTCCACTGCTAGGGAAGGTCCAGTTATAGTCCGAGGACGTAATCCTATACCAAGATTGCCACCAACATGCAAGCCTCCAATATAAAATATTTTATCCCCAAAAGCAGCAGCTGAAGCGAAGCATCTATTAGTTTGTCTTGTAGCCATTTCAACCCAAGCATCTGATCTGGGGAAGTAACAGTACATCAAGTTGTGTGCCATTACATAAATGCAGTTATGAACAGCAACGGCTGTACTCCACTGCCAAGCACAGGGCAGAGGGCTTACCATGGTCCATTCATCTTTCTCAGTATCATATCTTTCCATAGTTCGTCTGTCGAGTTCTCCACCAACACTGTCTCCACCAATTGCATAGATAAGGCCTTCACAGAAAACAAGAGATGGCTTTATACGAACAAATAGCATTGGACTCTTTGGAAACCATGTATTTTGCTGGGCATCAAACCAGTAAAAACAATTCACAGTACGGAAAGGAAATTGAAATTTGCTAGTTTTACCGTAGTTGATTTTTGTACTTTTCAGGGGGATTTGCCCACCTGCTATATAAATATCATTATCAGGAGTTACAAGTGTCCCAACTTTATGGAGATCAGCAGGAGGACTGCAGAGTTTATAAACCTTTTCAGCCTGTGGGCTGTAAGATACTGAAGAGTAATTACCGGGACTTTCAGCAGCAGCTTCAATGAAGATCATCATCTCCTCTTTAGTCATTCCAAGTCTTGGTTTAAAAAACTTCGGCATAGATTTATATAACCCTTGGACCACTACTGATTTATCATTTGGTGGTAAGCCTTGAAACCAGGCTCGTTGTGTAACTTCAGAAAGTGCATCAATTCTTATTTGGCTAAGAACTGATGACAAATACTGTGATCGAGATTCTGTATTATACTCCAGCCACAACATAGCAGCTTCACGAACGGTCTCTTCTTTTTCCACATTTAAATTGTCACTGCTCAAAATATCTATCAATAAATCATGTGAGAGCTGCATAAAAGCCTCTTGGTGGTATACAACTGTAAACTTGTGTTCTACCATTCTTTTAGCACTCTGTTTTAACTCCTCACAGCTAAAAAGATCAGCAAAACTCAAAAGCCGCACACAGTTTTCAGCATTAATTTTTTTAATTAAATATTCCCTACACTGTTGTAACACGTCATCGACCTGCAATTAAAAAAAATATATGAGAAGTGATCAAAACATTGTTATCATCTTCATACTTGTGATTAATGATGAAAAAATGGAATGTAATAATCTTAATTTCTATCCTCTGTCATAAATACCAAAATATTGGATATCACATATTAATCTAGGACTGTGTACTGCTAGCAGATTCTGGAAAGAAGAGAAACTATCAAAATTTCCTTCTGAGACCAAATTGATTATTGGGAAGTAATAATACTGTGCAAAGTGCACATAAAAGGAACTTCATAAAGTATATTCTGAAATACAAAGCAAGCACATTTCTTGAAATGTTATAGATTTGTGCTCATGTCTATACACTGATTTACTTCCAGTCCCAGCGCACAACCAAAAAAAACCTTCAAAGAAGCTATGTTGAGATTGCTGAAGAACACGGTTGCTTTTACATTTCTGAGGTGTGCATTCTAAAGTTTGACTTGACTTCAGTGAATGCCTTCCACTGCTCTAGTGACTGTGCAACTTCTGCTCTTGATCTGTATACGTGTACGTGCATGTTCACTTTGCTTTGATGGGAAAACAAGCCTGGAAAACCACACAGCTGCTTTAATGCTACAAAACAAAAGAATCTCATACACATTTCTGCACATTCTAAGTCTCTTTCCAAGAGGTGAACCTTAAAGAGTTCTTATCTTTACTCAAACTTTCCCAAATAATACAAGAATGTCTATTCGTTTATGAAATTTTAGCTGGTCACAATGAATTTCGGTACCAACAAATGGTATTTTCCACTATGCATTTTTATTACTGAAAAGACTGTTAACCTCTCAGTAAGCAATATTTTTTTCTATTATCTCTGTATTAAGGGGAGATGTCATGACATTTACTGTGAGTCATAGGCATCTAAATCTGCACAATATAATTACTTGTTTCAACAGAAGAGTAGTAGTTGGAATTTCAAGAATTTGTTTCCATTTTTTCCTATTGATCTTGCAGGTTACTTTACACTATTCAATTTTATGAAAGATATAACTTGGAAAACATGTCTTAGAAAACTTAGTAAAAAACAATCTTACCTGTAGGAAACAAGCTGTTTCATAAAGCTGTTCAACAGTTGTGTCATTTATTGCCAAATTACCCGTATAAGCATAAGTTATTATGATCTGAAAAGTGGCTGCATCCACATTCCTCAGATGAATATGTGTTTGCTTGCTTTCACTCAACCCACTCATAAACATTGCCCTGAATGATAAAAAAAAATGTAGTCATCTCTAGTTCCTATCTAATTGCTCTGGTATTCTAAAAATTGTTTGTAGATAGCATTCAATATAATGAATATCTTGTAAAATTATTGATTCAAAATGTGTATGTTCCAAGTTGTATTGTCTCATAATTTCACTGAAAATCAATCACTTTAGAAAGTCAGTATAATATCCATACACCACCAATTTTTACTCTGGTTTAGGAATGTTAACATTCACTACTACACACTATTTTCAGTGCTAAAATAGACAAATGTTTCTATTGTTTTCAGTGGGCTATCAAAAATTAATTACAGGTAGTCCTCGAACTACAACAGTCCATTTAGTGACCGTTCAAAATTATAACAGCACTAAAAAGTAACTTATGACCATTTTTCACACTTACGATCATTGCAGCATCCCCAGGATCATGTAATCAAAATTCAAACACTTGGAAATTGACATATTTATGATGGTTCCAGAGTTCCAGGATTATGTGATCAACTTTTTCGACCTTCTGACAAGCAGAGTCAATGGGGAAGCCAGATTCACTTAACAACCATGCTACTAACAACTGCAGTGATTCATTTAACAACTGTGCCAAGAAAGGTCGTAAAATGAGACAAAATTCACTTAACTGTCTTACTTAGTAACAGAATTTGGGGCTCAATTGTAGTCATAAATGGAAGATTAGTTATATAAACAGCTGTTCAATTTTGTTCATATTAGTTCATATTATATTTCTGACTTCACATTTGTTTAGAAACCTAGAATCTGTTGACCCCTCCCCAAAATGGCTGTGAAGAATAGCTTTCTTTCTCCCAAAGATGCTTTTTCAGGAAGCAACTAGACTTTCTTTTCTTTGAAGATGTTTCACTTCTCATCCAATAACCTTCTTCAGCTCTGACTGGATGGTGGGGAATGAAAGGATTTATATTCCTTGCAGACAAGTGTACATTTGCATTATTTTAGCAAGTCATTAAAGCTACCTGAAAGCTTATCTGTGTCTTCAGGGTCACCTGAGAGCACAAATGGCTGTGGAGCCTTCTTGGAATTGCTGAAAGGACTGTGCTGTAGACTAGAGATAGATGATGTCGGATCCATCCCCCTCTGTTGAGAGAGCTGTTCAATTTTGACGTAGATGGCTTCTTTGAACCCTCTTTCAAACCAGCAGATCTCTCTGTCCAAAATGTAGACTTTGCTATCTTCAAAACAGTGGTCTTTGTCCTTTAAATGCAGATGGACAGCTGACTCTTGTCCTGATGGGTTTGTTCTCCTGTTATGGCATACGTTTATGAAGTTATTGTTTCCCCAATGTACAGATCTGCACATGGCTCACTGCACTGTACTGCATATAACACGTTGCTCAATATGTGAGGGTGAAACGTCTTCAAAGAAAAACAAGGAAGTCCAGTTGCCTCACAAAAAAGCATCTTTGGGATAACTATGGCCTGGATGACTGAGAATCTCCATAGACATTTAGCTTTCTTTCTCTTACTCACGATCTGTTGTGTTTGTTACCAGAGCTGATTCTTTGGCAGCCTTGCCCTCTGGATTAGAATAGGGCCACTTAGGAATGATCAAACATGATTTTTGGGTGGATGTGAGCCCACTTGGGAGGGGGAATCCTGGAAGGTTGTAGCTCCTTTAGGGAGCAGCTGAAAAACCAATGGTCTTTGTTACATCTCTTCCTACCAGCAGAACATTTTCGTAAGCATGCCTGCAATTTTTAACTCCATTGAAGGTTTTTCTTATCTTTAAAGGTTAATTGGTTGGCTGAATGTTGATTTATTTCAACCCATGCTGGATTCTATCTGGTTTTTTGTTGTTATTGCTTTCTTTTTTTATCTGAATGATCTTATCAACTTTCGCTTTTCCATATAGAAACACAGCACATCTCTCAGCATTTGTATTTAATTAACCTGAAAAATTATTTTGGATCACAATAGTCCAAAAATATCTTCCCTGTTTTCTTTGCTTGTTCCCTGCTTTATTTATCCACTCCAATGAGCAACAACATATCAGATTACAGAGAGCAGGAGACTAGCTAGCAACATGCAATCTTTAGCAGATTTTTTTTTCTAAAAGTTTTGATGAACTCATAAATATTGTGTAAAACATTCTGAAGAAACCGACCCAAATACTTTAAACCCACCAAAAGAACTTGTTTTTAAAGTAGCAGATTTGGTGGAAAGAAATACAGACTCAGAAACAACACAGACTGTAGAAAAACATTCAGAACAAATATAATTTCCCAGCAGTAAAACAGTCAGGAAGAAATATAGACTTAGAAATAACAGAGTCAGCTTCATACACCTTCCTGAAGCTCAACACTGTGCTTTTATATAATATAGCAGATAACTCTCTGGGTGAATAAGTGGCAAATGGCTTTTTATGGGGTTGGAAGCACAATGGGAAATGGAATTATGATATTTAATGTGAGCAACAATCTTATCTGGGGTTTTTTGGGGAAAACAGATTGGCTTTGAAAATTGGACATATTGTATTCAATCAATCAACAATTGATAAAAGGGGATATAAAGAAACAAATGTGGATATTTGTCCGAAACTGCTTAGGGTTAATATTTGGAATGATTTGACATTAAAGCCATGGTAAATTTTCTACAAATTGATTCCAATAACAGTTTGTTAAAAGATGGTTTTGGAATTTCAATTTTGTTTTTTTATTACTGTTAATAATTTTTATTACTTTTATAATTTTATGTTTATTATTGTTTTTCTTGTTAACCATTTTGTTATTAATATAGTATATAGATGACTGGCTAACCATCTGTAAATAGATTTAGTAGTTTAATAGTTTAAAATTCTTTTTGCTTATTTCACAAGGGGTGGGAAACTAACACTAATATATTCAACTAGGGAAAATATTATGTGTTAACTCTTTTTTCTTGTTCTTTTTTAAAGATACTTTTACTTTTCAAAAATTTTCTTTGTTTTGTTTTTATACTTTTGTCTTTTTAAAATATTTTGGCATTTTATATTTTAACTTTCCTTGAATAAACTAAAAATTTGTCTGAAGAAAGAAAAAAACTAGAATCCATTTTACCAGAGATACTTTGCCTATTTTCCTCTCAGCCATACCAGGAAGCAAGCCATAGAAGAAAATATTCTATCCCAATATCTTGCAAAGCAATGCAGAATATATGGACCAGGCCTTAGGTAGCACTGCAACTATTTCAAAACAAAGCTTATCAAGTAACTTTACAGTTACCTTGTACAGTTCCCTGATTGGAAGGGAGGGCCTATGTCGATGCAAAATATTATACAAAATTACTAGGCATGCAGGTGAATAAACTTTAAGCCACTATCTCCAACTATATCTCGTATAATCTCAGGATATGCAGAATGTCCTTCTAAATGGTGGTGGGGTTAGAATGCAGTATTGCTCTGCCGACAACCTGAAGTCTGATTATGATGGGGCTCAAGGGTGACTTCCGTCTTCCATCCTTCTGAGGTTGGTAAAATGAGAACCCAGATTGTTGGAGCAAAATACAAATAACGCTTAGATTGTAAACTACCCAGAGAAAGCTATAAAGCACTATGGAGCTTAAAAGAACTATGCAAGACTAAATGATATTGCTATTGCTATTAATATACTTCAGAGAATATTAATCTTCACAATTCACGGATGTTTTATATTGTATTAATAGTATCCCATTCTAGTTCAAAAGGGAATCTGTTGTCAAGTCTGTTTGTTTTCAACCTTAGAATTGGTCTGGTCTTCACGTTGCCTAATACTTGTTTCTACTGATCAACTTTCCTTCCAAAATATGTTATATCCCTAGTAAAGATAAGCTTTCTATTTCAATTTCTCTATAGATTTAACTTTTACCTTTTTGAGATTTATTTTAAACACTACTGTTTTCTTCATTTACAACAGAAACTGCCCTATAGTTATATGCCATCTCAAGAGATCCCAGAAGCCTCCAAAACCTGTTACTAAATTGTAATTTTAACATGACAGAGTTAAATATATTACTAGAAAATACTCATTAACTATATTTTAGTTTAATTAAAACCAAAATAAATTTAATCTCAGCTCCAAATATTACTTTTAGCAGACATCCCAGATATGAATCCAAGGAAAAACGCAATACTCATTTTAACATAAAACTGTCCACCAAATTCATGAGTTGTTTCTGAGACAAGTCAGATAAGTCAACAGTTAAAGATATCACATAAAGTGTGATATATATGTACACATTTCATTTGTCCAGTAAAAAAGGTAAACTTGAGCTGGAAAGATAGATAACATAATGGATGGACAAATTTGAGGACTTGTTGGCTGCAATGTTGACAGTTTTCTTCTGAGAGGATGTATAAGATGTTTTGAAATTCCAAGGATGCACAGGGACAGCAAAAATTTGCCTATTCCTCCCCCACGACATGACTATATTCCAATAAATCTTATGTATTTGATGCCCATTTTTATCTTCCACATTGAAAATAACCCTGAACCATTTAACATGCATTATTAGTTCAATTCTTCCATATTTGTTAACCTGAGTTTAAACTGCATAATTTTAATTCTTCATTTATTTCAAGTTAGTGGTAGAATCCACTTAATAAATCGTACTATTCAGATATATTTGGGATACATATTTCTTGGAAAAAAAGTATTATTATAAACACATACCTGAAGTAAGAGCTGCATGTTGCAAGAACCATCTTATGACATGGGAATTCAGTGCCCTCGACAATTAAAACAATGTCAGTTAGCAATTGCTGTTCATAGAATGATTTTAACTGTTCTAACAAAGCGACAGCATAGTCTGTGTTGATCTGTATTCCTTCATGGGTAGACATGATTGCATTCCATTTAATATCTCCAAGACAAGATTAGAGAAGGTCAATTGATTTCAGAAGAGATCAAGCTACCATTTCCTGAATAATTAAGAACTATAGAGAGTACTGTTTGAAATGTTTTTAAGCTTTCTTAACACACTTATGGGCAATACATTGGCCTGCTGAATTGAGAATGCTTCATATTTTGACCATTCCTAGAGTGTAATACATTGACCTGATGTCCATATGTTCTCCTGAGACTTTCAAAAATAACTGACAAGTTCCTGTTGAGATCTCCAGTGATCCAGCATATGGGCAAACAAACGGAATTTATGAGGTAGATTTTCTTGAACCATCTCTTAACAATGACTTGCAACTAGAAAGGGGGAAAAAAAATCATGTCATATTTTTTTCTAAGCCAATCAACTACGATTTTGCCTGAAATAGTGTCTGGTATACCACTTTCTACAAAAATCTGTTTGTTTTATGAAGAACAGCCACAGAGGGAGTTCAATACTTTCTCAAGATCAATGCATTAGGAATATGCACAACTACAATTGAGATACTAAATAAGCAGTACATAGTATATAAAAGCAATCAGCTTTGCTTTTAATTTCATTGGAAAAATATCCTTAGACACTGATTTAAGGTTCTAAAAAAATGTAAACTGACCACAAACTTCAACAGAGATCATTTGATTTAGAATCAAGTATTACTCCAAAGTCATAAAATGGAAAGTTAACTATCTAGTTTCACATATTTAACATTCGAGAATTTTAATTGAGGAAGGACTACATTGCAGTGATTCAGCATCACATTAAAATATGACAAAACATCAATATTCCTTGTAAAATATAATTACTATTTATTGTAAAAAAAATGTTTGGCCATGCCTGCCTTCTCCAGAGTCTGCTGGGATATATCTGTGATTTATAGCGTATAGCTCCACAAAATTCTCAACCAAACATTTCATTGCCTCAATAGGATCAGAGTTACGGTAAATCAAAAAATAGAATTAGGTATCATCAAATACCAAATAAATTTTAGCCTAAATCACTGTTCTTTATTCCCAGTAAAGTAGATGTAGAAAGGCATGTAGAACACGTAAGGGTCCTTTTGGCATCCCTTAAGTGTTACACTGTAAAGCAGAAGTTTTCCAGCAGTTTGGAGAAGTTTCAATATGATAATCGCATCTTCCTCTCAACACAAAGAAAAATGCCATAAATTTTAGTACCAAAATCAACTGAGAGATTCATGAAAATTGACAGCTACTCACAAGGACAGCCAAATCAGTTCAATACATAAACAAAGTTTGAATTTAGATTGAAATTGATCTAACTAGTGCATTTGAGTCAGTGTAGATAACTCATTTTCATTTCATTTCATCATTCCTTTTCCCCAAGAATACAGTATCTGAAATTATATAATTAGTCAAATACACAGATATTGAAAGGATTTTTCAAGTATGAATATGCAATTATTTCCTTGAGGGGCTATCTATCCATATTAATATTCATTTGAATATTAAGTAAAAAACAGTCACAGGTTGTCGTGCACATATGTGAAATAAATAAAATAAACCCATAGCATTTTTACTGTACAAAATGAACCAGAGAACATTTACAGCATAATTGGAATTATAAATCAAAATGAATATAAATTATTTTGTTTATTCTCAGTTATAAAAACCTATTGAATCACTTGGAAGTAGCTAGCCCTCAGCTACCCTTACAGGTTATATGTTGTGAGAAAAAAATGGAAGAGAAAGTGCTACATGCAATACTTTCAGCTAAGAAATAAAAAAAAAATCAATAAATAAATGCACAGTGGGCTTAACTATCTGAATGTTTAACTTTGTTGGAGGCCAGTTTAAAAAGATATTTCAGGTCACAGCAGGACAAATTGTGTACAGCAACACAATTTATATTGGAAATACAGAACCAGAGAATCATGCCCTGACAACTTGTTTTATCCATCCACATTCTCTGATAGGCATCTGAACTTTCTCAAGATAGCATAGATTCTTTAAATGGCCTTAATTTTTTTAATACTTCAGCTAATACCAATTTATTTAAACCCAATTTAGGCTTGACAGTCAAGCCAGAGTTTACAGTCCTTTTAATCCTACTCATTGTCTTTGTATATAATATTTCTCTCAATGCATACTAATAGGAAAGCGTGCACAACACTGCAATGGGGAGTCCTTGGTGGTCTCTGAGCTTGGTTGTTTTCTTGCAGATGTTTCATTATCCAAACTAGCACTGATGGTGTTACCTAGTTTGGGTAATGAAACGTCTGCAAGAAAACAATCAAGCTCAGAGACCACCAAGGACCTCTCAGGCTTCAGCTACAAATATCATTTGTTGATAACGCTGTAACTTTACAACAGCCTCTGTAATCAAGATTAGTGTTTATGATGTTCTGGGAAGGTTTATGAAAATAATCAGCCCTACTATGTGGAGTCACTTTGAATAACTCCACTCAATAATTTACTCCTTGAAAAATTCTATTGCCAAAATGATTAGTCCTTATTTTTCCATCTAGTTTTTTTAGCTAAGACACACAAATACATTTTTGCCATACATCCCCCAAATAGGCATCTTCAATCATCTTCTTTGGCACAAGAAGGCAGGTTATGCCTTGTTTTGACACTGGGCAGCAAAGGCACTATGAGTACCAGGACTGTGCATGCTTCACACATGATTCAGAAAAGTGATTCAGACCCTCTCTGCTCCTAAATAAAACAGTCCTACTTTGTTCAAAGTTATGGGGAAAAAGTTATGTTTAAAGAACTGTTTTTATGAAATGTAACACTTTTTTCAGGACCAATGGAACACTGAAAAAGGCTGAGCTGCTTTTATACGAGACAGAGAAGCAACAACACTGAGGCTATGCAATTCTGAGAGGAAAAAGATCCTTTGGAACACACTGAGAGCAACCCATTAAACCAGCTACTTCTTTTCCTGAGATTGTACAGCTGCCCTTTGTAGCACACTGAAGAGAATAATCAATTGGTTTAAGGCATTGCTAACAGTTGCTCTTTAAAAGCTTATATGCTGCACAGTTCTAATATCTATGTTTGTTAGCTGTGCCTCTCATCTTTCCTCACAGAACAAAAATTATCTAAATGACTGAATAATTTTTTTCAGACATTACTACTAATTCAAAGAAATAAAACCATTAAAAATATTGAAGTAACAGTTCCCAAAACTGCAAACTTGCCTTTTCCATCACACTATTACATTTTTTATTCCGGTTAAAACTTTCCCTTCTGTAGGACAACTGTTTTTGTAAATGAGCCCATACATCATTTAAAACTCAGTATGAATGTTGCAACAGTACCTGCATTATTGCTAAATGATAATTTAATTAGAAATAGACCACCAGCAAATTGGCTAAACTTAAAAATGATAAATTGCAGACATTAGAGGGGAGGGGGGAGAGAGCTTAGAAAGTAAGTTATCATCAAAACCTAAATCTCTTTAACTGTATTTTTGAAATACATTTGTTCCTATGTTGTTCCTATTCAGTTGTTTAGCTTTGTTAGCATTGTTTTTAGTTTTATTATCTGCTGATACATTTAATAAAAATACAAGCAAGGGCAATAGTAATGCAAAATACTTAGCATTACACAACTTTTACCCTAGAAAAATACTGTACATTCTAGAACTTATTTACTATTCCCAGTACAACACTATATAATCTATCCAATATTCTCATACATCTAATAGACCATACCATATTGGATACTAAGTTCTCATTACAGTTTGATTACTTCTGGTCAAAAAAATTAAAAAGTAGCTATGCTTAGCTTTAGTGGTTTTATTATTAATTATAGTTTTTTTTTATTAACAAGCCTTTCCCCTCCCCAAGAGTGGAAAATACCTTTTCTAATCCTCCTGCAAAATTATTACATAGTAACTAGGAGGCTACAATGACAAATAAACCCACCCTACCTGCTTTTCTTTTAAGGGGGGGGGGGGCTAGGAATTATTCTAATTGCAGCTGGGCAAGTTTCAGGTGAGTATAGCCAACTTAGTATTTTGCAGAGCAGAACAAGATATCACTTTAAAAGCAATAAGGTACCCTGACTTATCCCCCACCATAATGTCATTCTAGGGCCAGGCAAACCAAGTTATTTAGCTTCTCTCCTTTCCAGCCCCATGCCACACATCTCAAAAATCACTTCTGTCACCCACTCTGGAGCAAAGCACCTTGTGTCAGGGTTTAGCCGCAGTATGACATAGGAAGAAGCCAGGAAACAGCGGTGCCGCTGCCCACAACAGGATCTCACGTATGTTAACACCCAGGTTGCCCTGCATGATGATAAAACAAGCCGGAGGGCCGGATATATTCAGCCGGTACCCTAAGCGCAAAGCAGATAAAAGGCGATTCTCCCAACTTACTTAAACCTCCCTCTCTCCCCAGCGCTCCACTCAGTAAAAGCCGGTGCTGCTCCCAGCACCCATTTCCTCCTTTCCTCAGGCGGTTGCTCATAGGTCACAGCTGCCACAGAGAACCGGGAATGGAAATCAAAGAAAGAGAATAAAGAGGCCCCACACCATCTTCTCCACCACTCTCACCGAGCAAGGCCTGCAGAAGGGAAAGGTGAGATGACGGAGGAGGGGGAAAGCAGGAGGGGGGGGAGAAACCGAGTCCCCGCTCCCTCCCCCCAGCTTCCGGCCTGCCTTGTCGCTGCTTCAACCCCACAGCTTCCTCCCGGCCATGGAGAAGGAGGCGGCGGGACCGTTGGGGAAGGGACGCACGGCGACTGCGTGCACCCTCACCTCATTTTTCCCCCGCCCTGACGTCCGCTGAGTCCTACCGAACGCGCAAGAAGCACCCTTCGGAGCTCTTCGATCCCAGGCTAGCGCAGACTCCGAACAAGGGAATCGGACGTGGGCGGGCGACGAAGACGAAGAAATCACCTCCTTGTTCAGGAGTAGCTCCGCCTCCCCTCCCCGCCGCGCTTGCGCATTCTGTCTTTTTCCCCCCTACACTGGGAAAGCGATTTCTTCCAATAGTGCGCATGCGTGTGACTATTTACTTGTGCTTTGGGGCTCTCTCTCTCTCTCTCTCTCTCTCACATAGAATAGAAGAATAACTTTATTGTCACTTTGAATGTACACTAATTGGCATACATTAAAATGAAATTTGGTTGGATTCAAAGGGTCACCACCTCTGATAATAAATATGACAAAAATAAATAAATACAGAATTATGCATGTACTCGCATATATGACACAGAGCAACAACGGTCTTGTTTGGGTTATGTATACAAATGCATGGCGAGAAAAACAAATCTTGGGAGTTTACCAAACGGGTGGCATAGGGAACAAGGCTATTACAGAATCTGGTAGTCCTACTAGAAATACTTTGAAACTTCCTCCCAGAGGACAGTAACAGAAACTAACAATGCTTTGAACTCTTAAGCACATGGCGCTTATAAGCAGCATTCTGAATACCAGGGACCGAGCTTCCTATGAATGGAAGCTAAGCTGTCCTTACCATTCTCTGTATGGACTTTCTATCTGAGGCACTGCTGCCACCAAACCAGATAATGATGCAGCTCGTTAAAATGCTGTCAATCCTGCCTCTGAAAAAAGTGGTCAGGACAGGAGGAGAAAGATGTGCTCTCCTCATCCGATGCAGGAAATACAGATGCAGGTTGCACACTTGTCTAAGGATGACCTGTGGAGAGACCAATTCAGATTTTTAGTAATTTGCACCCCCCAGATATTTAATACTGTTGACCACCTCTACAGATGCATCTTTGATACTGAGTGGAGTGTGACTATGCCAGCTCTTTCTGAAATCTACAATGATCTCATTTGTTTTATCAACTTTAGTTAAGAATACTTGGGTTATTGCTGCTAGTTCAT
Source organism: Vipera berus (assembly GCF_964194415.1). NCBI lineage: Eukaryota > Metazoa > Chordata > Lepidosauria > Squamata > Viperidae > Vipera > Vipera berus. Next base: position 74,451,031 of record NC_138205.1, on the reverse strand, counting down.
CTCTTCCCAAAACCTTTACATCCAATGTGAGACTTAGCTGAAGTTTAGCATTGTACGCAACCTGTACTTTCAAACGATATTAGAAGCCTTATTCATTTCATGAGGTGTCTCCCTACACCAGAAGCTCGAGATGTATCTTTTGCACTGCCAATTAGAGGTGCTGTCAAACAGGTGGCTGGAACCCTTTCAATTCTATACCAGAATGAAATTTTGATTTATATTGTTAGGTGGCTTGGTTAGGGCTGATTGTATTTTGCAAAACCACACAGTCCTTCTGCCCAAAATTCTTTGGTCCACCAAAGAGTTCGCCAGTGATCTATATGTACAGTGGACATCTTTTGTCAGTGAAGTAATACTTATTCTACAGCATTTCCTACCAATGGGGTCTGTGGATGTGTCAGAGGATATGTCAGGCATCTCCTCCTCCATTGTCTCATTGAAGTACCACCTCCTCCATGCTATGGCCCAAAGTGTCATTTATCAATCTGTGTAGGGTATGTATTTTTGGTCTCAGTTTTCTAGGCTTAGCCAAGGTTAATGGGTCTTCTTCCAGAGGTACAGTAGGCTCAGGGGTCTCGGGCTGGTGGCTTATTCTGTTCTAGCTGCTGCATGGATGCTCACAGTCCTCTACTGCGGGCTCCCCAAGGACATTTTCCCATTCCCAAGCATGAAGCACAAACTTGGGGACTTCTGATCTAAGCACGCCGATCCAGTATTTGTGTCAGATAGTCACAACCAGTTCATACAGCCCTCTTCCTCATTTCTGTCTCCCTCCTCACCTGGCACAGTTGGAGGGGAACTGTGTACAGGTCACTGGACCCTTCCTAGTCTTTCCACTTATCAATCACTGCTCCCTTCAATGCCAAGAATTCTAGTTTTTTATTTATTTTTTATTTTAATTCCATTTATATCCCGCCCTTCTCCGAAGACTCAGGGCGGCTTACAAGCTTAGCAGTAGCCTTCATTCTATGTATATGCCTGCTTATTAGGGCTTTCACACACCCCCAAGCGGCATTATTACAAAGTCAGCTTAATTGCCCCCAACAATCTGGGTCCTCATTTTGCCTACCTCAGAAGGATGGAAGGCTGAGTCAACCTTGAGCCTGGTGGGATGCGAACCTGCACTAATTGCAGGCAGCTGGTGTTACTTAAGGAGGCATTAGCCCACTGCTCCACCAAGGCTCTGAGTGGGTTAGTCCTTCTTGGCTGGGGAGAGGACCCTGCTGACAAAGCCTCAAATATTCATCATGTTCTTGATATAATACCCCTTCAAGGCCATCAAGGCTACCATTGACATGTAACTCATAATGCCGGTTTGGGTCTGCATGAGCCAAAACGGGCATAGGTCAGGCTTCAGTTGGTCAAAGGCCAGTTCACACTGCTCTATCCATTCTGCTTGAATTGACTCCAGGGACTTCCTGGGTCCTTATCCTGGCAGAACTGGTCTAAACTGTCAAACACTTCATCAGCTTCCTCACTCCTCAACAGATCGTTGAGGGGATGGGCTATTCTAGTAAACCCCTTGACAAATGTCCAACAGTATGAGCAAAGCACCAGGAACAATTGCAGCACAGCCACGGTTTGGAGTTTAGGCCAGGAGATGATGGCCTCAAGCTTTGTGGGATCAGTCGATATCCCTTCTACAGAGACAATGTGCCTGAGGTACATGGTGATGGATGGTTGGTAAACTTGGCATTTCTCTAGGGATAGCTTCAACCTTTCTTCATGAAGCTACTCAGGACCTTCTCTAGGCACTCTCCTCATATTGTTCAAGAGTCTCACCAAAGAGAGTGATATTGTCTAGGTACAATAACACCTTTAGCAGATTTCTATCCCCTAGTATCTACTCCATAAGTCACTAAAAGGTCTCTGTAGCCCCTGATAGATCTTGAGGCATCCAATTGAATTCATAGAAGCCCAAGGGGCAAATGAAAGCAGTTTTCTCTTGATCATCTGGATTCAGGGAATCTGGTAGTAGCCACTTCTCAGGTCCAGCACACTGAACCACTACGCCCTCAATAAGCAATATAGTGTGTCTTCAATCTAGAGGATACTGTACTGATTCAGAATTCTCAGGGACCCATTCTTCTTTCAGACCACCACTATGGGAGAGGCATACAGGCTCTGAGATTCCTGGAGGATGCTGTCCTCTTTAACTTTCCCAGATGCTCTTTCTCCAAGTCGCTTAAAGGAATCTCCTGAAAACTCTCTCAGAATGGCCTATTCTTTCTGCAAACAAATTCAATGTTGGGCAGATCCCACATTGAACTCGTCATTTGAGAACAGGTGTCACCACCTCCAAAGTTGGCTCTAGCCCTCTCCAGCCACTCTACGATGAGTTGGGTGTTCTGTGGGTAGAATCATTCTATTGAAACCTCATTCTCATTTTCTTCCCCTGTATTGAGCAACACGACAGGAATGGCAGGACTTGTCCCAACAGCATTCGGTCCTTCAGTCTCACTGGGGAGAATAACATTCCAGACCCCAACCAAGATTCTTCCTTGAGTCTGCCATGAGGTTCTTATGGAGATCACCTCTGGGATTACCTCCACCCTGACATTCTTTCTTCTAGGGTCAGATTAGAGGATGAAATAAGACCCAGACTGCTCCCTGTCCAATCTGATGGATGCCCACAAGCAGACCTCCCAGCTACACATGTATCATTTTTCTGTATTCTATAAAAACATTTGACCTCCCTCCCTTAATAAATGCTTTTTGATTTGCCTGAAATACTTGGTGATTTGTATATTAAGGAGGGCAATGAAACCCCTTGCAATCATGAGCTAGAATGATATAGGGTTAGGGGGGGCTGGACTAGAAGACCACCAAGATCCCTTCCAACTCTATTCAGTATTGTACGCTCTAATTGTTTTTAACTGAAACTTTGGGGATATTTTTATTAGGAGAAGAAGAAAAAAATAAAAATAAAATTGGACTACAAATATTCTTGGGCACAACTTTTGAAAGAAATTTGTTCTTTTGAAAGAAATCCAGAATCCAATTATACACTATCTCAAAAAACTTTTCTTGTAATCTGGCCAGGAAGCAAAATTAACTCCATTAAGGCTACTAAAAGAAACACCTTTGTTCAGAGCTTTGATGAAATTCAAGGTGCATTTTACACCAACACTGAAAGAATTTTGAAGCTTGCACAGTTTAATACCAAGAATGAAATGGAAGAATGAAAAAGGTTTTAAAGCTACGGCTTTTTTCTTTTTGTGAACAAATTTTCTACTGAAATTTGCATTTTTTTTCTTGAATATTGTTCAAGGTGGAGTAATAAGCAGTTGCAATCATTGGGCAATCAAAGCAAGGCTGTAATTTGAAACCAAAGATTTTGTATACAAATACTGTACTACTATGCCATCACAATCACAATAATCTATCTTCATTTTAATTAAGAATATGTAAGTAACAGAAGACTATATTTTTTATTTCTCTCTCTCTCTCTACCTGTTGAATGGTTTGCTTGAATTTCATATTAATTTTCTTACATATATACAGGTACTCTTTGACCTATGTCTGTAATGACGCTATCCATTACAATTGCATGTTGCAATGTTTGTTAAGCAAGATTGCCCTGCAAAGCAACCTCTACCCCCTACTTTCCCATATATGGTTGTTAAACAAGTGTATATGTCATTAAGCAGAGCACAGGGTATCTCAGGGGTGAGGGTGTCCATGGGAGCCTTGCACAGCCAGTCCTGTGCTTCCCAACCCTGAGACACCCTGTGCTCCACATCCCACCCTGCAGGGTCCCGACAGCCTTCAGCCTACTTTTCTATCTCCACCTGTCTCCACAGGCCTTTCTTCCTGACTGGGTCCCTGCACTAGATCCCTGCAGGGACTTCCATTTTCACCCCATTACCCATCACCCATTTATGTTTTAAAGATCACAAGAACCTGGATCTCAATCAGTCAATCAATCAATCAGAATAAAGCTGGAAGGGACTTTGCCAGTCTTCTAGTCCAATCCCCTGCTGAAGCAGGAGATCCTATATCAGGGGTGTCAAACTCAATTTCATTGAGGGCCGCATCAGCATTGCGGTTGCCCTCAAGGGGCTGGGTGGGTGTGGCCTGGGTGGGCGTGGCCTACTGGGTGGGCGTGGCTAGAGTGTGTATGGCCTACTGGGTGGGCGTGGCCAGCTCTACATCGTTGACATCAAGGGTGCCTATGGGGGCCTGGGCAGGAGTGGGACAGATCTGAGGGTCTCTGGCAGAAGGAGGGTCTCTGGGCCAAGGCCAAGGCAGTGGGGGCCATTCCCTCACTGTTTCCAGGATGGCTTCGTGGGCCGCATGAAACCACTTCACGGGCCGGATCCGGCCCCCGGGCCTTGTGTTTGACATGTCTGTCCTATATCCTTTCAGACAGATGGCTATCCAGTCTTTTCCTAGAAACCTCCAGTGATGAAGCACCCACAACATCTGAAGGCAAGCTGTTCCACTGGTTAATTGTCCTCACTGTTAGGAAGATTCTCCTTAGTTCTAGGTTGCTTCTCTCCCTTCATTAGTTTCCATCCATTGTTTCTTGTCTTGCCTTCTGGTGCTTTGGAAAATAAATTGACCCCGTCTTACTAAGGATTTATAAAGTGGTACTAATACTTCACATGATTTTGATTCTATGCTTCTGTTTATATAACCAAAGATTGTAGTAGCTTTTTTTTGGATGCTGCCACACACTGCTGGCTCATGTTTAAGTGATCGTCCACTAGGATTCCAAGGTCCCTCTCACAGTTATTGTTTTTGAGCCAGGTTTTGCCTAGTTTGTACTTGTACCTTTGGTTTTTCCTGGCAGGGTGTAAAACCTTGCTTTTCTTCACATTAAATTTCATATTGTTGGATAGGGCCCATTGTTCAAGTCTGTCAAGATCTTTTTGGAACCTGAGCTTGTCTTCTAAGGTGTTGGCTATTCATGGACGCTTTGTGTCATCTGCAAATTTGTTGAATTTCCCTTCTATTCCCTCACCTAAGTCATTTATGAAGATATTGAAGAATACTGGGTCTAAGACAGAACCTTGTAATATCCCACTGCTTACTTCCCTCCATGTAGATGTAGTACTGTTAAGGACTATCCATTGAGTACAGTTTGTCAGGCAGTTACAAATTCATTTGGTGGTGATGTTGTCTATTTCACATTTTTCTAGTTTACCAAGAAATAAGGTTATGGTCTACTTCGTTGATATCTAATTAGGGAAGGAATGAAGGCCGCTCAGTCCATCAGCATCCAGAACAAGTAAACACTCTTGGGAGCTTGGATTCCCCAAATGTAAAATGCCTCTGCTAGGTCTTGCTATTCCTTTGGGATGCTCAGGCCCATTTGCTCAATCTCAGCCAGTATGTTAATGGGTTCTGCCTCCCCCTTCCTCATTAAGAATGGATCAACAACTTTTTGGGTTGCCCCTCCTTATTGCCGTTCACCTGCTTTGCTTCTCAAGTGCCATTTATTGTCCTTCCAACCAACTGGGTTCCATTTTCTCAGCCATGCCAACCCCAATATCATAGTCTCTGCCACTTTTGGGGTTACTATGAACCAAATGGTCTCTTCATGAGTCCCTGCCTTCAGACTCATTGGTTCTGTTAGGTACATCGCAGGCACACACACCGGTTCAATCTTGATACCCTGGGCCACACAGCTGGATCCCAATTCAATGTGCCCCATAATTCCAATTCAATGCGGCTGTTTGGAAATGGTAGTCATTTCAGGATCGCACCATGCAGTCAGCAATGAAGTGGCCTGATTTGTTTCACTAATGCAAGTTCTGCAGCATTGTGAAGCAAAGCAAGCCACTCTATTGCTGGACTGCATGGTGCAATCCCAGAAAAGTCTGTAAGAAAATGCTGTGTGCTTCCAGTATTGTGCAGCATGGCCCAGCAGTGTAGTAGCCTGCCTTCTTTCCCCATTCTGATTTCTTGAGAACTTCAAAAGATAGGTTAGGAGGAGAATATAGATCCTAGTGGGGAGGAAAGCAGGCCCAAGGCCTGCAGGGATCTAATTTGTGGAGGAGGGTGGAAGGGCACTGCAGTATCCTTGTGGTAGGTCATAAGGGCAAACAACCACGAGAATGCTGCACTTGCTGCAGCAAATGTAACCAGGACTGGGTCAGAATTACTTTTGGGGGGTGTCAGCTGTAACTTTGAATAGTCACTAACTGAACAACTGACTGAACACTCAGCATGTTAGCTGTCTCACTAGAGGCAAGAATATTTTAGACCACTGCTACCGAATATTAAAACACCTACCAAGAGCAGCTGTGGGGCATTCTGATCATTGTATGATTCACCTCATACCTGTTTATAGACAGAAAGTGCTAGTATGAGAAGATTGCTGTGAAAAAGGCTTGAGCAATAAAGAAACTAGTTTGTTCTCACTTGATAGGTAATCCTTGATCTGTGATTGTAAAGAACCTAGCCAGTTCAGTCACAAGGCATGATGGCCGTTAAGCCAGAGGGCCTCACTTAATGACCGCTCCACCCCTACTCTTCCTGATGCAGTTGTTAAGCAAATATGTAGATCATTAAGTGGAGTACTGGGTACCTCAGGAGTAGTGGAGGTCTAATGTAGATGCAGCTCCACCTGCCACAGTCTCCCAAGGCCCTCCTCACCCTGAGACACTCTGTACTCCACTTCCTACTTCTTGGAGTCCCACAACCCTCAGGTCTGCTTCCCCACTGCCAATGACAACCTGCACATCTTCCCCACATAAAGCAGATTCCAACAGGCTTTTACCCCCCCCCCAGTCCCTGCAGGCCTTTTTCTAACCATTGGATGCCTGCAGGCTTGTTCCCCCCTTCCAGTTACTGCAATATTTGGGCTTTCTCCCCGCGCACCGTCACTTATCTTTTAAAGATCTCTGGAGCTCTCATATTTTCTGCAGTACTATGCAGACTGCATTAGGAAAGCCGAATGAAATGGTCCATCCCTGGGACACATGGAAACCTCCTGGAAGCAGCCACCATTTCAATGGGACCACAAAATTCTTGTGAGTATGCTGAAAATGGTGGTGCTTCTAGGAGGCCATTGTGAAGCCCAGTGATAAGCCACTTCATTCTGCTTTTGTAACACAGTCTGCAAAGCACTGTGGAAAGCTTTGGAGGTTTCCTTAGTGCTGCACAGACTGCTTTGGGGAAGCAGAATGGACAGTTCATCCTGGGCTGCACAGCAACCTCCCAAAAGCAGTCGCTCTTTCAGCACAACCACAAAGAATTATAATCATGCTGAAAATGGCAGCCTCATCTGGGAGGCCACAACTTGGCCCAGGAACAGGTCGCCTTCCCTCTTTACCCAACTTGATGTCTGGGGATTTTCAAATGGTAAGTGTGTGATGGATGACAGGTGGGCGGAAAGCAGGTCAAAGGCCTGTGGGGACTTGGCAGGACAGGATGGGGTGGAAAAATGGGGGGGGGCACTGCAACATCCCTGTAGCCAGTCATAAGGGTGACTGCAGCAGCTGTAACTTTGAAATGGGATCATAAGTACCTTTTGAAGGTGTCTGTTGTGTACATAGTTATGGGAGTGGTTTCCCTTCGGCAGGAAACCTGAGTGCAATCATTGGCTGCTACTTCCCGGCGGGAGATTCTAAGCCGGGGATTGGTTATGTTTGAATGGAGTTAGTATTTAAGGCAGGGTTCAACGGCTGCTAGCCAGTTGACCCATGTGAGTTCCAATAAACGTTCCTTGTGCGACATCGCTGTCTCCACTCGTCATTCCGGACATAACAGTGGCGACGAAGGTGGGATTGACGGCAGAACAGCGAGAGAACCGCGGAAAGCCGACAGAGCGAAAAGCGGGAAATTTGAACCACAGTCAACCGAGCAGCAAGCAAATTAAAACAACAGAATGGCGCAAGTCGGATCCCTGAAGGAGTTTGACCCTAACTACCCTGAAGACTGGGAAGAATATGTCGGACAAGTTGAGGAGTACATGCTGGTCAACGGGATCACGGAGGACAGGAAGAAGGCGGCAGCGCTACTAACTATCAGCGGCACGCCGGTTTACCGGGTGGCCGTCGGCCTGTGCCAACCCCTGCCGGTCTCCAGCGTATTGTACGCCGACCTGTTGGCGAAACTGAGGGTCCACTTCACCCCTAAACGGTCGGAACTGTTCTGGCGGAGGATATTTGAGAAGAGGAACCAGCGGCCGGGCGAATCAATACAACAATTTGTGGCGGCAGTCCGAGAAGCAGCCTTGCGCTGTAAATATGACAATCTCGAGATTCGCATCAGGGACCGAGTGGTTTTGGGGCTGCGAGACGAACACTTGCAAAACCGAATCATCTCTAAGCCCACCGGCAACCTCCAAGAAGTCTTAGACGAGCTACTCACGTACGAGTCTACAGGCAGACGCGACCCCCCCTACAACAGCATGGCAGCCTCAGCCGAAATTAACCTGGAGAGCCATGTGGACGGTGGGGAGGTGGACTACCAGTGGGAAGCCGAGATTGCCGAAGTAGCCAGAAGGTTCGGGAAGATGGCGCCGAGACCACTACGAGCCGAAGGCCCAGATCAGAACAGAAGGCAACCACCACCAGCGCCGCAACGACCCCAGAGGGACAACCCCGCCAGACCTCGAGACCCAGAGACCCGGTGCGGAAGCTGCGGCGGAAATCACCAACGATCGACTTGCCGATTCCGAAACGCCAAATGCCGAGGGTGCGGAAAAACGGGCCACATCCAGGCCATCTGCAGAAGCCGACCGCGCGACAACCGCCTCCACGAGCTCGACGCTTGGGCCTCAGGTGAGGTAACCCCCGAACGGAGTGGCGGAGAGACCCCTAGGCCCAAGGCACGCACTTCCAACCTGGGGACTGGGGTGGGGGTCAACCACGTGGGGATCCCTAGACGAAAATACACCCCTAGAGTCAACCACATTTTGAGGCCTAAATTAAGAATCGAAGTCGAATTGCAAAGTGTCCCTTGCAAAATGGAAGTGGACTCCGGGGCCTCAGTATCTATAATTTCTAGGGACACCCTTAAATACATCGAAACCAGAAGCGGCCAGAAAATTCCCCTTAAACCCACCAAATTACAATTAGCCGACTTCCAGAAATCACCCATAGAACTAGTGGGAGAGGCTACCATCAACGTTAAATATAAGGGAGTATAAATATAAGTGGAGTATTAACTATTTTAGTCACCGAGGGCCAGAGAACTAGCCTTGTAGGCCTTAATTGGTTCTCGGCCCTAGGCATTTGGGTGGGGGGAATTAACACCATTCAGAATAAAACCCTAAAATCCGTCTGCAATAATTTCGCAGACGTATTCGACGGGTCATTAGGGAGGTACAAGGGACCCCCCATTAATTTTAACTTAGACCCCGCGGTTAGGCCCATCAGGCTTAAGGCCCGGAGGGTGCCTTTCACCCTCAAACAAAAAATCGAGGCCGAACTAGATAAGCTAGTAGGCCAGGGCGTCTTAGAACCGGTAGAAGGGGGCCTGTGGGAGACACCGATCGTCACACCCCTGAAACCGAACGGGGATGTGAGGATCTGTGCCGACTATAAAGCTACCCTGAACCTCGCAATGAAAAAACATGCTTACCCGGTCCCGACGGTGAAGCAGGTCCTCGCGACGATCCAGGATGGCGCCATTTTCGCCAAGCTCGACTTGGCGCAGGCATATTTGCAACTTACCGTGTCTAAGGAAGCCGCCGAGGCTCAAACAATAGTTACCCACAAAGGGGCGTTCCGCGTTCACAGACTTCAGTTCGGGATAGCTGCAGCTCCAGGCATCTTTCAGGAGGTGATGGAGAGAACCTTGAAGGGCATTCCAGGTGTATGCCCTTACTTTGACGATGTCCTCATCACTGGAAAAACTGAGGACATCCTAGCTGAAAGGCTAGAACAGGTACTGGGGAAATTCAGGGAGGCAGGATTGAAATTAAAAAAGGATAAGTGTTGCATAGGGGTAAAATCAACTGAATTCTTGGGGTTTAGAATTGATGCATCAGGCATCCACCCTACAGAAGGAAAAATTAGGGCCATAAAGTTAGCTCCAGAACCCCAGAATAAGGTGGAACTACAAGCTTTCCTTGGCTTAATTAATTTTTATCACACATTCCTGCCTCACAAAGCAGCTATTGCTGAACCCCTCCATAGACTTTTAGATAGGAAGACCCCCTGGCAGTGGCAACAAAAACACAGGACCAGCTTCCAAACTTTAAAGGACATCCTGTCTAGCAATTCTACAGTTACTCAATTTATAGAGAACAAACCCATATTCTTAGCTTGTGATGCTTCCCCTTATGGAGTGGGAGCAGTTATTAGCCACATGGATGAGCAAGGGCAACAGAGGCCTATAGCATACTATTCCAGGACCTTAACAAAGGCGGAACGGAATTATGCACAGATTGACAGGGAAGCATTGGCCATAGTGGCAGGCGTAAAAAAGTTCCACGATTATCTGTATGGTAGGGACTTTACTATTTACACTGACCACAAACCCCTGCTAGGGCTATTTACTACCGATAGACAGACTCCACAAATAATGTCTCCCAGGATGCTAAGATGGTCAATTTTCCTTTCCGCTTACACATTTTCAATCAAACACAGGCCGGGCAAGGAGATGGGGCACGCTGACGCCCTCAGCAGGTTACCCCTAGAGGATACAGGTACAGACCCCGCACCTGTGGGACAAATCATGTCCCTACAAGAACTCTCTGAGTGTCCCCTAACTGCCAGGGACATTGCAGCTGCCACCAGGAAGGACCCCATACTCAGCAGAATAGCAGCATGGGTACAAGGTGGGTGGCCTAGCAAAAGCCCTGACCCCAAGTTCACACCATATGTTAGAAGGAAGGACGAACTATCATCACATGTTGGATGTCTATTGTGGGGCAACAGGGTTGTCATACCAGAGAGGCATAGAAACACAGTAATTGGGGAATTACATGATGGGCACCCTGGAATTGTGCGTATGAAGGCCCTAGCTAGAAGTCACGTATGGTGGCCAGGGTTAGACACAGCCATAGAGGATAAAGTTGCAGGGTGCTACCAGTGTCAGCGTTCTAGACCGGAGCAAGCACACACAACGGTTCACAAGTGGGAAGAGGCCAGGAACCCGTGGTCTAGGATCCATATTGACTTCGCCGGCCCTTTCCAGGGCCTCACATTCCTTGTAGTAGTGGATAGCTACTCCCGGTGGTTGGAGGTCGTGCCCGTTAAGTCCATGACATCAGCAAAAACCATACAGGTCTTAAGGGGACTCTTTGCCACTCATGGGTTACCTGACGTAATTGTCTCTGACAGTGGGCCACAATTCACATCTAATGAATTTCAGGACTTCCTCAAGGCCAACTGGATTAGACACACGACTTCAGCACCCTTCCACCCTTCCTCTAATGGCTTGGCAGAACGGAACGTCAGAACAACCAAGGACGCCCTCAGACGAATAATCCACGGTGACTGGCATCAGAGACTGGCTCAGTTCCTGCTGGCCCAACACACCACACCGTGGGCGGCCACAGGGAAGAGTCCTGCTGAAATGAGGTGGGGCAGGCGATTGATAACAAAATTGGACAGACTACACCCTGACAGACTACCTGCTGAACACGACCCGGTTACCCCAACCAGGTCTCTGAACATTGGGGACATGGTGTGGGCTAGAAATTACGGACAGGGGGACAAATGGGCACAAGGGGTCGTGATAGAGAAAACCGGTCCCTTATCTTATTTAATTGAGGGGGAAGGGAATCAGCTGATTAGGAGACACATCGATCAGTTAAGGAAAAGGGCCCCTGAAGGTGTACAAGCCAACAAAGAGAGGGACAACTCTACAACGAACTCTACACCTTCCCCAGCCAAGGGTAACCAAGCACCAGGGGGGAAAGGGAGGAGAATACATTTCAGGGCAATTGAAGCAAACCCCCAGAATTGTAACGCAAACCCCCAGAATTGTAACGCAAGGATAGAAATAGCGCTCCCTGACAGCACACCAGGGGCATCCAGTCAACCCAATGTACCCCAACAACAGCAATCACAACAACAGCCCAATAAGGAAACACCACTTGGGCCGTCCACACACACAACAGGGTCAGAGGAGGTAGTCACCGGTGGAACCGAAGGAACCCCAGCAGTTAGTATGGCCAGCAGATATCCAGTCAGGCAACATAAACCCCCAAGCTACCTGAAGGACTATGTCAAATAGTAATTTCATCCAGGGGGGAAGGGGTGTTGTGTACATAGTTATGGGAGTGGTTTCCCTTCAGCGGGAAACCTGAGTGCAATCATTGGCTGCTACTTCCCGGCGGGAGATTCTAAGCCGGGGATTGGTTATGTTTGAATGGAGTTAGTATTTAAGGCAGGGTTCAACAGCTGCTAGCCAGTTGACCCATGTGAGTTCCAATAAACGTTCCTTGTGCGACATCGCTGTCTCCGCTCGTCATTCCGGACATAACAGTGTCTGTCATAACTTCTAAAGGCATCTGACCAGTCATTAAGTAAGGATTACCTGTGTAAGTAATAAAATATTTTTGTTTGCTTGTTTGTTCCGTCAGTTGGATTCTAGTTGTGTACTGAATATTATGAAAAACCTCAGATTACATAGCAGACTTTTATGTATCCAATTTAATTTTTTTCCAGTACAAAGAGAAATGCTATCTAAATAAAAAGATTATTTTGTAGGGTAGCTCCTACATTCCAAGTTTGGACTGATTGTCCAGTCCTTATCAAAGACTTCCCAGGAAACAACTCAGACTTTTTAAGTTAAAATAAAAGCTGATGGCAGGGTGGAGTGAGATAGAAATTGTGGCAACAATTTATTTTGTTTTGGTGTTTTAGTTTTGTTAAACAAATTGGAGAGAGCAAAATTTTTCACACTGAACTTGACAAATGCCTTTTCTTTCTCCCATGACATGAAAGTTTTTACTATTAGTTTTTATTTGGGAAGGGGTCTTCAGTACATGTACATTTGCATACCTTACAATGCTTGGATTTAAGCCCAGTCTGGTTTTCATTGACTTTTATAGAAAGTCTGCTAGGTTTTTTCCTTTTGCAAGAGTAGACTACAATTTTCCAATATGATGATTATGTGCTGATCACAAGAAGATGCTACAGTTAGAATAAATTATAATTTGCCACTTAAACAAGAGCTCAAACAAGAGGGCTATGCATGTGAAGTTTTCATTCAACAACATGGGAACTCAAAGAGACCAATGACTAGATACAGCATGATGTACCCTATAAAGTATGAGCTCTTCTCATGCATGGGAATTGTTTGCCCGTTTTTGCGTTATGACTTATGCCCTTGGACAGGCAACCTCTGGTCTGTGGACTGGCACCAGGCCGTGGCATACCAGCAACTGGGCCACGCAAACAAGTGAAGCCCCATCTGCTGGATGCAGGCAGCACACAAAACCACGCCCCTCTGGTCTGCGGAAAAATCTTTCTCCACAGAACCGGTCCCTGGGTGTCCAAAAGGTTGGGGGCCTCTGCCCTAGGACATGCAACATCTGCACAATCCAAGTGTAGCATTTTCCACTGCTTCTCTTAAAAATCCAGCTGAATTTCTCCTGCCTCTATGACAAAGCGTTTAGCTTTTTTTCGTAGCAGAAATGAAGCAAATAGAGGATTTCAAAAATTCACCCAGTTTTAATGCAAACTGTAAATTTTACTGTGATTGTATTAGTTCCATCACAGAGTGGGTAGAGTGCAAGGCGCAAGGCAAGATGTGCAGTCCCCACAGAACAGAACAGTCTCTAAGTAAGCAGAACTACAAGACCAAGGTCATGGAGGAACAGAAACATTAGTGTAGAAGTTTAAGCAAAATTGGGTGTGTATAGGAGATAGTCGGCAACTGTGCAAATTGTTTAGCTTATTATAAGGAAAGAAGACTAAATCCACATCCATCCTGATTATCTGCTCATCAGATCAGCTCTGTTATGTAGGTTGATCAAAGAGATAGTGACTAGGAATTTTCCAAGACTTGAAACTCTTGGTCCCAGGCCAACACTTTAATCATCACACTCCACATATAACACCATCCGTGGAAAGAAATGAGTATATTAAAATAAAAAAAAACATAATGTTCTTAGATTCTCCATCTGGTTAAAAAACCTGTACAACCTTTGTGTTTTCCTTCTGAGCCCAATCCACAATATTTTTTTTAAAGGAGAGAGGAACACAGATTGCTATTGGCATTATGGAAAGGAGGTACCAAAATATAATTTAATTTAGTTTAGTTTAGTTTAGTTTAGTTTAGTGTACAAACCAAGCTCTTGATATAGTAACATATAGACCAGCCATTGAGATTAAGCTTGAATTTAAAAGATAACAAAAAGTAATTCTATATTCTCCTACTTTATGCAGTAAAGTGGGACAGTATTCTAAAATTCAACCTAATCACCATAGACTCTATGTAGATAGGTATATTGATATTCCACATAGAAACAAGCAGTAAGCTAATTATGAGAAAATTATAAGAATGAGTTTCAGCTGTGTATGGAAGACCTGTGCTTATTAAGAAAGATGAGAGCCCTTTTCATTTAGTTCATTTGCTGGGCTGTTGTCAACATAGTAGCAGTTTGTGTCTTTGGCTGGAGTCAAAATACCGTAGAAGAGCTTCTGTTCAAGGTTTGAGGGCTATTTGCAAGTAGAAATACCTAGTTTAAAAGAGGGAAGGGAGGAAGGGAGGTTTTAAATAAGTGCTTGATTAGCTTTTGACAATGGCTCCTTACTTCAAAAGATTCTCTGCTTTATTATTATTTCTATGTGGTGTGGAAAAGTTTTGATCCCTTATAAAACAAACATTTGCTTTTTCTTTGCAATGCTTTCATAAACAGTGGCATTGTGTATACAGTACTAATTGAGAACTATAAATCCAGGATATTATTCTATATGGTTTACTATGTTGGTTGCAACATTCAGGGATTTCAAAGCAAAGAACCTAGCCAGCTGACCCACCCGCAACTCATTAAAGTCAGTGTATGCTTGTTTTAAAAATCCCAATAGTGGAAATGTAGTTTACTCTGTTGGCCACAACATGAGGGGGTGGGGTGCTTGACTTAAACTCACAGTAATAGAAATCTTGCTTTATTCTGTTGGTTGTAACAAAATTGGGGTTGCTTGCTTTAAATTCCCAATAATAAAAATTAGTTTATTCTGTTGGCTGAAATTAAATTGGGAGTGCTTCTTTTAAAATTCCAGTAATGGAAATCATAGTTTATTCTGTTGGCTGCAACTAAACTGGAGTTCGTTGCTTTAAAACCCAGTAAAGAAATTTTCCTTTATTGTGTGGGAGGCTGTTAAATTGGGGGGGTGCTTGCTTTAAAATCCCAGCAATACAAATGTAGTTCTATTTTGTTGGCTATAAGTAAATGGGGTGCTTCCTTTTAGATCCCAATATTAGATTTCTTGCTTTATTTTTTGGTTGCAACTAAATTGGTTCATTCTATGGACTGCTACGAAATTGAGGATGCTGGGTTTAAAATGCCATTAATAAAAATGTTGGTTTATTCTGTTGCAGCAACTAAATGGGGGGGGGAGCTTGCTGTAAAATCCCAGTAATAGAAATGTTGTTTTGTTTTGTTGGCCATAAGTAAAAGGGGGTTCTTGCTTTTAAATTCCAGTATAAGAAATCTTGTTTTATTCTGTTACAGCAACTGAATGGGGAGTGCTTATTTATAACTAATAGAAACATTGTTTTATTCTGTTGCTGCAACCACATTGGGCTTGCTTACATTAAAATCCCAATAATAGAAATGTTGCTTTATTTTGTTGGCTGTAAGTAAACTGGGAGTGCTTGCTTTAAAATCCCAGTAATAAAAATGCTAGTTTATAAAAATGCAGCAACTAAATTGGGGTTGATTGCTTAAAAATTCTAATAATAGAAATGTTGGCTTATTCTGTTGTCTCAAATTGGGAGTGCTTGTTTTAAAATTCTGGTAGTAGAAATTATGGTTTATTCTGTTGGCTGCAATTAAAATGGAGTCCATTGCTTTAATACCCAATAAAGACATTTCCCTACATTCTGAGTAGTCATTAAATTGGGAGCGCTTGCTTTAAAATTTCACTAATAAAAATATTTGCGTTGCAGGAACTAAATTGGGGGTGCTTGCTTTTCAAATCCCACTAATAAAAATGTAGTTTTATTTTGTTTGCTATAAGCAAATGGTGGGGCTTGCTGTAAAACACCAATTACAGAAATATTGTATTCTGTTGCAGAAAGTAAATTGGGGGGTGTCTGCTTTAATCCCAGTAATAGAAATATTTTATTTTGTTGGATATAAATAAATGGAACTGCTTGCTTTAAAAAAATAGACATGTTTTATTCTGTTGACTGCAACTAAGTTGGGCTTTCCTTCTTTTAAATCCCAGTAATAAAAATGTTTTATTTTGTTGGCTACAACTAATTTGGGGGTGTTTGCTTTAAAATCCTAGGTATTAGAAGCGTTGGTTTATTCTGCTGCAGCAACTGAATGTGGGGTGCTTATTTAAAACTCCACTAATAGAAACATTGTTTTATTCTGCTGTTGCAACTTAATTGGGCTTGCTTGCATTAAATTCCCAATAATAGAAATTTTTTGTTGGCTATAAGTAAATTGGGGTTGCTCTTTCAAATCCCATTAATAAAAATGTTAATTTTTCTGTTGACTTCAACTAAATTGGGATTTCTTGCTTTAAAATCCCAGGAAAAAAAATCTTGGTTTATTCTATTGAAGCAACTAAATTGGTGATGCTTGCTTTAAATTGTCACTAATAGAAATATTTTATTTTATTGGATATAAGTAAATGGGGCTGCTTGCTTTAAAATCCCAGTATTAGATGTGTTGTTTTATTCTATTGGCTGTAACTAATTGGGCTTTCCCTCTTTAAAATCCCACTAATAAAAATTTAGTCTTATTTTGTTGGCTACAAATAATTTGGGGTGCTTGCTTTAAAATCTCACTAATAAGAATATTAGTTCATTCTGTTATAGCAACTAAATTGAGGGTGCTTGCTTTAAAGTTCCAATGATAGAAATTTTGGTTAATTATGTGGGTCACTATGAAATTTGGGGTTCTTGCTTTAAATCCCACTAATAAGCTTGGTTTATTCTATTGCAGCAATCAGTTGCAGCTGCTTGCTTTGAAATCCCACTAATAAAAATTTATTTTTTTTCCTATAAGTAAATAGTGGGCCTTGCTTTAAAATTCCAATATTAGTAATGTTGATTTATTCTGTTGTAGCAACGAAATTGGAGGTGCTTGTTTTAAAATCTCAGTAATAAAAATATTGGTTCATTCTGAGGGCTATCACAAAATTGGGGGTGCTTGATTTAAAATGCTACTAATAGCAATGTTTTTTTTCTGTTCCAACAACTCAACTGGAGCTGCTTGCTTTAATATGCCACTAATAGCAATATTGTTTTATTCTGTTGTAACAACTAAATTGGAACTGCTTGCTTTCTAATTCTACTAATAAAAAGGTAGTTTTATAAGTAAATGGTGGGGCTTGCTTTAAAATTCCAGTATTAGAAATGTTGGTTTATTCTGCTGCACCAACTCAGTTGGGGCTGCTTGTTTTAAAATCATAGTAATAGAAATTTTGGTTCATTTTGTGCCATGAAATTGGGGATGCTTGCTTTAAAATGCCACTAATAGCAATGTTTTATTCTATTGCAGCAACTCAATTGGTAGTGCTTTCTTTAAAATCTCAGTAATAAAAATGTTTGTTTATTCTGTTGCAATAACTGAATTGGGGTGTGGTTGTTTAAAACTCCATTAATGGAATCATTATTTCATTCTGTTGCAACAATTACACCGGGGGTTGTTGTTCTTCTTCTTAGCTGCGAAGTCGTGTCCGACCCATCGCGACCCTATGGACAACGTTCCTCCAGGCCTTCCTGTCTTCTACCATCTTCTGGAGTCCATTTAAGCTCACGCCTACTGCTTCAGTGACTCCATCCAGCCATCTCATTCTTTGTCGTCCCGTTCTTCTCTTGCCCTCAATCTTTCCCAGCATTAGACTCTTCTCCAGTGAGTCCTTCCTTCTCATTAGGTGGCCAAAGTATTTGAGTTTCAGCTTCAGGATCTGGCCTTCTAAAGAGCAGTCAGGGTTGATCTCCTCTAGGACTGACCGGTTTGATCGCCTTGCAGTCCAAGGGACTCGCAGGAGTCTTCTCCAGCACCATAGCTCAAAGGCCTCAATTCTTTGGCGCTCAGCCTTCTTTATGGTCCAGCTTTCACTGCCATACATTGCAACTGGGAAGACCATAGCTTTGACTATACGCACTTTTATTGACAGGGTGATGTCTCTGCTTTTTAGTGTGTCTAGATTTGCCATGGCTTTCCTCCCCAGGAGCAAGCGTCTTTTAATTTCTTGGCTACAGTCCCCATCTGCAGTGATCTTGGAGCCCAGAAAAATAAAATCTGTCACTACCTCCATTTCTTCCCCATCTATTTGCCAGGAATTGAGAGGGCCGGATGCCATGATCTTGGTTTTCTTAATGTTAAGTTTCAAGGGGCTCATCTTCTAGAGTCATATCTTTTTGCCTTTTGGTACTGTCCATGGGGTTTTCATGGCAAAGATACTGGAGTGGTTTGCCATTTCCTTCTCCAGTGGATCACGTTTTGTCAGAACTCTCTGCTATGAACTTTCCGTCTTGGGTGGCCCTGCACGGCATAGCTCATAGCTTCATTGAATTACGCAAGCCCCTTCGCCAAGACAAGGCAGTAATCCACCAGGGGTACTAGCTTTAAAATCTAAGTATTAGAAATATTGGTTTATTCTGTTGCAGCAATGAAATTGGAGCTGCCTGTTTTAAAATTCCAGTAATAGAAATTTTGCTTCATTCTGTGGGCTGCCATTAAATTGGGGGTGCTTGCTTTAAAATGTCGTCAATAGCATTGTTGTTTTATTCTGTTGCAGCAACTAAATTGGGAGTGTTTGCTTTAAAATTGCAGTATTAGAAATGTTGGTTTATTCAGTGACTGAATGCAGGGTGCTTATTTAAAACTTCACTAATAGAAACACTGTTTTATTCTGTAACTTGGCAGAGCTAATTTAAAATCCCAGGCTGTACAACTTTGATAGGTAATATGACGACAATCAGTAGATATAATGTGGTTTGTCTGGTTTTGCAAGATCCTGATGGGGTAAGGTTCACCAAATATGTGGGACTACATAACTTTATGTAGCTGATAACTTCATAACCTCACATCTCCTTGTGGAATTTTCCCTTGCCAACACACAAGTTTTAGGGTTTCTTTAAACATTCCAAACTGTTCCTATTCTTTCTCCAAATGTAGAGGCAGATGATACTTGAACATTTTTGGACAAGGATCCTGAGACAGCAGCCTCAAGCAAATACCTACTAAAAAATGTGTGCAGTAGTGATATGTTTAAATTTATTTTTTCATTTTTATCAGGATATCTTCATAATGTCCTTATTCTTAGATAAGCTACACCATCAACTGTCTTGTCTAGCATTTATGCCTTTTAAATTTTATATTTGTTTTCTGTTTCAAGTTTAGAAAATGAATGCTCCTCCAGCCTCAGAAAGCAGACCTTATTCTACAAATCCAAGGCCTTTTTTTTATGCTCAGCCTACAGCACATCAGCCATTCCCTAATCCATGGCTTGTTGGACCTATGTACAATCCCTATGGCATGCCTGCATCTGGTAAGAGAATCTATACAGTACAATGTTTTGACATACAATGATAAACTTATGGGAAAAAAGGGGTTATTTGCCAAATCTGAACAGGAAACAAAAAAGTGAGAAATTTACTAGAAAAATCTGTCAATGTTTTCTCTATTTGGTCAAACAAAGAGCTGCAGTTGAACTGCTAATTTATTATCTCTGTTAGGGTTTCATCTACTCTTCTGGATCTTGGCAGTAGTGCTCTTAACTTTATAGGCTCTTTGACAAAAAAAGAATGTTCTAAAAAAAAGACTAAGAAAAATGCTTAGGGAAGGGCATAGCAAGTGTCAAAGATTTAAAGGCTAATGAGGCAGAAATGATACCAGCAAATTTTACCTATAATTTGTTCATGCTTTCAGTCAGAATCTGTTAAGCATTCTTTTCAGACATTGAAATTTGTCTCAAACCTTATTTTCTGTAATACCGGTACTAGCAAAATACATTACAGGGTAATCTGTCTGGAATGTTACTATTAATATTCAGGATCATACTTCTAATGTTTTGTAGTACATTTTATATTTTATATTACACTATAAAGAAGCACTCTCATCATCATTACCTTCATTGTAGCTCTGCTTAACAGCTTTATAACCTTTTAGCTTTCAGTGGATGAAACTTTCAGAGCATATAGCAACAAACAGGAAATTCCTCACTTTCCTAATTTCTGCTTGCTTGCTCCTAGGGCAAATAAATAGCTTTATTTAGCATAATTAACTTAAATACAATTTATTTCAACTGCATTTAATTAGCTTGTAAACTTTAGTTTGTTTAGCTATAAATTATTCCATTGACAACAATGAGTTCTGTTTCCAAATAAATGTAATTAGGCTCTGCTTGTTACTGCAATTAAGTGTCTCCTTCAAGTCAAACACAGCTTCTAGCAGCTTAAGTTGAGTTCTTTTGGCTCCATTTGCTTTTTAAACCTTTTTTAACCTTCCTAGTGTAGCCTATAGCTCTTTTATTTCATGGATACTTCCATACAGATACTAGTCAGATCTATCAAGGACAGAAAGCATAACAAATATAATTAATAGCAAAAGATATTGTCAGTCATAGTCTTCTGACTCCTGCTTATTCACTTCCAAAATTATACAAAACTGTTGACCTCCTTTATCTGTAAATTATAACTTTTTTCAGTAATAGTCACTGAGCTGCACTGAAATTTTGCATGTACTACTTCATGTTTTCACTTCATGCCTTGCTGAGCTAAATATAACTGTACCTGTGAGATTCTCGGTTATCTCTGAGTTTAGCTGTTTTCTTGCAGACATTTCAATACCCATCTAGGGAATATCATCGGTGCTAAAAGGGGGTGCGGTTTGCTCTTTGTTTAAATACAAGTGATTTGCCCCATCCAGGTTGGTGGGAAAGTTTTTGGTGGTTCCTTGATTAGGCTGTTTACTGTTAGCTCAAACACTTTTAGCACTTTTAGAATAGAATATCATCATTGTATATCTCACAATGAAATTAAGTGCTGTCCATAGTACACACTACACACAAGTAAAAACATACATTATATACACACATCCTTCACATTCTATTCACCACTGCGCTGCCCCTAATATTGCACTTCAATGTTGCACTGTACAATAGTATTTAATATGATTCCAGCTCTGGGATAAAAACTATTTTTCAGCCTATTTCTTTGTTTTTATTATCCTGCACCATCTGCCAGATGGTAATAGTTCAAAAAAAAAAAAAGAATGTCCTGGATAATATGAGTCTTTAAGAGTGTTTTGAGCTTTCCTAAGACAGCGGGAACTGTAAAGTTCTTCTGGGTGGGGGGAGGAGAGGGCAGCCAATAATCCTCTGGGCAATGGTAATGACTCTCTGGAGTGCTTTCCTATCTGCTGCTGTGCAGTTGGCAAACTCCACATAAATGCAATAGGTTAGAATGCTCTCTATGGAGCTATGGTAGAACGTCACCAGCAGTTTTAGCACTGATGATATTTGCTAGTTGAGTAATGAAATGTCTGGAAGAAAATAACAAAGAATATTGCAGTTCAGCTCTGAGCAACAAATATTCAGTTCTATTGGTACAACTATAATCTTGGACGCAAAAAAGTGTAAAATGAGGCATTTCCAAAGGCACAGAGCTATTAATTTGTTAGATATCCAAAAACAATGAGCTTAGAAAGAGTGGTTTATTTTGTTGCAGCAAATAAATTGGGGGTGCTTAATTAAAACTCCACTAATAGAATTATTGTTTTATTCTGTTGCAGTAACTTTATAGGATACCTAGGAAGATATAGAACAGCCTGTTGATGCTGCTAAATCACCAAAGATACATATATTTTACATTTTGAGGGGCTTGGCTGATTTTTTTTGGATTATTCTGATGGCATGTTTAGCCTTGCTGAAGATCTAAAATTAGAAGCCAATGATATAACTGTATTTTGGTTTTGTTCTTAGGTTTAAGAAGTAGCAATCCATATTTCCAATGTTACTCAGTTCCTGCCCAGGAATATCCTGGATATTTAGTTCCACAGCCTCCTATGCATATGAGAATTAGAAGACCTTATTTCAGTGGTCCTCCACCATCACCCATGGTGTATCAAGTCCCACGGTTCAGGCATGGTTTTCCCATGATGTGTCAACCACAAAACCCAGTGAAAAGAACAGAGGACAAAGAAACTCAAACTAATTTTGGAGAATCTGAAAGTGGAGCAAAAACACCTATGGAACAAGATACAGGAACAAAAAGCTGTGATGCTGGAAATACTGCTCATATCGCATCTGATACGCCTAAAGAAACTGAAAGTTTGTTAGAAAAAACAGATAAAACATCTTCTGCTGTGTCAGACAGGGAACTTGCCAAGAACTCTTCAGGTCTTGTACCATTTAGAACCCTTCCCCCCGCAGGCTATGCCATTGAGAAAGAGGAAGTTAGAATACAATATGCAAATGATGGTGCTCCTGCCATCCAGCTATGGAAGTCTTTCAAAGAAACAATCCCTCTCTATGAGATGGCACAGAAAAAAGTCCCAACAAATATCGTGCAAAGAGATATGCTTGCTCGTAGCTCCTGTGAAGGAGTTGCATATGGGCCTCGCGAACAAGGAGAATTGCTTCCATGTATTCCATTTTCAGAGGAGCAAAAGGTTCCTGAGGACATGCAGAAGAAACAGTCTCTATGTAAAGAAAATCAAGATTCAGAAAAACAAGGAGTTATAAACTACAGAGCAAAGGATCCAATGGAGGAAGCTGGAACTGTGCAACTGGCTGAACCAACTGGGCCTGACTACTCAGGCATAAGGCAGGATGTACTGATGGCCAAAATACCTCCTGGTTTTAAAAAATCAGGTGGTTCAAAAGCTCCACAAGAAGTTTCAAATCATATCCGACAACGGAAATTATATCCCTCTGGCATGGAGGTGACAAATGATGCGTATTTGCCTCAGAAGTTGAGTGAATGTAATGATGTGAGCAATGAAAACTGGAGTGCTTCAGAAAAAATCCAGTGGTGTGATGACTCTGAAAAATATCTTCCTTCTGAGAGCTGGTTGGCTTGTGTGGATAACATGGATCCAAACTATAACTATGAAAAATATCTTTTCCGAAGAAAGCGTCCAAATTTGCTCAGTATTACCTCTGATGATATGTCTTCTATTGAAGAAGGCTCATCAACTGAGAATTCTTCAGTGTCTGTCATAGTCCCAGACTATTTGCTTCCAAAGAGTTTATGTACTTTCAAGAAAAATGCTGATGGCTTGGGAATAGACCATATAAGAAGTGGAGGCACACTCAATGAAGATGAGGAAGTGATGGGGACTGAACAGGTCACTAGTGAGCAAAGTCAAAATCTGAAGAGTGATTCAAGAGTCAAGGTTAAAGAGAATCCTAGCCAAATCAAAAAGATGAGCGTTTTTCCAAGATGTTCCAGTGACAAGCATCTCTATTGTCTCCAAAAAATAACAAATTCATCTCCATCAGATGCTGATGACTCTGAAGAATATTGGGTGATGGAACCAGAGGAATATGAAGAAGAAACTGATGAGGAATACTTTGTTGAAGAAGATACACCATATGAAATCCTGAATTCAGACAAAAGTGGATTGGGCCAACAGACTACCCAGCAAGTATTTTGGAGAATCCCTAAAAATGCAGTGCCACCACATGTAATTAACTGGCCTGTGCAAGAAAAAATGTCTGGGTTGCCTACTAAACTGCAGAAGGAGCAAGATGAAGATCTCTGTGATGATTATAACATCTGCTTGATGAGACCTACAGCCCAACAGCTAGAATTACTTGAATACAGAAAAAATCCACAGAAATGCTCAGGTAAATAGAAAACTGAAACAGATGTCAATCTTTTTTTTCTTTTTGCAAAACTTCATTTTCTAATTTATAAGTCTTTATAAGTCAAACAGAGGAGAGAGAGGAAGATAGATTATTTTGGGGGATTTGCGGGCTTTTTTTGGAAATAAGCTGTATATCAAGAATTTTGTACATAGCTACTTGAATGCCTATCTCTCTGAAACGCTGCAGTTTATGTATTTCAAATTCTTTTTCTCCTCATATGTACCTTTTACTCTGAATTCTTGTACACAGTTAACAAACTTTTTTTAATGATAGAATATTGAGTGACTACAGTCTAAATGTTCCTTGATCAAGAGTTGAAAGTAGCATAGTCCATATTAGCATCCAGGCTGATCTATGTGTACACACATGTACATCTGAATATATTCATAGTCTGCAGTTAAATCAGTGGACATATTGGAATTCTATTAGGATTGTTGAGCCAATTTGCTTTACCAATTACTAACCAGATATGTAGCAAAGAACTGAACTTCTGCTTTATACATGTTGATCAGGATGGTTACAAGACGAAAATAGAAGGACTGGACCTGATGAATACTGGATGAAAAGTGGTGCTAGACCCAGATCTGCTAGCCTAAAACCTGGTGATCTCTCACCTACTGCTGCAAAAGAGAAAGGTATGATCTATTCTTTAAAATAAAAATGTACTGCATTCATCTATTTATTAACATGACTTCAACTAATTTTCTTTAACTCAGTGGCAATTGATTCCACATTTTAAAGCAAAGTGGCAATTTGTGCAAGCAAAAAAAAGTCAAGTTAATTTGAATGCTGAGGTATTATACATAAAAGCAAATTCAGTGCTGCTCAGATCAAACATGAATTTTGGATATCATGTACAACTCAATTGGGAGCCTCAGCCAGTCACAATTCTCTAGTTGCTCGTGCATATTCTGAGAAAATATCTGTTATCTTGTATGGTGAATTTGAAAAGCTATTCTTAAAGAATGAGGTGTGGTACAGATGTCTTTGCAAGCAAAGTAATTTAAAAATTGGAAATGATAGAAGGGATTAAATTTTAGGCGCAGAGTAAATAAAATGAATGAAAAAAATTATTTCATTTATAATAGATATCCTGGAAGTATTTCCTTTTGCTTCTGACGATATGTATATGGACTGTCCAAAGAAGAAAGGAGTGCATAAGCCTCCTCATAAACGCAGAGACACAAGGTGTGAAACCACTGAAGAATGGGAGAAACCTAAAACTACGTATTACAAGGGTAAGTGCACTATGTCAGCAAGTTATCTAGTAATAAAGAGATAAACTTTTAAATTCACTTTTCAAATCATTTCTATAAGAATACTCTGAGCAGTATATGGAAGTCCAATAATAGTCAGCTCATAGGAATTTTAGAACTAGTGCTACAAATGAAAATTGTGGGTTCACTGAATTGGAAAACCATAGTGGAATATTTTCTTGCATAGGATGTTTCTGCTCTTTGAAAGATGTGTATAATAAAAACATGGATCATAATCAGTAAAATGTCAATTGTATTGAGTATATAGTCAGTGAAATACATCTTTATGCAATACATACTCAGCCTTGCCGAGGAGAGAAAAGTTGTATAAAGGATGCAAACAACCTGCTAAGTCCAGCTGCAGTGCCAAGGGAGATTCCTGTTTGATCTAAACTGTTATCCTTAGACTAATTTCTTGAAAAATCTGACACACTCATACATTACTGAGCATCATGCCTGCTTACGTCCACTACCATGGACTGTTACACTACACAAACTATTAACAGCATTTGAGACTGAATACCTAAGTGGGCTTTTCCTAAGGTACGATAAGGATGTTTGTATCTTTGGCACACATTTTACTAGGTAGTTACACTGATTGCTTTGTGTTGCTGTGCACTGCTCTAGTATCTATAGTTAGTGCCTGTTCAGCTGTCATACAGAAAGATGTGTAAACAGACCTCTCAGACAAATCACACTGAAGGTTATAGGTCTGAATTCCCCACACTTTAAGAAAAATCTTAAAAGAATCTTAAGCTGGATCCCAATCTTTTCACTTCATGCCTCTAACTTATTTAAGTCCCATGATGTCCTAATTTTTAGCAGCTGGGTAGTATTTGAATGCTGCTCATATATGGCTTTTTCTTATATAGATTTGTTCATAAGTAATATAAACTTATTATGCTAGGCATATGCCATGTACATATTTTAAGTATTTGAAATGTTTTATCATCCTGTCTAGTTAAGATGTTCCTTCATAATGATTATACTGTACTGGTTTGTAGAAGCTTTAAAACTTGGCAAACAAATTTGCATATGGTTATTCTCAACTGCCCTGAATATTATCCATTTGCAAACTATTTTTTATGTTTTCCTTTTGTGCAGGGTGTGAAGCAAAGAAACCACCCTATAAAAGATAAAAGAAGACAATGATAATCAGCATTATGGAAGTGCAAATATTTGCTTGTATTGTTTAAAGGAATCGTAATTTTTTTTTGAAGCAAATCAGTTTAAGGATTCCTGAGTTCACACTGTAAAATGTCCAAAAAATGGATTTGGACACACACATTTCACACAATGTTAAGTAACACAGTGTTTAAATAAAGTTGAAGTTGCACTAATAGGATGTGTGAATAATTTCCAATGTAAAACTTATTCTCAAAGAATGGATAAAGCATCATCTGAGAAATATGAAACAAAGGTCAGTAGGAATCACAATTTAGTTTAAAAAGCATTAACTTTAAATAGTATCATGTTTTAAGAAACAATGCTCCCTACTTCCTTCTGCAGTGATACCTGAAAGGACACCAAGATATTTTTTTTGTAAATAAGAGAAACTATACTCTATCTAAATAAAGCTCACATCATGGTTGCATAAACCAAGGTTTAAAGAAATATTCAGACCCTGTAGATTTTGAATGTAGTCTCAGAATTTAAGTTGCCTTTAAATTGTAATTTTAAACATGGCAGCATGGAAAATTTCATAGGAGGAAATTTCATAAAATATATTTAACTTTAATTGGATGCAGTTTAGTATTTGGTCAGAGTACATTCTAGTAGAATTCTAGTTCCCACACTAAAAGAAGTTATGCTATAGTGTCTTCTTAGAATAACTAAGGCTATATTATGAACATATCAATGTATTTTCTTAA
Source organism: Vipera berus (assembly GCF_964194415.1). Lineage (NCBI taxonomy): Eukaryota > Metazoa > Chordata > Lepidosauria > Squamata > Viperidae > Vipera > Vipera berus. The sequence continues at coordinate 74,423,989 of NC_138205.1, read as the reverse complement.
ATGGAACTGAACATTTTTCATGCTTAAAAGGGCACAGTCTTCATTATTCTGGGTCAGCAACTGACAATAGAATATGAAGCCTTGAATTGGATTCATTCTTTTTCTACATCTCCATTCTCAGGATGATTCTAGCAAGCTGTTTGTGGAACATACTGCAGAATAAACAGATTAAAATGGAGGTGTTGGGCTGAGTTTATGTGCATGATAATGACTCCAGTTATCCAGCTAATCCTTAGTATTACAAACTGTTATTGGAAACAATGGCTCAAATTGCTTTTAACTCCCTAGCAATCCTTTGCTTTCAAAGATAAATTAAGCTTTCAGTCCTTGATAAATGGGAAGAGATGAAGGAATGAACAGGTGTAGATGAAGCCAGGTATTTTTCACCCAGTCATCTAAAGCAGGGATGTCAAACTGGCAACGTCACGTGACGTGTTGCAATGTATCGCAACTTTTTTGCCATTGCCGGCAATGGGGTGGGCGAGGTTTTGCTATGATGCATCTGGCCCGTGGGCCGGCAGTTTGATACCCCTGATCTAAAGGAACAAGCATGCTACAGTTTTGATGACAAAGTGCTGATGCAACAAAAATGTTTCTCTTTGCTCTACATCACAGCTGTCTAGGATTTTGATCCAAAACTTTAGTTCTTTTATTGCTTTTTAATTAAATAAAAAGTAATACAGATGAATAAACAGTTATTTTATTGGGCAGAACAGATATGCCACAATTAATACACCTATGCTTCCATTATTGTTTTTCTGTCTAAAAAAGTCAAACTTAGAGTGCCATAATAGAATGTAATCAATTTTTAACCATTTCCTGAATTTTATCCACCATCAAAAAGCAACACAACATGCATGGTTACTTGACTAAAAACATTTTTAATTTTTCAAGCACTTTTCTAGGAATTGGTAAGGAAATGGACATTTAAAAATAAGTTTTATTTAAGTGTGCTTTATTATCAGTAAAACGATCTTCAAAATGTGCGATCTAAAGATTGTTTTACAATTCCTCCGATTCTATTTCTAATCTTATAGAATTCTGTGGAGCCATTCCTATTATGTCAGATGCAGCTGGAGGATGGGTGATAAATTATGCAGCTTAACAATAAAGTACATCTGAAAATAAGTTATAAAATATATTCTTGTATTGTGGTAGATGATAGTTGTATTGTGCTTCATCCCTTTGTAGAAAGCCACTTTTTAGAGCAAAGTTCAGATGGAGGCAGTTAAGGGTGAAGCCCATACCAAGCCCCTTTGTAATTCATTTGCCTCTGCATATTGTCCAATAGGCTTCTTTTAGTAAAGGCTGGGACATCTGCCATACTTTACCACTTTAGTGATATGCTACTAAAGGAATTCTTTTGGCTAAATGTTACCAAGCTTTGATGAAAAGATATTTGTGTAATCTTGGGAGTTATTTTTAGAACTTTCCTATTAGTAGTTTTCCCTTTTCTACACTGATTGTTAAAGTCTTAGTAGGCTAAAAAAAGGGCGGAGGGACCTTTTACAAAAATAGTTACAAAGAAGTATCTGTGCATGCATTCATGTCGGTGTGTACACAGAAGCAGGGTTTTTTTAGAAGCATCTCCCACAGATACAAAATAACCTTTCTTGGGTTTTTTTGTTATTTTCCAACACAAGAAAGGTAGAGCATGCAGAAATAAAGGAATGTTCTTTGGATCTTTTACATCTTATTGACACAAAGGCAACCATCTCCTCAATCTGATTCAGACTTCTTGCTTGATTTAGAAGACCGGTGTTTTCTCTTTTTCTTTTTTTTCTTCTTTTCTTTTTTCTTTTTCTTCTTCTTGTGCTTCAGCTGATTCCCTGAGGGACTGGAACTGTCACTGCTGCTGTCTTCATCTGATGTGGAGTCTTCCAGCAACCGTTTTAATTGTTCTATCCTAAGTGCATAAAAAGACAATGTCAAATGATATTTGCTTGGGCAGGTTTCATTTCACTTGGATATCACATTAAAACAAAAACTTAGGAACTATTACATCAGAAGTAAATGGGGTTCTTTATGATTAAGAAGTCAGTTTTTTTTTCTCTGCAGAAAACATGTGAAATGAAGTACCGTATTTTTCGGACCATAAGACGCACCTGACCATAAGAAGCACCTAGTTTTTAGAGCAGGAAAACAAGGAAAAAAATATTCTGAACCAAATAGTATCAGTATACTAAAACAGGGCTTTTCAACCTTTTCATCCATTGTACCACTTTTAGGACAAGGCAATGTCCGAGTACCACCAGTCGCCCCGCAAGGTGTCAAAAACTTGACACCCCCCCAAAAAAAAAGGAAAAAAAATGATAAAGTACAGGTAGTCCTCGACTTACGATTTACTTAGTGACTGTTCAAAGTTACGACGGCACTGAAAAAAGTGACATGACCATTTTTCATACTTATGACCATTGCAGCATCCCCAGGGTCATGTGATTTACATTCGGATGCTTGGCAATCGATTCATATTTATGATGGTCACATTGTTCCAGGGTCATGTGATCGCCTTTTGCAACCTTCTGACAAGCAAAGTTAGTGGGGAAACCAGATTCACTTAACAATCATGTTACTAATTTAATTTCTCTCTCTCCTTCTCTTTCTCTCCCTCTCTCCCCCTCCCTCTTTCTTTCTCTCTCCCTTTCTCTCCATCTCCTTCTTTATTTTTCTCTTTCCCTCTATTTCTCCCTCTTTCTCTCCCTCTATTTCTCTCCCTTTCTTTCTTTCTTTCTTTCTCTCTCCCTCTTTCTCTCTATTTTTCTCTTTCCCTCTCTCCCTCTCCCTCTATTTCTCTCCCTTTCTCCTTCTCTCTCTCCCTCTTTCTCCTCTCTCTCTTTCTCTCCCTATTTCTTTTTCCTTCTCTCTCTCCCTATCTTTCTCTCTCTCTATTTCTCTCTCCCTCCCTCTCCCATTGTTCCTTCCTTCCTTCCTTCCTTCCTTCCTTCCTTCCTTCCTTCCTTCCTTCCTTCCTTCTCTCCCTCTTTGTCCTTCCCTCTCTGTGTTAGAGCAGTACCCACGGAGGCAGCCCTGCAGCCCGGCTTTCTCTTGCAGAAAGCAAGCTGAAACGGAGCGAGGGAGATTGCCAGGAACGCGATCTCGCGCGGTTTCAGTTTCCCTTGCTACAAGAGAAAGCGGGCTGAAACAGACGAGGGAGATTGCAGCAGTGCGAGATCACGTTCCTGGCAATCTCCCTCGCTCCATTTCAGCCTGCTTTCTCTTGTAGCAAGGGAAGCTGAAACCAAGCGAGGGAGATTGCAGGAGTGTGAGATCGGCGTTTCTCAGCACGTGCCGATTTGTGCTCCTGGCAATCTCCCTTGCTTTCCACTTGTGGAGGTTGGAGCTGGCCATACGAATCACCTTCGGACCATAAGACGCACCCTCGTTTTCCCCCTCACAGATGGCTGGTAATTTTCTTGATTCATATCTCACAGGGCATTCTCACTCTGGCAAGTCACCATCTCTCAACTTCAAACTTGAGGATTATATTACTCAGCTTTCTTATAATGGTCAAAAAATATTTGGAAATTTGTGAAGTATCACTATCATCATTTTCATCATAATTGTTTAAAAGAGCTAAACTTACCTCATATCTTTTTCATAGCGTTTATTTTCTCTTATTATATCATACATGGGGTCTTCATGTGCCTTAGAGAGGAAAGAAAGCTTCATGTCCAACCAAATAATTTCTTACAACTTTTTAAATTTTCAACATGATGCCCTCCAGATGGAGTTGGATTGAAATTCCCTTGAAAATCCTGGGATTTGTAATCCAAATATATCTGAAGGGCTTAGAAGGTCTGTACAATAAAATCAATGGCATTTCCTACACAGGAGTGGCAACCTTTTTCCTGATGAAGATTGTCACTTGAATCCCATGTAGGGTGCTGTGGATGGGATACAAACATAACAAGTGTTAACAAAGATGAGGAAACATTAAAACTTCTAACCCTACTGACCCAAATTGTGATGGCAAACCACATTACCAAATGATGTTGGAAAGAGTCACTGGCAACTTTTGCAGAAGTTCTGGAGTTCTCAAAATAGCATGGTATAGATTGCTAGTCAAGGCTGCCTATCACGTCCTCCCCATCAGTCTATGGACACAAGCAAAACAATTTTGTCAGCCTATTTTGGAGAGTGGTCCCATGCAGTGATTGTTTTATCTCTACACTCTTTTGCTTCATACAGGTTGTTAGGGACAGATTATATGGATATCTTAGGTTTAAAATATAACTTATGAATCAGCTTAATAGCTCCCAGTCAAAGGTAAAAATTTTCTGTTTGATAAAATTCAAATCCTGTCTCCTTTATATGCGTTAATATTTTATTAAACCTTTTTCCTATTATACAATTGCACCTATTCTTCTTTGAACTCCTGTTCTGGAGTCAGATCTCAGACCGTCTAAGATCTTAGACCGTCTTTTGGACTACCAAAAGAAAACCAAATGTATCATTTTCAGCATTATTCCTAATTTTTTAAACTATAAATACCAAAACTGAAATGTAAGGATGTAAAAGAGTGAAATTCAAAGCAATGTTAACAGCTGCAATATTTTTATGATTAATTAGTCAAATGTTTACTTGCATTTTCTAGTTTGCAGTTAGCTCAAAATGACTGGATACAGAATTTATATCTCTTAATGTGTACATCAATTCTAAATGCATAAATAGCCTAACACTTTATAAATAGATACTTATCTAATCACTTGCGTTTAATATGGTTTCCCATCTCGGTTTCTAGGTATGGAATCTGTATAAAATGCAGTGGATTTATTTGCATAGGCTTATTTGAAGATGAACATTGAAATAAATAGTACATAAGTAATAGGACCGCGTTTGCTTTGAAAGTAATTCAAAGTGCTTCAGGAATTACAGAAGCATTACACTTCTTTGAAATTCAATTAAACAGCCCAACAATGTTTTGCAACTTTGCTGCTCTACATGAGGTTTGAAGCCCTTCTTTTGAATTTGTTTTAAAGCATATCCAGTCCTAATAAAATATCTTCATTTTCCCTTTTGTGGATTTTGATGCAAGGCATACAGTATTCCTAAATGCTGGTTGGCGAAAGAAAGTGGAGGAGAATAATAGCATAATCCAGTGGTTCTGAAACTTTTTTTTTGCCACAGACCCCCTTTTGTGGCCATGGACCGTCAAGATTTAACTCAAGATTTAAATCATAACATTTCTTCAGGGCTTCACAGTTCCCTAGGGATCCATGGACCACAGGTTGAGAACCACTGGCAAATGCAATCATTGTAGTTAGAGGGCATATTATCAATAATGTTTCTGCCCAAGAAAGCTACCTATATGTTTAGTATTTGTTTCCCAATGCAACATGTCTTGGAATGATCCTGAAGATGTAGTGGTTGGCTAAGGCAAACTGGCAAGAGAAAGGAAATTAACTCCAACTTATTCTCTGCTGACACTGTCTCTGTTTTATTGCTAGGAAAGTGCCCCATGGAAGATTAATATTAGCATATCATATTTTACAGAATTATGTTAACGTTATCTACAATTAACGGAAAAATCAGAAGCGTTAATTTAACATTTTTCTCATGTGATCATTTAGAGTAAATTATAGCACAATTTACACTACTTACCACTCTGAATTGTTCTAATTTTTGGTTGCCTTTGATGAAGAAAGGACATTCTTTATCTCCTGTTCGGTGTCCGTATCGTTTACATCTCCAGCCTTGAGAGAGAAAGAGATTAACACTGAAAAATTATATTCTACCCAGAACATTTTTTACAAAAGTGCGCACACACACACACACAACACTGTAAAATCAAAACCAATTATTTATTTATCCTCATGCTTTCTGAAGGCAAGATATGGAAAGTCTGCAGAACTTAGTTCACATTTGTATCTTTACACCAGTCCTCCTCATGACTGATTTGTTTTGATTAGGTTCCCAGTTCTAGAGATATGCGACCAAAATGATTCAGGAGGTAAAGAAACTGGGTCTTCTTACCTTAAAGTTGAGGTAACTAATAGACAACACAATTGAAAAATACAAATTAATGTGTGGCATGGAAAATATGGAGATATTTCTAGCAATGTTAGAAGTCATCCACAAAAATTAATTTCTATGGATCCCTGTACTGGTAAGTTTGTAAAAATATTAACTTTTTCCATAATGTACAATTATTCAATAACATTGTGGAATATGTTACAATCAGAGCTCCTGGCTGCTACCAAGGACTGCTTTCAAAGGTGATTAAACAAATTTCCTGGATATACTGTATCTCATTGGCCTTTGGTCTAAGCTCTTATGGGAAAAAATATGTTCCAGTCTCTGAGCTGTCAGATTTCCTTAACACTAAAAACTAACAGCATTTTTTTCTGTTTAAAAAAAACTTCAGGTAAAGTAGCTGAATTAAGACCCCACAAAAAATTTTAATTATTCTTTTTGGTGATAGCACTAGGCACATTCCTTGCATTCAAATAGGATTGAATATTCATAGCACAATCCTACACATCTATTTAAAAATAAGCATGCAGTATAGGAAACAGTAACCAACAGCTTCTGAGGATACTTCTTTGGTGGGTTTTTTTTTTCTTCAACTCTCCTACCTTTCTTGACTACAAATCAATTGATTATAAACATGCCATGCTGCATCCTCACAGATTTTCCAGCTCTCAACCTTATCCATCTGCTTGCACCAACTGAGTGCACATTCTGAGCATTTATACTGTTTCTAAGTCAGTTCTTCTGGTTTGGCAGTAAACATTCCTTTGCCCTTTAGTCTCTCCTTTCCCTAAATGCTATGAATATTTTAAGTTATTCTATTCATGAAAGCACTGATAAAAGACATATTAGAAATGAAGTTAATAATAAGAATTAAATCTGCAATATTTTTGAAACAGACAGTATAAAAATATTTATCATAAAGCAAAAAGCATTTATAAGTTAATTATCTTCATTGGGGAAAAATGATAATTGCTAAAGAAAAGATTTTCTTTCTTATTCTCACCAACTAACCCTATTGTTGGATTTATTACAGAATCTCCAAAATCTAGATGCTCCACTTACATTGCATAACCTTGACCTCTTTTCCTAAAGGCATCCATAATCCTTTGGTTGGAGCATGTGCTAAAAATTCTCGTGCATTTTCATTGCCAGGTACATCAGGAATGCAGTCTTCTGGTTTAGTCTCATTTTCCTGCAAAAGAAGGAAAACCACTAAAGCTATAAAGATAAATAAGTGGGCAAGATTTTTTCTATAGACATAGAGTAGTATTTTGCAATCATGGGCTCATACTTCCTTGAAGCTGACTCAGCAATAACTAGGGATTGTTAACGCAACTTGGGAGTCCTCCTGGATTCACGGCTCAGTTTGGAAGATCATATAGGAGCCGTGACCAGGGGGGCTTTTGCCCAGATTCGCCTGGTGCGCCAGTTGCGTCCCTATCTGGACCGAGATGCTCTACGTACAGTCACTCATGCGCTCGTGACCTCCCGGTTAGACTACTGCAATGCCCTCTGCATGGGGCTGTCCTTGAGGACCACCCAAAGGCTTCAACTGGTGCAGAATTCAGCCGCGCGAGTTTTGATGGGAGCTTCCCGATACTCCCGTGTAACACCTCTTCTCCGTGAGCTGCATTGGCTTCCGGTTGCCCTCCGGGTGAGATTCAAGGTGCTGGTAATGACCTATAAAGCCCTAAATGGCTTGGGTCCGGACTATCTAAGGGAACACCTGCTGCCGGCATCATCTTCCCATCGTCCTGTGCGCCCCCACAGGGAGGGCCTTCTCAGGGTACCGCCGGTTAATGAATGCCGGCGGGTTATTCCCAGGGGAAGGGCGTTCTCTGTGGGTGCGCCTGCCCTATGGAACCAACTACCCACAGAACTTAGGACTGCCCCCGATCTTCGCTCATTTCGCCAGGACCTGAAAACTTGGCTCTTCGATCTGTTTGGTCCAGACTGTGGGGTTGTTAATTTAACTGGGTTTTAGATTTACTCTTGGGGCTTGAATTTAATTTAATTGTTTTATTTGTTTTTAATTTTTTGTATTCATGGTTTTAACTGCCCTGTAAACAGCCCTGAGTCCTACGGGAATAGGGCGGTATACAAATCCAATAAAATAAATAAATAAATAAACACAGGATTGCTGGAAAGTAGAAGATGAAGCACATTGCACCAGCAACAATTCAGAGTATTGTAAGTTTTCTGCAACCTACTTGCAACAAGATACTGATTATTATTAGTCCCTTCCTGAATGGACATGCATACTGTATGTCATTAATTGTATGTGTCTGAACCTGAAGCTTTCCAGACAGCTGAACCTACTCTTCTGCCGTATACAATCAAATGTGACATTCTACATTGAAATGGTTGCCCAGTGATGTCTTAAATGAAACCTGATGGATGCATTTTACTTCAAACTCAAATGCAAAAGTAAGCACTTACAGTTCTGTAGACAAAAATGGATCTCAGGGCATAAACAATCACATAGATTATTTAGTGATAATTTGAAGAACGTTTACATTATATCTGTTATATTTTCTTTAAAAAGGTATTATTTATAGCCCTCTCACCTACCTTAATTAGCCCTGGAGGAAGTTTCTCATAGCTGAAAAATAGATTGAAAATATATCTTTAATAATTTTTCTTTTTTAAAAAAACTAAGCAATGATGACTTTTTAGTTGCCACAAAAAATAGAAGGATACTTTCTTTAAAAGTGTTTTTCATTTGCCTTACTTGGCAAATGATATGAACAATTTCGGAAAACTGAAGAAGGTGTCATTGTAATGAAACAAACAAATGAGCAGTTTCAAACATGTAAAGAGTTCTCTCCAAGCTGTTCACTATAACAGATTCCAGTCTTTATTTACCATCAACAATCTGTCAGAAACATATTAGTTTTTTTCTTGGAATGTAGCTGCCTTCAAGAGAAGAAAAGCTTTCTTTCCACTAGCACAAATGACAAAGTAACAAATTGTTTATTGCCCACATTACACCAACTTAATTTATTATTTCCAATATGGGATTTGAAAGGCTTGCCAGAATTTCCTGGGTGAATGAGTACTATAACTTAATAAGATAAATTTAAAACAAAAGTAGAATGGCCGAATGCATCAAATAGCTAATATGAAATGATTTGCACACATCTCAAATCAGAACTAACTGGCACATAGCACTTCTACCACAAAATTGATTTTTTATAATAGGACAATAAAATGAGACCAACAGTGAGTGTTCTTGTTATAGAACACTGTAATCTATGAGTAAGAAACAAATACAATAAAATAACGTAAGTGTGCATAGTATGAAAACACTGGATAGCAGGGCATTTTTTCTCAAAACTCTAAAATCTGTAGTCATTGTCTAATGAACTGAATGGCAGGGACAAGATTTATCTCACATAGCATAGAATTAAGAAATAAAATTCCTTAGCACAAGGTCAGTGACTGTTGCCAGTATGGATACCTTTATGAAAGATCTAGACAAATGAACAGAGTTTTAAAATGGACAGTAATAATTTAGCACAATTCTTGGTTTGAAGACTCTTTCAAGTAGCTACCAGAGTAGTACTATATGGATACCATTGATTCATAGTCAGAATGTGAATGATTATGGTATTTTTCGGGGTGGGGTGTCTTCAAGACTTTTTAGATTCTTTGTAGATCTGGATGATTCACTTTTGCTTATCTGAATAATCCAGTATTAGCTTCTTTTCCTGTGCTGTTCTATGTCTGCAACTCGGCTAGTTAACTTGAGGTGGGCACTAAGAAGTTAATGGGCTGTTAATTCGGGGGGGGGATGGTCATCGGAGTTTCATGCTTTTTCTTAAGAAATTGAGAGCAAACCCCACTCCTTACTGATGTTGTTACCTAGTTTGGGTAATGAAAAGTCTGCAAGAAAACAAAGCTCAGAGAGCACCAAGGACCCCTCTTAAGAAAGTGCCACACAGATGGACAACCTTGATTAGGAGGTAAGTGAAACCCAGCGATGTGGGTTCAGTGGAAAGGACAGAATTTGTCTCTCAGCCTATGGTGGTCTCCTCAAAACCACAACCCAACTGTAGTTGTGCACTGGATTAGGAAAGGTACCATGGTTACCTTACAGGCTTGTGTGTTGCTAACGGTCATAGGAGAGCTCGGGGGTGGGGGAGAAGAGGAAATAAACAAGTCAAGGGACCGGCGAAGAGGCTCTGCTTACAAGGATTCCAGATGTTGGATCTGTTGGATTTGCTGCACCATCCGCTTATTTCTCTTTTGCTCCTTCCGATCTTGCCCTTTATGGTTTGTCTGGGAGCTGCAGCTGGGCAACAATTCGGTGTGGCTCCGATGTTTCCGGAGGCTGCTGCCTGCCCCTGCCTCTTCCTGCCTGCCTCCTTGGGACATGGCCGCTCTGACGGTGCCAGAACCGAGGCAAGCGATCGGGCCCCCAAATGGGGCTTGGCCGCCGCTCGACCGGCACCTCCTTTCACTTCCAGGTCGAAGTGGAAACAGGCACTTCCTTCAGCTAGCAGGGCTACCTCTCTCTCGAGGCAGCGCCCTCTTCTCTTCTTGTTCCAGCCTCTCGGCCGAGGGATCGCAAAAACTTTGGGCCGAAGGGAAGGGGAAGCTGGAGTATTTACAGTATTGCTTTGCAGCTGTAACCGGGAATCAAAAAGCCTTTTTGGGAGGAAGCGTTTTCAGCTGAAGCTGCTTTAATTCTTAATTCTTTAATTGAAACACCAGCAATACAATCAGCAATGAAATATCTGATCTAGATATACTTCCTTCAATTTTTACAGTGAAAATTTATTTATTTATTTATTTGGATTTATATACCGCCCCTCTCCGAAGGGACTCGGGGCGGTGTACAGGGCAATTAAAACACTATAAACAACACATAATGTATAAAAATTAAAATGAAATTAAATCAAATAGCCCTAAACAATAAACACATTCTAAAATTTAAAATTTTTAAAATTTAAGATCTAAAATCCCAGTCCCTCAGTCCAGGCCGGCAAGTTCAAATAGCCAAGTCTTCAGGTCGTGGCTAAACGAGCAGTTAGAACTTATAAAAAATACATTTTCCTAATATTCCCAAAACATGTATTTCAGGATAAAATATGCTCATTTTTTCACCCTTCTATGCAAGTTATTCTAGGAATAAAAAGGTGTCCATTATCTTTATAGTCATTTAGGGACCAGAAAAGAAATGCTGCTGGTATACAGTTGTGAAACCTGGTCTGTAAGTGTAAGTTGAAAATTTTAGAGGGCAAAGACCAATGTTTTGTATACCTCTTTACTTACCTTTGAGAGAAATCAAGTAGTACTTTACTCAATAAAATATAGGAAAGGAATAAAAAATGCTCCACCAAGGCTTTTAATTTTTATATTGTTGTTTTTTATTGTTGTTAGCCGCCCTGAGTCCTTCGGGAGATAGGGCGGCATATAAGTCCCAAAAATAAATAAATAAATAAATAAAGCACATTAATAGAGTTATGTGGAAGGAAAAAGTGTGGAAGAAAAAGGTGCACAAGCAGCAGGGATGACTGCAGCCTGGAGAGGGTTGTCAGGAAAAGGCCATTCAAAAGTGTTGGGGACTTTCACAAGGAGTGGACTGAGGCTGGAGTCAGTGCAACAAGAGCACAGACGGATCCTGGACATGGGCTTCAAATGTATTCCTCGCCAAGCTGCTTCTGAACAACAAACAACGTCAGAAGCTTCTTACCTGGGCTAAAGAAAAACAGACCTGGTCTGTTGCTCAGTGGTCCAAAGTCCTCTTTTCTGATGAGAGCAACTTTTGCATCTCATTTGGAAACCAAGGATCCAGAGTCTGGAGGAAGAATGGAGAGGCACACACTGCAAGATGCTTGAAGTCCAGTGTGAAGTTTCCACAGTCTGTGTTGATTTGGGGAGCCATGTCATCTGCTGGTGTTGGTCCACTGTGCTTCATTAAGTCCAGGGTCAACGCAGCTGTCTACCAGGAGATTTTGGAGTACTTCATGCTTCCTTCCGCAGATGAGCTTTATGGGGATGCTGACTTCATTTTCCAGCAGGACTTGGCACCTGCCCACACTGCCAAAAGCACCAAAACCTGGTTCAATGACCATGGGATTACTGTGCTTGATTGGCCAGCAAACTCGCCTGACCTAAACCCCATAGAGAATCTATGAGGCATTGCCAAGAGAAAGATGAGAGACATGAGACCGAACAATGCAGAAGAGCTGAAGGCCACTATTGAAGCATCCTGGTCTTCCATAACACCTCAGCAGTGCCACAGGCTGATAGCTTCCATGCCATGCTGCATTGAGGCAGTAATTGCTGCAAAAGGGGCCCAAACCAAGTACTGAGTACATATGCATGCTTATACTTTTCAGAGGTCCGATATTGTTCTATGTACACTCCTTGTTTTATTGATTGCATGTAATATTCTAATTTTCTGAGATTGTAGATTTGGGGTTTTCATGAGCTGTACACCATAATCATCACAATTATGACAAATCACGGCTTGAACTATCTTGCTTTGCATGTAATAAGTCTATCTCATATATTAGTTTCCCCTTTTAACTTGCATTACTGAAATAAATGAACTTTTGCACGATATTCTAATTTTTCGAGTTTTACCTGTACATCCTTGCAAAGTCCATGCAAATAGCTTTTCTCTCCGAAGGGTGGAATTACAAGCCAAATGAATTTTTCATTTCTTTCTTCTCCTCCTTTCAATCTTCTCAATTTCTATTGCTTTTTGGCAGAAAAGCTGACTTTTCTCCTCATGCTAAGCCACCTTCCTGGAGTATTACACTTAGCACAGTTTCTGTCTCTTCTTGGAAACTGCGAATGACTCTTTCGCAGTTTTGGCAGACAGATTTCGAACTACCCTGCGTTTCCTCTGCCTGTGCTTTTTCAGATGCGCTCCAGTCCAAACCTTTCAATTGTTGACTCAGTTTAAGCCCATTGCCTTTGTAAATTTTATATTTATTGTGTTAAACTTCAATTTGTGATGAAGATGTGTGCCCAAAATATCTTCTTCCAAGGAGTTCCATGAAAACATGTTGTTGTTAACTGCGAAGTCGTGTCCGACCCATCGCGACCCTATGGACAACATTCCTCCAGGCCTTCCTGTCCTCTACCATCTTCTGGAGTCCATGAAAACATAGAATCTATCTAATAAAATAGCAACAGTTGCTGGAGCGGAAGGACAAAACTTGATAATGGAAACAATTGGTTAGTCTTTTTTGTGACTACAATTCTCAGAACTCCTTGGAGAAAATATTTTAATATACAAAGACATTCTATAGTAAGAAGCTTATAGTTTGCTCTTATAAAGAGGTTTTATAAATATTGGTAAAGTGCCAAGTTTTATATGGAATATATATATTTTAGGCAATATCCTTATCCTGTTTTAGTTTAAGCTGATGTCGAGTATGCAATGAAGGAATTCAAAAATTCTCCTAGGTTATAGGATATCTTCCTAGTCACTAGCAGTCCAACCTCTATTTTGCTCCTCCTGCCATGTTGTCTCTATACAGTAGTCAATCCTCTGTATATTTATAGACAGCCAGAACAGATAATTATAAACTAGCACTATGCCAAATAACTTTCTGTGCACAGCCTGCCCTGTATTTACAATTTAAAGTGCTCTGAAGATTTTATATAATTTAACTTTTTCCAGAATTTCAAATTCTTTAGGTGATGACCCATCATTTTAGACATTTTGAGAAAGACAATAGTCCAATCAATCTGCATGAAATAAACTCTTTCCATTATGTTTCCCTAACAATGTTTATTAATGCATCAATTTTCCATTAAGGTTGGAGACCAAACTATCATGCCAGCCCTTTTATAAAACACCTCACTGTGCACATATCCTCATTTGCCTATGGTGGCAACATGTCTTCTGTTAGTTATGCATCATTATCAGCCCTAATCCATCCATTTCATCTTATTTTCCAACTTCTTTGACAGCTAAACGCCATTTCCATTTTACACCTTTAAACTGGCCATTTCTTTGGTGATTGTTTTGCTTATTTTTGGGTCAACTGGTACAAATTCAATGTCTAATATTCATATGTTGGTGTACAATGTGTTAGACCATTGCTATTTAGTTGGAAACTCTGTTTGGAAGTAGAAAGTGTTAAGTCCCTGATTACCAATTAATGGCTTTTCTTTTTTTTTTAGTTTCAATTGTTTGTATTTGTATTTTGTTTCTTGGTATATTATAGTCACAGTATTCAAGTTGGACATTCAGGATAAATGTCTTAAATAATTTTTCATTAGGCAACCTAGTTTACTGTGTCACATACTACCTGTTGGCATGTATTTTTTCATGTCATATTGTGTTATATTAAACATGCTTTTCTGTGTATCTTTCAACTTCTGTACTATTTTTTCATTCCCATCTAATTGTCGCAACCATTTGTCAGCACAGGTGGTAAACTACTTCTTCTTTAAGAGGTTGGTATGTTCTACCAAATACAGTATTAATTTATCCAAATATTCTCCAACCTACTTAAGTTTGGTTCAGACTTTCTTCTAGGTAATCTAGATGTAGCTGTTGACTTTTTCAGTTCCTGATTATCAGATTAGTGGGAAAGAAATGGAATTAATTACTAATTATGACTTCTAAAACTTTTTCCCCCAAGCCTAATAATTTGTCATTAAATTCAGTTATCTTTGAAGGTTTTCACCATTGTAGGAGAAAGAGACAATATTGTCACCAGCAAAACATATTAAGGTATGTTAGGGCAGTGATGACAAGCCTTTAAGAGATCAAGACCCCAAACTGCAACCCAAACCCCTTATCATCAGGTGCCAGGTGGGCGTGGCTGCAGTGGTCATGGCTGACTGGGTAGGCGTGGCCACCTCGATGTTGCTCATGGGGGGCACGCCTGTGGCGACCGGGCATGATTGGGGGAGATTCAGGGGCTCTCTGGCGGGTGGGACGGTGGACAGGAGGCTCATCCTGTGGGGTGAGGAGAGGGGAGGCAGGGGTGCCATTTCCATTCAGCATTTCTTGCAGATGTCTCATGACCCAAACTAGGTAACATAAGCAATGCCAGAAGAGAGGGGGTTTGTGGAATGAAGGAGAAGAGAAGGAGGGTGGCTGTGGAGTCTTTGCTGCTCTCTGAGCTTGGTGGCTTTCTTGCAGACATTTCATGACCCAAACTAGGTAATGTCATTAGTTCACTAATTATCCCACTTTGAGTCCTGAAACATCCCAAGGACCCTTCATTTTAACTCTGAGCTAGAAATATTCTCCTTGATTGGCATTTCAGACCATCTCAGGACAGAAGAACCTGCCTGGCAAGACCTCATTCCTCTTTCCCATGGGGCACATCCCACATCCCAATCCTTCCTCCACCATTTCCTGGACCCTAAAGGCCAATGAAGTTTTTCTCAACCAGCAGCTCTGGCACTCCTGGTTCCTCCGAGCTGCTTCATCTGGATGTGGCACCACCACCCCCATAAATGGATCAGGTCGACCGCATCCTCCGTCCCAGCGGCTCCCCCGACCTTTCATCACCTCAGCTCCACACAACCTCTTACAACCTCGAAATAGCCTTCCAGGAGCAAATTCTCTTTTCTCGCTCACTCCGGCCGTCCCTCACAAATACTTCACCCTTAGCCTGCTCCCCTCAGACCTATAACCAGCACCCCACTCCAGCAGCCCCACTGCAACTGCCAGTGGGACTGGGTCCCTCGGCAATGGTGGGGGTGATGTTGAGGGCTGCCAGCATCAGTTTCCTTTTGGCGGCAGCAGCAGTGGTGGAGGCTGGGGCTTGCGTTCCGTAGCACCTAGGGAGAGACCCGTCTCAGAAGCAGCAGCAACAGTGGCATCGTCATCACCAGGCTTGGCTGCCCTCGCTTGCAGCATCGGCCTAAACTTCTCAGCCTGGCTCTGAAGTAAAAACATGAATAGGCGAGGGGAAGGGGGCGTGGCCAAAGCGTGAGTATGCCCTTGGGCACAAGGGAGAAACTGGGGAAAAAACATCTTCTCCCACCAACTCACTGTCCCGCCACTGGATGGGGCTCTTGCCACCATCCATCCTCTCCTCGCGATTGGATGGCTTCCCCGGGAGGTTGAGGCAGGCCGGAAAAAAGACAGGTCGGGCCATAGGTTAAGGAACCCTGAGCTACAGAGAAGAGAACTTTGCAGCTCTGCCTACAGAGCCAACAAAGTAGCAGGTGGATCACCGGAGGCTCAGGGAGGGAGGGTGCTGAAGTGGGCAGTCGGGCCACTGACAAGACAGAGCAATGTGTCTGAGCAGAAAGCGGCCTTGGAACAAGTGGGGCAGGTAAGGAAAGAAATCCTTGCTCCCCCCAGAAACTGCCTTTCTTTCCTTACCTGACTCCCAGCCCCATGCTGCTTCTCCTTCACGATCTGCCCCCGCTGTATGCAAGGAAACAAAGGAAGGTTTTTTTGGGGGGAAAAAGGTCAATCAATCAATTCCAACTTTGTGATCTTTCGAGAAGATAGATTTGCCACCACGGTGTTAGGGTAATTAAGGTATTCACCACTGATCCTTTATTTCTACATTGGATCACTTCACCTTTTTGAATGTCTACAATACAGTGCACAATTTGTAGTACAAGTATAACACACATACGCACACACACACAAACCAATCCATTTGCTTTTGAAGAAAAAAACAACTTTGAGACATCCCTTAGTAGTTTAGACAAATGGATGAAAACAAGTCCTTCAAAATGCAAATATAAATCAGTAGCAGATAATTTTAAAAACACTGCTTATTGAAGTAAGGAGGGCGTTCTCTGTGGGCGCGCCAGACCTGTGGAACCGCTTGCCGGTTGAGCTCCGGATGGCCCCCGACCTTCGCTCCTTCCGGCGGGATCTAAAAACTTACTTATTTGAGCAATCCGGCCTGGTTTGATGGGTTTGGGGTTGGGTTTTTAACATGGTTTTAATTATTGTATATATCGGGCATAATTATTTAATTGTTTTTTAACTTTTGTACTTTGTTTTTTAATATTTATTGCCCTGTACACCGCCCTGAGTCCTTCGGGAGAAGGGCGGTATAAAAATTTAATAAATAAATATATAAATATAAATATCAGAATAAATAAGAGCATAATTATAAAAGGCATTAGGCCAAACTAGATTTTGTTCCTGAGAGAAACAACTCTAGCTGTTTACTCAAGATTACAGACTGAACAAAATCTTGTGCATTGGTCTTGGATGGTTTAGTACAGGTTTAGTACATTGGCACCTGGCAGGTGGTACACTTCCATCCTAGAGAAGTGGTAGCGGGGGAAGGAAATGAGCTGAACCCGTGGCAGCACCGCACAAGCTTGAGCAAGAGATGGCTGGAGCTGCAGGGCTGATCCTGGCGCTTCTGAGTCCAGAAGAAGCACCGATCAGCTGGAATGTTGCAGCATCTCCAGGGTCGTGTGATTTATGACGGTCACAGTGTCATGTGAAGTGACCAAAACCTGCTGCAACCACCCAGAAGAGGGGGGGAATAAAAACCAGACACCACCCAACCCCACCCGCTGCCAATCCTCAACAGAAATGCTCACAACAATGAAAACCTCGGACAGGAGGAAGAGCGCTGCCGGACAGGCAGGCATCTTGCTTGTCTGTGGCTTGGGGGGCACTTTTTTTCAGTGCCATTGTAACTTTGAACAGTCACTAAGCGAACTGTTGTAAGTCGAGTACTATCTGTACTTCATCACTTTTTACTTTCTTTTTGGGGGGCAAGTTTTTGACACCTTGCTAGGTGACTGGTGGTACTCGGATGCTGCCATATCCTAAAAATGGTACAATGGGTGAAAAGGTTGAAAAGCCCTGGTTTAGTAAATCAAAGATGACGCAGTAACTGGAATATTCCAAGAAAAAAGCAACGGGTTTTATTTTTGTTTTTTTAAAAAGGGGAAACAATTAACTACCTCCCATTTGCTCCCTTGGTTTCCTGAGGCTCCTCTTATAGTGGGGCGCGCAATCCAACGAGGAGGGAACGTGCTCCATGCGGTACCAACACGCCAGCTTTGCTAGCCACTCGGGTCTAGGAATGAGGCGGTGCCACGTAGCGACGCGAGGAATGGAAGTGGGGGGTGGGTAGAGATAGCGGTGGGTCGATCTCCCGCCCTTCAGGTTTAAACCGCCTTTTCACTGAAGGCAGCTTTATTTTCGAAGTCTGTGGCTAGGACTCATGGACCAAATACCGTAAAGTTACGCTCCAAACTAAACGTTTTTGCAGGAAGGCGGTACTGGCTGGTGGTCGGGCCTTGTTTTTCTATCCCAGGGAAACTTGGCTGCGCCCCTCTTCCCGCGGCCTGGCTCCACCCTTTGCTAAGCAGCGAAGGGGCTGGGAATTCTTCCTCTCCACCCGCGCCCCCGCCATCCCCCTCTCCACGTTTGCAGTTTGGGGAAGCCGGGACTTCAACCGAACTTGCTCTTAAATGTTCTCCTCGTTGCGTTCGCTTTTCGTAATGGATATGCCGAGAATGCCGCCGAACCAGAGGCGGCGACACCGCTGCTGCTCACCCCTGCTCCTTGCCTTGCTAGTTAGTTGCGTAGCATGCCAGGCTCCGCCGGTGCCGGCTGGCGAGAGCCACTGGGATGGAAAAGACGTGTTGATTGAGCGCAAGTACGTGCCGGGCAAATGTCCGCGCACTGTTTTTTCCGGCGACTTCGTACGTTACCATTACCACGGTACTTTGTCCGACGGCAAGAAATTCGATTCCAGGTAGCCCCGCTCTTTCCTTCGCCGGCGTGGCGCTGCGGGTGTCGAGGGGAGGCCAGGTAGAGCGCAAATAAGGGCAGATCCCTGGATGACTTGACTCCAGAGGAAACTCCAGTTAATGGGCCCGGTTGCAGGAAGATGAGCTAAAGTTATCAGTCTCGGGGATCTGGAAAAGCCGGTAGAAGCGGAGAAGCCATTTCCAAGATTCTCTTTCAGGGAAAGTGCTGCAGATTGTAGTGGCAAGCGTTAAGGCTGACAGCGGCTGCATCTCAAAAGGTGCCTTTTTCAAATGGCAGCTGGACTTTCTTGATTTTTCTTGAGGATGTTTCACTTCTCATGTTCTGTTCAGACTAACTGGTGGGGAATGAAAGGATTTATTCTCTTTGCTGTCAGCCAGTTGTTAATCCTCTGAGGGTAGTTGAACCACCTGGGAGTTAATTTCTCACCAGGAAGCTTCAATTGAAGAAGCTTCTTGAGTGAAATGTCTTCAAGAAAAATCAAAGAAGTTGGAAAAATGCACCTTTTGGGACAACCAGGATGTTTTATTAACTTGGGTGACTGAGAACTTCTATAGACATCATGCTGCAGCTGCTTCCTCCAGGGAAAATGATGGAGGTTTTGCTTCAGCTGGATTTGGGGTGTGAGCATGTGATCTAAACTTCTTTTTGGAATGGATCTAATATGGATTGTATTCCACTGAGTATTCTGAAGGAGAGTGATTTATCTTTATAATTTATCTGTTATATAAATTATATGTTTATTCGATGTTGTAAGCATCAGATTATGTGTTTGTTATTAGGCTGTTCATGAGATATATAAGAATGCTTAATAGTATCTTTACTATTTTACAGTGAGAAAGAACAAAAACCAAAGAGGACACAAAAAGTTTTCCAAGAATATGCATGGGATTTAGATGGAACCCAGTGACACTCTTGGACAAAAAAATAATGCTGGAGATAATACTATGCTTTGTAGTGTATCAACTTCTTACAAAGCCTTTAAGTTTATATTAAAAAAATTAAAAGCAACTATCAAGAGAAATGTGTACAAAGCATCATGTCACACCTACTCTTAAATCATAAATTGGCTGAATGGAAATAAAAATTAAACTATGTCAGTGAAATGCAATATTTGAATGTTTATTTAACTGACCTAACAATTCACTTTCTTCTAGCTATGACAGGGGCTCTACATTCAATGTTTTTGTGGGGAAAAATCAGCTTATTGCTGGGATGGAGAAGGCTCTGCTTGGTATGTGTGTAAATGAAAGGCGATTTGTAAGGATTCCACCCCATCTTGGATATGGAAATGAAGGAGTATGTAAGTACAGTTTTCTGTACTTTTTGATGCTGAAATATAATGAGTCAAGGCAGATTTATTAAACTAGTTAAAATGTGAGGTTTTAAAAATTAACCTGTGGGTTATGGATTTATTGCTGACCATTGCATCTCATATATATCTATAGCTTTGAATATGACAGCATATTCAATTTCCAAACTCTGAAGATCAAGGATTGAACTAATGATTCTGTCCAGTTCCTTCTTGTCTTATGTTCAAAAGCATACATATAATATTTAAATAGCCTAGAGAGTCTTATTGATGTTGATCATGCTATGATGCCTTACTGGTTTAAATTTTTGAAAGAAGATATTTAAGTTTTCATTCTTCAACATTTCCTCTGTCTCCTTCACTTCCTTTCTAAGATCATTGAAAGGACTTTGTGAACATCTCGATCTCTTTAAGAATAAAAGGAAGTGCTTTTGCTATATTTGTGCAAATAATGCACAATATTTCTTAATGTGCTGTTCTTTAATGTAAAAATAGTTTGTACCATGGTAAAAATAGTTTGCCTTCACCTTCTTACCAGCATGGTAAAGGAATTCTGAGTTGCAAACTGAAGACATCTGAAGAAGCCAGTGACTGAAAGTTGTTATAATAGACTAGAGTAAGACGCAGCAGCCATATTCACTGCCACGATAGTAGGCCAAAGCAGTCACTAGCCGTTTGTGTTTAAACATTACACTTATTTTTTAGTTTAGATGGAGGTTTTTTTGAAATTAAAATGGGTGACACGTATAATTATTACTTTGGGCTGCTGATTATGTTCTTGTTCCATCTTTTAATCATTTCTGCTATAACTCACCAGGCGGGTCCACAGGGAACAGGTCAGAAATGATATGTGGCTGAAAAATGTCTCTTTAATGAAGGTCATGCATACAATGCATCTAAGAAAAAAGTGGAGCTTCAATCAGATAGTCATGGTCACATGACTTTGAAAAAAAGTCACTAAATTAAAACTTCACTAATCTAAGAGTCATTTCTTTTAATATCTTGCATGGTTTGAAAAACAGCCTTTCATAATTTTATCTTTGTTGTGATGGCATTGGTGGAGAGTTTGATTTGTTAAATCTGCACTCAAGAACTAACCCAAATCTGGAAGTACAGGTAGTCTTTGACTTATGACCATAATTGAGTTCAAAATTTCTGTTGCTAAGCAGGAAAGTTGTTAACTGAATTTTGTCCCATTTTACAACCTTTTTTGCCACAGTTTTTAAGTGAATCATTGCACTTGTTGAGTTAGTAGTACAGTTGTTAGGTGAATCTGGCTTCTCCATTGACTTTGCTTATCAGAAAGTCATAAAAAGTGATCACATGTCTCTGAATAATAAGTATGAGTCAATTGCCGAATTTTGATCTTGTGACCATGGGGATGCTGCAACAGTTATAAGTGTGAAAACGGTCATAAATCACTTTTTTCAGTGTCATTGTAACTTTAAACACTTACTAAACAAACTGTTGTAAGTTGAGGACTACCTGTATCTTTCAGGTTAGAAGCTTTAGTTTTGTTGAAAATATTGGAAATAAAAACTGTACAGCTACCGGTAAATGTTTTCTTTCTTCATTGCTTACATGAATGATAATGTTTTAAGATCTTGAGAATAAAGTTTATAAAAGTTTTAAGTATCTAAATCAAACATATAAATAGTACATGTATACTGTTATTAATACATTAAACAAACAAATGGAATAAAAAGGTAGGCTTGTACTAATTCTTTCCATGACTGTTAATATGTATCCTATAATTTCTCAAAGTATGTTTGGTTTGAGCGTATATGGCAGTGTTTTATATTGCTGTCCATCAGCAGGAAATGTAAAAATAAATTCTATAAAGAATAGCAGCCCACTGCGAAAATTTCTGACTTATAGTTTGGTTTTTTTCCCATTCTAACTCACTGTATGGTTTTCCTGTTTTATAGAACCTTGTGATAGCCAACTTTTGTAGTCTGTGTAGTCTGTGATTGATGTCTTAGTATAGTGTTTCTTCCTGCTATAAAAATTTGTGGTGAACCCACCAAAGAGATTTTGTTTATATGTATTATATTTATTGGTATTTGCCATGCTAAAAATTAAAATTGATGTATTGACTTTTGCTACTGATTCTCATGTTTGCTTGATGGGAATTTTAATATGGTATTATTTTTAACATATGTTAGCAAATATTTTGATTATGCAAACCTTTGAGATGGTCTTGGGGAACCCCCAGGGGTCCTAGGACCACATTTTAAGAAACATTAGTATTAATTGTGTAAGTTGTGTAGATTGTGTTGTGTTAATATAGTCATAGTTAGAATTGATCTCTTGACCTCTTAAAAATAATTCATTGCATTAGCCTAATGTAGGAGTGTCAAACTCGATTCCATTGAGGGCCCTGTCAGGGTTGTGGTTGACCTTGGGGGACTGGGGTGGGCATGGCCAGGGGATGGCCCAGGTGGGGCTGGGGATGGATCCATTGTCTCCAGCGGAAGAAGCCAAGACCAGGAGGAGCACCATACCCTTGTCCACCAGAGGAGCCTTGCTGTCCCTCTCAGGCCATGCGGAGGACCCCCAGAGATGCAGGCTTCCCAGAGTCCTGGGCAGTGGAGGGCGACTACCCAGTCCATCCTTCCCCAAGGGGGTGCCCGGCTGCGATTACCTCCTCCTCATGGCTGCTGCTGATTGGCTTGCTCTCCTTGGCCAAGTTGCTCGTGTGTGTAGGAGGGCAAAGTGCGCAAGTCAGAGGGAGGCCCACTCCCTCTCCATATGAGGATACCTGGCTTTGTATCCAAAGCATCCTCAGTGGTAGCATGGGAGACCACCGGGAGAGGTCAGGAGGAGGGAACAAGGTGATGGCAAAAGGGCAGCAGGACTGCTTGTGGCCAAGTGTTAGGGCAGGATTTCCCTCAGACCCCCTCCCTCTCATTATAATCTTCCTTCCTTCCTTCCTTCCTTCCTTCCTTCCTTCCTTCCTTCCTTCCTTCCTTCCTTCCTTCCTTCCTTCCTTCCTTCCCTGCCTCCCTCCTCATTTCCATCTCCTTCCTTCCTTCCCTGCTTCACATTCTCATCTCTTTCCTTCCTCTGCACTCAGGAAAGAACAACAGGAAGGGTAGAGATTGCCAGCGCTGGCGGTAGCCATGCCACCGGCCATCGCTATCCCATGCCGGAGGACAGGACCAGTCATGGAAGGGAAGCCTCGTGGCTATCAGGCTAGGGCCATGGAGGTGCTGGTTGGAGTTTGTGTGGCGGGGCTGTTCTACAATCTGGTAGTGTCCATCAAAGCAAGAACGTGCTCAGCCTTAGATCCATGGGGCAGCCCTGGAACCAGTGAGGAGATGCCCCGCCACCTCTGCTCCACCCCCTGGGTGTGCGCACAAGAGGCGGCGAGTGCTGGCATCTTGGGTGAAGTCAGCCTGCAGGACAAGATGATCAGCAGGGTCTCTGGACTCCGCCTGTTCGCCACCTCCTGCACGCATGCCTAGGGGGCGGGGCGGGGGACAGCCTCTCGCTGGTTTCAGGGCTGCCCTGTGGATCTAAGGCTGAGCACGTCCTGGCTTTGATGGCTGGTCCCAGGTTGTAGATCAGCACCTGGTCGGCCTGGGCCGGGCCAAGATTCCGTGGGCTGGTCCTTTGCTGTTTTCAGGGCAGCTTCGTGGGCCAGATATAATCACATGGCTGGGCAGATTTGGCTTGTGGGCCTTGTGTTTGACATGTCTGGCCTAATGGATGGATGTCAGATTATTAAAAATGTTAGGTTACTGTAATTTATTGTAATTTTCCAGAAATGACATTGTATTATGTTTATCCTTTGTTAAAATATGATAACTGATATATTTGTTGTATTGTGCATAAATCTAAAAAAAGACTTAGCATTCTCTGTATTTCATTGTATTGGTGGTACAAGATGTTGGATACAATAATCAGAAAAAGATTTATTTATTTTTTTAAAAAAAATACTGGTGGCTGGTGAAAAATTTGATTTAATTCCTTTTTAATATCCTTTGCATCCCCAGCCAGTGTAATTCCTGCAAATTCAGTTCTGAATTTTGATGTCCTTCTGGTTGATGTTTGGAATTCTGAAGACAAAGTTGAAATTCAGACATATTACAAGCCAGAAAATTGTACAAGGACGATTCAGGTGTCTGATTTTGTACGATACCATTATAATGGAACATTTTTAGATGGAACACTATTTGATTCAAGGTATCAATAAAATATTTTGTCTTTTTCGTGTGTTGGGGGATATAAACATTGAATGTCATCCAGTCAAATTCAATGTTAAATCCAACTTGGAAACCATTTGGTTTTGTAAATTTCTACTAGAATAAAATTAATGTTTTAATTTTCAGTGATCTGTTAAATAGGTTTAACATTTGCACTGCTTGGATAGAAATTAATTCTACATTTTACATTGATTTATGTAATATTTATTTATATAATATATTTATTGATTCTTGCTGATGATATTTATGTATTATTTAAATTTTAACAGTGATCTACAGTTTTAAAATAATATAGATCAAAATGTTGGAATATTGATAACCCCTCATTATCAAATTTAGTCTTATTTGGTTTGGTGATGCTTATAGTTTATTCCCTCAGGCTTTTTTGTCTCCTTTTTCTATTGTTTGTCTTTTCCCCCCTCCCTCACAAATGTCTACTACTAACAATAACTAAATACTATAAAGGACTGATAAAAGGAAGAATTTATGAAAACTTCAGAGGTTGTTATTTGATGATAGAAAGATACATATACATAACACGTTTGCAACTCCTGAAACCAAATGTGTATTTCTAGATTTCACACTGCAGCTATGGAGGGCTGTTATATGAATCTGGACAAAGTTATAGTGACTTTAAGCATTTGGAAACAGTGGTACATTGGTACCTCCACATAGTCTGATGCATCTTTCTGCCTTAAGATCTAAAGCATGGCACATCTTTATTATTTATTAAGTGCATAATTAAAAATATTGACTTCTCTACCATCCATGAGACTCTTTTTCATGATATATTGACTTTTCTGCCATCCATGACACTTGGTTGGACCTTTAATGGCTACTTGTCAATGCCCTGTGTAGTCTTCTAAATTATAGCACACATTAAATATCAGCTGGGAGCAAAATTGAATGTGCTCTTCTTCCCAGATTTATCAGAGTTCCCAATGCACCACTTTACATAATATACCGGTACTAAAATGCTGTGTCCTTGATCTGACCTATCAGGCACATTATATTTAACAATATTTCCCAAGACTCCTGATGAAGACAGGTGTTTCTTCACCATGGATAACTGTAGTGAATATAAAATGTGTGTGTGTGTATATGCACGAGCGTGGATATGTATGTGTGTATTGAGAATAAGTCAAATCCACATCCTCTTATTTTGTTATATTTAATCCTCTTGTTTTGTTACTTTCTGAATTAAAATGATGTGGAATTCACTGGAATTTATTTATATCTTCAGTCACAATAGAATGCGAACATATGACACCTATGTAGGAATTGGGTGGTTAATCCCTGGAATGGACAAAGGTCTTCTTGGAATGTGTGTAGGAGAAAAGCGCATAATCACAGTACCACCTTTCTTGGCATATGGAGAAGATGGAGATGGTAAATTATTTTGCTATTTTACAGAGAAATCAGCAGGATTTTTACTGTATTTTGACTAACCTGAAAGTTTACTCATTCCTAATGGACATTCTAAAGTGCTCTAATACAAATAATTGTTATAATTGAATAGCATACATTTTATGTGTTGTTAATTTTATTAATTTATGTGGCTGCCCATCTGACCAAAAATTCTCTGGGTGGCATACAAAACTCCATAAAAATAATGCATAAGTAAAACCAATCATATATAGTACATATATAAAAATTAATATTAAAAACTAAATATTAAAATTAAAATATGCAAAATCCATTGAAAGAATATCTAACTCAATAGAGGAGCATCTAAAATTTCTCCTCCTCCTCCTCCTCCTCCTCAGTTATATGATTTGTAGTATTTTAACATGATTCTTTCTCTAATATTGCTCATGGTGTTGAAGTAATTCATGAAATTTAATAAACATCTTATTTTTGTTTATCTATTTTTAAAGAATAACATTGTTTTTCCTTGTTTCAAGGAAGGGGAGGAAGAAGGGGGTAAAAAAAAACACAGCAGACTCCAGAAGCTGACCCACCCATTATTTTATCACAAATCAGATTTATCTGCGTGTGAATTGAATATGTTCCAACAAAACCAGATTTTTAATTTAAAATGAAATTGATACCACAGAAACAGGAAGACTAAGTAGCCTAATTATATTATTACCTTTAAATAATAAATATAAATAAATGTGACATTCTTTAAACTTGGATATCTTATCTCCAAGAAATTGAAACAGAGATGGGCTACTCCATTTCATTTGGAGGTTTTCATGTAGGTTAGCAAAGCCTTTATCTACTCAAGAATATTTTAATCATTGAAAACAGCAGAATAAGTTCTAAAGGTTCCACAACATATAGGAGATCAAAACTGGATATATGCCAGCTTTATTCCTTCCAATAGTGAACATTATGCAGATAGCCTCAAACTGATACCAAAAGAAGCATACCAAATGTTTGCAAATGTTGTTCAAAAATTCAGTGCTTTTTTATTTTCTGTATACTTTGTTTACAGGGAAAGAAATACCTGGTCAAGCTTCTCTTGTCTTTGATGTAGCTCTTCTAGATCTACACAATCCTAAAGACAGGGTTAATGTAGATAAACTATATGTGCCAAAGTCCTGTGAACGTCAAACCCAAATTGGGGATTTCCTCAGGTATCACTATAATGGTACCCTTCTTGATGGAACATTGTTTGATTCCAGGTAATTAAATAATTAAGCATAAAATCTACTCTGTATATATTTTTAGCAGTCCTTGGCTACTTTTTCCAGCTTTGTTAGAAAGCATTTTACATTTCTGGGTATAAATATGTTAGTAATTAATAAATAAGTTTGATTATGAGCATCAAGTTGGTATCAATCTTAGCAATCATATAGATGGATTTTCTCCAAGAAATAAACAAATATACCAATAAAATAAACTAAGAATTTCACCCAGATACTTTGATGGGAGCAACTTTTTCCCCTTAATTTTATTCCTTTAATAAAGACATAAGCACAGCTTGTAAAATATTAAATGTACACATCTAGTAATATCAGCATTTGAAGTTCATGCAATTTTATAAGTAAATGGTTCATTAATTATTAGAATAATTTTAGCATATAAACTTTTGTATTTTCTATTTGCTGAATTAATGAGTGAACAAAATATGTGTGATGTATAATGTAAAATAAGTGTCAGGACACTCATTTTCTTAATCCAAAGGCCATACTGAGTTATGTTCCATTGCAATGCAAGTAGGTAAAGCCTATCAAAATATGTGTGAAGCAAAAATAGAAAGCAATTTAGGTTTCATTATATTAAAGTATGTTAAATTAACTAAAAGCAGTCTGTCTGTCTTTCTGTCTGTCTGTATCTGCTTGTCTGCCTGCCTGCCTGCCTGCCTGCCTGCCTGCCTGCCTGCCTGCCTCTATCTATCTATCTATCTATCTATCTATCTATCTATCTATCTATCTATCTATCTATCTATCTATCTATCATCAACTACCTTCTCACCCTTACAGGTGATCTGTGTTTTGGGTCTTCTACCAGAGGCCAGGGAGCTTGAGGGTTCTGCACAGTATCTTAGCTGTTCCTAGCACCGTATTCTTTTCTCTTTTGGACAGAGAGCCCTGATGTTCTACCCAGGATTTGTTGGAGCCACCCAGCCTAGAAAACACAGCTCCAAAGTGCTCCTACTATCACTGGGACCATTCTGGCCTTAATTTTGCACATCCTCTCCGGTTCCTCTTTCAGGTCCTGGTACTTTTCAAGCTTCTCCAGTTTCTCATATTTCTTCCTCCTGATGTTACTATCACTTGGCACAACCACTGTTTTTTTGTTGTCTTTGTCTAATATCACAATGTTTGGTTGATTAGCCAATGCTTGCCTCTCTGGCTGGCTCTGGAAATCCTACAGGCTCTTAGACTTCTTATTTTCCACAGCCTTCTGTGGGATCTCCCATCTAGATTTAGGAGGATTTAGCCCATATTTGTACAGATGTTACTGTACACAATGCCATCTACTTAGTTATTCCACTCAGTGTATGCTGTTCATGTCTAAATTTATTTATTTATTTATTTTATTTATTTAGTTGCATTTGTATACCGCCCTTTCCCTGAGGACTCAGGGCGGTTTACAGGGAATTAAAAAAAAAATCCAACATACAAAAGTTAAAACCATATTAAAAAATATTAAATTGACCCTGTACACGATTAAAACCCCAATTAAAAATTCTCCTCAGCCTGGGCCCGAGAGCTCAAAGAGCCAGGTCTTCAGGCCCCGGCGGAATGATCGGAGGTCGGGGGCAGTTCTCAGCTCCACCGGCAGCTGGTTCCAGAGGGCAGGCGCTCCCACTGAGAAGGCCCTATCCCTGGGTGTCACCCGCCGGCAATCTCTCACCGGCGGAACCCTGAGCAGACCCTCCCTGTGGGAGCGCACTGGGCGAAGGGCGTTTGAAGCCGGCAGCAGGTGTTCCCTCAGATACCCCGGACCCAGGCCATGTAGGGCTTTATAGGTAATAACCAGCACCTTGAATTTCACCCGGAGGGCAACCGGAAGCCAATGCAGCTCGCGGAGTAGAGGTGTTACATGGGAGTATCGGGAAACCCCCATTACAACTCGCGCGGCCGCATTCTGCACCAGTTGAAGCCTCCGAGTGGTCTTCAAGGGCAGCCCCATGTAGAGAGCGTTACAGTAGTCCAAACGGGAGGTCACAAGCGCATGAGTGACTGTGCGTAGGGCGTCTCGGTCCAGATAGGGACGCAACTGGCGCACCAGGCGAACCTGTGCAAAAGCCCCCCTGGTCACGGCTCCTATGTGATCTTCAAAATTGAGCCGTGAATCCAGGAGGACGCCCAAGTTGCGAGCCCTATCAACGGGGGGTAACACCTCACCCCCCATCATTAGAGGTGGAATAACTTGGTTAACCCGAGACGCCGATATGCACAGCCACTCAGTCTTGGCGGGATTGAGACGAAGCCTGTTTCTCCCCATCCAGACCTGAACCGCCTCCAGGCACCGGGACATCACGGAGAGGGCATCACTGGGTTGGTTCGGGGTGGAGAGAAAAAGTTGGGTATCATCAGCGTACTGGTGATACCCCACCCCAAAACCACGAATGATCTCGCCCAGCGGCTTCATATAGATGTTGAACAGGAGAGGCGAGAGAACCGACCCCTGAGGGACTCCACAAATGAGAGGCCTCGGGGCGGATCTCTGCCCTCCTGTCAACACCGACTGCGAGCGGCCCTGGAGGTAGGAGGAGAACCACCGTAACACGGTGCCTCCCACTCCCAACCCCCTGAGACGCCGCAGCAGGATACCATGGTCGATGGTATCGAAAGCCGCTGAGAGATCTAATAGGACCAGGACAGAGGAGCAACCCCTGTCCCTAGCCCTCCAGAGATCATTCACCAGCGCGACCAATGCCGTCTCCGTGCTGTGTCCGGGCCTGAAGCCCGATTGGTACGGGTCCAGATAATCAGTTTCCTCCAGGAACAGAGGGAGCTGATGCGCCACCACACTCTCAACAACCTTCGCCAAAAAGCGAAGGTTGGAGACTGGACGATAGTTGTTTAAAACAGCCGGGTCCAAAGCAGGCTTCTTGAGGAGGGGTCTCACCACCGCCTCCTTCAAGGCGGCAGGGAAGACACCCTCCTTCAAAGAAGCAGTTATTACTGCATGGAACCAGCCTCGTGTTCCCTCCCGAGCCGCATAAGCTAGCCAGGAGGGGCACGGATCCAACAAACAGGTGGTGGAGCTCAGTCTCCCCATGATCCTGTCCACATCATCAGGGGAAACAGGGTCGAACTCAGTCCAGATAACATGCTCAAGACCGCCTGATTCCTCCACATCAGACTCTGCCCAGTCAGAGTCCAAGCCGGTCCGGATCCGAGCGATTTTGTCCGTCAGATGATGACTGAACTCCTCGGCTCGTCCCTGCAAGGGATCCTCCCTCACCTCCTGGTTAAGGAGGGAGCGAGTCACCCTAAACAGGGCGGCCGGGCGATTATCTGCGGACGCGACAAGGGCGGCAAAGTAGTTAGACTTCGCCGTCCTTATCGCCGCAAGATAAGACCTTATAAAGGTTCTTAACTGCAATCGGTCGGATTCGGATCGGCTGGATCTCCAACCGCTCTCTAGACCTCGTCTCCGACGCTTCATCTCCCGGAGCTCCACTGAGAACCATGGAGCCCAACGGGATCTGCGCCGAGTCAGAGGTCGCATGGGTACAACACAGTCGAGTGCCCTGGTGGCAGCCGTTTCCCAGGCCTCCACCAGAGCCTCGACTGGGCTGTGGGTAAGGGTGATAGGTATCGGCCCAAGCGCCCTCTGGAACCGGTCCGGGTCCATTAGGCGCCTGGGGCGGAACCACCTGGTCGGTTCCGCCGCCCAGCGGCGGGGGATGGCATGACGGAAAACCAGCCTCAGGAGGTAATGATCTGACCATGACAGAGGGGTGATAGACGGAGAACCCCCTCCCAGATCATCCAACCACTGTCCAGACAGGAACACCAGGTCGAGAGTATGATCCCCCTCGTGAGTAGGGCCCTCAATAACCTGGGTCAGGCCCATGGCTGTCATGGAAGCCATGAACTCCCGAGCTAACTCCGACGACCCCCCCAGTGATGGCAGGTTGAAGTCACCCAGGACTATAAGCCTGGGGAACTCCACCGCCAACCCTGAGAGGGTGTCGAGCAGCTCAGGCAGGGCTGTTGCCACACAGCTGGGCGCCAGGTATGTGAGCAACAAGCCCAACTGAACCCGAGGACCACATCTCAAGAGGAGGGATTCACTCCCGGCCATCTGGACAATGGTGGCCTCCCGGGGACACAAAGTCTCCCGAATAACCACTGCCACCCCACCACCCCTGCCCTGAGCCCGTGGCTGGTGCAGCACCCGGAAACCTGGCGGGCATAACTCGGTGAGAGGCACCCCTCCCTCCGAACCCAACCAAGTTTCCGTGATGCACGCCAGATCCGCACATTCCTCCTCGATCAGATCACGGATGAGGGGAGCTTTGTTAACTACGGATCTAGCGTTAAAATAGACCAACCTGAGCTCAGGGGCCTGATCACCCTCATCCCCGGGTAGGAGGGTGCTAACCGGAGGGTCGGAGCGCGCCACCGCTCGGAGATAGCGGGGGCGCGATCCCAGATGTTGATATGGCCCTCCGCGCAAACACCTGCTGCCATTCCCTATCGCCGTGGGGATTTGAAGCCCCACCCCCACATTCCCAGAACCAGCAGCCACCTCCCCCGACCCCGTCCCGTCAGGACCTCTAACAGGACCAGACTGAGTGCCGGTTAAAGATTCCCTCCCTCCCCCCCCCTCCCTCCCCCTCCCTAACCTCTTAAAATAACCGGCTAAAAATTTTATCAGGGGCCTCTTAGCATGTCTTGACTCGAGGCCCCTATCTAAGCCCAGCCACCTCTCGGAATCCCAAAGCTTGGGATCGTCATTAAGGGGAGTATGGAAACAGGCGACAGGTCGCGCCCATGAGGCAGGAACTGCCCTAAGGGCATACAAGTCCGCTTCGGAGTAATAATAAATCATAAATCTTACATCTTTTCATTACATGTGAATTGTCTCTAAGGTTTCTTTACATAATCTGCACCTAGGGTTCTGCTTCTGTGGATCTGGTGCTTAGTGCCTGTTTTTGTGCTGCTGTGATCAGTGCCTCAGTGCTGTCTTTTAGTCCAGCCCTTTCCAGCCACTTATAGGATTTCCCAGTGTTTTCCACCTAGTTATCTGTTGAAATACATTTCATGCAGGGTCTTGTCTTGCCATGGCACTTCCTTTGCTTGATCTTCTTCCCACATCTGCAGTTACCTCAGGCATTCTGTCAGCAGCTCATATTTGGGTGCCATATTGATATACTGCTGGACGCTATGAGTTTCATCCATGAGTGTGACTCTGACACTCACCAAACCCTGACTGCCCTCTTTCCATCTGATGTATTGTTTCTGGGTGTTGGACTTTGGATGGAATCCTCTGTACATTGTGATGAGCTTTTCGGTCTTTACACGGGCAACTTCCCTATTCTATTTTGGCCCATTTATTGTACCTGCCAATTATCTGATGGCTGGCAGGTATAGTTATTGATCATGTGGATCTTGTCCTTACCAATGAACTGGCTCTTCAAGATTTATCTGATCTTTTGATGATATTTGTATGTTGGTGTCTTCCTTGCCTCCTCGTGATGGTTTCCATGTGACTGTGGGATACCAAAGTACTTGAAACTGGTCTGTATGTCTACTACCTCCTGGTATTTCCTCCCTATCAGTCCTAATTATTTTTCCTCTCTTGATTACTATCCAGCTACACTCCCAACTATTCTGAATGCTATCCCAGTGTCCTCACTCTAGGTTTATGTCAGGTGGATCAGCAAGTTGATGCCATGTTCATTCTTTGCATATAGCTTGATATCATTCATGTAGAGAAGGTGGCTAATGGTAATTCCACTCTTGAACATGTACCCATATCCATCTTTGTCATTTCCTACACAAACACAAATACACACACACACACACACACACACACACACACACACACACACACACACATCGTATGCTCATACAGTGAGGGTAAAAATTATTTGATTCCCTGCTGATTTTGTACATTCGCCCACTGACAAAGAAATGATCGGTGTTATAATTTTAATGGTACATTTATTTTAACAGTGAGAGACAGAATAACAACAACAACAAAATTCAGAAAAACAAAAAAGTTACAAATTGATTTGCATTTTAATGAATGAAATAAGTATTTGACCCCTTCTCAAAACATGACTTAGTTCTTGGTGGCAAAACCCTTGTTGGCAATCACAGAGGTACAAAATCAGCAGGAGATCAAATAATTTTTTCTCCTCACTATATGTGTCCTCTATATCAGGGGTTCCCAACCTCTGGTTCTTAGCCTGGTCCTGGTCCATGGCCTGTTGGGAACCAGACCGCACAAGTGGCAGATGAGTGTGCAAAACTCCATTTGTGCAAGTAGTGGGTACACACATGAAACCATCCCCTCCCCCAATAATCACTGCTGCTGCTGGTCTGCGGAACCAGAAAGGTTGGGGACCGCTGCTCTATATATTGGTCACTAACTTGAATTCTGTTCATATTTATCAGGATTCCTTTATTCTTGTGCTTGTCTCCCCTTGTACCATGAACTTTTAAATACCTCTATATTTCTACTGTAGTCTTACTGTACTCCATGTTATGAAAGGTAAAAATTTCCTCTGTTTAGTCATGCCTGACTAAGAGGGTGTTTATTTATTTATTTATTTAATCCCATTTATATCCCGCCCTTCTCCGAAGACTCAGGGCGGCTTACAATCTAAGCACAAATCAATGTGCTTAGCAATAGCCTTCATTCTATGTATATGCCTGCTTATTAGGGCTTTCGCACCCCCCCCCCCCGCAAGCGGCATTATTACAAAGTCAGCTTATTGCTCCCAACAATCTGGGTCCTCATTTTACCTACCTCGGAAGGATGGAAGGCTGAGTCAACCTTGAGCCTGGTGGGACTCGAACCTGCACTGTTGTGTGCGCTCATCCTCGTTTCCTAGCCAAGGAGCCAACGTTGTCCAAAGATGTTTCTATGGTCATTGGCCAGCCTGACTGTACACCAAGGGGCATGGAACACTGTCTCCTTCCCACCAAAGTGGTACCTATTTATCTACTCACATTTACATGCTTTCAAATAGTTAGGTGGACTGGAGCTGGGGCAAGTAACAAGAGCTCACCCTTGGCACTTGGGTCTTGAACCTGGGCTGTCAGTTTTCCAGCTGACAGGGTCAGCATCTTTAACTGCTGAGTCACTGGGCCCCATGTTCCTATTATACTCTTCATACATCAACTCTCACTTCCATATGAGCAGAATTACTCTCTCTTGT
The DNA here is from genome assembly GCF_964194415.1 of Vipera berus. Lineage (NCBI taxonomy): Eukaryota > Metazoa > Chordata > Lepidosauria > Squamata > Viperidae > Vipera > Vipera berus. Next base: position 74,390,003 of record NC_138205.1, on the reverse strand, counting down.
ACACAGCTATTTTCTCTGCTTGCAATTTCTTTTTTTCTATCAAAGACAACTAACTTTCATACATTAGTTCTCTGTTCCATGTTTCTTCAAAAAATTGTATCAAACATTTTACAAATCAGTTTGATTTTCAGCTAATGTTATGCCAGATGTGCATACAAATATGTACATTTATATTCCTAACTAACACACATGAAATACTACTACATTCTTTAAATATGTATACACTGCTGTATTAAACAACAGGGAGACATCACAGATACTTGTGAAAATTAGTTATCCCATATTCAAAAATAAACAGTTTGATACTAGATGTGTCCATGACCTATACATTAATCAGATAGAAACTAAGTTTTCCACCCAAAAGAAGGGTGCATCTAGTCCATTGTGCTTGGGCAAAAGATTGAAATTGAATCTTGATTTCTCTTTAAATAGACTAGAGCTTACATTTCATATTTAGCAATTACTGAAATTCTTTTTAATGGCTTCCTAGCTTTTTCAGTAAACTTGAGAAACTCTGGAAGTCCTCTTTTTAATTCTTATACTGGTAGTCCTTAACTTACAACCATTCATTTAGTGACTATTTGAAGTTACAACAGCACTGAAAAAAAAAAGTTACTTATAATTCGTCCTCACAGTTATGACCATCACACCATCCCCACAGTCGTGATCAAAATTTGTTCACTTGGCAACCAGCATGTACTAAACAATAGTTGCAGTATCCTGGTGTCATATGATTTGTGTCCTCCTCTGCTGGCTTCCCACAAGCAAAGCCATTGGGGGAAACAGAATTTGCTTAATGATCGTGTGATTCACTTAATAGCTACAAAGATTTGCTTAACAATTGTGGCAAAAAGACCCTAAAGGATAATAGCATACACTTAAGGCTTTGAAAATCAAGGATTTTTTTAGCTTGCTGTATTGTGGCTGCAACCCATCACTATTCAATATTCTCCTGACATGAGGTTATCCTAGTAAAACTATTTTAGAAGCAAATGCTCCATTAGCTTTTCTAGTTTAACAGATGGGATGATGGTAGTGTGTACATGGAATGAATCTCTCTCTCTCCATTCGTATACATACATTAAATTATATATAGATTACATCTACATTTTTTCTGTATTTGCCATTATACTCAGTAAATTGTAAATGTGGTACAATTGATAGTAACTGCAGTAAAGCAATGTATCTTCTATAGTTATTCACGAAATCGAACCTATGATACCTACATTGGCAAAGGTTATGTGATTGCTGGGATAGATGAAGGTTTGCTTGGAGCATGTGTTGGAGAGAAAAGGAGAATAATAATACCACCTCATCTTGGATATGGAGAAGAGGGAACAGGTGAGTAAGTTTTATTTCAGGTGCTTTCTTAAGTACTAATGTCCTGCAGCTCATTTACTATTTTAGTATATGTAGTATATAGACTTAAGCATGTGTTCCAGGATCAAGAGTGATAAAGTCAATGCACCTGACTTTTGCACTCAATGTGAGATTTGTACCAAATTTATAGTAAATTCCGCTATGACAAATGGTAGAATAGGGATCAGTAGATGTTATCAGTGAATCATGGCTTATTTGATAGTACTTATTTGAAGAACATTTTCTCCTACCTACAACATATCCAGATATAGATATGTAATTGAAAGAATTAGTAACACATTTCCACCCCCCCACAAATGTTTAGTGATAGTTACCACAGTTAGTGAGCTCCCTAGGCAAATCTTTTTTTTTAGGTTTTGCTGATGCTTACAATAGTTCTACCTTTGGAGATAATGGATGCCTTTTTCAAGTTATCTGGAAACAATCCTGTTGCTATGCTTTGTCACTTAACATTAGCCAGACACAAAAGGAGCTTTTTACATCTTTGGAATGATTGGATAAAATCATTATATTAATATAAAAGAACCTATATTAGACATGCAAAAGAGGTGATGTTTTTCTCAATTGGGAAAAACAGAAAAGGGAAGACACGTTGGGATCTTTGCATACCAATACTTTTAATACCAATGACTGGATGAGCATTGGGTGTGTGAAGTCTTCTTTCAGCAGTTCCAAGAAGGCTTCACACCCGTTTGCATCACTCAGATTGCACAGATAAACTTCCAAGTGGCCTCAAAGTCTCTAAAAGAATGCAAGTGACCAGCTGTCTGCAAGGAATATAAATCCTTGCATTCCCCACCATCCAGTCAGAACTGAAGGAGCTTCTTGGATGAGATGCGAAATATCTTCAAAGAAAAAAAAATCTGGTTGCCTCTTGAGACAATGAGTGAGAATCCATACTTTCTGTTGGAAATGCAGAAGCAACCCAAACTCACTCCAAGTGATTTTTCCTCAATAATAAACCTTTATTGTCAAAGTACAACATGTGTACATTGAGATTAGCTGAGCCTCCCCCCCCTGTGCTCTCTCCCCCCAACACACAGTGACAACAAACCCTCCATCCTACCACACCATGTGAACCAACTACACCACACACCGGCCTCCCAAGTCAATTCAATGAAAGCTAAACAATTTCACTAATTTTTAGCTGCAAATTCACCCAATTAAAAAAATACAATTTCATTAGGTTTATAAGCTTGCTTATTTTTCTTCAGTACATTCACACTTCCAAAATGGTTAACCATGGTAATCTCCCCAAATATAATGATTGTTGGAAGTACATAGATTTTTTGCAGTTGGAAAAGAACAAAATGGCACAAACTTTAGCATAATTCAGGATAACATTTGCAGATGCTTTGATCACACCTTTATTTTCACAGTATAAATTTTCAATAGATGATTTTGTTGTTTACAAGGTGTAAAATGAATAAGAGAAGAAAGGTGAACAGCCTATTACTCTGTGCTTGCTTATTATTGTAGGAAACATTCCAGGATCTGCTGTGTTGGTATTTGAAGTTCATGTGATAGATTTTCACAACCCTTCAGATTCGGTTGCTGTTACAGCCTATTACAAACCTACTAACTGTTCAGTGCTAAGCAAGAAAGGCGATTACTTGAAGTATCATTACAATGCTTCTCTCCTAGATGGCACTTTATTAGACTCAACGTAAGTATATCATCTGGCTATAAATAATTCTGCAGGAATGAAAATTTTTAAAAAAGATGTGACTCAAGACATGATCCCATTTTTTATTAGCTGTTTGCATTCTTTAATATAACTGAAAGAAGTGTGTGATGTCCTACATGCAGACAAAAGGTCTATAAATTATGAAAACAAAACAAAACAATGGAAGTTGTTTTTCTATCTCCAGGCCCTACTTTTGTTGGTTTTACAAATAAGGCAACAAAGATAACTAACAACCTCCTTCCTCCTATTTTCCTTACATCAGCAACCTTTGGGTGAATTGGGCTAAGAGAATGATTGGCCCTAGCTTCCCCAGCTGGCTTTCATGGCTAAGGCAGGACTAGAACTTATGTTCTCCAGCTTTCTAGCCTGGTGCCTTAACCACTAAGGATGCCCAGTGGTATCATGCTGCCTTCAGATTCTTTGCTTCATATCAGCTGGCTTTCACTACTTCACCTAATATAGAACAGAACAGAACAGAATATTCTTTATTGGCCAAATGTGATTGGATACACAAGGAATACATACAAACAACAAAGTGATAAATCATTAGATACTAATGACAAAGTGATAAATCATAGGACACCAATAGGAGAAAGTGTGATGACCCAGGGCACAGCACAGAGGCAATGCAGTCAGCTGGCAATTCAGAGAGTTCTTTTATTGCTCCAAATTTTCCCCAAATGTCCCCACATTTGCTGGCAAGCCTCCAACAAAAGAACACACATACATCCCTTCAGCTGACTCTGGCTGAAAGTAGGTTGAAATAAGTTTGATTAGCATAAGAAAGTACTCAAGGCCATAGAGATAACGAGGAAGAAAACATAAACTTAACAAGTCTGTTTAAATCCAAGCTTGCCTGAGCAGTTTTCAAAAGAGAGAATCCAAAATACAGTCCGAGGTATTTAAACATTCAAGCAATGTGGTCAGTCAGTCCAATAGTCAGAGTTTCCAGGTTTCCAAACAGAAGTCACAGAACGAGAGATAGCAACAATACACAACATTCCAAGGATTCAGCATTTGTTTCTGACAAATGCCCCTCCCCACAGTGTCTCCTTAAATCTCAATCTCCAGGTGTTCCTTGTGGAGAAGGGCGGGACACTCTTCTCCCAAGTAATTGAGCCTGCCTGCATTGTTCCCTCCTTTCCACTCTCCGTGCTCTAGGATCAGGTGGAGGTGGCTCTTGCTCATCGCCTGAACTCTGCCTCTCCTGTTCTAATCCTGAAGGGCCCTGGCCTGCCTCGGCCTGCTCTTCCCCACATTCCTCTGAAGCCACAGACACCTCTCCCTTGACCTCCATAGGGTCCTGTCCCAGTTCATTTTCCTCAGCAGATTCTGGCTCAGACAGAGGCATGACAAAAGTAATAAGAAAAATGAGACTGATAATAGCAATATAGCCATAGTGCATGTTTAGATATCTTTAGGCATAAGACAGCATTATGGGAATTATGTGTTTAGCAGAGTGATGGTATGGGGAAAAATTGTCTTTGGGTCTCGTTTTGGCATGCAGTGCCTTATAGTGGCATCCTGAGGGAATGAGTTCAAACAATTTACGTCCAAGATGTGAGGGGGGGTCTATAGATATTTTCTCGGCATTCTTTCTGACTCATACAGTATACAGATCCTCAGTGGGAGGCAGGCTAGTTCAATAGTTTTTTCTTCAGACCTAACTATCTGTTGAACTCTGTATTTGTCCTGATTGGTTGCTGTGCTAAACCAGACAGTTTATAGAAATAAAAATGACAGACTCGATAATTCCTCTGTAGAATATTATCAGCAGTCTGAGCTTCCTGAGTTGGTGCAGGAAATGGTGCTTTTTAAATAATGGTTGTAATGTTAGGTGTCCATTTCAGGCCCTGTGAGATTATAGAACCCAGATACTTGAAGGTTTCTATTGGTTTTTTTAAAAACAAGTTTTATTGGTTTTTCAGTTAAAATCTACATATTTAGAAAGCATCATGGTGATTGGGTAATCAGAGGTTCAGTAACAGAGTTTTCAGTACATAATTCAGGTTACATTATCAAAACATCCTTCTCAATTTCCCTTAACATTTCATACAACCAGTTTAAAGTAATAAATTTCTAGAAATAGCATGGTCAGTTAAAAAATTTGTCAATTCAATTTCATTGAGATATATCTATGTCCTGTTATTAAATTTTACCTAATTTTGATTTTAATTATATTATTCAAATTTAGCCTTTAACATCCCAAATAATATTCACAACCCAAATTTCCCTTATTTCATTACAGCAAAAACTATAGCTTCTAACATGTACACAATGGCTGAGTAGCTATGTTCTACCTAATAAACATTGTCTGTTTCACATTCTAATACATCACACGTTTAGGACCACAGCCTATGTTTATCAATCTACAACTATTTATACACAACCAGATTCTGTTTTAAATTTTAGCTAATTCTTAATTCTTAAATAGAATAATCAAACATCTTTTAATATGAAACATTGGATCTATAAGCCAAATTTCCATTATGTCAGTGCACAAATTATAATGTCTAAAATAAGCCTAATAGATACATAAACACATTCTAGTTCTATCTCATAAACATTTTCTATTTTAGATCCTGATAGATCACTGATTACTAAAAGGATAACCTTTAATGGTTCTCTAAGAACTCACTTTTTAAAATTTAACTCTGGCTTTCTTTTTTTGCCAATCGGGTTTCCAGACCAAGGCCTTTGAATTGCCAGATAGGTCTCCCTTCGCTCCAATACATATTATTTGAATCAAAGGAAGCCATCTAGCCATTAGTGATCCACAAAAACCAAACCATTTGTAATCATTGTGTTGTTGCCTTGTTAGTTCTAGTCTCTGTATTTGATCTAAGAACTTTATCTTCAGTTCGGTCTGGATTCCTCTTCTGTCTGGGTTCATCTGCTTTAAGTAAAGACTCTTATCCAATTTTGTAATTAATGTTTGGCTATCCAGGCTTTCAGGAAACTGTCTTTGTTGATCTTCCACGTCCTCTATGTTAGCATCACTATCTTGCACATAGTATACTTCTAAAGTTATAGGCTCTTTTGATGGAGTCAAAAGCTGAGTATTAAGTTTTCCCATGGTTTGTTGTTGGTCCTTAAGGTTATTTGCCATAATGATAGTTCCTTGTACTTTTAGAGTTGTCGGTTCTTCGTTTCAATATCTTGTTGTACCTTGTGTTCCTGTGTCTCAGTAGTAATTTGTTCCAATTTTGTTATATTCTGAGTTGTAAATTCTTTAGTTGAAGTCTGGGTTACAGCTTGTAAATTGGAGTTGGCACCTAAATTTTCCAGCCTGGAGATAAACATCTCAGAAACTTTATGGATTGTTTCTAATATGACCTTATAGTTAAGCGAGGTTTGTGGCTGATCAGTCTCCATTTTGAAGTAGTGGTAAATAGTCCTTAGTGGAGGCTAATTTTTAAACAAAAGTCAGTAAATATTCACCTCCACAAGCCTTGAGTTCACCTCCAGCTGTTTCAGGTTTTTATCTTTAGCTGATAATGTCAAGGGCAGTTCGAAAATAAACAGGTTTATTTGCCAAAAAGGCCACAAGATGTCCCCAGCATACTTAAAATCTTTTTCAGACAGAGTAAATTTATCAGTTTTGAGTACTTTTAAGTAACTTTTAAGTAGTTCTTTTCTCTCTTTTCTCCTTTTTAAAAAAATCAAATAGACAGAATAGCCAGTTTCTGTAAGGATAGGAGTTTTGGGTTGCCAAAAATAGAAAGGAAGTAAGTCGAATTAAATAGTATTATTCTGTTCGAGGTTTTCTTTTTTCTCCCGGCGTGATCAAAGGCTGCCCTTAAGGAAGATGGGGGGGAAAAAAAGCTCCCTTCCCTCTGTCCTTGCTGGGAGAAGCAAATTCAAGGAGCTTTTGGCAGGAAAAAGTAGACAATTAAGAAAGGAAGAAGACAATTCTCACCCAGTTTTCAAGTGCTTTGTTGTAATTTTGGCTTCAGCAGAAAATGGCTGAAATGATGGGCTATGGGAGTGGCCGATCCTTTCTTCGTTGGTTCGGAGAGTTGCTCCAAGCCGACAGGAGGGCCACCGCCCTTCTACCGCCACCTGGAGAGACCTCTCCCCTGCTCGTCACCCCTCCAGGGCAACTTTCGACCCCTTTACAGAGGTCCCCCAATGAAGAAATCTAGACGACGTGGGGAGCATTCCCTCACACGTCTGGCTGTGCCGAAAACTGGAACCGGAAGCCGAAGGTTTCTATTGTTGATACTGTGTTGCCTAATGTTGTAAGCCAGTGGTCCCCAACCTTGTGGCTTGGTGGCCCGGCTGGGGGGGGGGAGAAGGGAACTGCGCCATGTGAGTGGTGGGGGGCGCGCGTGCATGCACAACTCCACTAAAGAGAGAAGCCTATGGGGTGCCCTGCACGTGCATGCCAGCCCCCCACTCATGTGGCCTGGTTGAGAATAGGCCATGGCCTGGCCTATTCTACCACCTAAGAGGTGGCAGAATAATATGTAATATAATATGTTCAATGCTAAACAAAAATGAGAAGCTGACATGCTACAAAGCGAAATATTTCCATTTTTTTTATTTTCAAAAATGACTGGGCTTCAGCTGTTCACATGAGTTTTCTTAGGAGATGAAAATGATAGTTGCAGTCCAGTGCTACATATTGTTCTGTGCCAGCATGCTAAGATAAAGTACAGTAGGAATAGTAAAAAACATGCTTAGGAGATGGGATAGAATATTATTGTAAAATGGAGTTTTGCAATAGTTTTGTGGTTTCACATTGTATGAATAGATAGATTCTCCATTTCAATCTAAATATTAGCCCCTAAATGTTAAGGATACCTGAAGACTTGTAAACTCTTAGATCGTTAGATTTCTATATAATTCATTTTACAATGGATTTCTTCGAAACAGGCTATCAGTAATATAGTTCATTGCATGTAAATAGGATGCGAGAAAATTGTATGAATTGCTCATTATTTTTATGAATCAAAATTTTCTTTTTCAGGTTTAGCCTTGGGAAAACATATAATATAGTTCTAGGTTCTGGACAAGTTGTACTGGGGATGGATATAGGTCTAAGAGATATGTGTGTGGGAGAAAAAAGAAGAATTGTTATTCCCCCTCACTTTGGTTATGGAGAAGCTGGAGTTGGTGAGTATATAACTTTCAAAGATCTTTAAATACTGAAGTGTACTAAAGTAAAGAAATTAATATGAGTTGATCCAAATTTCTTCTGAGTTCACCTGAGGTGGTGCAGTCTCTTTATATGCACTTTGTTAAGCTATACTTAAAGATCCATAGGCAGTTCCAATATGATTCATTCCCTTTTTCTTATCTTCTGCTCTCAATGGAATAAATTTAAATGAATGAATGATATAACCAAATTATTTTGAACTGTATAACAAATAATTTTAAAGAGAAGTCTCATTGATTAAATAAGACTTGAACTTCAATTTAACAAAATTTAGCATAGAAATTATATTGTCCACATGTAGAATTGTCTTATGCCTGTTATGTGATGAACCTCTTAGAATGTTGAGCTACATAGTCTCTTGTCATAAAGCAGTGAAATAAGCATTGTCAGTGAACAAATGACTTTGCATTAAAAATTAAGCCTAAAAATAATCACATACTTTAGTATCTTCTAGAAGGAAAATAATGACAGCATCCATTATTGACTCAATGGATCTAATTTTTGCATTCTATCATTCTTTGCTGAAATAGTATCTATAGCAGGGCTTTTCCACTTTTTCACCCATTGTACCACTTTTAGGATATGGCAATATCCAAGTACCACCAATTGCCTAGCAAGGTGTCAAAAACTTGACCAAAAAAGGAAAAAAAGTGATAAAAATACAGGTAGTCCTTGACTTACAACAGTTTGCTTAGTGACTATTCAAAGTTACAACGGCACTAAAAAAAGTGACATGACCATTTTTCACACTTATGACCATTTCAGCATTCCCAGAGTCATGTGATTTACATTCGGATGCTTGGCAACTGATTCATATTTATGATGGTTGCAGTGTGTCAAGGTCATGTGATCCCCTTTTGCAACCTTTTGACAAGCAAAGTCAATGAGGAAACCAGATTCACTTAACCTTTTATATCAGGGGTGTCAAACTCAATTTCATTGAGTGCCGCATTAGCATTGTGATTACCGTGGGGGGAGGGGTTTCCTTTTTCCGTGCCTCCCTCCTCATACACATTTTTTTCTTTCCTTCCTTCCTTCCTTCCTTCCTTCCTTCCTTCCTTCCTTCCTTCCTTCCTTCCTTCCTTCCTTCCCTTCTTCCCCTTTTTCCCTCCTCATTCCCATCTCCTTCCTCCCCTCCTTCTTTCCCTCCTTTTCATTCCCCTCTCCTTCCTTCCTTCCTTCCTTCCTTCCTTCCTTCCTTCCTTCCTTCCTTCCTTAATCCTGGCACTTCTGCTGAGCCCTGACAGCTGATCGGCGATTCTGCATGGCTGTCAGGGCTCAGCAGAAACACCAGGATCAGCACTGGGGTCCAGCTGATTGGTGTTTCTGGGGGGCTCAGCAGAAGCGCTGATCAGCTGTAGCTGTGTACACCGATCCGGGGGCTCCTGCCCAGCTCACTCGCTCACCTTTATCCCCAAAATAGGCCACTCGCTTGCTTGCCCTTCCCCAAAAAACATGCTGCTCCCAATACAGGCCACTCACTCACATGCCCTTCCCCCGAAAACATCCCACTCTCTAAACAGGCTACTCATTCATGCGCCCTTCCCCCGAAAACACTCCGGTCGCTAAATACACCGCTCGCTCATGCGCCCTTCCTCCAAAAACAGGCCACTTGCTCTGTCTCTCCTCACTGCTTTGGATAGAAAAGCGTCTTCTCGCTTTTTCTCTCTCACCAAAACTTGCCCCTTTTATACTTCTGTCCGCCCTCTCTTCCGAGTGCGCCAGAAGCTCCAATTACCATGTCGCCATGCGCACCCCTCCTGGGGCTTCTGCCAAGCTCTGCAGCTCCAGGTGATCTCCTCCGGGTCTGTGCAGCGCCACTTTAGCTGGTTCTCTCCCCTGCTACACTTGGCTAGGGGTCGCATACTACCTGCCAGGTGCTAAAGTACAACTGGTGGTACGGGTACCACTGGTTGAAAAGTCCTGATCTATAGCATAACTTGCTTATCCTGCTAGGGGTGAATTTCTGTCCCCCCTCCCAACCCTCTACATGAGGGTTAGCGACACCCATACCATTATCCCTGATCATTTCACTTTCATGAAGTCTTTGGGAAACTTATTTTTCGTGTTCATATCTATGAAATCGTAGAATAGATCATTTTCAGATCTGCTTCCTAGTGATACCACTAAATTACTTGTCGTGCCCTCTGCAGGACATTTTTAAAATTGTTAACATGTGGCTACTTAGCTGGAAAACTGCCTACTGCCACTGAAAATATAGAGCAAAACAAAACGTTCCAAAAAGCAAATATTAAGATTTGGTTTTTGTCATTTAATGTGGCAGAAGGAGAAGTGCCTGGAAGTGCTGTGTTACTGTTTGACATTGAGCTGCTTGATTTAGTATCTGGCTTACCAGAGGGCTATATGTTTGTGTGGCATGATGAAGTATCGCCAAACCTCTTTGAAGAAATAGACAAGGATAACAATGGAGAAATTCTTCTAGAAGAAGTAAGAAGCTATTTTGGAGGGGAGAAAATCTGGTTTATAAGGGTTTTCTTTGATGGATAGCAAGAAATTCTTAGATACACCATGTTCTGCAGTGGTTCTTTTATCTACTTCTCAAACCACAATGTAAATTTTATTTTATAGTATTAGTACAGAATAATTTATTATATTACATTATGTTATATGCCCATGACATGATAAATGACTATCTTTTCATGAATAAAATTAACCATCTTGTGTATAGCTAGGCAAAAATAAATTATTAAATTTATTAAATTTTAATTGATAAATTGCATAAAATGGCAGAACCATACCTTTTTATATAATACTAAAATAATTTGTTTGGGGGGGTAAAAAAATAACCTTATTAGTTAAGGGGTGGGATGAGTTTGCTTACTTTTGTATTAGTTCTGAAATCTGGGTTTCATTGTGAGGCAGTAATTTTCACTTCCCATTCCAATTTATTATTTTGGTTGCTGTTTTCTCTGTGAGGTTGCAATTTGTGAAAACTCCGATTCATACTGATATATTAGAAAAAAATAACATTCCCATGAGTTTTTAACTTAATTCTTTGAACTAAGCCTGGCACAGTTTATCTATACTGTAATTCAGTAAAGAAGAAAAGACAGGGTAGTGAATTTTTTCAGTGTCAATTTTGCAATGGTATGAGAAATCTGATCAATACTGTTAATGCCATTCTTCCATATTGTGAGTAATTATATTCACTCACCAAAAGTCAGGAAAAAACCAGAAAGGATTTTTTTTAACCTGGACTACTGTGTGTACTAGATAGAACACTGTGCCTTACCTTAAATCTATTTTTATAAGTGGCGCTTATAATGCTGCTGGTTAACATCAAAAGTGGGGAAAATATTTCTTGCAAAGGGCATGAAAAAAGATGTTGTCAAATGGAGCCTGATGAGCTTGACTAGGATTGAGGGAATTTTTCTCATGTCAGCTTTAAAGATTTTAATATGCTAATATAATGCCAACAAAATTGCTACTAGAAGTAAGCAAATATGTCAATTAGAAAGTTGCATACAAATTTTGCAATTGAAATTGGAAAGACCAAGCTTCTTTGCAAAGATGAGAAATCAGTCATACAATGAGCATGATTCAAAAAGACTTGAGTAAAATCAATTCTGCATAATGTGGCTTTGGGCTATAAAAAACCTCAAAAGACGATCAACACAAAAGCTTTTGCAACTTAGACCACTTTGATGACACACATGCCCATCAAACAGGGTTAGATGCAGGCTCAATAATGACTAACTTATGTTAATTTCATTGAGTCAGATCAACATGGTAACTCCAGCTGTAAATCAGCATTATTATTGTGTACTAAATGCAGAAGTATGGAAATGCACTGATATATGCAGCTTTTAAATTACAGTACCAAAACTCATTTTATTTCTTATTCTTATTCATCTTTTAAATTATAGTTCAATAAATATATCCATGACCAAGTCAACTCTGGCAAAGGAAAGCTAGCCCCTGGTTACAATTCTGAAACAATTGTGAAAAATATGTTCAACAATCAGGACCGAAATGGAGATGGCAAGATTACTTCTGAAGAATTCAAACTGAAAGACCAGGAGCCACAGGGACATGATGAACTGTAACTTAGTTGGTTTTAAAAATTTTATGAGCCAAACTGCTGTTAGTTTGTATATACCGTAGAAATGATTTGAAAACCCTGTGCATACTTAAAAAGGATGTGGAAATGAACATGTCTTTGTGTTAATTAAAATACAATAGGGTGTAAAATTAAGATTTTTTTGTTATGTCATTTATATTAAAAATGCAAGGTGCCTTAAAACCATTGTAATGATTTTTTAAAAATATACAACCCACCCTATTGACATATTCAGCTTTTTTTCAGAGATGTGAATTTTCTGGAAAAAAACTAACATTTTCATATGATTATGAAAATTAATATGATTCATATTTGTGTATTTTTCCAATATTTATAATGGGCTGCATGATTTGAAGTGAAAAAAATGGCCTAAGCTTGAACATTAATTCAGAAACAAAACTGTGGAAAAACCTGAGATCATGTTATGTGAGTTAATGGGGCTTCATCAATTTCTTGTCCTATTAGGTTTCTGCAAATGCTTTTTATTTGTTCAGGACATTTTCTACACTGTGGTAAATGTTTCTTTGACTTCATGGCATTTTTGGCACACTTTTGCTTGCAATACTTATGCTTGCCAATTTTTTTATTGTACTGTCTTACATCTTTTTTAGATTAGCCATTGTGATTTCTAGTTGAAATGGGGAACAAGTAGATCATCAGGCCATTTACTAAGGCCAGAAGCAAAAATGTACATGCAAAATTGTCTGTGACTCCCTCCTGTCTCTTTACACAGAAAGTAGGACAATGGAGTCCTTGCTGCTCTTTAAACTTTGTTGCTTGCGGATATTTCATTATCCAACTAGGTAAGGTTAGTAATGTTGGGGGGGGCTGTTTTCTTCGGTTATATGTAGTAGCTTGCCCTGCCAATGTTACTGGAGATACAGGGTGACAGTATATAAACAGGAGCAAAAACCCTTCCTCTACACACTAACACTAATGATGTTATCTAGTTGGGTAATGGAATGTTCACAAGCAAACAAGCTCAGAGACCATCAAAGATTCCACAGTTCAACCCACATTTTTGAAGATTTGATACAAGGTACAAACTTTAATTAAAGCCTTGACTTTTGCCCTGGATTGTTACTTTTTGGTGGTGTACCATACTATAATAGTTAATGGGAATAGAACCTGAAAAAAATGAAGATAAATTATTTGGAAATCTGTACATTTTTAAAATCAGTATTTGGTGCATTGGCATTAGAATCTTATGCTTCCTTAAGGATTGAATTATTCTGGTAATGAATTACTTCCCTTCCTCCTAAATGATGAATTATTACCATTTTAAATTGGATATAGGCAGCCTGTAGCCTTAGCTTGTTTTGCACCCAGCCATAGCTTTCTGGAAGTATTCCCATTCTGCTTGCGTTGCCACCTCCACAGTAATAATTAAAATAAGGTTACTAACACTACTGCTTAGATCATGACTATATTAGCAACTGCTTTGAGAGTCTTTCTCTGCTATCAGCAGTAGAGAAATAAAAAAAACCTTGCACATAAACTCAACAAATCTAGTGAAAATAGGATGGATGTCAATGAAGCTCCGCTTTTCCACTGCAAAGAATGATCCATGCAATAAATGTTGCATAAATCATGCTTCTACTGTATGAAGCTGTTGATCAATGGTTCAGTTTTTCATTGGATAGTTAAAAATGTGTGTTTTATATATTTTAGGAAAAAGAAATAAAAATGAATTATTAAAATGTGCATAAAGTTGTTGATTACACCTGGGTAACTTAATATGGTCAATCCATCTAACTCAGGGGTGTCAAACTGCCAGCCCACAGGCTGGACGTGTCATCCAGAAGCTGCACCCATCCCATTGCCGGCAATGGCAAAACCTTCCCGATACGTTGCACGATGTCACATGAAATTGCGAGTTTGACATGTCTGATCTAACTCTTCAAAAGTATTTTGAAGTGAATTTCAGTTCAAGCTTTGTCAATAAAATATATTAAGTCAAATAGTAAACAAATTAGGACAAAAAATTACTAAAGAAGGAAAGAACATAAAGCCACTACCATGACACTAGTAGAAAATGTGTTAAGTATGTTCCACAGGATAATGGGACCCATAATTGTAGAAAGAGGCTCATTTTACAGCACTTCTTTTGAAATACTTTTATAACAAGTACAATTGCATGGGTGTTCTATGCTATTAACACTAATACCACGTTCTGTCAAATGTAATACATTCTGGTATCATTAAATACAATGCTGACAATGACACTGGATAAGATGCTTTATTTATGTATGAGTGGGAAGAGGCAAATAATTGATAATTAATTTTTGTATTTTGGTTTCCTGTATATAATTAGATGTTATTGGGATACATTGTATGACATCAGATCATTTCCACAGGGAAACAGCTGAAGAAAAATATCTTAAATTATTGTATAAACAGCTTCTAATTATTTAGGACTGTCCATTATGTTGTTCAATCTGAAAAACATAGAGGGCATAAGTGAATGAATTTAAGACTTGCATGCAACTATCTAAAACATTTGTTTCTTTTGTATCATTAAGTGGTTATATATAGCCACTTGGGAAAAAGTGCCACTGCTGTAACACAATGCTTCTCAACTAACCTTAACATATGTGGACTTTAACTCCCAAATGCTGGCTGGAGAGGTTGAAGTCCACATATTTAAGATGGCTAGGGGACAGAAGCACTGGTCTAAGATATTGAGGACTGGTAATATAATCATGCCCCAGAGCTCTCCAAAGCACTATTTCTATATGGAATCTGAAGTGCTGCACAGTCCCAGTATATATATCAGTATATTTGGGTGATAAATAGACCTATGTATTATATGAAATTACAGCTATAAATTAGTAGCAATTAGAGTTTGTTGCTGCCTGAATTTGGATAATTGAAACAGAGATGCATCCTTCATTTGTTGAACTTTTTAGAAAAAGGAAATCAAACAAATTTACTTGGGTAGTGCATAAAATGAAAAGCACTTTGCCTTGAATGAAAAGCAAATACTTAAAAAATTTCCTGGAGTGTTGGGTCTTGTTATAATTTTTTTAAAAAGGAAACCTGGAACAGCTTTTAGAATCAAGGAATGTACGGGATATGTTCACTGTTCATAAGATGTTTTTAACCTTCAGTGTTGCTTGCATTTTTTTCTCCCTGTGGAGTCATGCCTGATTCTTGGACTTCTACAGGATTCTGCAATTTTTCTTGGAAAGGTTTTTCTGAAGTGGTTTGCCATTGCTTCCTTCCTAGGGTTGAGAGAAAGTGACTGGCCCAAAGTTATCCAGCTGACTATAAGGCAGGATTAGAACTCACAGTCTCCTGGTTCCTGATGCCTTAACCGTTACACCAAACTGATTCTCAGTGGGGTTTGCAGGGCAAATCTAATGTACATAATAACCACATTCCTATAACAGCTCCCATGCAGTTGCCCTCCGGGTGAGATTCAAGATGCTGGTGATGACCTATAAAGCCCTAAATGGCTTGGGTCCGGGATATCTGAGGGAACACCTGCTGCCGGCATCAAGTTCCCTTCGTCCAGTGTGCTCCCACAGGGAGGGCCTTCTCAGGGTGCCGCCGGTAAAATATTGCCGGTGGATAACACCTAGGGGGAGGGCCTTCTCTGTGGGTGCGCCTGCCCTTTGGAACCAGCTGCCTGCAGAGCTTAAGACTGCCCCCGACCTTCGTTCATTTCGCCGGGACCTGAAGACCTGGCTCTTCGAGCTTCCCGGCCCAGGCTGAGAGTTTTAATCGGGGTTTTTTATATTTTTTTCAAGGATTAAATTTAATCTTTTTAATCGTTTTTAAATTTTGTATCAATGTTTTAAGTACCCTGTAAACCGCCCTGAGTCCTTCGGGAAAGGGCGGTATATAAATTCAAAATTTTATAAATTTATAAAATAAATAAATAAATATACTATCTATCTGCCCCACTTTTTCCTTTCTTCCTCTCCACTCTTCCAGATGGCATTTAACAAAATTATGGAATTCCACAAGAAATTAGATTGTTTTTTCTTCAACAAATTCTATTTATATGTATTTCAACTGCAAACTATGCTTGTGAACTTTGGATTGATAAGCTTATCCTCTAAGAGTCTAAACCAGCAACCATTATAACAGTCCTTATCACATCCAAATTCACATCTGATATTTGCTTAGAAGCTAGATGACAAGAATGTCTGAGAAATATTTGAGGGTCCGACTAGTATAGGAGAAAACGTTTTGTTGAGTAGTGGCTTGTAACTGGAAAATTAACATCCTCCTGAAGAAAAAAAATCAAGTAATAATGTTTTGTCTAGTTTTAAAAGAGAGAAGAGGTTTTGCCAGAAATGAACTTTTTTTTCAGATAAAAGCACTTTTAAAATTTGTTTTCATGAAAGCTTGTGCAAGGGAAAAACTAATGAACAGAACTCTAGCATTTGATATTCATGTTTAACTTCTAGCACAATGCAGTGAAATATATTTCTGTAGAATTGCCTTTCAAATTTCAGTACTACTAAATAAGACTTTTTTGTAACAGTACTGTAAAACTAAAATATCTGCTTCATCATAACCTTAAGCCAGCATGACTTTAAAATGTTTAGATTCAACTGCACTTTCTACTACAAAGTGAGCTTTATCAAAATGTAGTGATTTACACAAATTGGTCCTACTGCACCTCAAAAGATTTGATATTTATTAATGAAATCATTTGCTTTATTACCCCAACACATTTCTCTTTATTTTCTATAACATTTCCACAAAAATGCTGAAAATATCAATTTTATTGTGAAGAAATAAAGATATATTTTTCCAATAATCATTAACAATATTTCCACTGAAATCAATAAATAGGGAGAAAATAAACAGTGAAATATATTCCAATACCATGGAGCAATATAATGAGGAATACAGTACTTTCCAAATGAACTGGTAATAGTGTGGAAAGCAGCATCTGATTATTGTTTTCATAGCTGTCATGCAAATTTGTCCAATGGGTTCTTTTAAAGGAAAACAATGCTAATATATTACAAAATCTTTTGCAGGATTGAGTTGGCCACATCCAGAGAGTCATCTTTCACCAAAACAATATCATAGGACTCCATATATTTTTCCAGCAGTTCTTCAACCTAGATTATAAATGTGACGAAAAAAATAGTGTGAAAAACCAAATTGACATTCCTTATATATTTCTTTTTTTCAGTATATATTTTTATTTTTACTTCTCTTTTTTCCTTTTCTTTCCTGTACTTTCTACTCTCACTTTTTATTCTTTCTTTTAGTTTGTATCTTCAATAAAATTACTACAAAATGAAATTGATAGAAAGGGGCAAGCACAAATTTTGCTAAGAAAATTTCAGAACTATTTACATATAAATTAAACTCAGCCTGAGTTAAGCAATCATATCATTTTGTTGTTTGTCAACTGTAACAATATAAATATACTTCTATTAGAACTTTAGATCATGATTAGAACCTAAAGCCATAAATTAAAGAGCATTGAAATTATTTGTACTTTAACTTTTTCTTTCTTTTTAAATGAAATGTAATAAGGTTTCAGTCCAACTTTAGACATAATTTTATTTTGTCTAATGTAAAGAAAAGGAGTTCAATTAAAAGTTCTTTCCACGATTTCGTGTACATTACATTTGAATAAAATAATTGTGTTTTAAGGAGAAATATAGATTTTCTAAAACTAGAGCATTTTAAAATGAGTTTGGTTTTTTACACTATTTTTTCCTTCATATTTTAAATGATGTGAAAAGATCTTTTAATTTCATATACATAATTCAACTCCCTTTCTTTAAATTAAACAAAAAAATAGAGCTTGAATTCTTTTTTTTCTTTCTTACAAGGTTTTTTTTTAATAAGCTTCTTTTACCATTCTCTTGTTTTATTGTTTACATATGCCTTTAAAACTATGAAAACATCAGCTGGTTTCTTTTATACTATTACATCTTTTCCCATAAAGTTCCTGTAGCCTGTCATACTATAATTGTAATAATAATGTAACAGCCTATAATGGTAAATTGAGCTTATTTCCCCTTTAACTGTAATCTTTAGTTCTGTCTAGTGTCCAATTTTTAAAATCTTACTTTTCAAAAAGATCAAAAACATTTTCCCACATGAAAGATTCTTTATCCAAAATCTTATTTCAAATTTATCTAGACCTTACTGTTTGTAATTTTTTAAAATCAAATTTTATTCATCCTTTTGTTGTTTATTCCATTTTTAAAAGTTCTTAATGATTTTTTTTTCATTGAGGGATTGAACGGAAATTTACTCAGTGTTGCCGAACTTGTTAATTCAAAGATTTCTAATAGCTAAAAAGAACTTAAGAAATAACTTCCAAAGGTGATTAGAAAAATATGTGAATTTAATGTCCTTTCAAAGATGCTGACTGCAATTTGGGCACAATGGCTATCCGCCTCATTTCCCCAAGCTTTAGACCCATTAGAGGACCATTTTCTTGCAGCCTCCTCACAAAGAACTGCTATCTGAAGTACTTGTGAATGATTTTCCAGAAAGGTTCAAAGACCCAGCCTCAGGAAGAAGGCATGGTATGGCCTGAAGCTGCCTGCATACAGTAGGGTCAAACTGGATGCACCTCGTTAGCAATGGAAGAGGGTGCTCAACTGAGTATGGCAAGTTCTGAGGAGCATAGGATGATGGGAGCAACCAAGGGTTTTATGCTATGGTACTGGGATGGTTAGTCACAGGGTGGGGTTTGAGGCGCATATCTTAGCAGCAGTGATAGTGTTGTAATTGAAGTAGACCCCTGGGGCTCCTGGAAGCTGGCTGAGATTGCTGAAGACCCAGGCCTTTATTCAGGAGTGCTGCAGTGCAGCGCAGCCAAAAGGACATAGATGAGAGGAAGATAGATGTGTGGAAGAGTTAAAGCACCCCTGTAGTCAGAAATGTGGGTGGATTTCCAAGCATTCAAATTTTGACAATGTGATTATGTGGGCACTGCACAACTAACTTTAGGGATCAATCATAAGTCCACTTTTTCAGCACCATTACAACTTCAAACGGTTGCTAAATGAATGCTCATATGTCAAGGATTACTTTTTTAAAAATCCAGTTAAAGTGTTAAAGGCCTCCTACATAAATATTACCTGCTGCTGGCAAAGTATGAATATGGGAGTTGTCTGGAGGCTTTTGGAAGACGGTATTATTTTAATTATTTACCTAATTGAAAATAGGGCATCCTACTAGGCTGCAATTAGATTTAGTATATTTTGATTATATTCTTGGAGATATTTTTTCAACAAAATATGCATGACAATCAACATGACAACTTTTCACTTTGGTTTTACTAATCTGAATCTTTGAATAGTAAACTATTTTTTAAAACCCTTCTACTTTAGTAGAGAGCACATGAATAACATCAAGAAGTAACTCAACATTACCATTGTGCAAAGCAATGAATTGAAACAAGCCATTCTCACATACTGCATTTTCTAACTGCTATAAATTTAATTCTGTTTTTAACTCTAACTGCAAATGCATTGAACTAGGCTTAGAAGTAGGTAACTGAAAAATAATTCCTATAAATAGTATACAAAACTGGAGAACATGAATTTTACAATAGAGTTTATGCTTATCAATCACCTACACACTTACTTTATCATTGAGATACCCAATCTTAAGAATATGTTCAACATTTGCCACTCCATCTGCCATTGTTAAGTCTCCTTGAGAATCTCCAAGTAATATGATATTGCTGTTGTCTTTTAATTGTTTAAAGTACTCTGTATTTTTCAAGGCCCCATTATGTTTGTTATAAACATGAATTAATTCTCCTTTAAATCCTTTCAATAAGCCCTATTGAAGATGAGAGAAGTTACTCCTAAATAACCAGGCAAAGACTTTAATATAGTTTTAGAATATTTCCAAGACAATTTCTCTTTCCAACTATATTTTCATTACATGCATATAATATTGAGAATAAAATGCTTCTATTTAAGCCTAAATAATGGCTATTTTATTTGTATGTTGCACATTCCCAATGATTTTGTATAACTAATGATCAGAGACATAACTGAGCAACCCCCATGAAAATAATATACCTAGACATAAAATAAATAAAATACAATATCAAAATTATACTTATTTTAAAAAATCTAAAAAATGTAACTATTTCAAATTCATATCTTCAGTGACATATCTTCTTCCTGCACCTGATGGAATAAATAGGTCTTAACCACTCTCCAGAAAGAAAGGAACAGACTCAATTTCCATGATAATTTCAGAGTATGGGAGCAATGAGCAAAAAAATACACTTCAAAAGCCCATCAAACACCATGCATATATAGATAGGATCTTGAATGAATTTATTACAGTATTCAATCTGATTGGACAGGCAGATAATATAGAAGAAGGTCCCTCAGAGAACTTAATCTGGAATCACAGATGTCCTTAAAATGACAATCTCATTGTATCTCATTCAAAGCAAATTAGAAACAAATAGAATTGGCAAAGCAATGAGGTCACCTGAGGATGTAAGGATATATTCTAAGGAATTATAGAGATAACCTAGGACAGGGGTGTCACTCTGCCGGCCCACGGGCTGGATGCATCACAAGGAAACCGCGCCCACTCCATTTCCGGCAATGGGGAAAAAGTTCCGATACGTCATGTGACTGATGTAGGAGAAGGGAAACTAAAGGATGCTATTGAAATACCAGGTAAAACACACAATAAACATGTCTGAAATCTAGTGTTACAAATGGATACTCCCCCCCTTCCAAACTCCCTAGGATATAAGAAGAAGGTGTAGTAGATGACCAGGCTTTGCTCATGGGTGAGGTTAAATGCATTATCAGTTTGGAGTCACTACCTAAGTCCAGCCCCTCTTGAATTCCATTGACTCTTATCTAGGATGAATTTGCTTTGACTGTTAGTAGATCAGATTCTTGTGTATAGGTAGCATGTAATAAACTTGAAGTGCTTTGAACTAAACTGTTCCTCCTGGTTACTTGCACCTGACAGAAAGGAAGAAAATCAAGCAGATTTGCAAAATTTTGTTATTATAGTTTGTCTTAGTTCTGGTAGTCCTATGAAGTCTGTTCCTTGATCTGGTCTATCCTGAAGATGACATATATCCATTAATGCGAAGGCCACCAGATTTTGTATCAGCTGTAGTTTCCAAGCCAATCCCATGTAGAGCACTTTGCAGTAATCCAGGTGGGAGGTAAGAAAAAGTCATGGATACATGAAAGTCAGTTTGGTCTGGTGATTAAGGAACCAGGCTAAAAAGTGGGAGGATTCAAGTTCAAGTCCCACCTTAATCATGAAAGTCAGCTGGGCATCCTTGGGTCAGTCTCTCTCAGCCCAAACCCACCTCACAGGGTTGTGATTGTTTGAGTTATTTGTAAAAATAATAAAGGTGGTATATATATATATATATATATATATATATATATATATATATATATATATATATATATATATATATATATATATATATATATATATATATATATATATATATATATATATATATATATGTTTTCGTAGATTCTCGCGGGTGTCTGTATGTGTAGGTCTAGAGTCTCGGGTTTCTTCCCGCGTTCCTTTCATCTTCAGAAAGTTGTGGCGATGTTTCGACGAAATCCCATCCGTCATCATCAGGCCGGAGTGTTCCTCCTGCTGCTTTCAGGAGCAATGCGTGGTCTGTCTGTTCCTTTCCTTCCAACAGAAAGGAACAGACAGACCACGCATTGCTCCTGAAAGCAGCAGGAGGAACACTCCGGCCTGATGATGACGGATGGGATTTCGTCGAAACGTCGCCACAACTTTCT
The DNA here is from genome assembly GCF_964194415.1 of Vipera berus. Taxonomy (NCBI): domain Eukaryota; kingdom Metazoa; phylum Chordata; class Lepidosauria; order Squamata; family Viperidae; genus Vipera; species Vipera berus. Next base: position 74,367,933 of record NC_138205.1, on the reverse strand, counting down.
GAAGATGAAAGGAACGCGGGAAGAAACCCGAGACTCTAGACCTACATATATATATATATATATATATATATATATATATATATATATATATATATATATATATATATATATATATATATATATAAAAATGTAAGTGGAGCCTACAAAGTCAAGAATGGCTGCAATTGGTTAAAAAAAATAACTGTATAACAGCCCTCTAGTCTAGAAAAGAGTTTTTATATGCTAAACAAGCAGGAGCTTTGTATCTAGGTTACCTCCATATGGCAAGCCGTGTTTGAACAGGAGACTTCAACTCTGTTTTCAGGAAGACATTAAAACTGAGATAGAGCAGAGAGTCCCAAGACATTCCACAAAGCAAAGATTTCTGGTCAGACTATTCTCCTTATCCAGACTGGAACTACCACCTCAAAAAGAACCACTACAACTATGTTCCCCAATTCACAGAGCGGTTAATAAGGAAACCATGATTTATTATATCAAAAAGGTTCCACTCCCCTGATCCTGATTTTAACTAATTTGCAAACTACCTTACTGGCCCTATCAAGTGTAGCATGTAATTATAACTCTAAATAAGAAATATGTATGTAACATTTTTATATGGATTGAAAGATTCTTATATACGTTAGTAAATGATAATGTAATCTACAATTGCATACTCACGTTATCATCAAAATCCATAAAATTGGAAACTACTTTGATATTGGAATGGTAAACACCTGCTTGATGAATAATCAGTTCCAGTATATCTCCAATCCCAGCAGAAAATATAAATACTGGAACATTATGTTCATGAAGTTTGTCAAAAAAAAATTCATACCCCTCTCTGTAAAATAGAACAGTTATTTGTAAAAAAAAAACTGAATTAAAATCTGACAGTATTTTTTCCCCTGCTGTAATAAGAACTGAATAACTCCTATGCTCAATCTCAGAATAAACAACCGTAGTAACTGGCATCTTATTATTTATGAAGCCAAGGCTTCAATATTTTAAGAATGTTTTATTTTTAAAAGAAATGCCCTATGGATTATTCTGGAAACTAGTTGAGAAATTTGCTTTTGTTTGATAATTCTAGTCTGACTTCTCTTTGTACAGACACCTATATTTATTTTGGTATATAAATGAATCAAGGGGGGAAAAAAACTCTGCCTCTGAAAAGGATGAAACAGGAATCCTAGGAATCCAGAAGGCATATTGTAGGCCTTGCTTACAGAGATAAGACAGAACAGAAAAAAACAACCTTTCTTGTGCAATATCTGCTTTCCTATTCCTTGAATCTGAGTACACGCAATAATAGGGCAGCACTTAGAAAGAGCATAGCTACAATCTTTTTTTTAAAATCACATTTATATCCCGCCCTTCTCCGAAGACTCAGGGCGGCTTACAATTTTAAAGCACAAATTAATGTGCTTAGCAATCTTGTTGAAGTACGGTAAAAAACAGTGTCAAATTCTTATATACCCCAATGAAAGAAAAAGAAATATTTCAAAGACTTTGTTTTAGATGCAGTATTACTATTAGATCAGTAATGGTTAGTAATGGTTAGACTTTCGGATCATGATTGCCATACAAGCTAAAATTAAGCTTTGAAGAAATAGAATTTTCTACATTATATTACTGTAAAAGGTGAATGAGCACGCAGAAAGTGGTTGATTCACATAAAGCATTATTTCCAAATATAGCCAAATCCTCATTTATCATGAAACATAACAAATAAATAATGCAACCACTGTGATATGGAACATTTTTAGTGTTCTGACATAGTGTGAAGCTTAATATGTGCTATACAAGAGTTACAGCGGGAGAGGCAATCAAATTGAAGGACTTTACTCATCACCACTAAGTGCAAGAGTAAGTCCACATTGGAGCATACATGAACATACATTTCACACTATTTTTGATTTCTGATGTGTTTTATGACTACAGAAATAGATGCTTACTTCAGCATAACATCAGACTCTCTCACAATTTCAGCAAGTTTGTCCTTCTGTAATTCTTGTTCAATAAGCAAAGCATGGGATTTGTTGTACCTAAAGTTAAAAATAAAATATTAAACCTGTACACAAATGGTGGACTTAAAATAGGTCATGTGTTTTATCAAGACACAATAAATGAGTGCTCTTATCAATTATTGCTTAATTGTTCAGATGTAAACTATAAACTTTAACAGTAAACAAGTCACTTTTCGCAAACTCACCATTCAACCATATATGGATACTTCTCTTCCACTGTAAGACTTGGATCAATTTCAATAGCATAATATATTTCTTTTAGCTGGAATAACTGGAAAGAAAAACATTTAGTTACTATTTATTTCTATAGTATCTTTTTTCTAACTGCATAAACTAAACTGCTTCCTTAGTTTTGATATATATTTTGATATATATCCCTAGTATCTTAAATAGGAAGATTATATACAACATTCACTTAGGATGTGTATGAACAGATAGACACATACATACAAAAATCAGCAAGTGATAACCCAGAAGTATACAGGGAATCTTTGATTTACAATGGCTATTGGGATTGGAATTTCTGTTACTAAATGGTTACTGAACAAGTGGTGTTGAGAATTTACCTGTACTTCATGCCAATTCAGAGTATAAAATAAATAATATAACCTTTCATAACAGTAGAAATTGATAATGAATAGAAGAAACAAACTTATCAGTTTTAATTACCTTTTTGCGACATTCCTCTGTAATGAGTTTACAGTTGTCAATGATATCTAGAAAATGTTCAAAAAGGTTTGAGAAATGAGTATGTGCAAATCAAACAATGCAAAATTTTAATTTACCCATCTATCAGTAGAATATTTCTAACCCACTCAAAATAAGGCAAAATCCCTAACTTTAACATTACTATTGGTTAAAAGTTATTTTTAAAATAATGGCATTCAAGTATTAGCCTACATAAAATACTCAGATTGATGAAAGGAAATTATCTTTGACTGCAATCTTTCCCTAAATCCAATGTCCTTATTGAAATGGGATTATTTATACTATAATCCACTACAGGGAATCTGGAAGAATGTAATGGTGCTAAACATAAAACAATACTTAAAATGTAACATAGACTAAATACTGTGCTAGAAGGAAAATCAAAGGTTTTTTTCTTTCTTCTATGTGTTTTCAATCATACGTTTTCTTGAGTTTCCTGAGAAATATGAAAGTTTTTTACAAGCAATCTATAATACTCACTATGACATGTTGGACATCTTTTGCCATTATGGGAAAACCTACTTAACGTCATATCAAAGTCTGTAATTATCTGTAAAGAGTATATAAAGAAATGTGTCATGAATGCAAAATAAAACTAAATATTTGAAATGTAAAATCAAAAAGGAAAATCAGTGTTCTAGATACTTATAGGCTGTACTCTCATTTAATTTTAAATGCATGGAAGCTTTTGTTTCAGTTTTTAATTTGCCACAGTTCGAGTAGTATTTGAGCCAAGGTGAACTGGGATCAGGATTAATTAATTAATTAATTAATTATAATTAATTAATTAATTAATTATATTAATTGTAGTTTCCTAAAATCAGCGTTCCGTGCGCCTTTGGCGTCTAGTCATGCCGGCCACATGACCACGGAGATGTCCTCGCACAAACGCTGGCTCTTCGGCTTTGAAACGGAGATGAGCACCGGCCCCTAGAGTCGGAAACGACTAGCACGCATGTGCGGGGGAACCTTTACCTTTACCTTTTTTAAAATCAGCAAACTGTTAAGGAAGCTGGTGTTTTAGAAAATCTTAATTAAGACTAATAGTTTAGAATTCAGATTTAATGCTGGACTGTGGTTAGTTGAATAAAAGTTGCATTATGGCAGTAATGTTAACAAATATTGCAGTCAGTGCTTTTTTTGTAAAAGAAAAAGGTGCCGGAACTCACACACGTCATACAACCTGCCTTGCCTACCCTACAAGGTTCCATCCAAAAAAGGTGCTGGAACTCCGTTCTGAGCGTTCTATGAGAAAAAAAGCCCTGATTGCAGTAATGTTTTAGCAAATTAAGGATTTGCACAGAATATCTAAGGAAGAGTTTTGGGAATCCTTGGATATGATCTTGTATGATCTGAAGATTGTCCAGTCTGATTCACTGCTTAGTATGAAGCTGTTTTCCTATGATTTATTTATTTAATGGAAAGCAATACTATATGGAAATGTTTAATAGTCTTGTTTGCTCATATTTTGGAATACTGTTTTTAGCAATTCTTAGGGAGGGGGAGTTACTTTTTGGGGATCAGTTAGGCTTTTCTAAAACTCTGAAAGTGCCTAACCAACTTTTCCTTTCACTATATAAGTGTTATGTGGTTCTGGCTACTTTCCTTTTAAGACCAGAGGCAAGCTTGCCTGACCAATAACCAGCCAAGACACAGTGAAGGCCTTTTATTTCATTTATTGCAAGAAGCAGGGAGAGAAGCTATCAAAGCTTGGTTCTCTCCAAAGTTTCGACCCACATCCCTCCTCTTTCCCATTGGCTGAGGTACTATGAGGTTATACTCTTTCTGACCGCCTCCTACATATTTCCTGCTACATACTAAGTCATGCATCATATGTACATTAAAATTAGGAGATAATTTATGGAAAGTGTGTTAGTTAATATTAATCAACTAATTGCACATGCTCAGTTGTCTGAATTCTGCCCCCATTTTATGACTTCTTAGAAAAATAGGTTCTTTCCTGTTTTTCTAGTTATCTCCTCTTACAGCTCCTTTTCCCATTCTGAAGACCCAGATAACAATTTTGCCTATGTGTTTCTCTTACATCCTCCCTTTATGCTATCCTTTCCTGGTTCCCATCCATTGTAGTTTCTTTAGTAGGCTTGTTTCTCCACTCAGTAAGTTTCCACTGCAGCAAATTTAATTCTAAATTTCTCTTTCAATATTAAATTTTGAAGACCTTTCACTTATTCCTATCATAAGGATCTATCTGTAAATGTTTTTTTTTAAATTAAGAATATGGTCTAATCACTCCTAGATTAATAAACCAGTATTCAAATCTCATAACTGTTTTACCAATAAGTGTGGCCATATCTGTATATTTGGAACATTGTCAATTTTTTAAAAAACATTTTCAATAAAGAAAAAGAGAAGAAATACAGAATTCTTTTGTTTCTATCCAAAAATTTGATATGAATTTTGTAGGTAAATAAAGATGTAAGAGAACTTGAAATAAATCAAATTTTATGTTAATCAAAACTTTTATTTTAAAAATATACTCCCTTAAAATCTGACTTTTAACAATAGATGTATCTTTGTTACTTTCAGAGATAGTGTGATAAAATACAAAGTTATGACAATTCTACAAGAGCACCCAGTGCTGAGGTCATCAAGGGAGAAGGAATGATTCTTACAATGTCACAGTGGAAATTATGCTCCTTAACATTGGCATGAAACTTTGCAATGCATGCTTCAAAGGGTGGAGCTTGCACTGTTAGATGACAGCACAATTTATATTATTTTGGCATCATCATGGCTAACTGTAGATGACTCTGCCATTTTGTGATCAACATCCTATATTAGAACTTTTTATTACAAAACTGAAAGGTCTATAAGAAATCATAACACTTTTAAAGTCACTTTTAATACTGCAGTATTCCTGTTGCTAGACAGAACCCATTTATAAAGTTATTAACAGGATGCCTTCAGTGATTGGGGGTGGGGCTATATAATAATAACAACAACAACAACAACAACAATAAGAAGAACTGAAGTGTACAGTTGATTGATATCGCTGTACCAGGAGATGCCAGAGTCGAAGAAAAAGAACTGGGAAAAATTACAAAATACTGCAACCTGGCCATCAAAACTGCGCGATTATGGATGAAACGTGTAACAGTGATACCCACTGTCATCGGGGCACTGGGAACTATGTCCAAAAACTTTGCAAAATACATCAAGAAACTGCAGCTTCCTGCAATAACTCCAGCAAAGCTACAAAAAACTGCGCTACTTGGAACATCTTACATTTTATCAAGATGCCTGGTTGATACCTAGGATGCTGGCAGCAACCCATGTCAACCATTAGTGCCAGTCAATTTGAGTGTTCAATTGACTGAGTTTCATGTTTTATGAATAAAAATTTTAAATAATAATAATAATAATAATAATAATAATAATAATAATAATAATAATAATAATAATAATAATAATAATAATGGTGTTGGAAGGAACCTTGGAGGTCATCTAGTCCAACCCCCTGCTCAGGCAGAAAACCCTATACCATTTCAGACAAATGCCTGTCCAGTTTCTTCTTAAAAACTTCCAGTGTTGGAGCATTCACTGCATTAGGTTGTTCCACTGGTTAATTGTTCTAACTGTCAAGAAGTTTCTCCTTAGTTCTAGGTTGCTTCTCTCCTTGATTAGTTTCCATCCGTCACTTCTTGTCCTGCCTTCAGGCACTTTGGAGAATAGCTTGACTCCCTCTTCTTTGTGGCAACCCCTGAGATAGTGGAATACTGCTATCATGTCACCCTGTCCTTCTTTTCATTAAATAAGACATACCCAATTTCAGCAATGGTTCCTTATGTGTTTTAGCCTCCAGTCCGCTAATCATCTTTGTTGCTCTTCTCTGCTCTTCTCTAGAGTCTCAACATCTTTTTTACAACATGGTGACCAACACTGGATGCAGGATTCCAAGTGTGACCTTATCAAGGCATTGTAAAGTGGTATTAATACTTCACATGAACTTGATTCTATCCCTCTGTTAATGCAGCCTAGCACTGTGTTTTCGCAGCTGCAGCACACTGCTGGCTCATATTTAAGTGATTGTCCACTAGGACTCCAAGATTCCTCTAACAGTTACTATTATTGAGCAAGGAACCACCTATACTATACCTGTACATTTGGTTTTTCTTGCCTAAATATAGAACCTTACTTTTTTCACCACTGAATTTCATTTCATTAGATAGTGCCGAATGTTCACGTGTGTCCAGATCCTCCTGTATCTTAAGCCTATCTTCTGGAGTGTTGGCTATTCCTGCCAGCTTAGTGTCGTCTGCAAATTTGATGAGTTCCCCATTCCCTTGTCCAAATCATTGATGAAGATGTTGAAGAGCACTAGGCCCAAAACAGAGCCCTGGGGCACCCCACTACACACTTCCCTCCATGTAGATTCAGTTCCATTGAGGACCACAAGCTGAGTACAGCCTGTCAGCCAGCTACGAATCCATCTGGTGGTGATGCTGTCTAACCCACATTTTTCTATCTTATCAAGTAGTAGGTTGTGATCTACTTTATCAAATGCCCTACTGAAGTCTAAGTAAATTATATCCACAGCATTTCTCTGGCCCACTAATTTTGTCACTTGGTCAAAGAATGCAATAAGATTTGTCTGGCATCTTAGTCTCCTGAACTATTGTTGTTCCTTGTATTTGGGATATTGATTATATTGTTCCACTGTTATGTTTATATTATTCTATTCAATTTTTAATATTAATGTTTTGAAGATTTAAGATCAGATGACAGGTAAAACATCTGTGTGTGCCTTTGTGACTGTTGATTTCTTGCATTTATATGGACAAGTCCCTGAAGTTCTCTTGGCAAAGATTTTGGAAGTAGTTTCAACATTGCCTTCTTCCTAGGGCTGAGAAGTCACTCAGATGGCTTTATGCCAAGGTGGGACTTGAACTTACAGTCTTTTAGTTTCTAGACTGCTGCCTTAATCACTAGCTTGTCTCTTGGAACAACATACAAACTACTAAAATATTTATGCTTATTATACAATCACCATCTCAGCTAAACCAGGAAGGTCTTTTATGATTCGTGATATAAATTCAGATATACTGTACATGGAATCATCTCTCTCAAGGGTCAGTTACAATTACATCATAGTTTTATTCTCTCTCTACACAAACACACACAAACACACACACACACAATTCGTGTATGCATATACACACACACATAAGAATGACAGAAATAGGGGGGTGTCATTAGATATAATGCACTTACTGATGCTTTGTTAGAGAGTCAGAGCAAAACTTACACACTAAGCAAATTATCATGGTTTACACATGATAGTTTACTTAATAAATATAATCCTGCTTTATACTGTGCTTCAAAGTGAAACAGGAAAACAGCTGATCTGGTCTATGATGAAACCAATTAGCATTTTATGTTCTTAATTTTTATAATAATGTTTGCTCTTTACTTGAAGTTTAGCAGCTCCTCCTTTGATGAGACCACATATTATTTCTTCTACCCTTTCTGGATCTTTGATATGGACAGTTTTCTTCTGAAATTCTGGCATCTGAAAAAAGTAAAAAAATGGATATTAATTTTTACACATAAACATTTATCAAGATAAGTAAAAATAAGTAAAAATGCTATCATAGTAAAGAATGTAAAAACTAAAGTACTTTCAGATAGGAAAAGTAGAGGACATATTGGTTCAACATTGGCATAAATTATACAGTCAACCTATCTTTTACAGAACAGATGGAGTAGTTATAAATATATTAAAATTTCTGAAGATGTCAAAAATAATGTTGGTACTGATATTACCAAAATGGTATGCAGCTATATTAATAATACAATTTCACATGGCAATTTTAAATATAAAAATATTTACAAACATAAGATTACGGTACTATTGATATTTGGATTTAATTCTGAGTATAAGTCCGAATATTCACATCTTCCTGGATTTCATTCTTAGTTCTCTATATACCATAAACATACCATTTATTTATAGTACACACAATAAATACTATATTATACTATATACCTAACAAATAATATGAGAGAAAATCAGTAAGTCAAAAACAAAGAATTCAAAATCCTATGTTTCAAGCATGTCTTCCAAGAAAAGTCTTTTCCAATGCACATCTCTATTATTTGCTTCAAATAGGAGTGACAAACAATTAGATCATCAAGTCATATTATTGCCGAATAAGAACATACATAATGCTATAATGGCATGATAGGAATATCCTTTGAGGAAGAATGACATAGTTCTTGCTTATCCAACAATTAATTGGCTTATTAAATTTGTAGTCCTAGACATGTGCATAGCTATGACTAAGTTTAGAAATGTCTATTGACATACGTATAGCTAGCTGTAGTCATTCCTGCTTTGCTGCATTTGGAAAAATAGGTATGTAGTTCCATAGGGTCAGCTCTGTATTACTTGAAAAGTCTCTTTAGAAGATTTAAGAACTTTAAAATTATGTAAAAGTAATAGAAATTTATTCAGATTATGGATACATTATAAAAGCTCTACATGAAATCTATATGATGGCTTATATTTGGACCTGTTACGATTTAACATCCTATAAAAATATTCATAAAATACAATATTAGTGTTATTCCTGAATATTCATGCAGGCTTACTCTGGCATTTTATTTTTATTATTGCTTTTCAAAATAATAGATAAAAAGCACACATTTGTTGTTTAAAGCCACAATTATGAAGTAATTAAGTAGCATTTATATAAAACAGTGTAGCGTAAAAACAAATTGGAATGAGATTGGAGAAACATGAGCATTGGCAGAACCCAATGAAAGCTTTAGCACAGAAAATGCATAACCTTTCAGTGGTGTCTTTCTAAAAATAACACAGCATACAGTTTTAAGAAAGATAAATAAGGTTTACGATACTAATTTTTTGAACTCTCATAATAGATAAACATCCAAATGCTTAAGTATTTTCAAAATTCTCTGTCCTTAAATAATTTTCCCTCTAGCATAAATACATGGAAAAGAACTTATTTTAACTTATTCTCATGAAAGTAATCTATAAAACTTTGTCTCCCTATATTGATTTAATAGATTTACAGTTTTATCAGTAGACTACATTATCATAAAATATATGTTTTAAAACATTATTTGTCTTAATGGAATAGTACAATAGTACATTATTAGGTAAAGTATTTTTCTGGAAAGGCTCAAATGTCCTATACTGTATTTCTAAATGGTAAGGTGAATTTATCTTTTCTGTTCAGTAAATTGCTTATAACAATTATTTCAATATATTGGTTTTTCCTACTTTTCTGATTACTGAATCATTGACTTTAGTGGTTAATAATATTTCTGTTTGATTTGGAGATGTAATCCATATACAGTCCATTAAATCACTGCATTCCCCTATCTTCACCTCATTTTTCTACCAATAATCCAAACTGATAGGAAAGTACATAGAAGTGGTAAGTTTGAAACAGGTGTGTGATCCTACTATTTGTTGTTATTGTTAGTTGCGAAGTCGTGTCTGACGCATTGCGACCCCATGGACAACATTCCTCCAGGCCTTCCTGTCTTCTACCATCTTCTGGAATCCATTTAAGTTCATGTCTACTGTTTCAGTGACTCCATCCAACCACCTCATTCTCTGTCATTCCGTTCTTCTATTGCCCTCAATCTTTCCCAACATTAGGCTCTTCTCCAGTGAGTCCTTCCTTCTCATTAGGTGGCCAAAGTTTTTGAGTTTCAACTTCAGGATCTGGCCTTCTAAAGAGCAGTCAGGATTGATCTCCTCTAGGACTGACCGGTTTGATTGCCTTGCAGTCCAAAGGACTCGCAGGAGTCTTCTCCAGCACCATAGTTCAAAGGCTTCAATTCTTTGGCACTCTGCCTTATGGTTCAACCTTCAAAGCCATACACTGCAAATGGGAAAACTATGGCCTTGACTATACGCACTTTTATTGGCAGGGTGATGTCTCTGTTTTTTAGTATGCTATGTTTTTTAGCTATGCTTGCCATAGCTTTCCTCCCCAGGAGCAAGAGTCTTTTAATTTCTTGGCTGTAGTCCCCATCTGTAGTGATCTTGGAGGCCAGGAAAATAAAATCTCTACCTCCATTTCTTCCCCATCTATTTGCCAGGAATTGAGAGGGTCGGATGCCATGAACTTGATTTTCTTAATGTTGAGTTTCAAGATCCTAGTATTTCTAACTCTTAAATATAATCTAGTTGTTAATATAGCAATAATTATCAAACACTAAAATGGAGCAGAGAATATCATTTGTTGAAGGGACAAGGTTTTACTTTATCTCCCAAATTCCTAGAATCTTAATTTCTAGAGTTTGCTAACAGAAACATACAGAATTTATTCTATCATTACAACTTCCTGAATTACTTTATTAATTGCTACAAGGGTGATAGAATTAGATAAGTGAAAAGGTAAAATTTTAAAATAATAGGTTTTCTAAGTAACTTAGAAAATACCATGCATTTATATAAGAAAACTATGTTTTTTAGATAGTAAAACCATATGTTCACATGAAAAAGTAGGTTAGTTCATTATGTTTTTGCTAAGATTGTTAAATTATTGAGGAGGAGCAGATTAGGAAAAGAGTATGGAATAAATGACTTTTTTAATACTTCTAGAACTGCTGGAACTACTTCTACTTCTAGAACTGCTTTATTTGATTTTTACCACACCTTTCCCACTCTGCACTCTCAATACTCAAATAGATATCAGCTTGTAGTAGCTGCCATACAGACATTTTTCAATGGCTTAAAAATAAAATGTTACAAAGGTAAATGGTTCTTAATAAATTTCTTGCCCTAGTACGCTGTTTAAATTTCAGTTATTCCAGACCTGGGATAAAATATTGGAAACCATGGTAATGATCACACAGAAATTTACTTTACTTTCTAAACGTATTTAACTTTCAGATTATATTTCTATCTTTAAGAAAATATGATCAGAACTAAAATCTCAGATCTACTCAGCTTTCAAATTGATCAAATACAAGTTTTATGTTTATTTAAACTGATAACAAAAACTATTAAAAGATTTAATTTCCTTCAATGAAATTTAAATATAATAAATATCTCATTTAAGAATCTCTTTCTAGCTACAAAACCACTACGAAATATCTATAATAGGGATGTCAAACTGCCGGCCCATGGGCCGGATGCATCATGCCAAAACCACGCCTACCCAATTGCCAGCAATGGAAAAAAAGTCGCGATACATCGCAACACATCACGTGATGTTGCGAATTTGACACCCCTGATCTATAATTTTAACATAGTTCTATTTTTACACCAAACCATAGATTGGTAAAGAAAAAAAAAGTAATGTAACCATCCAGTTAGCTTTCATAAGGCTTGATGATAAACTTGCAAATTTATGTTCTAGATTATGTTCAGAATTGTTTTTTAATTTTTTTATATTTGTTAACAAATGAAATTATTTTGGGGAGAAGAATGCAGTTCCAAGATCTTAAAATAGAATAAATATTAATTTGCCAATCACACACATATAAGATATATTTCATTTTTTAAAACCGCTGTTATGATGCAATGGATAGAAATATAGTTAAGATTCATTTGTAAAGTCCATGAGAGCAAACTAATCTAAACAAAATTGGATGGATTTTATACTGTAGATATTATTGAATAAAAGGATGCATTTATACTAAAGAGAAAGATGTTTGCTAAATGTTTTGAATTTTTCTAAAGAAAATTCTCACATTTAAAATAATAGTTTAGAATATTATCTGATGAAACTAAACCCTCTAGATCTGCAACTCTGAACTTTGCATCTGCCATGCACACAAGAATATGCCGAAGTCTAGTAATTTTAGGATAAGAAGCTTTTCAGAATTTTTCTTCATTTTTTTTTAAGTAGGTACCTGTGCGTTGACCTTAAGGCACCTTTGCTTCTTCGGTTCTTGATCTTTTCCTACTGCAACTGCACAGATGATAAGCAGACTCCAGAGATGCAGGGCTTGCATACAGGCTGCCAACAAAAATCAAGCGAATGGCTTAGGAAATGGTCTGCTATATTATCCAATCTTCAGATTAATCTGTATAAACATGGTATATAGGTTTATCTGAATAGCTCCAATTATATGAGTTTATAAATATTCCAATAGTTCACCCTTTTTCAAACACTACCAGAACAGTCTTATGTATGTTTACTCAGAAACAAATATATACTTCTCTTAATAGAGTTTATTTCCAGGAAATTTATACTGAAGCACAAAGTTAGCTTGCAACCCTACAGTGCTTATTCTTTCTAGGATATAAACCCTACTTAACACAATATGGATTGTTTCTTTGTTAAGAAACACGTAACTCTCCTGCATAGTATTCAGAATTTAAGACAAGCTATCAAATAAAGATAAAAAATAGCACAAAACTAATTCATTAGTATTAACTTGAAAACAATACCTCTGTTTACAATTCACCTCTTGGCTTGTGAAAAGCACAGCTGCAGCAATGAAAAGAATTTTTCAGCTCAGTAAATACTAATATAGCAGCACAAGGTGCAGCTGAGGGCGTTTCCAAAAGCAGCTTGACTAATCCCTGGGCAAAAATAAAAAAAAATCCCAAGTCTTGTGACGTGGATCAGGAAGGCAGGGCTCAACAATCTAGCCTGTTAGATTGACAGATGACCTACTGGGATACCGACAACAGAAGCTCAGAACCAAAAACAGTCTCATAGACAAATAGGGCAGGAAAGTGGGGGAGGAGATTGTTATAACACAAGCAATCTGAAATCTGAAAGACAGAAATCTGAAAGGTAGTTACAAAACAAAAGTAATTTTTGAAGAAAAAGAATGGGGAATAGATGGGAAGATTTTGGATTATACATTTTTTATTATATTCTACAGATCACAAGTCTATAAAAATGCATAAAACAGTGGTGGAGAGAACTAATAAAATGTAAATAGCAGAACTACCATGTCAGAAAGCAGAATTAAAATTTAAAATTATCTGACATATTTGTATTTAAGATGCTTATGAATGTTCAAGAAAAACTAAAGTTGCAGCAAAAGAAGCACCTTGGCTGATCTTGAAATAGTTCAACTACATTTGTTAAGTGCTTTGAAAAGTGAATCAATGTCAGACCAAATCTATGTCAACTACTGGGCATGATAGCATGAATAGGCACCACAAGATTTCCCTGTGAGATGGAATTTAGAACTGTAAATAGTGGAAAGACAGACACCTAATGAGCATTTCATAATGAAAAAAGTCCCTTCAAAGCTACAGGTTGAACAGAGAGGAACAGTTTTTTAAAGACTGAGATTGTGATGAATTCCAACTGAGAGCAAAGATGTTTAACAAGTGATAACTACACTACAAAATTAGTAAGCACCAGATGGATTTGAATTAGATAGTTTCCTCCTCAAAGAATAATAAAATGATGATGGGAAAGAAAAGGGGGACAACCTAGTTTTGTTTTGAAGCTATTTTTTGATAAAAACTTGGCTTAAATGAGGCTGCCAGCAAAGACTTTTACGTCAAAGGAAAAATGAAGGCTTTTCTTTCTTGTCAATGTTTTCTTACTTGAGATACACTAGAATTAACTGTATTTTAGTATTGTTTATAAAATAAATTGGGATAACTGATGAGTTCACCAAATGAAGTATGTGCTAGGAGTTTAGGCTTTTAACAGATTCAGGATTATCTTTTGGCTACTATACTGGTAATCCTTAATGGTTCATTTAGTGATCATTCAAAGTTACAACGGACCTGAAAAAAGTGACTTATGACCATTTTTCATACTTACGACCATGTCACCATAGTCACATGACCAAAATTTAGATGCTTGGCAATTAGTTCATAATTATGATGGTTGCAGTGTCCTAGGGTCATGTGATCACTTTTTGTGACCTTTTGACAAGCAAAATCAGTGGCGAGTCAGATTCACTTAATAACCATGTTACTAACAACTGTAGTGATTGACTTAAATTTACAACAATGATTGTAAATTGGGGCAAAAATCATTTAACAAATGTGTCACTTGGGAACAGAAATTTTGGGTTCAGTTGTGGTCACAGATTGAGGACTACTTGTACTCCAGACTATATGTCAATGCCTTGCCCTGAATTCGTTAGAAAGCTATTGGTCCAACAACAAACCTGGAGGATTTCAAAAAAAGAACTCTAGGCAAGTCTAAACCTGACCAATCTGCAATTATATCTAATGAGAGATGCAATAAATCAATGTCAATACTTCCTTATGTAAAGAAATACTAACTTGGTCTATGAAAAAACTCATCAGTTTTAAAAATATAAGTTTAATAAGAGAATGATGCCACACTAGAATATAACATTTGGGGAAGTTAAGAATTTAGAATTGCAACAAAATTTGACTAGACCAGGGCTTTTCAACCTTTTCACCCATTATACCACTTTTAGGATATGGCAACATTCGAGTACCACCAGTTGCTTAGCAAGGTGTCATAAATTTGATGACCCCCCCAAAAAAGAAAAAAAGCGATGAAGTACAGGTAGTCCTCAACTTACAACAGCTTGCTTAGTGACTGTTCAAAGTTACAATGGCACTGAAAAAGTGCCCCACAAGCCACAGCTGAACAAGACGCCTGCCTGCCCGCCCAATGGCGCTCTTCCTCCTGTCCGAGGTTTTCATTGTTGTGAGGATTTCTGTTGAGGATTGGCAGTGGGGGTGGGGTGGGTGTTTGTTTTTTATTTCCCCCCCCCGCTGGGTGGTTGCAGCAGGTTTTGGTCATTTCACATGACCCTGGGACACTGTGACCATCATAAATATGAATCAGTTGCCAAGCATCTGAATGTAAATCACAAGACTCTGGAGATGCTGCAACATTCCAGCTGATCAGCGCTTCTTCTGGGCTCAGCAGAAGTGCCAGGATCAGTGCCAAGCTCCAGCTGGAGCCTGGCGCTGATCCTGGTGCTTCCACTGAGCCCTGAGAGCCCCAAAGAAGGGCTGATCCTGGCGCTTCCGCTGAGGCCTAACAGCCCTGCAGCTCCAGCCGTCTCTCTCTCAGGCTTGTGCGGTGCTGCCACCGGTTCAGCTCATTCACCTCTCCCGCTACCACTTTTCTAGGATGGTCACGTACCACCTGCCAGGTGCCAATGTACCACAGGTGGTACCCGTACCACTGGTTGAAAAGCCCTGGACTAGACAAATATAATTAATGGAGTAAATGGAGCAAATGGGTTTGATAAAAAGAACTGTTACTACCAACATCTACTTCAGGCAACCCAAACGCAAGAGAATCAACAAAATCAAAATTAAATGGATAATAGGAAACAGAAAACTGGGCAATTTACAGAGATTGTAAAGCACACTATGAATTATTAATATCAAATATATGGCTTAAACATGAAAAAATTAAAGATAATAGAAGTACTGATCCATAGTTCAAAAACACCTTACATCTTTTTTTGGTCCTTCTTGGTAAGTAGCTTTTACATTGATATTTTCCCCAGGGGAACAATCAACTACTCTGTCACTTGAAATATTCTTATCCTCTATTATCTTTTTTATATTTGTCACTATCTGCCTCTTCTTTATTTTTCTAAAACATGTGCCTTTATCTATTCCTGAGCTCAAGAAAAGTTATCTTCTACCTTCACCTCTTGATAACCTATAAATTTACTGAATTTGCAGGTTTTTTAATAGCTAACACATTAATTCACTTTCCATTTTTTATTTTAACCATGAGCTCTTTTCTCTCTCTGTTTAGCTAACAAAATGAAGTCTCATATTTCAAACTGTTACTCTTTTGACTTCCATTTTTGATTCCAAGTTATTTCTTTCAGTCTTTCAATTCTTATGTTTATCTATTGGGATTTCCTTAGAACAGTTAGAAGTTATTAAGTGAGAAACAAACTAGGAACTATTTACCCCATCAGTCAAATGGAAATGAAGCGACTTACTGACACTTACATTATAGGTTTTTTTTCTGCATTCATTAAATCCGTATAATGATTGATCTAAACCAGGGGTCCCCAACCCCCAGTCTGTGGACCAGTACCGGGATGCAGCATCCCAGCAACTGGTCCACACAAACAAAGCCCCATCCACGGGATAAAGGCAGCACACAAAACTACGCACCCTCCGGTCCATGGAAAAACCTTTCTCCATGGAAACCGTCCTTGGGGCCCAAAAGGTTGGGGACCTCTGTTCTAAACCAAGCTAATGGTTTACTAAACTCTTGCCATATGTGTATGAGATAGGAGACCTTGGCTCTGTGCACAGCTATTCTAATAAACTAATAAACCAAAAATATGCTCAGATTCAGTATTAACTTCTTTGAGAAAGAATTCCTGTTTAGATTTTTTTCTGAACAGTAATATTGTTTTAGTTCAACTATGGTGGCTTAAATATAACAATATATACCAGAAAAAAATGTTATTTAAAACAGCCATAGTTGAAACATGAGATGTGCAGCAAGTAAATAGTAAATGATGATGATGATAATCATCATCATTTAATGTAGTCCAGCAGCATCTAGTGGAAAACAGTTTTTTTCCATCTGAGCAGAAAGGAAACTGCTTCTATAGCAGAGGAACAAATGATCAACTCCTAACTGAACTGAATGTAGCATGGATTACAAAAAGGCATTCGACTCTCTGTCACATGACTAGATAATCAAGTGCCTAGAAATAACAGGAGTCAGTAGAAACATCAGAAGCTTTGTGCAAAGACTGATGGAACAATGGAAGACACAGCTGCACGTCAATTGTGAGACACTGGCAGAGGTAAATATCAAGAGAGGAATATTTCAAGGAGATACACTATCACCACTACTATTTGTCATTGCACTATTTTGACTGTCAACAATACTGAATAACCCAGGCCATGGCTATCAAAAATCAAAAACATCTGCCAGGCTATCCCACCTCCTTTATATTGACGATATGAAGCTGTATGGAAAAACGCCATGCTCAACACTGTCCGTAAATATAACCAAGATAGTGCAGGGGACTTTGGATTGAACAAATGTGCCACACTCACTATCAAACAAGGAAAAATAGTGAAAACTGAAGGAATTAAGATGCCCCACGAAAATAACATTAAGAGTCTCAATAAAGATGATTACTATAAATACCTGGGTATACTTCAAGCTGACAGCATCAAGCATACTGAAGTCAACAAAAAGATTAGAGGTGAATACATCAAAAGAGTGAAGAAGATCTTAAGGTCCAAACTCAATGGAGGAAATACCATGAAGGCAATCAACACCTGGGCAATTCCAGTCATTAGATACACAGCTGAAATAGTGGACTGGACTCAAGCAGAACAAAAAGCAATGGATAGGAAGACCAAAAAAATAATGACAATGAATAATGGCTCTTCATTCTTGCAGCAACATTGACAAGATACTATCTACGAAGACAAACACGTGGGCATGGAAAGTTGCAAGTACATCTGATGGTTGAAGAAGAAAAACTGGCTTTGGAAGAATATCTGAAGGAAAATGAAGAAGATGCACTGAACTTAGAATGCCAGGAAGGCTTACTGACTACTAGAGAGACCAAAGTGGCCTACAAGAAAGACCAAATGAAGAACAGAATAGAGGCATGGGAAGACAAAGCACTACATGGCCAGTACATTAAAAAAAATAGCAGGGAAAGCAGGTAACAACAAAACCTGGCAATGCTAAGAGCACGAAAGTTGAAGAAAGAGACCAAAGGTCTAATTCTGGTTGCACAAGACCAAGCCTTAAGGACAAATGCATACAAAACCAAGACTGAGAAGATAGCAACAGCAATAGGTGCCACCTATGCAAAGAAGCTGAAGAAACAGTGGACCACCTGGTAAGCTGCTACAAGAAGATTGCACAGACTGTCTATAAGCAGCAACCTGACAAAGTAGCGACAATGGTGCACTGGAAGATCTGCAAGAAACATCATTTGCTTGCAAGAAAAATTTGGTGGGACCATAAAATAGAGATAGAAATTGAAGAAATTAAATTGCTTTGGGTCTTTAGAATTCAGAAAGACAAGTACCTGCCACCTACCACACCCTGGACTTAACAACTGTTGATAAGAAAGACAAAAAAGTCTGGATAGTGGATGTGGCAGTGTCTGGAGACAGCAGAATAGAAGAGAAAGAACTGGAGAAGATAACAAAATACAAAGATCTACAAATAGAAATAGAAAGACTGCAGCAAAAGCAATCAAAAATAGTACCAATAGTAATAGGTGCCATGGATGCAATCCCAAAGCAACTGGAGCACCACTTGAACACCATTGGCATTGAAAAATTCACCATCAGTCAATTGCAAAAGGCAGCTTTACTCATCCTGAGACAATATCGGTAACACCATAAAACATCCACATCTGCCTATCCCAGGTCCTTGGAAAGAACTCGATAGGTAGACAAAAATGCCAAACCATGACTGAACATCTAGCTGACTGTGCAACAATCAACAATAATAAATAAAAAACAAAAAAATGTGTACTGTACTTATGGGAATAATATAACAGAAATTTAATATGACAAAAATATTTCTCTTTGTATGTGTGTGTGTGTGTGTGTGTGTGTGTAGATGAACTACATCTATAATCTATTTATGATAAAGTATAGTATAGTTATAAAGGTGAACTATAGGTGAAATCTATAATAAAGTGAGTGAAAATTTAAATTGAAGTCCACTTCCAAGTATGAAGTATTCTATGTTTGATTACAGCAGATATTGATAATAGTATAAAATTTATCAAAAAGACAAGTAACATACCAGGAAAACTTACTAAGTAGTGGAGAGACCAAACTGGCCTACCAAAGGACCAAATGAAGAATAGAAAAGAGTATGTCAAGTAAAAGCATTATATGGCCAGTATATACAAAACAGCAGGCAAAGCAAATAATAACAATATCTCATAATGGCTAAGACCAGGACAACTGAAGAGACAAAGGGGTTAATTCTGGCTACACAAGAACAAGCCTTAAGAACACACCAAGTTAGAATAGAGAATACAGCAACAGACAGCAAATGCTGCCTCTACAAAAAAGTTGCAAGATCACACAGACTCACTACAAACTAATGGCATGACAAAGTAGCAGCAATGGAGCATTGGAAGATCTGCAAAAATACCATTTACCTGTAAGCAAGAACTGGTGGAACCATAAAATAGAGAAAGCCATAGAAAATGAAGAAGATAAATTCCTTTGGGACTTTTGAATTCAAACAAACAGGTATTTGCCATATAACACTACAGACTTAACAGCTAACGATAAGAAAGACCAAAATGTCTAGATAATGGATGTGGCAGTACCTGGAGACAGCAGAATACAAGAGAAAGAACTGGAGAAGATCTCAAAATATAAAGATCTGCAAATAGAAACAGAACTGCGGCAAAAGAAAACAAAATACCAATAGTAATAGGCCAGTGGTAGCAAACCTATCGCACATGTGCCAGAAGCAGCACTCAGAGCCCTCTCTGTGGGCAAGCATGCTGTTACCCCAGCCTCGCCTCCCCCCCGTGGGCCCCTCCTCATCAGCAACCCCCCCAGAGGAAAATCACCCCCAGGCACGGCCCATGTGGAGCAGCGCAGCCAATGACATGGCAGCTGGGCAGTGGGGACAAGACTCCGTCTCGCACCCCATCACGTGCAGATGATGCTGTGGGGTGCGGGTGGAGGCTGCCATGATGCTGCTGGGCTGCCTGGGCAATCTGCTGTGGTGGGCCATGGAGGTGGTGACTGGCCCTGTGGGCAGGCGAGGCAAGGCGGTTTTAGGGCACTCGGTCTCTAAAAGGTTTGCCATCACTGTAATAGGCACTTTGAGTGCAACCCCAAAGCAGCAGGAGCACTGAACACCATCGACAAAATCACTATCAATCAATTATAAAAAGCAGCTTTACTTGAAAAAATCTGTAACTTGCAACTGTATCTCTAATACCATGAAACATCAACATCTGCCTATCCCACGTCCTTGGGAAGAACTCAATAGGTGGGTAAAAATGTCAAATCCAGTCTAAATATCTTGCTGACTCTGTGATGCACCATAATACTGAGCCTTGGTGGAGCAGTGGGCTGATGCCTCCTTAAGTAACACCAGCTGCCTGCAATTAGTGCAGGTTCGCATCCCACCAGGCTCAAGGTTGACTCAGCCTTCCATCCTTCCGAGGTAGGTAAAATGAGGACCCAGATTGTTGGGGGCAATAAGCTGACTTTGTAATAATGCCGCTTGGGGTGTGTGTGAAAGCCCTAACAAGCAGGCATATACATAGAATGAAGGCTACTGCTAAGCTTGTAAGCCGCCCTGAGTCTTCGGAGAAGGGCAGGATATAAATGGAATTAAATAATAATAATAATAATAATTTAACTTAATTAGCTTACATCTACCTGATTCCCAGCAACTTTTAAACTTAGCTTTTAATAACCTTGTAATGCAGAAGCTCTCAAAATTATGCAAAAACTAAAGCTTTAGTATTTGTCAAGCATCGAAATGTATGGAAGTCAGCAACAGCCCTGCTGCCTTTTTACTACATTAGAAATGCATTATTGCCTACCTAATGGACTAAAAAGTATTTTTGGCTAGAGGGTAGCTAAACATTTGTTTGGAAACTAAGGAATGGTTCCATCACTCCTTCAGAGAGAGTACGATCTAAATTCTTACGAAACGTATTTCAAGTACCACAATGTATTCCCAGTCTGATCTGGTGCCATGAGGTTGATTTAACCGAAACTGAAACATGTATTTGCACAGATATCTTTTCTAAATGATTAAAGTTACTCTTTCCCCCTATGGACGTAACAGTTATAATTTTAAGTGAATGTTGGGGCAATATATTGCATGCAAAATTAAAGGGCTATGGGCCCTCATATAATACAATCATGAGGAGGGGCTACCCCATCAGTATGGCTTTCAGTATTATTACTATGCTGATAACATCCAATTATATGTCTCCTCCCTAGTCAAACAAGTGATTTGGTGATGGTGCTGACCAAGTGTCTGGAGGCTGTAAAAAACATCTGGCTGGGAGGAACTACTTTGACTTAACTCTGACAAACAGAGTGACTATCAGTTTTTGGTCCCTTAGGATCAGATAATTCTCTTCTTTGATTCTGGATGGGGTGGCAGGTCCCCAGAATGAGGTGATGTGAAATTTAGGGGTCCACCTAAATTTCAAAGAGCAGGTGGCAACTGTGATTGGGGGACCGTTGCACAGATTCATCTGCTACTCCAACTGCACCCCTTCCTGGACTGGTAGGGTTTGCTCACAGTTACTCATGCCTTTGTCACCTCCCATATGGATTATTGTAATATACTCTACAGGTCTTGAACACCACTTGCAAACTTCAGTTGGTCCAAAACATAGCAGCACAAACAATAATTGGAGCCCCTGGGTTATTCATATAACACCTCTGTTGAACAACCTGTACTGGCTTCCAATTTCTTTCCAGGAGCAATTAAAGGTGTTGGTCAACAGCTTTAAAGCCTTATACAGCATGAAGCCAGGCTATCTGCAGGTCTTCCTTTCCCTAAAGACATCCACCTATCCTACCAGGTCAGCTAGGGTGAGTTCACTCCTACTTCTAAGTATTGTTATCTGAGGGAGCTAGGAAGTGTGCTTTTTGCATGGCAGCCACTGCCCTATGGAATACTCCCCTCCCCCCGGAGGCCTTTACCCTCTAAGGCTTTAAAGACCTGGGTTTTCCCCCAAGCATTGGGAGATTAGATTATCACATATTCAAATTGTCAGGTGTCAGATTTTTGTTGTTTTTAATGTTGTAATTGGTTGTGTCTTTTATTTATTTATTTTATTTATTTATTTATTATATTTTTATACCGCCCTTCTCCCGAAGGACTCAGGGCGGTGTACAGGGCAATAAATATAAAAACAGAATACAAAAGTTAAAAAACGATTAAATATAATGCCCAAATTTAAAATTTGAAACAATAATTAAAAACATATTAAAACCCCAACGTCTTAAACATTATTTTTGATGTTTTTGATTGGAGATGCCCAAAGTTGGATGAAAATGAGTGGGTAAACAAACAAACAAATTAACAAACATTCAGAGGCAGCCCTTACAAAACAAGTCAAAGATTTGGAAGTCCTATCAGATTGGCTGCTATATCCAAAGATGATGTCTTAGAAAGTCATTTATCTTTTTTAAAAGGTGATCAGATGTCTAAACCAAATAACAGTTCCCAAATTCAGAAGAACCCTAACCCTAGCAAGATTTAATGCTTTCCCAACAGCTGTTCTAAAGGGGGAATTACTGGATATTCTATTTCAGGGGTGTCAAACTGGCAGCCCGCAGGCTGGATGTGTCACATGCAGAGCATGCCCACCTGGCTCTGCAAAGGCAAAAAACATCGCGATACGTCACGATATGTCACTTGAGGTGGTCAAGTTTGACACCCATGTCCTATTTGAACCAGGACTTTTGCCTCTGTGATCAAATAGATCATGAAATGCTGGCCTATATTCTTTTACATTGCTCACAAAGATCCCAGTTGCAACCAAAAACACTTTATTTAATCAGATTTCCAGACTAGCCAGATCCATTTTAATTACAGTTGTGATTGTATTTGTTCTATTGTGATTTACAATGTTTTAATATTTATAAATTAGGTCACATCTTGATTACATCCAGTTTTGCTACAGTTTCTATTTACTCACATGCTTTTTGTTTTGTTTTGAGTTGGCACACAATTGTAATATCTAGCTATCTGTCAATAAATTACATCTTAGTTGCAAGTATTTTCTGAATACCTATATTTCTGCTTTCTGTTGCCCCATATTGCTGTAATTATACACAAATGGGATGAATTATTTCTAGTAGCATTGCTTTATTCAAAAAGAAATACATTTCATATACAAGGAGAAACAGTTCTTTATAAAGCAACCCTTTTCAGCTTTTGATGTGTAAATAAAAATGCCTACCAAATAAAATAATTATAAATTACTTTCTCTAATTCCAGGTCATTTTTATTTTAAAATTTTATGCAAATTATGCAGTCCTTGCATACGGTATCCTTAAAATCTTCTTTATTATCAAATTATCAAGTAATATGTTTCCTTTAGAGAAAAGAAATAGTTCAAAAATGAAATAATTATAATAATATTTTACAATTTCTGTTTTTTATATATATATTAGCTGAGGGAGCCAACGTTGTCCGACAATACTTCTGCGTTCATGTGGCCATCATGATGATATGCTGAGGTGTACAGAATGCTGTTACCTTCCTACCAATGTGGTACCTATTTATTTACTTGCATTTCCATGCTTTTGAACTACTAGGCGGGCAGGAGTTAGGGCAAGTAATGGGAACTCACTCCATCACACAGTGCTCAGGTCCTGAACCTGAACTAAACTCAGTGTCTTTAACCACTGAGCCATCACACCCACCTCTCATATTGTTAGATAACCTTGCCAAATCTATTATCACTCAATCAACCACCCCCATTGCACTGTTCCCCCACTGGGTAGGGGGTCAGCAACCTGAAACAGTGAAAGAGCCACGAGGAACCGGTTCCCTCACAAAAGAAAAAACTGAGAGCCGCAAAGAAGGGCACGCATGCGCGTGCATGCACAAAACAAGAAGCTTGACAGAACAGTGGAGCCTAAGGGGAGACATGCAGCCACCCTGCCCCCTCCGCTCTCATTCACTCGCCTTTGCTTGGAAAAGCTTCTCTCTCGCTCTCATTCACTCATGTTTTGTTTCCAAAAGCTTCTCTCTCGCTCTCTCATTCCCTCACTTTTGCTCTAAAAAGCCTCTTTCACACTCTCATTCACTCACACTGCTCAAAAAACGTTTCTCTCTCACTCTCATTCACTCACCAACTCAAAAGGTCAGCCGCGGAACCTCCATTGACTTCCATGGGGACGCTTGACAATTAAAACCACTTCCACTACTGCTGCTAACTTTTTCACTTACTGCTTGGTTCCAATTTAACCCGCAGAAACAAATCCCCATGGCAGCAGCGAGCCCCAAGGAGCGGGGCGGCCCAGTGCGCTCGGCGAGATGCTGGTGTTTCTCTACGCCTGCTTATCAGTGCGTGCGGAGAAATGCCCATTCCCTCTGCTGAGCCATCCCAGTTACTTCCCTGAAGCACCTCCATATCTCGCAAGGGCACACAGGGAATCCGCGTTTCTCCACACGCGCTGATCAGCGTGCGTGGAGAAATGCCCATTCCCTCTGCTGAGCCGTCCCAGTTGCTTGCGTTGCAGAAGGCAAGCATTTGGAATGAAGACTCGAGATTCAGCATTTCTCCGTGCTCGCTTATCAGCGCGCGGGGAGAAATGCCCATTCCCTCTGCTGAGCCATCCCAGTTACCTCCCTGGAACACTATCTTGCAAGGGCACACAGGGAATCCACATTTCTTTGCGCACGCTGATCAGTGTGCGTGGAGAAATGCCCATTCCCTCTGCTGAGCCGTCCCAGTTGCTTGCGTTGCAGAAGGCAAGCATTTGGAATGAAGACTCGAGATTCGGTGTTTCTCCGTGCATGCTGATCTCGCCCTCCTTACAGTCTCCCTCTCTTTGCTTCAGCTTGCTTTCTGCATTTGGGATGAAGACTGGAGACTCAAGAGAGGGAGATTGTAAGGAGCGTGAGATCAGCACTTTCTGCATTTGGGACGAAGACTCGAGATTCGGCGTTTCTCAGCCCGCACTGATCTCGCGCTCCTTACAGTCTCCCTCTCTTGAGTCTTCATCCCAAATGCAGAAAACAAGCTGAAACAAAGGGAGACTGTAAGGAGCGCGAGATCGGCATGCGCGGAGAAACACCGAATCTCGAGTCTTCATTCCAAATGCTTGCCTTCTGCTAAGCAAGCAACTGGGACGGCTCAGCAGAGGGAATGGGCATTTCTCCCCGTGCGCTGATAAGTGGGCGCGGAGAAATGCTGAATCTCAAGTCTTCATTCCAAATGCTTGCCTTCTGCAACACAAGCAACTGGGATGGCTCGGCAGAGGGAATGGGCATTTCTCCCCGCGTGCTGATAAGCAGGCGTGGACAAATGCCAAACTCATGTCTTCATTCCAAATGCTTGCCTTCTGCAATGCAAGCAACTGGGACGGCTCAGCAGAGGGAATGGGCATTTCTCCACGCGCAGGAGAGGTCTGTTAGGGAGGCGGTGGTCCGGCATTGTTTACCTCCCTCCTGTGTGTGTGTGTGTGTGTGTGGGACCTGCGGGGAACGGTTGGTAGAGGTGGCCGTCCGGCGTTTCCCCCCTTCCTCTGTGTGTGTCGGGCCCATGGGCTCGACACACAGAGAGACACAAACACCAGACTGCTGCTGCCTCTACCAGCTGTTCCCCGTGGATCCGACACACACACACACACACACACACACACACACACACACGAGAGGGGGAAAAATGCCAGACTGCCGCCTCCCTACCAGCCGTTCCACGTGGGTCCGACAGACACAGAGAGAGACAGAGAGAGAGAGAGAGAAAAGGGGGAAAAGAAGGAGGGGATCTGGCAGCACCCGAGACTCCATATGCTGCTCAGAAACACCACCACCACACCCGCATGCCCCATCTGACCGACCCACTACTTACCTTTCCAGCAGTCCTCCCGTCTCTTCCTCCGCTGCCGCCATGTGCAGTCCAAAGAAGAAGAGGTTTGTGGGCAGTCCCACAAACCAAAGTACTTCAATGAATCAATTCAAACTTCACATGTTTTTTCTTTTCCATGAGAAGTTTGAATTGATTGGTTGAACTTTTTTAGTCCCATTTTTTTTGGGACTGCACATGGCGGAGGACTGGGAGCCGCAGGAGACAGCTGAAAGAGCCGCATGCGGCTCCGGAGCCGCAGGTTGCCGACCTGTGGCTTAGGGGCACCATGTAGTCTATAGATATGTTTTAGGAACAACTTAGTCAAGCGTTGAGCCAATGGAAGTCCTTTGCAGGCGATAAAGTGAGCCTGTCCAAATGACAGTATTTCCTCTACTGTCGGGTAGGTCTACTATAAAGTCCATAGCTATTTCCTCCCATGGTTGAGAAGGTTCGGCCACCGGTTGCAGTAATCCAGGGGTCTTTCCTGGGATTCTTTTCATGGTGGCACATACAGTACAGCTCTTGACATAGTTTTCAACGTCTCATTTTAGTCCCGGCCAGCAAAATTGCCGGCGAGTAAGATGTAGTTTTTAGATATCCGAAATGTCCAGCCTGTTTGACATCGTGGCTGTGTTTGAGGGCATTAAGATGAAGAGCTTCAGGCAAGTACAATTTTCCCCCCTTGTAAGCCAGATCATCCCTGCATGTTAGGGATGTCTGATTGTCTTTAAACCACTGATCATTGAGGAGTTCTCGCTTTATTTTCTTTACCCTGGGGTCATCAGGATTAGGGGTCCTGCGAGGTGTGAGTTGGGCTGCAGTTTGTGGACCGGGGATAATTGTCTCGTGAACTTCATCATGTTCGCTTTTGTACTGTGGCAATCGGGAGAGCGCATCAGCTAGGAAGTTTTTTCTTCCTGGTATGTTAAAATGTTTGAAGTACTGCGCCCATCATACTTGTTTTGGGGACAATTTGCGGGGAGTTTTTAGTGCCTCTAAGTTTTTGTGATCTGTCCATACTTCAGAAGGCACCTTGCTCCCTTCTAAGTAGTGCCGCCAGTTTAATAGCCCCCACCTAATAGCGAAGGTTTCCTTCTCCCGGACTGTCCATCTCCTCTCGCTTTCAGTAAATTTTTTAGAGGCGTAAGCACAAGGTTGCAGGACCCCACTTTTATTCTTTTGCAATAACACTGCTCCGACTGCCACGTCGCTGGTGTCTGCCTGAATTACAAAGGGCTCCCCTGGGCACGGGTGCTTTAGGACGAGTTCAGCCGCAAATAAGTCTTTTTAAATTCTCAAAAGCTTTCTGACAACTCATAGTCCATGCTAGCGATTGGCCAGGTCGTGGTTTTCCCCCTCCCTTGCCTGTTTTGAGTAGTTCTGTAAGAGGTAGAGCAATCTCGGCAAAAGAGAGAATAAATTGACGGTAGAAGTTGACAAACCCTAGGAAGCTCTTGAGCTGTTTGCGGGTTCTTGGGGGCTGCCATTCAATTATGGTTTTTACTTTGGCTGGGTACATTTCGATACCCTCATTGGAAATTCTATAGCCAATCTAACTGAGTTTGGTGAAATTCACATTTCGACAATTTGACATAAAGTTTGGCATTCAATAGTTTCTTTAACACTTCTCTGACCAATTTTATGTGGTTGGTCATATTCGTGCTGTATATCAGGATGTCATCAAGGTATACTAGGACCCCTTTGTATAGGTGATTATGTAGGACCTCATTGATCAACTGCATAAATACGGCTAGGCCCCCCTGCAGTCCAAATAGCATGACTTTGAATTGGTAGCTCCCCAAGGGGCAGTTGAAGGCTGTCTTCCACTCATCCCCCTCCTTTATTCTTACCCGGTAATATGCTTCTCTCAGGTCTAACTTGGTGAAGACGCCCCCTTCGACAGGTGGGTTAGCAAGTCTTTCAGGAGGGGGAGAGGGTATTTATTTTCCACACTCACAGCGTTTAGGCCTTTATAGTCCACGTAGAGACATAGAGACCCATCTTTTTTTCTCCTTGAACAGCACAGGGGCTCCCACAGTAGACTTGGCCTGTTCGATGAATCCCCTCGCTAGGTTTGTATCCACATATTGTTGCATCTCCTCCATTTCAAGGGGGGACATAGTGTACATTCTTGGTTGGGAGAGTTTGGCCCCTGGACGCTGAGCTTGTCGATCAGAAGATCGGCAGTTTGGCGGGTCGAATCCCGAGTGCCGTGTAACAGAGTGAGCGCCTGTTACTCATCCCAGCTTCTGCCCACCTAGCAGTTCGAAAGCACGTAAAAATGCAAGTAGAAAAATAGGGACCACTACGGTGGGAAGGTAACAGTGTTCCGTGCACCTTTGGTGTCCAGTCATGCCGGCCCCATGACCACGGAGACGTCCTCGGACAAGCGCTGGCTCTTCAGCTTTGAAACGGAGATGAGCACTGGCCCCTAGAGTCGGAAACGACTAGCACGCATGTGCGGGAGAAACTTTACCTTTACCTTTAACAGTTCAATGGAACAATTATTGGGACGGTGAGGAGGCAAAGTATCACACTTTCTGACTAAACGCCTCTGCTAGGTCCTGGTACTCGCTGGGGATGAGCAGCTTGCCAGGTGGCCCACCAGATAAATGGCTTCCATTTGTCTAGCCAGGCTAGTCCTAGGATCACAGTCTCAGACAACTTTGGAGCTACCAGGAAGCGAATAAACTCCTAGTGCTCGCCTATTTCCAGGCGTAAGGGCTCCGTTAATTGCATGACTAAAGTCCCTCCCAATGGTGGGAGCCTAAAAGTCCTACACCCACCAGGGCATGATCTGACTATGACCATGGGGATAATCTTATATCCCCCACCAGGTCATGTTGCCAGTGTTCTGATTAAAAAATCAAATCTGGCGTAAAACCACTGTCCTGAGTTGCGCTGGTTATAATCTGAGATAGGCCGTGGCCACCATAGTGGCCATGAACTCCTGGCCTGCTTCCGAGGCTGCACCCAGGAATGGCAAAGATGCTTTTTCAAAAGACAATTGGACTTTCTTTGTTTTTGCTTGAAGACACTATTCAGGTGACTCTAAGGGCACAGAAAAAACCTCCAAGTGGCCTCAGTGACCCTCAGAGAGAGTGTCAACAACTAGATTACTGCAAGGAATATAAATCCTTCCAATGTCCACCATTCATTCGGAACTGAAGAAGCTCTGAATGAAGCAAAATGCCTTCAAGCAAAAACAAAGAAAGTCCAGTTGCTTTTTGAAAAAGCGCCTTTTGGACACTTAGTTCAATTACGTTCCCACAATTATGCAATTTCAAAAATAGGTTTGTGCAGAATAATCCCAATTATATCCAGTTTGAGTGTGTTAGTGTTTTAAAATATAGTTTTGTTTTGTTTTAAACAATTTAAGCAGCGTTGACACAATTGCAATAAGATTTCTTACAAAATTACACTGACAATTAAGAAACATTCATTGCAACTTAAAATCAAAATAATATGTTTGGATGGGGAAAGCAAATATAAAACTCTAACAAACGTATTAAAGTAGTTCACAAGTTTTTCAAATCTTGGGAGCTCTACTCTTGGTACAACTGACTGCACATTTGCAAAAGTAATCAGAAAGAAATGACCTTTCTCACTTGTGACTCTAAGTGGAACTATTAGTCAGCACATTTATACTAACTATCAAGATTCTCTAGAAAGAATCAGTTTACAAAGAAACTAGGACAGACGATACCACTGATTCTTCCATAGCAGTGATATTTCTATTTTTCCAAGGTTGCTTGCTCTCTTTTATTTCTTTCAAACAAATAAATAGGTTTTATTTCCTGACAACATATTTGGAACAACAATGTTAAGCTACTAAATTAAATCCCATATCTTAAACTCACAGAAGACCAGCATAACACATAAGATTAAGACTTTGTTGAATAGTTATATTAATTCATGTAAAAATATAACCAGACTTTGTACTTACTTATGAAATGATCAAACAAATTTGATATATCAAGACTTCCCTTTTTCTACACTAAGAAAACAACACAATTGATTATGCTTCAAGGAGAGGCTAGATCATGATTTATTCCAGGCGTGCATCTACCGGGGAATTCCTGATCAACTTTGTGAATGGTATCACATGGCTGTGACCCTGGACATCGAGTTGGCCCACTGCATGAAGCCCAGCGCCACCGAATCAAAACCATGACGAGGCCAGAAAAAGCATCTATTTGGGTGATGCCCATCAACCACTCCTGCAGCCCACCAGAACTCCCATCAAGTACTTTAGGTGTGCGTAGCGGGATCTCCAGGCTGCCAAATGCCTGGCTCCTACCACCATCACCAAGCTGAAAAAGCCACCATGGAGAGGACAAGAGAGATTGAACTGAGTACGTCCAGACCAAACCGTTGAGCTTCCCCCTCCTACCTAGGGTGGGGGGAGAGAGTTCAAGCAGAGCACCTACAGCTGCCAGTGCCCTATGACAGCGACGATGATGGCAAGGATGAGCCGATGGTAGGTCAGCCCATCCCATCTTTCACCATTGCTGCCAAACTTATACTGCCAAAGACTGGGGCACAGCTGGACTTAAATGTCTGAATAGACTTGGGTTGCACAAGGTGCCTGATCAGTCTCCCGACTGTACTAAAATCCACGCCAAGCTATTACCCATAACCATGAAATTCAAGCAGGCGGATCCTAGATGGGGGGTTCTCCTGCAAAACATTTAACTGAACCGATCCATTTGGAGATCGGACAACATTGGGAGATCATCCATTTTGTGGTTATCCCAAAAATAACTGAGACTGTGATTCTGGGATTAGCATGGCTTGACAAATGGCGCCCTACTATTTGTGGGAGAATGAGGTGGCTTGAGGCTAGCGACAGGACCCCTCACGCCTTCCGAGACCAGCCAGATCAAGAGAATAGCAGATGCTGAGGGAGGGGGAGGAAATGATTGAGCTGCTAAGAGCCACCATGTATCGAACGCCAAGGGTCCAACTCATTCCAATGGAATACCGGGACCTAGCAAGGGCTTTCAGCAAAGAGGACTGTGACATATTTCCCCCTCATCAAACAAAAACTGCTCTGAGGAAATAATTAATACAATTATTCCTCTACTGCAAAAAGCCTCTCAAGTAACCAGTAGGCATCAAATCCAAAGACGATCTGTTGAGCCTGATAGCTGCTTGACCCAGAAACTCAAAGCTGAACTGAAAGCAGACCGCTGGTTCAGTGACAACAGGCAGCTGTTATCTAAATGGACTAGCCTGGAAGGGGTCTAAGCTGTACCTTCCAAGCACTCTAAGAATCCAAGTCCTCCAGCAGAAACATGATGCTAAACAAGCTGGCCACTTTGGGTTCTCAAAAACCCTATATTTAGTGAGGTGGCCAGGAATGAAGAAGGACAGTGAAAGTTATGTGAAAAGCTGTGCAACTTGTGCTGCCATGAAAAAAATGGCCAGGAAAACCACCTGGACTATTGCAGCAAATGGCAGACCCTTCCCAACCCTGGGAAGAAATAGCAATGGATTTTATTGTGGAACTGCCCGAAAGCAATAGAAATACTGTAATTTGGACTGTCATTGACCTTTTTTTGAAGCAGGATCACTTCATCACTTCTCTGGGACTCCCCTCTGCCCAGAAACTCAGCAAGCTATTTTTGAGGCATATTTACTGACTACATGGAGTGCCAAAAAGGATTATATCAGATAGGCGAGTTCAATTCACTGCCAAGTTCTGTAGCGAGTTTGTGAAACTAGGGGCTTTCCTCTTCTTTTCATCTGAGCACGAATGGATCAGCTGAACATACAAATACAATGGTAGAACAGTACCTTAGATGCTATGTCAACTATCAACAGACTAATTGGGCAGACCTCCTGCCTTTTGCTGAAGTAGCCTACAATAATACCGTTCATAGTAGCACCAGACTCACCCCGTTTAAAATAGCAACTGGCAGGGAATTTTTTCCTGTGCTTGAGTACCCACAGGAACCCCCTCCTCACAAACTTTAAATCAGTGGGTGACATCCCTACAGAGTGCTTGGCTAAATGTTAAGTGAGCCCTAACCCAAACTGCTAAAGTATACAAGGAGCAAGCCGACATGCAGCGCTCTCCCCAGAGACCGTTTTATGAAGCAGAGAAAAACTACCTATCTACTAAGTATCTGAGATTGAAGTTACCCAGTAAGAAATTGGGACCTAAGTGCCTTGGTCCTTTCCCCATTATCAAAATTATTAATCATGTCACAAGCTCCCACGACTGTTAGGAAAAATTCACCCCGTCTTCCATTGCAGTTTGTTAAAGCCAGTCTCAGAGTCCACATTAAGACTGATTCCGAAAAAAACACTGGGCCCATTATGGTGGAGGGTGAGACTCATTATGAAATAAAATGCATTCTTGATTCTAGATTATATAAAGGGAAATTGCAATACTTGGTGCAATGGAAAGGGTACCCCTTATCGGAAGCTACTTGGGTGAAGAGTGGGGATGTAAAGGCAGAGAGATTAATACAGAAATTCTATGTTAAGCATCCTCAAAAGCCTAGGGGGGATTCCTAACTTGTGCTTCTACTTCTTTTGCAGGACTTTCTCCTTAGGGGGGATCTGACTGTCAACTCTACAACGAACCTGGCTGCAGCCATTATTGTCAATCTAGATTGCCACAAGAAAGGGGAAGAAGGTATTGCTGGTAGTCTAAACAAGAGCAAATCTTGTGAGAACCAGGGTCATTCCCATACTGAAGAGGAGGAGGAGGATTATTTAGTCAGAAAGCCTACCAAGTTGTTCTATTGGATAGCATGAGTAGAGGGGTGGGAACTGTTAACATTGTGTTACTTTAATTCTTGGGGGGAAAGTTTAGATCAGGTTTCACTTTGGTTCATGATGATATTATGTATCCAATAAACATGTTCTTTGAGGAACTTTCCTGCCTCGGAGTTCTGATTTATTTGGTCTCATTGATAGGAACCATGACAGAGATGTTGTCTATTACTGAATATTTATTGGCTTTGTTCCTGGTTATCACTTTATATTTTTTAATGTTTTATTAATATTAAGTAGGTAATATTACAGTCTTTGACCAGCATATTGTTGATGCTAGTTCTATACTATTTTTAATGTGTTATTAAAGTCCAGAATCACATCTGCAAGATGGGCAGAAATATATATTGCTTTAATAAAAAATAGAAGCATTGAAGTATTTCAACTATCCCAAATATAATCTATCATTGTGACTTTGCTTTCAACCACACACTATTATCCTAAACATGCTTACGGGCAAGGTAATTCAGAAGGCAGCATATACATTCATAAACATGGAACAGTATTATAGAGTCTGACACTAATCATCTTCTGATCATGAAGGAAGCATATAATGTTTGTGCTAATTCAACTATTCTAGCTATATGTTACCACAGTGTGATTGGTAACACAAATAATGGTTTTGATAGTGAAAAACTTGAAATAAAACACATATTGAAAAATATTAACATTGGAGAAATATATAGCCAATGTCTATATATTCTAAATTTTCCAGAAATTTGCCTAATCCAATTTTTTAAACAATTCCAATTAATAGTGTTAATCAGCACTTTGTAAATCTTATTGTAGCGGAGCTGGGGTGAGAACGGGGTTGGCTGAAGGTTTTGCAGGAGCCCTGCTGATCTGGCAGGGAAATGAGGAGCTCTGGCAGCTGTTGCTGCGCTGGCGGCGGGTCGTGGCTTGGAGAAGGGAAGAAAAAGGAGGTGAAGTCTTTTACTGTTTTTTTTCATTGTGGGCAAACCAGACGGAGAGAAGGGGGGAAGGGGAGGAGAGAGTGAGTGAGTGAGGGGGGAGGTGAAGTCTTTTACGTTTTTTGTTTTTGTTACAGGCAAGCTGGATGGAGAGAGGGAGAAAGAGAGAGGGAGAGAGAGGGGGGGAGATGAAGCCTTTTACTATTTTTTTTGTTGCGGACAGGCCGGATGAAGGGAAATACAGAGGTAGGTCAGAGAAGTTTTACTTTTTTCACTTTGCTGGCTGAAGCAGGCAAATGGGGCAGAGGAGGATTACATGGAGTGAGGGCAGAGAGAGACGAGGAGAGTGGGGAAGGAAGGTCCCTGCAAATTCCAGAGAGAGTGACCGCCTTCACACCATGCAAGCTGCTGTTACCAGGGGCTGACTACCATCATCGTACACAAGCTGCTGTTACCAGGGACGGACTACAATTCAGCTTATGCAGGCTGCAGTTACCAGGACTGATTACTATCATCGTATACAAGTTGCTGTTACCAGGGAGTGA
The DNA here is from genome assembly GCF_964194415.1 of Vipera berus. Classification (NCBI taxonomy): domain Eukaryota; kingdom Metazoa; phylum Chordata; class Lepidosauria; order Squamata; family Viperidae; genus Vipera; species Vipera berus. The sequence goes on along the minus strand of NC_138205.1, from coordinate 74,333,508 downwards.
CCACCACTGACCCCCTGTAAGTTGTGACTGCCTGAGATCGACTATCATTATTCCACGTGCTACCACTGAGAGAAATCAACCATCATCGCTTCGTGTGAGTGGCTGCTGGTCATGACTGAGCATCACCGCACTAGGTGCCTCTTTTAATCAGAGGTGCCAAAGTGAGAGACCCCTTGGACTGGCAGCCAGATCAAGAGAAGGCTGAGGGGGGCAGACTTTAGTGGCCCCTATGGGGCTGGCACTACCTTATGATTCAATTTTATTGGATAAATCTACTTACTTTGTATGGATCAATGAATATTTTATAGTTCTATCTCTGCATTATTTGTTTCTGTTAAACTAAAAAAAATCCAGTGTAAATTCTCCTCACAAAACAATGTTTTAAGTCTTTTTTTCCTAAGCCATCATGAAACTTGCATCAAGGGGGTCAAAATCAGGTACGGTATTTATAATGCTTTCTAAGGGTAATCCTCTGTCTTAAAGGATTCTTGACTTAAATTGTTCGCATTAATAAGTTAGTTAGGATACATTTAGTTTACCAATGTTTGGTAAAATTCTTAGTATGCACAACACTAGAACTGATAGATGCTTGATCTGGTCCAATGGGACTTATTCTTAATATTATAATAGCATTTAACATAGTATTATTATGAATTACATGCAGTGATATTTTACATTATGTTGAACATGATAGCTATTAACAACTTCCCTGGTCTTTGATATGACTGCTAAAATGAAATATAGCTATATGATGTACAATAAATTATGGCTAAGCACTACCATGTTTTTACATTTTCTATCACCACAGCTTTCTTACATAAAGAAGCATTTTTCCCCAGCAAAGACATTTGCGTATGGTGACCTTTATTCATTTATCCAATTTGGTAAAACATCCAGGTAATTCAAGCTTTTGTTAGAAAATACAGAATTACAAACCAAACAAGCATTTTTTCTTACAGAAAAGTCACAACAAGTCTCCACTGAGTTTAAGCAATAATATTAGGAATTGCTGGATAACAGTCTTATCAACAGAACAATCAGAATAATTACTCTTTCTCATGATTTCATTTATTCAGGTCTTCTAAGCAAAATAAAAAATAAAAAAATAACCATAATGAAGATCAAACTGTTTTATTCTCCAAATCTAAAATTAATTTGGCAAATGTCTTTGAATCCTAAGGTAGCCAGACTATAATATTTAACCCAAATCTGTTTATTCAGCATTAAGCGCCACTATTTCGACTCACTGCCTATGCATATCTTCAATCTTTGTTTACAATTTTTATTTAAGCATATAAAAATATTTTCTCTTATTTTCCTTATTTAAGCATATCAAAATCTTTTTCTCAAGGAAAAAATAAACCATGAAAACATAGAGCTATTGAACCGAAAGAATGGAGAAAAATTTACAACCTTGGATTAGACCTAATGGTACATTAGAAGTGAAACTATCAGCATACTACTAAAACTCTCATGTCTGATACTTTGCAACCCTCAGTTGGATGAAAAAGTGCATCATAGAGCAACAATTATTGAGTAACATTTAGGCTAATTTACAGAATACATCCAAACTTTGGGACTCATGATTCCTATGAGATTAAAATTTTGCGAAGTTGTGGCTGCTTCAGTGCCATTATTCCTTCCAACTACTCTTTCCAGAACATGTGTTACATTGTAGAAGAAAAGATAGAAGGGGCATACTTTTTTTCTATCTCCCTTTCCTATCTCCTGCACAGGATGGATAGCACTGGTTGTTTTGAAACTGAGGCAAAAATTTAAAATATCTTAATAGCAATGACTGGTGAGGAAAAATGAGGGTGAAGTTTTGGCTCTCTTTGTTCTCCCTCCTCACAACACAGGCAGGCCGTTCCATGGATCAGCCAAGGGGAGAGGATGAAGAGGCTTCACTGGGGACTCCTGAGCGTCATGAGAGGAAGGGAAAGGATGCAAGCCTGTATTATAAGTGGAAAGAAGAATGGCCCAATGGATCATGGGTTGTCTAGTGAAATCTAACAGCTGCATTGCTTTCAGAGAAATGATTATTATTTTTTATCCAAATACTGTTTATTTGAAATATTTAAGAACTGCTCATCTTTCTTACATTGAGTGGGATACATTTAAATATTAAAAGCATAATAAGGTATATAAAATTTAAAATTGGCAAGGGATATTAAGAATTAGTAGTACAGGTAATCCCCGAGTTATGAGCGTTCACTTAATGCTCATTCAAAGTTATGTGATGAGCCCTCCCAAGCGCTTACGAGCAACTCCCAAAATTACGAGTATTGCAGCACCACAGCAGTCGAGTGACCGCAGTGGCTCTACAACACTCACCCAGGTTATTCTCTCCCTCCCCACCCCCAGGCCTTCAGTACTCACCCTGCAAAGATGGAGAGTCTTTGCTTTCTTGGCTGCTCCAAGCCTTTGGTGTGTTTGCAGAGAATGGAGGCCTAAAATAACGCAAGATGACACGAGATCAGTGGAGCAAGATATCACACTACTGATCTCGCATGATCTCATGGTTCTTTAGGCCTCTGTTCTCTGCAACAGAGAACAAAATCAAAGCTGGGGGAACGCTTCGATGTGCCTCCGGAAGCTGGATCGGGGCTCCAGAGGCCTGGAAAAGGTCTCTGCCACCCGGATCTATGGCCACAGAGTGATTTCGCGCCCCCCTGTGCAGCCAATCCGGGCTCCGGAGACCTGGAAAAGACCTCTCCCGCCCGGATCTATGGTCACGGAGCGATTTTGCACCCCCCGTGGCCTGATCCGGGCTCCAGAGGCCTTTTCCAAGCCTCTTTTCGGTTTGTTCTTTTTGGTTTGGGGCATGACACGTACTTTCCAGCAATTTCCATAATGTTACCTTGGATCCCTCATCACTGTTCACCTTGATGTTTCCTTTCAAACCTATTCTTAATCTATGGCATACATAGGTGAGATGCTATCCACATTGAATTTTTAGGGCATAGTACCTTTTTTCACTTTGCATAGCTCAAGCTTCAGTTTAGCCACTAATAGCTGAGGGTCTGAGCTATAATTAGTGCCAGGAAGTGTTTTAAGAGATGCAAGTGAACCTTTCAAATGTTGTTGGCATAAAATGAAGTCCATTTGATTTTGATATTGTCCATTTGGTGCTGTCCACATGTATAAATGTTGCTTGTGTTGAATAAATGTGTTCATTATGCTGAGATGATTTTCCTAGCAAAATTGCACTAGGCGATTGCCAACTTCATTCCATTCACTTAGCCCAGGGGTCGGCAACCGGAAAAAGGAAAAGAGCCACTTAGAACCGGTTCCGTCACACAAATAAAAAAGTGGGAGCCGCAAAAAGTGCGCGTGTGTGCATCCACTCACGCGCATGCGCAAAAAACATTTTGCGCATGCGCAAAATGGGAGGCACCTGCGCGGCGACGGGTCTCCCCTTTGGAGAGGTGCGCGCCGTCCCGTCCGGAGACCTGCCGCGTTTGTCAAACGGGGCCAGGCCGGCGTGCGCAGGGGGGAGGGGGCGAGCAGAAACCCGGTCCTTGCCGCTCCCGAGGATCTGCGAGGCTGGGGGAGCCGCCCTTCCCCTCGTTTGCCCCGGCGGACGCTCCTGGCACTGCTGCTAACGGGTGTGATTCCAGCCGGAGGCGTCAGAAAGCCGCTGCCGTCCTTGGGAGAGGTGCGCGCGCACTCTCCAAACCACCGCCATCCCGTTTGCACAGCTGCCGTGTTCGTCAATGTTTGACTAACGCGGCAGGTCTCCGGGCTTCCTTCGGGGGGCCTTTCATTCCTGTACAAGGGGGAAGGGGAACTCTCTGTGCTTTTGTGTGTGCGTGTGTGTGTGTGTGTGTGTGTGTGTGTGTGTATGTAAAGCACGAGAGAGGGAGGAAGAGGGGGGGAAAGCGAGATCTCAAGCCCCGATGTTTCCTGCCTTTCACTGCCGGTGGCCGGCCCGCATTCTTAGCATTCCTAGGCTGTGACTCCGTTGTCGTCGCTGTCTCCGCTCAGCAGCGCCGCTTGGAAGAGAAAGGGAGCAGGACAGGCACGCTCGCCCCAGCGGAGTGGCCGGCCCTCATTTTAGTAGCGAGACAGTAATCGCTCCGCTCCGCCCCCCCAATGCTCCCGGTTCTCCCGTTCGCCCGCTGCCCCGCTTTCCTTCCTGAATTTTGCGCTTCCTTACCCAACTCCAAACTTTCTCTAGCGCCCCTGTGCTTTAGGAGGGGGAACCAAAGGCGGAGCCATTTCTATCTCTCTCTACCCCCCCGCTTTTGCCGCTCCCCCACCCAACCAGTATCCCGCTTCTCCTTCCTCGGAAGCTTTGCAGATGGGCCACACACACACACACACACGCACACACAAAAGCACAGAGAGTTCCCCTTCCCCCTTGTACAGGAATGAAAGGCCCGCCAAAGGAAGCCCGGCCTCTTTACCGCACCGATCTGCTGAGGAGGTTCTTTCAAGCGGGAGACGGGCAGAGCAAGATAGCCGAAGAAGAGACTCCTCAGACGGCGCCGTCTTTTTCTTCCCCTCCAGCTGCTGGCTCTGAGCCCCAGCTCGCGGGTCTGCCTGGCGGCTTTGCGCGAAGCTTGCCGGGGTTGTTTTGAGATTTACACGTGTCGTTCTCGGGGGGAAAGGGGTACCCGACCTATTCCCCCCCGTTGAACGAGCCAGGGGAGGGCAAGAGCCTCTGCGGGCAGGGAGGGAGGAGCGGCAAGAAAGGGACATTTGGGGTCTCTCGCCAAGGGGTGTAAGCCGAGGAACCCTGAAAATCGGTTTGAGTAGAAAAGGAGGAGCTTTGGCAGGGAGGGAAGTGAGGTTGGAAAAGCAGGCCGGGCGAAGGAAGGGAGCGGAGGTGGCAGCTTTGCAGACGGGCTGCGGCAGCTTTCCTAAGAAGCGGCGCCACTGCCCGTTCACGCGGAGGTGCGTGCGCACCTCTCCAAAGGTTTGGGGAGGTGCGTGCGCACCTACGGTCGTTCAGAGAGGTGCGCGCGCACCTCTCGGAATGGGCAGCGGCGCTGCTTCTTGGGAAAGCTGCCGCGGCCCGTCTGCAAACCTGCTGCTTTCGGCAGCTTTGCAGACGGGCCGCGGCAGCTTTCTCAAAGAGCGGCGCCGCTGCCCGTTCGCGCAGAGGTACGCGCGCACCTCTCCAAAGATTTGGGGAGGTGCGCGCGCACCTCCGCCCGTTCGGAGAGGTGCACGCGCACCTCTCCAAATGGGTGGTGCCACTCTCCATTTGGAGAGGTGCGCGCGCACCACTGCCCGTTCGAAGAGGTGCGCGCGCACCGGGTGGCTGGGAGCCGCAGGAGACGGCTCAAAGAGCCGCATGCGGCTCCGGAGCCGCGGGTTGCCGACCCGTGACTTAGCCCAAACTTGTCTACTATTCTTCTCTTTGGCCTACATTTGCATCGAAATTACACCCAGCATACAAAAAAATCCTTTTTTGGTATTTGCTTGAGAGCATATGAAGTTCACTACAAAAAAGGTTTTTAATTTCATGATCATTTGAGTCTATAGTTGGAGCATAGATTTGTAATATGGTGATGTTGAGTGGCTTGCTTTAAATTTGGATAGATATTATGCAATCACTATGCTTTGTGATTCTCAATCCATTTTGCCCCTTGTTTCATTACACAAAATGCAATTCATTTTTGTTTGATATCATTTTCAGAAAAATAAATCATAAACTTATCTGATTTGAATTGATCACGGTATGTCTAGTGTAACTCACTGATGCCAAGGATATCTGTGTTTGCTCTAATAATTTCTCTTTTTACAATTTTGAGTTTCCCAAGGAACATGCCTCTAAGATTCCATATTCCAATGTGATATAACTTTGGCTTCTTTTGTCATGGGCACTGTCAGTTGTTGGGATTCCCGAAGGTTTTCCTCCAACAACATAACAACCCTGACTACTAAAAGCTAGTTCTTATTCCTCTCCAGGAGCTTGCAGGCTACCATGCAGCCTTGGGAGGGTTCGTTGTTGGTATTCACATGAGTCATCTTGAGATATTGCCATAAAATATTCTGGTGAGATTTTTTTTTACAGGGTAGTTTACCATTGCTTTACCTAATCCTCCCCATTTATCTGGGCTTGGGACTGGCATATGGTTGATGAATTAATATCCATATGGCTGGGTATTAAGAATTAACTAAAATTAATTACATTCTGTTCATTGAACTACAAGTAGAATTATGTGCATAAAAAATTGCTCAAATTTTGACTAGCCACTTTTCAGCCCTATACCAGTGATGGCGAACCTTTTAGAGACCAAGTGCCCAAACTGCAACCAAAAACCCACTTATTTATCGCTGGGTGCCAGGTGGGCGTGGCCTACTGGATGGGTGTGGCTGTGGTGGTCATGGAAGATTGGGTGAGTGTGGCCAAGGTGGATGTGGTCACCTCAATGTTGCTCATGGGGAGGGACACCTGTGGGGGTTGGGGGAGATCCAGGGGGGTCTCTGGTACGTGTGGTGGTAGGCAGGAGGCTCATCCTGCGGGATAAGGCGAGGCAGGGTGGGGATGCCATTGCCATGGGGCAAGGCAAGGGCTGGGGCAGCTGCTGCCTAACACCATCGGCCCCCGCACACAGAAGCCAGCTAGCGCATGGAGGCCGACGGTGTCTGTCAATAGCCACACACCCCAGCCCCTCGACCGGCGCACTCTGGGCTCCACAGCCCATCGCCAGCAGTTCAAAGAAGCCACCTCTGAGATCGATGGTCAGCGGACAGCTGAGGAGGCGATGCAGTGGGTCGTGCCTCGGAAAAGGAGAGCATGCGAGGCCAGAAGGGACAGGGTGGGGGGGATGGAAACCAGCCATGCTGGGATGCATCCGGCCATGTGGGACCTCGGCAAATTAGCAGGCGGCTGGCTGAAGAGAGACAGTTGCCACCTCTTAGGCATGGCGTGGGTGCCCACAGAGAGGGCTCTGAGTGCCGTCTCTGGCACCTGTGCCATAGTTTCACCATCACTGCCCTGTACTATCGATGTAAAATACAATTTAGCACTTTACTACCTCACCTATTGCTAAGCACATTGGTTTGTGCTTAAATTGTAAGCCGCCCTGAGTCTTCGGAGAAGGGCGGGATATAAATGGGATTAAAATAAAAAATAAAAATAAATCATAACACACCATTATTATCTTAACCATATAAGAATACAATTTTTTGATTCTCATGATATACTAGGCACATTGGCTACAGTTGCATAACATAACTATAATGGACTAGTTTATAGTTCAGTATGATGTACAAACCAACCACCACTGAATTGTATATATAAATACTTTCATGCTTCTCAGCCTTTTTCTATTAGTTTCATTCTTAGCTTTCAAGGAATCACATACGGTCAATTTTGGAATTTCAGTGTAATATGTATCTGACTACTTTCAGATGATAAATGAATCCCCGCTTATAATAAGGAATACAAAATATTATTTTGCTAGTATATCTGCTTGTGAGTATCCCATAGATATTGCCTAATTTGATATTTAGTGTAATTCAGCACAGTTTTAACTTTCCTCTCTGCAATGAAAATATGTAAATTAAGTTGTCTATCAGTAATTGACTAAAGCAATCTGATAACTTCTTACTCAAAATATCCTCAGATAAAAATCTCAAGTGAACTAACTTAATTCTTCATTGATTAAAAGTGATAATGGTCATATTAGTGCAGGTCTCATAAATACAATAGTCAATTCCAGGCTGCCAACAAACTTGCTTATTGAATAACCTGTGAATGAATATTAAAAGTGCAAACAAAGCCTTATGTGTATAAATACTCTGTCACATTCTATGTATACACTTAAATTATATCAACTTGAGTCAGCTATGTCTGTTTGGTTTACCAACTTCCTTCTGTATCATTTCCAATTGGTAAACAAAGAATTATTAACGCAACTTTATTCATTTTCAGGGGACTATAGCCACATCCTAAGTATTTTATACTCTTACCCCTATTCTATTCGTTCGCATTTATTTTCACTAGTGGCACGCTTGCTCGGCTGCAAGTCTTGATGACATCCGGAGGGAAGGCACAAAACAACATTTAGAATCCTAAAGGGTTCTTACCATCTCTATAATCTTCGTTTTCCTGCCCGTTTTCTTCTTTACGGTGAAGATGTATTGGGCCAGGACTACTCCCCCGACCAGGGCGCACACACTGGCGCTGGCCACTGCTCCCATTTTGGCTACGGCGCTCTTGTCCATCGTGGCACACTTACAGACCGGCTTTGGAGCGGAACGGAATAGAGATTTTGGCTAGGTCTCAGAATCTGAAGTGCCGGCAAGCCACAAAGTAGCTTCCTGAGGCCCTGCACGCCGCTGAGTGCCGCCCTGGATCGTCGTGGTATCCCTATCCCTTCGTCAAAGCGCCGTTAAATGGGAAAGGTAAGTGAATCCGTCTCCTGCCTCAGAGGCTCCACTCCTTTTCTTACCAGGAAGTGTGTCTAGTCTATAAGAGAAACGGCGATTGACCCTAAAAAACGTTCTTGACACTTGAACTGAGCAAGCGACTAGTAAGACTATTAACAACGGCCTGACCGAGCCAGTGGAAGAAACTATCTTACTTCACAACGGGGTGCAGTAGTTTCTCTTTTGTCTTTAATTGTGTTACTTTAATTCAGGACAAATCTTCCGTTTCTCTCTTTATATTATAAAATTGAACCTAAAAATAAGATGCCGGGGAAGGAATACTTCCACATTTCATAGAGATTTCTCTCTATATATGCCTAGTAGTACAATCCAATCTACCGCTAGCCCATCACTTACTTACCTTTTTTGGGGGTAAGACTACATTTTCCAGCATGCACTCTTCCGCCTCTACTACTCCTCCCACCGGCAGCAAACTTCAACGGGGGTTACAGCCTTCCCGCCCAAGAGGATTTCCTTGACAATGGGTGGGGTCAGAGTAGACGTTGGTTTGTCGAGGTACTATGACAACGGCAACAAAAATGGCGGCTGGTGGAGTTAGGTTCATCCACCTTTCTGTTTAGTAGATATGATTTTATGTTCTCCATGGCCGTTTCTGTTTACTTAATTTCTCATGGGTTTCTCGTGTAATGCTGGCATAAAAGGGCTGCGCTTAAAAGATTACCGTTCTGACAGAGCAAGAAGACTTAAAGAAGCGACTCTATAGTGTTCACTTCTCTGGTAACACGCACGGGCTGCTTCAGCTCTTGGAATGCTCCTTCTCTGTAACTAAATTTGTGTAAGGAAGCAAAGGGTGGGGGGGAAAGGAAGATTCGTCAGTTACCGAAACAAGTCGGGTAAGTCAATAATTTAGCTCAAAGGAAAGAGTTATTGTTTGCAATGGCATAACAGTCTACAAATTTTCACCCTAGCAATAACAAACTTGTGATGTCATATAAGTGTAAATCATGCTATTTTATGCATGCTTACTTTGAAATATATTTAAGTTTGGATTGCATGGATATAGTGTGATGTAAACATCCTTTTTCCATTTATGCATTCATTGATGTTTTCTAGATCAACACAGTGTTCTTGGGATAGTCTTTTGTTAGTGCTATTCTAACTCCATAGTATTGAGTATTGTAAAGAATGTGTTTTGTTTTTAAATTTACAAGTGAACAGTAATAATACAGGCATACTTTTAAAATAACTTTTATACTACTTGTGGAAAGTCACAACATTTGCACAATTTTGTCATAAATTTTATAATTGATTAAAAAATGTTGAGATGGCAGGTAATGTTGTTTATGTATGCTTAAAAATTGTATTAATATACTCACTTGATGTTGCCAAGCTAAGGATTACTCATTTTCTTCTTCTTCGCCACACACTATACTGTACCAGATAGCTTTAAGTAGGCATTAGTACAGGCTATTTATATTCTGCCAAATTGAGTTCCTTAGCTACTGTCACAAGGACAACCTGAAGCCAATTATGGTAGGGATTAAATGATCAGGTTATAACTGCATTCCCATTAAATCCCATTTTTGTTCTGCTGGTTTTTAATCTTTGCCACTTAAAGGTGCAACTAGCAAAATGGACAGTTACATAAATAATACAAAAATCAAAGGGAAACTTTTGTTGCCATTCATAGGAATTGGATAGGAATAATTATTGCATTGAATAATTATTTTCATATTATAAATGGAATGGTTGATGAAATATTTTTGTTCTGGTCTGTCAGCCATTCTCTGTTTTATTCTCACATTCACAAGGCAACATGTATTCTGTGTAGTCATTAGAATTTTTTTTGTGTGTGTTATATCTTTTTGCAAGTCTTTGGGCTTCTCCAAGATATTGAATACTTCTATGTACAAGTGACTGGTCTTTCACTGTATAAGCAGCCCAACTTTCAGAAAGAGAGAAAAAATATAGAAAATGGTGTCCAAATAGCCATTTGAAATAGTTAGAAAATAACTTCATATCATGTTAAATTGTTGCTCCAAGCAACACCTTGCAAACAATTTTCTAGAGGAATGCAAAATAAAAAGGAGAAAGGAAGTTCATTGGATAAATAGATTTCCATTTGGGATTGTAATATTGCAAAATAAGAAACAAATCAGGCTTGTGGAGAATTTGCAATAATTAGATAAGCTTGTTATTTCAGTCCTTTGTAGGTGAAAGGATGCATCTTGCTTTAATTATGTAACTGTTACTAAGCTGCCAGTATAATGTTCATCTCTTGTACCATATTATTGTGAGGGTATTTATTTAGTAAAAGAGAATGCAAAATGAAATCTCTAATTGATGTTTTTTATGGTCTATGGTAAAGCTTGGTACAATATACACAACTCTTCCCTTTGAACATAACATATTCTCTGTGGTTCTGATCCCAAAAAACCTCCATGGTGTATAAGGATTTATTTATATGCTAGAATAGATATTTATACCTTCCAACTCATAAACTACTTTAAATTTTTCTGAGTTTGTTTAATAGTTGAGATGGAGTATAGAACTGAAAACTCTGCTGGACTGCAATCTTTATTCCTAACTTTGCAATCCTATCTGTGTCATTTACATTTTTATTTTTATTTTTATTTATATGCCAACTAAAATGTCATCCAATACTTGGATTACATAAGCATTGTGAATGATGAACTTGATTCTTGTCAGAAGTACTTATTTAATATGATGTTTTGAAGGAAAATATATTCATATTTTCTCTATTAAGTTGAGATGTTAGATGAGCTGAATTATTTTTTTAAATAGTTCATAATAAGGCTTTTATGCTAGTCGTTTTCCCCCCCCACTAGGTCTGACAGAGAATGTCTTTATTTAAAGCCCGGGAATGGTGGTCTACAATAGTGGGCAATAAAGAAGAATTTGATCAAGGATGTTTATGTGTTGCAAATGTTGACAATAGCAGTAGTGCACAAGGTAAGTGGATATTTTTACATTTAATGTGTGATTAAAATTTTGAAATTCTGTTCATCCAATCCAATGTGAAATTGTAATTTATTTATTGTAAAATGCATCTTATTAAACTTAAAAGAATTTAATTATAAGAAAATAGCTAGTGTTGGGCTGGGTCTGGATAAAATCTCTGAATCATGGAGCTCACTTGGAAGATTCAGCACAGTTATAAGTTTTTAGTCCAGCTTAACTCATAGGTTGGCTTTGGTGAGGATAAAATATTAGGGGACCTAGATTTGTGCATACATTGAAGAAGGAATTGAATATGGATATTTGTTTAAGTTTCATTATTCTTCCAGAAATACGTTTTTATTTCAGATAAAATTATTGTAGGCAGTTATATGGGATTTCTTAGAATCTATAATCCCCATCCTCTAAAACCTGGAGATGCTCTACAAGCTGAAGATATGCTTTTGGAAGTGCAGTTATGTGAACCAATATTACAAGTGGAAGTAGGAAAATTTGTTTCGTAAGTAAACAGTATTGTTCCTTCTGATAAAGCTAATTGAGTAGATATAAATTAATTCATCTTACTACTATGACCGTTTGTTTCCCTAAAGTATATTTTATGAAGTATCTTGGGATTGTAGAGTAGTAATTAAGATACAAGGGACACGGTGGCTCAGTGGGTTAGGACGCTGAGCTTGTCGATCAGAAGATCGGCAATTTGGCGGGTCGAATCCCGAGTGCCGGGGTAGCAGACTGAGCGCCTGTTACTCGTCCCAGCTTCTGCCAACCTAGCAGTTCGAAAGCACGTAAAAATGCAAGTAGAAAAATAGGGACCACTCCGGTGGGAAGGTAACAGTGTTCCATGCGCCTTTGGCATCTAGTCATGCCGGCCACATGACGGAGACGTCCTCGGACAAACGCTGGCTCTTCGGCTTTGAAACAGAGATGAGCACCAGCCCCTAGAGTCGGAAACGACTAGCACACATGTGCGGGGGAACCTTTATCTTTACCTTTAATTAAGATACAGGCTTTGGATGCTAACATTTTTTGGAGTAATCCTAATGCCCATAAGTATTAGGCTTCTTAATATAGCTCTAGAAAAAAAAAGTCTTGTTAATTTTATATTTAATTAGATATTTATCAAAAAATCAGAAATATGTTATCATCTTCCAATAATATATTCCACTGTTTCTTGGTTTTGTTGAATTATAGTTTACTACAATATCCACATTAGCAATAATGGTAAGTAAAAGAGGTGAACTGAATTCTTAAGGGTGACAACTTGCAAAACGAGGTATTTTTAAATTAATAATAATAATGTATTTATTATTTTAGAAATTTATTAAACTTGTATGTTGCCTAACTCAACAACCCTGGGCAACTCAAGTAATCAAATAAAGTATAATAAGTAAATATAATGATAACAATAAAAGATTGCAAGCACAACAGATGAAATGGAAGGTAGCAAGAGGTCTCACTTTCCATCAAGAAAGGCTGGGGTAAAAAGCCAGACCTTCATAGTTTTTCTAATCAATAGCAGAGTGAGGACCATCTGGATCTCAGGGACAATTTTGTTGCAGAGGATATCACTGCTATAGACAAGGCATGCTTCCAGGGTTCTAACAGATGTTTTTGTTTAATTGAAAGAATTCAGAGTGTACCAACTCCGCAGGATTTAATTGGCTGGGTGAATGTTACGAGAGACAGATAGTTCCTCAAGCCCTATGTAGAGTAAATAATATAATGATGATGATGATGATGATGATGATGATGATGATGATGGAAGGGACCTTCGACGTCATCTAGTCCAAAACCTTGCTCAGGCAGGAAACTCTATAACATTTCAGACAAATGGCTGTCCAGTCTCTTCTTAAAAGCTTCCAGTGTTGAAGCATTCACAGCTTCTGGAGGCAGGTTGTTCCACTGGTTAATTGTTCTAACTGTCAGGAAGTTTCTCCTTACTTCTAGGTTGCTTCTCTCCTGGATTAGTTTCCATCCGTTGCTTCTTGTCCAGCAACCGTTCCTTATATGTTTTAGCCTCCAGTCTCCTAATCATCTTTCTTGCTCTTCTCTGTACTCTTTCTAGAGTCTCAACATCTTTTTTACATTGTGGTGATCAAAACTGAACACAGTATTCCAAATGTGGCCTTACCAAGGCATTGTGAAATGATATTAACACTTCACATGATCTTGATTCTATCCCTCTGTTAATGCAGGCTAGCACTGTGTTGGCTTTTTTGGCAGCTGCAGCACACTGCTAGCTCATATTTAAGTGATCGTCCACTAGGACTCCGAGATCCCTCTCACAGTTACTACTATTGAGCAAGGTACCACCTATACTATATCTGTGCATTTGGTTTTTCTTGCCAAAATATAGAACCTTACTTTTTTCACCACTGAATTTCATTTTGTTAGAATAGCGCCCAGTGTTCAAGTCTGTCAGTGTTCTGGAGTGTTGACTATTCTTGCCAGCTTGGTGTTGTCTGAAAATTTGATAAGTTCCCCATCTATCCTCTCATCCAAATCATTGATGAAGATGTTGAAGAGCACTGGGCCCAGAATAGAGCCCTGCGGCACCCCACCACATACTTCCCTCCATGTAGATGCAGTTCCATTGAGGACCACAGGCTGAGTACAGCTGGTCAACTAGCTACGAATCCATCTGGTGTTGATGCTCTCTAACCCACAGTTTTCTATCTTATCAAGTAGTAGGTTGTTGTTTACTTTATCAAATGCCTTACTGAAGTCCAAGTAAATTATATCCACAGCATTCCTCTGGTTCACTAATTTTGTCATACAAGGTGACTAAGGCATAAGTGACTATCTGAAGGTTCTTCTGATATAAGAGATGGTGCAACTGTTTCACCAGGTGAAGTTTTTCAAAGGCCTTCATGGCCAGAACTCCCATCTGCTTTTCAGGCAGGAGCTGTGAATTCAAAACTCTTAAATTGTGCACCAACCTTGAAGGGGGAGGGCCTCAAATGGGAATAGCTCTAGATCTGAGTGGTCAAAACACCCAAGCCATTCTTCCTCATCCAAACCCAAATAGTTTCCAGGCACTGAGAACAGACCTTGATAGACTCACGTGGCTGACCTGGGGTCAAAAGATATAATTTGCTATCATCAGTATAGTAATGAAACCTAATTCCAAACTGGCAAATGACCTGATCTAGCAGTTTCATGTAGATATTGAAAAGGAGAGAGATAATAACCCTGTGCCATCCTCAATGGAGGGGGCCTAGGAATTGACTCCAAATAAATATTGACTGGAACTTATCCAGGAGAAAGAGAGAGAACTATTGTAAAACACAGTCCTCAGTTCCCAACCAATGGTGCTGGCTCAGGAGACTTTTGTCAGTGGTATTGACAACTACCAAGAAATCAAGAAGCACAAGGATGGTTGTGCTATCTGCAAGCTTTGCCACAGGTCATCAACTGTACTAAATCTTAGCAGGAAACTTGACTGAAATGGGTTTAGATAATCCATTTCCTCCAGAATTATAATCAGTTTTAGCTGTCCATGTTTTCAATAATCTTTCCCCCAAAAGGATGGTTGGACACTGGTCAGTAATTGTTGAAAACTGTTAGTTACAGGGACAGCCTTCCATAATCCTAATTAGATTGGTTTTCAACACCTATGTCCCAGTCCACCATTTTTAATTATGCGCTCTCTGGCTCACTTATTACATAAGATGTTTATTATGGTGATAAAGGGGAAAAAAGAATCCATTGGAGTTGGGCAGCTGATAAATCCAGCTAAATATGTTTCCTCATTTAATTATAATTAATGGTTATTACAGAGCTGTACAGATGCCCATATTATCCATCTATCCATCCATCCCAGCTATGAAATTTAGCTACCTCCAGAAAGTTAACTGGAGTCTATGTGATTTAGAGAAGCTGCATATGAAATACAAAATACATACAAAATCAGTCAGACTTGCAAGTTTGAAGTTAGCTCACCAGGTGGACCAAATCAGGAATCAACTCCACAGAAAGGCTAAAACTAATTTGTTTTGATAGTCCTTATATTGATGGGATTTTGTAAGTCCAATTATGCTGTATCTCCTGCCTTTCTTATAATCATATGAATTAAGGAGATGACTGTGAATTAGGGAACTTTAAGCTGCCACATAGTTTCTGTTTGGATTTAAGATAAGTTTGGTAAGTGTACATCAGTATAAAGCTATTAAAATTGTTAAAGTGTTAAGTACAAAAAACTTTGTATGTTTCGTGCTATTAGTATTTAGTATGATTTATTGGTCTTTTAGATTATTGATATTCAAGAAATGTTTTTAATCATATTTTCATCCTTGTCCTTTCCGCTAGTGGCACAGAATTGCTTCATCTGGCTGTATTGCATTACAAAAAATTATGCGTCTATGCTGTCTCAGGTAAAAAAGAAATCTAATTATTATGGAAACTTACTTTCCTTATTTTCTTCTTATAAAATATAGCATGTTTTTCTTCCTACAGATTTAATGATACCAAATCTATTTCATACGATATTATAAAAAAGAAGATACCTTTCTCTCTATATTTATTTATTTAATTAAATTTTTATACCGCCCTATTCCCGAAGGACTCAGGGCGGTTTAGAGGGCAGCATAAAATACAATATAAAAATAGTATAAAATTAAAATAGTTTAAATTACTTAAGCCCAACAATTAAAACAATATTAAAAGCTAAAACCCCTTCAGTCCAGGCCTGATAGATCAAAAAACCAGGTTTTCAGGTCCCGGCGAAATGAACGCAGATCGGGGGCGGTCCGAAGCTCCACCGGTAAATCATTCCAAAGGGCAGGCACACCCACAGAGAATGCCCTCTCCCTGGGGATCACCCGCCGGCATTCCTTAACTGCCAGCACCCTGAGAAGGCCCTCCCTGTGGGAGCGCACAGGACAATGGGAAGTTGATGCCGGCAGCAGGTGTTCCCTTAGATAATCCGGACCCAAGCCATTTAGAGCTTTATAGGTCATTACCAGCACCTTGAATCTCACCCAGAGGGCAACCGGAAGCCAATGCAGCTCACGGAGAAGAGGTGTTACACGGGAGTATCGGGAAACTCCCATAACAACTCGCGCGGCTGCATTCTGCACCAGTTGAAGCCTCCGCGTGGTCCTCAAGGGCAGCCCCATGTAGAGAGCATTCCAGTATTCTAGCCGGGAGGTCACAAGCGCATGGGTGACTGTGCGTAGGGCATCTCGGTCCAGATAGGGCCGCAACTGGCGCACCAGACGAAGCTGGGCAAAAGCCCCCCTGGTCATGGCTCCTATATGGTCTTCGAAATTGAGCCGTGAATACAAGAGGACGCCCAAGTTGCGAGCCCTATCGACGGGGGGTAACACCTCACCCCCCCCATCATTAGTGATGGAACAACTTGGTTAACCCGAGATGCAGGTATGCACAGCCACTCAGTCTTGGCAGGATTGAGACGAAGCCTGTTTCTCCCCATCCAAACTCGGACTGCCTCCAGGCAACGGGACATCACGTCGAGTGCATCACTGGGTTGGTTCGGGGTGGAAAGAAAAAGTTGGGTATCATCAGTGTACTGATGATACCCCACCCTGAAACCACGAATGAGCTCGCCCAGCGGTTTCATGTAGATGTTGAACAGGAGGGGAGAGAGGACCGACCCCTGAGGGACTCCACAAATGAGAGATCTCGGGGCGGACCTCTGCCCTCCCGTCAACACCGACTGCGAGCGGCCCAGGAGGTAGGAGGAGAACCACCGCAAAACAGTGCCTCCCACTCCCAACCCCCTGAGACGCCGCAGTAGGATACCATGGTCGATGGTATCGAAAGCCGCTGAGAGATCTAAAAGGACTAGGACAGAGGAACATCCCGTGTCCCGAGCCCGCCAGAGATCATTCACCAGTGCGGCCAATGCCGTCTCCGTACTGTACCCGGGCCTGAAACCCGATTGGTATGGGTCAAGATAATCAGTTTCCTCCAGGAACAGAGGAAGCTGATGCGCCACCACACTCTAAACAACCTTCGCCAAAAAGCGGAGGTTGGAGACCGGATGGTAGTTATTTAAAACAGCCGGGTCCAGGGCAGGCTTCTTGAGGAGGGGTCTCACCACCGCCTCCTTCAAGGCGGCAGGGAAGATACCCTCCTTCAAGGAAGCAGATATTACTGCCTGGAACCAGCCTCGTGTCTCCTCCCAAGCCGCATAAACCAGCCATAAATCCTAACAGTATTAGAAAAGTAAATATTAGAAAGGTCAAGTAATATTAGTACTTCTAGAGAAGTTTTCCTCTTAATTTGTGGTAATGAAAAGGAAGTTTCTAACAGTGCAAGGTAGTTCTCGACCTATGACCATAATGGAGCCTACCCATTACAATTGCAAGTTATGATTGTCATTTAACAAGGTGACCATGTGGTTGCCTTGCTTAACATCTATCACTCTTGCTTGCTCTAATGTAGTCATCATGTAGCTTTTGAAAATAGCATGTGCACTTATAAAGCACAGTATCAGGAGATGTAAGTTCTTTTTGAAAGTGTATTTATAGAAGCATACTCTAATATATAAAGTTGCAGCTCAATATCTTTTCTTAGCTGACTGAAGAACTTTAAGAGTAATTATATTAGAGCCAAGGTTAGCTCACTATGTTTCATTTGTTTCGATCATCAACAGTAAAAGGGCTGGGTCATGCATACAGAAACAAGATGAAACACCCTCTTGGAAGGACTGTATTGTAGCTAATAATGTGATGGTTTAATTGTGCCATCAAATTGCTGTCAAACTTTAATGACCACATAAATAGATTTTTCTATGTGGTGATCTGTAGAGGAATAACATGTTTTGAACCTTCATATTTTTAAAAACTCCCTGATACAAAAAGTGGATTAACAAACCTTTCTCTCTGTCCTCTAAAGAAATAGGTAGCTTGCAGCTCTTTACTTGTTAGATACCAAGCTCTGTTGAGTCTAGATAGCAAGTTATAGATGATGAGGAATTAACAGTTCACCAAAATTTAGAGATATTATGATGTCATTCCTCCATCAGTATGATGGAGATTTTTATATTCTCTATTTGACATCAGCATCAAACAGAGAATAAACTGAAAACTCAGTTTTGTGAGAAAAATGCACTGCACTTATTTTTAATAAATGGTTAATTTTTCCCTCAGTTTTGTGATATATTCAAAAGAATTGGGGGGGGGGCATATGTTATATTAATGAAACCTGAATTCTGACAACTGTATTAAAGTGTTATAAATATATTATGGCATCTTTCACAATACATTTTCCACAGAAAATACTGCAAACTTAAGGCAGCCCTTTCTTTTATTTAATAGGAAGTTTAGGAAATATAGAACATGGCAACCAATACCAGCTAAAACGTATGTATGAACACAATCTTTATCGAACAGCATATAACATGACACATGGACCATTTGGAGGTATAAAAGGTAAGTTATTGGTCCCAGTCTATTTTCACTAATACAGAAAGAACAGAGGAACATTAAGACATTGATGCTAAACCTGTGGTTCAGGGCACCTGTGCATTTGGCTATGGCTTTGGATGATACATCTGCATTCCCCTACTGATTTTGTTGTTTAGCAACAACAGAATTGCCATTTTGCCCCTACCTCATTGTGTTGCTGCTTCTATATATGATACAACTTTGTGTGAAAGAGAATATGTATGAGTAAATGGTGGAATTATTTCTGTTCACATTGTTTTTAATGTGTTAATTAAACCTAGGGGAAGATGTGCTTTAAATGTGTTAAATTTGAACAGTTAAATATTTGATTAAATATAAACCATATATATATATACTGGGTGGGATGGACGTTGAGAACTAAAATGGTATAACAGCTCCTTGCACCCCAGTAGCTTCTGCTGTCTGGTTTTAGGTTCCCTTGGATGGCTGGGTGGCAGGGTTGGGAGAAGGCCAAGATCTGTGGAGACTCTGAGGGACAGAGTGTGGAGGATGGGGTGCCTCTGGGTGGGGAAGCTTTGGGAGGCCTGGGGCAGGTGGGCCTGGCCTTGCACTAATCCTCCTAGGCCCTCTCTCATTTCTGAGGCATCTGTGCTGTGCTTAAGAACCCAGGTGTTTGTTTAAGGGCTGCATCAGGGAGAGCAAGAGATTGGGGCCCTTAAGCAAGGCTTTCTCGCTTAATGACATAACCACTTATGACTATAATGCTCAAGTCATACGTTGAGGATTATTTGTAATATACTGGCAAGTACTTGTAAAAACACATAAAAGTAAAAGCTTTTAAAAAATAGGGGAAATAGGAGATCCGAGATGTCCAGAATATTATATGGCATATTTTGGAAATTGAGAAGCCATTATTAATGCAATGGTATTGACAATGTTTCAGTAAAATGCCTTTTTTTCTACAATAGTTTGCCTGCTTTCTTCATATCGCACATTTAACCATAATAACATTAATGCATATATGTTTAATTAGGATAAAATCCAGATGAAATTATAATATATTTTTTATAAATATTTTATTAATTTTCTATCTTTACAATCACGTGCTTAATAGACAACGTGATGACTGAGTCCATTAGTAATTCCTTGGTACACGTAAGCTTGTTCAAACTAAATCCAATATTACACCCTCCAATACATCCTCTCTTCTTCTGGTAGACATTTTTCCACACTAAGCAAATACAATTCTTATTGTTGTTAATAAATATACAGTTGCATATCAACATTTTTCTAATAGTTTCAATAATATCAGTTTCGAATATCTTTTCTAACCAAAACTTTACATTAATTGCATTTGCACTCAATATCCATTTATTCAGTCCATATCCTATTTTTGCTTTTTTCAATTTTAATTTCCCATCCATGTTCAAAATATCCCAATCATTTATAATTTCAGAACAAGTTATATTTGGGTAACCAAAAGCTTCCCTTATTCAAACTTCTTAGCATATTCTTATTTCCCTTTTCATACCAAGATATGGTATTCTGATTGCAAATTCTATCTATCTACCGGTAGTTATAATAATATTTCTATTTCTAGCTATTCTTAACCATATTCAAATATTTAATAATATAAAATCCCGTCTAATAGGTCAGAGCTTCTATTTTCTTCAGTCTTACTGTAGCTTTCTTCCTTTGCCAACTTTCCAAGTCAGTGCATTTGGATCATCAAATAATTCTTCCTCTATTTTTGTGTATATTATTTAAAACAATAGAAACAATTTAGTTAAAGTATTTTTGGAAGAACTAGCCCGTCGAAATTCATTAAACAGCCTTCCTCCTCCTCCTCCAATTCCTCACAGTTCTGTTAACAGCTCTATCTTCCATTTCATCAGCTCTCCTTCCTTATCCTCCAGTATGTTCTGAAATCTTGGTTTGTAGAATGTCTTTTCTATTTCCAATATTATCATTGTGTCTTTTAAGTCTTCATTTATCTCAGTTTGGTCATTAGTTTCTTCCTTTAGATCCTCAATATTTGTGTCAGCATTTTCTAGCTTTCCTTCTATTTTCTGGGTTGCTAGTTTCTTCTCTGTAGTTATTTTCTGAGTTTGAAGATTTAAATTAGAAAATTGTTCTTTTATCTCCTTTGTGTTATTTTTAATCTCATCCCGAGCTAAAGCAATTGTTTCTTGTATTAATTACAACATGGAGAGAATTTCTGTTTTCATCAGTATTTTCTTGGTGGTATGTCAAACTGAGGCTTCTGGAGACAGATGTTAAGGATGGTTTTTTACCATTTAGAGCATCCATTTTATTTTTTTGTAAGTGGCGTTTATAGATTATCCAACCAACTAGCCAGTCTTGAACCTCCCCTAAGCAAATATGGGTAAAATTCAAATTTTTCTGTCCAGTGAGAAGTATATCCTTTCTGTCCAGGGAGAAGAAAGAACAATTAAAGATTGTTTATCAATCAAGATTTATAAATGTAATCCAAAATGTTCCATCATATCAGGTAATAGTGTATGTTTTTTCTACAGGAAAATAGTTCCACAATACAGTTCTGAAAGTCTTCCTGTGTTAGCTTTGCCGCGACTACAAAATGGAAGCCTAGATGAAATTATAATATTTTATAGTATGCGTTGCTCTAGTAATGTGTTTCATGTAGAGGTTAAAAACACCAGATTAGAAACTGGGAGACCATGTGTTCTACTCCTTCCTTGGACTTGAAGCAACTGCGAGATTTTGGACCAGCCAATATTGCACTCTCATCTAAGGAAACAAGTAGTGTCAAAGCATTTCCAAAAAATGTTGATGAAAAATGCTAGTAATTAATCCAGGCAATTTTCAAGAGTCAAGAATCACTTGAAGACAGCAAACAAACAAAAAACAAGCTGTAGGGTTTTTTGTTCATAGACAATATATATACTTTTATATATTCATATTGATTTTTTTAAGATGGTGTTGAAATGTTAGGTAAACATTAATTTGTCTTCTGAGACAAAACTAATAGTAACAAAATTGTATGCTTTGCTATGTGCTATTTTTTTGTAAAGTATAAGATGGAGCAAGGTAATTGCAGTTATCTTGATGAGTTACTCATATTGGCTATCATTACTCTTCAGTTTCTAAGGAATGGAAACTAATTTTATTTTAGGTTATCTTGTTTGTTGTCAGGCTAATATGATGCTTCTATGTTTTAATTATAATTCAGTTATGAGATCATGAGTTGTAAACAAGTTCCTTGTTGTTGTTGTTAGTTGTGAAGTCATGTCCGACCCATCGCAACCCCATGGACAATGTTCCTCCAGGCCTTCCTGTCCTCTACCATCTTCTGGAGTCCATTTAGGCTCACGCCTATTGCTTCAGTGACTCCATCCAGTCACCTCATTCTCTGTCGTCCCTTTCTTCTATTGTCCTCAACCTTTCCCAGCATTAGACTCTTCTCCAGTGAGTCTTTCCTTCTCATTAGGTGGCCAAAGTATTTGAGCTTCAACTTTAGGATCTAACCTTCTAAAGAGCAGTCAGGGTTGATCTCCTCTAGGACTGACCGGTTTGATCGCCTTGCAGTCCAAGGGACTCGCAGGAGTCTTCTCCAGCACCATAGTTCAAAGGCCTCAATTCTTTGGCGCTCAGCCTTTTTTATGGTCCAACTTTCAAAGCCATACATTGCAACTGGGAAGACCATAGCCTTGACTATACGTACTTTTGTTGACAGGGTGATGTCTCTGCTTTTTAGTGTGCTGTCTAGATTTGCCACAGCTTTCCTCCCCAGGAGCAAGCGTCTTTTAATTTCTTGGCTGCAGTCCCTGTCTGCGGTAATCTTGGAGCCCAGGAAAATAAAATCTGTCACTACCTCCATTTCTTCCCCATCTATTTGCCAGCAATTGAGAGGGCCGGATGCCATGATCTTGGTTTTCTTAATGTTTAGTTTCAAGCCAACGTTTGCACTCTCCTTCACTCACAACAAGAGGCTCTTTAGTTCCTCTTCACTTTCTGCCATTAGAGTGGTATCTTCTACATATCTTAGGTTGTTGATATTTCTCCCAGCAATCTTAATTCCAACTTTTAATTCATCTAGCCCTGCCTTTCTCATGATGTGCTCTGCATATAAGTTAAACAGGCAGGGCGACAGTATATAGCCTTGCCGGACTCCTTTCCCAATTTTGAACCAATCAGTGGTTCCGTGTCCAGTTCTCACTCTTGCTTTTGAACAACATATAGGTTTCTCAAGAGACAAATAAGATGGTCTGGTACTCCCATCTCTTTAAGAACTTGCCACAGTTTGTTGTGATCCACACAATCAAATGATTTATCATAGTCAATGAAGCAGAAGTAGATGTTTTTCTGGAACTGCCTAGCTTTTTTTCATGATCCAGTGTATGTTGGCAATTTGATCTCTAGTTCCTCTGCCTCTTCGAAATCCTGCCTGTACTTCTGGTATTTCTCGATCCACATATTGCTGGAGTCTAGCTTGTAGGATTTTAAGCATAACTTTATTAGCATGTGAAATGAGTGCAATGGTGCAATAGTTTGAACATTCTTTGGCACTGCCTTTCTTTGGAATTGGAATGTAAACTGATCTTTTCCAGTCCTGTGGCCACTGTTGAGTTTTCCAACTTTGCTGGCAAATTGAGTGTAGCACTTTTACTGCATGGTCTTTTAAGATTTTGAATAGCTCAGCTGGAATACTGTCACCTCCACTAGCTTTGTTGTTGCTCAGCTTTCCTAAGGCCCATTTCACTTCACATTCTAGAATGTCTGTCTCAAGGTCAGTGACCACCTCATCATGGTCTCTTGGGTTGTTGGAAAAGAGTGTTTGCTATCACCATCGTATTCTCTTGACAAAATTCTATCAGCCTGTGTGCCTTGCTTCATTTTGTACTCCAAGGCCAAACTTGCCTGTTATTCTGGTTATCTTTTGGCTTCCTACTTTAGCATTTCAATCCCCCATGATGATAAGGACATCATTTTTTGGTGTTAGTTCTATAAGGTGCTGTAGGGCTTCATAGAACCGGTCAATTTCATCTTCTTCAGCACCAGTGGTTGGGGCATAGACTTGGACTACTATGATATTGAATGGTTTGCCTTGGATTTGAACTGAGATCATTCTGTCATTTTGGGGATTGTATCCCAGTATTGCTTTTCCTACTCTTTTATTGACTACGAAGGCTACTTCATTTCTTCTGAGGGATTCTTGCCTGCAGTAGTACAGTATACCTGATGGTTATCCGAATTAAATTCACCCATTCCTGTCCATTTTACTTCGTTGATTCCTAAGATGTCAATGTTCAGTCTTGTCATCTCTTGTTTGACCACATCCAGCTTTCCTTGATTCATGGATCTTACATTCCAGGTTCCTATGGAGAAAAAATCTTTACAGCATTGGACTTTCCTTTCACCACCAGATACATCCACAGCTGAGCGTCCTTTCGGCTTTGGCCCAGTCGCTTCATTCTTTCTGGCGCTACTAGTACTAGCCCTCTGCTCTTCCCCAGTAGCATATTGGACGCCTTCCGACCTGAGGGGTTCATCTTCCAGCATCATATCTTTTTGCCTTTTGGTACTGTCCATGGGGTTTTCATGGCAAAGATACTGGAGTGGGTTGCCATTTCCTTCTCCAGTGGATCACATTTTGTCAGAACTCTGCTATGACCTGTCCATCTTGGGTGGCCCTGCACGGCATAGCTCACAGCTTCCTTGAATTACGCAAGCCCCTTCACCACGACAAGGCAGTAATCCATGAAGGAGAAACAAGTTCTTTATGAATTCAGAAATACATAACCACTAGAGGGCACTCGTGTTTTCTGAATATTAACTCAGATTCAACTAAAATGTTTAAAAATTTGTAAGAGATTTAAATCACAAATGATGATCACAAATGTTCTGAAGAGTACCAATATATGTAATAAAAGTACTGGAATTTCTTTGTTTCTCCTACTTACTAGTGAATCTTAATGCTGAATTGAAGAATTTCTAAGATTACAATAAATATTTATTTATTGTTCTGTTTTGGCTGTACAACATATTTTATTTATTTTTTATTTTAATCCTATTTATATCCCGCCCTTCTCCGAAGACTCAGGGCGGCTTACAATTTAAGCACAGACCAATGTGCTTAGCAATATGATATAAATAACTAGGTTATAATGGTTAATGTAGCCATTCTTTTATTTGCTGATGTTACTGGTTTAGGGTTCCAGGAGTTGATTTGAAATTTTGGATTTTATTTTATAGTACATAAGGTGGGCATATATGTGTGTGTGTGTGTGTGTGTGTGTGTGTGTGTGTGTATACACATACACATATACATACATACATACATACATATATTTATATATACGTGTGTGTGTGTGTGTATGTGTGTGTGTGTGTGTGTGTGCGTGTGTGTGTGCGCAGTGCTTTTTTTGTAAAAGAAAAAGGTGCCGGAACTCACACATGTCATGCAACCCGCCTTGCCTACCCTACAAGGTTCCATCCAAAAAAGGTGCCGGAACTCCATTCTGAGCATTCTATGAGAAAAAAAGCCCTGTATATGCGTAACAGAGTGAGCACCTGTTACTCGTCCCAGCTTCTGCCCACCTAGCAGTTTCGAAAGCACGTAAAAATGCAAGTAGAAAAATAGGGACCACTACGGTGGGAAGGTAACAGCGTTCCGTGCGCCTTTGGCGTCTAGTCATGCCGGCCACATGACCACGGAGATGTCCTCGGACAAACGCTGGCTCTTCGGCTTTGAAACGGAGATGAGCACCGGCCCCTAGAGTCGGAAACGACTAGCACGCATGTGCGGGGGAACCTTTACTTTTACCTTTTTTATATGTGTATATGTGTGTGTGTGTGTGTGTGTGTGTGTGTATATATATATGTATATGTATATATGCTGAGCTTGTCGATCAGAAGGTCAGCAGTTTGGCGGGTCGAATCCCGAGTGCCATATAGCAGAGTGAGCGCCTGTTACTCGTCCCAGCTTCTGCCAACCTAGCAGTTTGAAAGCACGTAAAAATGCAAGTAGAAAAATAGGGACCACTGTGGTGGGAAGGTAACAGCGTTCCGTGCGCCTTTGGCGTCTAGTCATGCCGGCCACATGACCACGGAGACGTCCTCGGACAAGTGCTGGCTCTTCGGCTTTGAAACGGAGATGAGCACCGGCCCCTAGAGTCGGAAATGACTAGCACGCATGTGCGGGGGAACCTTTACATTTACCTTTATATGTATGTATGATGTATGTATGTATATTTATTTGTATGTATATGTATATGTGTGTTTGTGTGTGTGTGTGTGTGTGTGTGTGTGTAAAATTAATAAATAATAAAATAACATTGTTTGAAAAATCCATAGATGTGTGGATGTCAGTTCTTATGGCTAGCTGTTCCGTATTTCAAATCAGATATTAATTCAATAAACATAATTAACTTCATTGCCCCAAGTGCAGGGAATAACATAATGAAAATATTTGGAACAGTGATTCCAGCTTGATGAGTGGTTCGTAGTGATAATTTGGAGATCATGAATTCACAATCTTTATTTATAAGTTGAATTCATAATACCAGCTGAATTATTTGTAAAAACTATGTACATGTGAGAATACATTTACAATTATGGTATAACAAAATGAAATAAAAATCAGTGAAGTGGGATTGGAAGTCTTTTATTATCAGTTATAATGCAAGTTAATCACAGCATATCAAAGATACTGGATGTTGGGGGAAAGGGTCTATTCTTATTATTTCTTAATTTTACAATGGCATACAGCTGCTGGATCCATCTGCTTTACACACCCAGTATCAATGAAAGAAACAAGCTGACTTTTTGTTAGTTTACTAAATAGATTATATTTTTGACTCTTCTAAAAGAAATCTGATATAAATAGCATTGCTAGAATAAAACAGGCATTCACAGAATATTTGAAAAATATATAATGACTTCCAGAATTGACCATCTGTTCCATGTTAATCCCTTGATTTAATAAAGTTAAACAATTTTTTTAGAAAATAATTCTATTTTTTGAACAAAAGAAAATCATTATATGAGAAAGAAGTACTAAAAAACTTAGCTTTTCTTAGCTAACATATTTTAATTCTTTTTATCTTTGCTGTAATTCAACCTAGAGGGAAAGTACTACCTAGGTAGATAGCATGTAACTTTTTAATAGGAAATTCATGAACAAGATAGATGTGGGCTTAGGTTTTCTCAATTTTGTAAGGCAATTTTTATTAGATAGTAGTGAGGCAAATAAGTTCCTTTTTTGTTGTGAGACAAAGAATGCTTTGTGCCTGTATTTAAATAAGGGTAATGTTAAAAATTTTAATATGGATTTATAGGGGCCTAAGACCATAAGAATCAAGTCAGATGCTGGTTTCACAGTTTGAAAAATGCCCCCAAATGCTAAATCTAATACAAATTTAGGAAGTTAAAGATGTTTTCATTTTGTTATTTATCTTGCGACTCCAAATGAGCTCCAATCTCTTAACTTTTAATTGAATAGATGAAAATTGCAAACAGTATATTTATAACCAACTGACAAATTTCAGAGATATAGATGCTAAACATTTTAAAATTTTGATTATCAAATTTTTGGCACAGATATTTGTAAGCACAGTTCTGTGGAAATAAAATGTTCTAAATTCCAGAGAGGAACAAGTGTTTTATTTTGCATGGATAGGAAGATCTCTCTTTCTCTCTTTTCTGAGGTCTAGAGTGTTTGTGCAACTTTTTCTCCAAGGAATTTCACTCAATACAGGTAATGCCACTCCTTCTTCAATGAGATTTCCCCTCAACTCTCAACTTTTTATTTGAAATGTGTATGACAGGGGTCAGCAACCTGAAACAGTGAAAGAGCCACTCGGAACCGGTTCTCTCACAAAAGGAAAAACTGGGAGCCGCAAAAAATATGTGCGCATGTGTGTACATGCGCACATGCGCGCATGCACAGAACAGGGTTTCACTGAAGAGTGGAGCCAAGGTGAGATATGCACCTACCCTGCATATTTGAATTGATTGGTTGAACTTTTTTAGTCCCACTTTTTTTTTTGGGACTGCACATGGCAGAGGACCGGGAGCCACAGGAGACGGCTGAAAGAGCCGCATGCGGCTCTGGAGCCGCGGGTTGCAGACCTGTGGTGTATGAGGTAGAAAACAACTAATATTTTAAGTAAATGTCTGCAGTTTCCCATTCAAGCAATATTCAGGTTATGGTACTGGTACAATGAAAACACTGAAGAAGTAATGAATAAATCATTTTAAATTTTATTGTTTTAATAATTACAACAGAAGGGAATACTTAGAAATAAAATAGCTAAACCAAGTTATAAGAGGCCTAAATCAACATATAACTTACAATAATAATTTATCAGCATAACACACAAATAAGTAAAGGCATAGCTAGCCATCTCTCCCGGGTTTATTTGCCTGTTCAAAAAATTTTTGTCTAATGCTTTTTATTTTTTGTGCCATTTCTCCCTTTTCTATAATATTCAATTTATGCTTATTTAAATCTAGCTGTTGTTTTAGATCTCTACGTTGTGGGTTTTTTTGTAGTTCTAATTCTAATTTTTTGTGTTCTTCCTCTAAATTTTTTCGATATTGCCTTTTCTTTTTACATTCATTGGCCATGTATGCAATTGCAGTTCCTCTCATAACCGCCTTGGCCGTATCCCATAAATTTTGAGTGCTAGTCTCCTCTTTCTTATTTGTCTGGAAGAATATCCACATTTGTTCCTCCATCTTATGCTTAAATTCTCTTTGGTTTAGGATTGCTCTTTTTAGAATCCACCTCCTTGTTGTTGTCTTCTGTTCTTTCCATTTAATTACAATGGGATTCTGTTCTTTCCATTTAATTACAATGGTCTGCCCAAGTATTAATGTCTATTATTATGTCATCAATATCTGAATTTAATTCTTTCGTTGTCCAGACCATATCAATGCTGGACCACAATTGATGCCTCCCTGAATAGTATGTAAATTGCTTTTCATTCAAAATTCTCTCCCTCCAACTATCTTGAATATTTAATTCTTCCACCATTTTTAAAAAAGTACCGGATAATATTCTCCTGGTTTGTTTGCTTACTACCTCACTCTTATAATCTAATTCTCTATAATTGCATTAAAATCACCAATTATACAAAAGTTCTCATATTCCATATTAGCCATAACGTTATGCAGTTTCTTATAAAATTGTCTTTGTTTTTCATTGGGGGTGTAAATTCCTACCAGGGCGACCTTTTTTTAATTCAAGGAAATTTCAATAATCAGTATTCTACCTTCCTCATCTCGATAGATTTGTCTTGCTGGGATTCTTTCTTTAACATATATCACAATTCCTCCTTTCTTCTGCTGTGAAAGCGATACAAATTTGATTCCTAACTTAGAGTAGTTTAATAAATCCTGATCTTGAGTCTTTATATGTGCTTCTTGTAGAATTGTTATATCTAAGTTTTTCTTACTTTCTTTCTTACTGTTCTTATTATTCAAAATTATATTTCTCTTAGCTGGGGAGTTTAGTCCATTCACATTTAATGATAATACTGTTAATATTTCTACATTACTGCCTCTGTTTTGATCTTGTTGCCCTTGTCAGTCTATCTTCCTTGAGTTCTTTGTGTCTACTCTCATCATCATTGTCATAGTTCATTGTCATTTTTTCTCTTCTCTCCTTTTCCCGTTCTTTGCCTTGTGATTCCCATGTCTTTCTATTATATCTCCCTGTATTGTTCTCTTCTGTTAACTCTCTTCTAGTTCATCTTCATTGCCTAGATGCTGCTGGAAAAACTTCTGCTTTATCAATCGAATCTAACCTATATCTTTCTTCTTGCCAGGTCACCACAATCCCTTCCAGCATCAGCCACCTAAAATTAATGTTTTGTCTTATTAATTTTGATGTAATATTTTGGTAGGGCCTTCTCAGGTCTCTTACCCTCCTAGGGACTTGTTTGAGGACATTGTTTACCTCTGTATTCTATTGGGTCATCCCTTGTTCTGTGCAAAATCTCATCCCTAATTGACTTCTTCACAAATCTGATATGTACCTCCTTGGGTAAGTTATTTCTTCTCGCGTAATTTGTGTGGCTTCTATATATCTCATCAATCTCATTTGCCATCTCTTTTTTCCCTATCCCTAGGGCCCTTGCTAGCAAGTCCGTCATCATTTCTGGGAGGTCCTCCCCCTTCTCTTCTTTCACGTTTTGGAAACGTAGATAATGGTCTGCTTTCTCAGTTTCAAGCAGTATGATGGTGTTTTCTAACTCTTTATTTGCTTGTAAGAGTTTTTCATTCATTTCATCTACTCTTCTTTCCTCCTTATTCATTCTATCCTCCATTTCTAATAATTTCTATTCATTTTTCAATATTTGCTGTTGGAAACATTCAAATTTTCCATCCATTGCTCCCATCTTCTCTTTAAGTTCTCCAGTATCATTCCTTATTTCACCTATTTCTTTCTTTAAATCATCATGATTTCTCAGCATAACCTCTTGCATGGATTGTAGTATTGCTTGTAGGTCTTTAAGTGAGCCTGCTCTCTCCCGTGGCATTATCTCTTCTATGGATCTTTGCCCTGCTGGGCTTAATTCCGCTGATGAGGCTTGGGTCATCTGCCTTCTTCCAGTCCCAACTCTTGTGAGATTTGGGATGCTTGTCATCTTTCTAAATGATGTCAACCAACCCTCCCACTTATACACAATCTTTGTCTATCCCTCCACCACACCTGGAGAATTTATTATTCTTCCAAGTTTATAATCACTTATGCCTTATATCTTAATGCTATATTTTGTTGCTAACACAATATCAAACCTATTACACCTATTACGCTAACACTTCTAAAACACAATAATCAATATTAATCAATTTCAAGTGTTTATATTCCAAACAGTCCTAACTTTTCTATATAGAAACATGTAACAATAATATAACCATTAAATTACCTCAATATTGTAACCAATATTCAATTCTTTAACAATAAAGACCAGGTTTCATAGTCAATTCAGTTATAAATAATATTATATTCAACAAGGAGACAAATTTTCTCACCCTCCTTGAGCATTCAACTTTTTGTACCTAGTTAGTCTCCTCCAATTCAATCATACAATAGGTTATGTTCAGTTAATTCTTATTGGTCTAAATTCTCAAGACAATTACCATTTATCCCTTTTGTTTTAGAAACTTTTTGAAACAAATAGTTAACCTCTTAAGTTATGAGTATCACTCTTCCCTCATTTAATGCTAATTGGTCATTAGATCTTATTCAAGATGTCTGCTCTCTCAGCTCAGTCCGCACTGTCACTCTTCAAGTTTTTTTTTTAAACTACTTCTTCGCTTTATTGCAAGAGCCAGAAAGAGAAACCACCCTTGGTCACCAGTCCTTACAGCCTGTGAGTCTGTTGCTTTAAGATCAGATCTCTTTTTTCTCCTGTCTCCTTTTCGCCGCTATCTGACAGGGGAGGTGATTTCCCCTTTCGCTCTGGAGCCTCTCCTCTTTTCTTCTCCTCTTTGAAATTCTCCGGAGAGATTTCGCAATCCGGAACACTTACAAGAGTTCGCTGAGTGTTTCCTCCACCAGGTTAGTTGAATCGCTGTCCAGCTGACTCACCGCTATTTCTGACAGTGTCATTTCTTCACGGCTGCCATAATGGGCCGTCTCCTTCACCTGGCTCTCTCCTAGGCTTTCCTGCTTTCTGCAGCTCGGACCGCCGTCCTGAACTACTCAGCTGGGCGCCTACGCTTCTGAACTCCCTCCGAGAGATCTGGGGCTTTTAAAAAACCCACCAGGAACAGAGAAAAGGCTGTGAGATCGGCATGCTCATTCGGAGCGGCATCTCAACACAGCCATTCCATTTGACAGTTTCAACTTAGGTTGAAACAATACTTAGGTAATTGACATATCAGCTTATGATTTGCGCACCCGAAATTTTAACAGTTCATTTAAAAATCTATCATTTAAAGAGTATTGAAATGTAAACTAATGACTGCAGCCTTATACATTCCAAGATAAACATCCTGTTTCTTCAGACAAATTTCATTTAGTCTGACTTCAACAACAATCAGATATCTTACTTTACAAGCAATAAGATATCTAACTAATTGCTGTTGAAGTCATACTCGATGAAATTTGTCTGGAGAAACAGGATGCTTATCTTTACATGTACTACTTATATAAGCAGTACATAAAACATGTATACCATATTATTTATTTCATAACATATTGTAATCCGAAACACAAATGTTATATTTACGTTATAATCAATAGATAGGTGGTGCAGTGGCTCAGCAGTTAAAAGGCTGCGTTTATCGGCTGGAAAGCTGGCAGCCCAGATTTGAGACCTGAGCTCGCTGCGACAGGTGAACTCCCATCCTCGCCTAGCTCCTGCCAACTTAGCAGTTTGTAAGCATACAAATGCAAGTAGATAAATAGGTATCACTTTGGAGGCAAGCCAACAGCCTCCATGACATCATGCTGGCCACATGACCACAGTGATGTCTTTGGACATCACAGGCTCAATGGCCTTGAAACAGAAATCAGCAATGCCTACTGTAATCATCAATGATTAGCACAGTAAAATTTGCAGGGACTCACTCCTTTATAGTCAATAGATACAATAATTATAGTAAATAATCCATCTGTCAGAAAATTGTGTCTGGTTTCTGTTGTATTTTAGGATTTTCAATTAGTTTTCTTGCCCTAATTAATATTTTCAGAGCTTCTAAATATTTTTATGGCTTGATTTATATTATGAACCTAAGTTTAATGAATTCTGGAGTTTTGGTTGAAGTTAAGCCATGAAATTTTATTCCATGAAAATAATGCTTTTTAGTTAATAATGGTTACAGATCAAATAATAATGTGATCTTTTTAAAATATGAAGATTTTTATTTATCATCCATATTGCAGTTCACATAGCATAATGTGAGAATTTAATTATTGATAAATTGATAAATAATCCCTTCATGAATTACTGCCTTGTCATGGCGAAGGGGCTTGTGTAATTCAATGAAGCTATGAGCTATATGCCATGCAGGGCCACACAAGACGGACAGGTCATAGCAGAGAGTTCTGACAAAACGTGATCCACTGGAGGAGTAATACCTCCCTAAAAAACCTTGGTCCAGCTGGCCCGGCTGGTAGCACCTCATAAGGGCCCCTTTCCAGGGTTACAGGAGAAGACGGTCAATGGTTTTGAAGGCGGAAGAGGGTTCTATGCCCCAATGGTGGATAAAACGGCAAAACCAACTTCTAGCAGAACGGAAACTCTGATTTCAAGCCTCCACTGCCTTGTGGCTATGTTTACTACTGGAAAAGGCTTCAGGAGCCAACCTCGAGGTAAAATCCAGAGCCAGAGTCCTGGAAGCAGTTTGTGACTGTGTACAATCATGTTCTGGTAACTCCTGCGACGCAGCTGGAACTAATTGTATCGGCCTTGCCATTCCATTGGACTATTTCAGGGACGTGGAGAGGGAGGATCTGCTGCTTGGGTAACAGTATATCCTCCATATTAATCTACCCAGGCCTCGTGCTCTGGAGAGGACACTCCAGCTTTGCATACAGCATTAAAACAACACAAAAAAGTGGCAGTTACTGGTTATACGTCTTTGCTTGATTGGCATAGAGCGTGACACCAGGGGCCACTTTCGATGGTGGGAGAGGTCATTGTGCCTCACTGGGCAGCTACCGCCCGCCTTAAGCTGGGCAGCCCCCAGGCAGTAAGGTGCTGCCCTGCCACGGTCTGTTAACCTCACAGGATGTGTGGGGTTTAGGGTCAAAGCCTACAAGCAGATCTGTAACTGCACCATGCAACAAACATAAGAAAATTTTAGCACTAAAGTTGGGCACTTGGAATGTTCAGACAATGATCCCCAGCCTTTCTGACGATTTGCAAGAAATAGATGACGTACGTAAGACAGCTGTCATCGACATGGAGCTGAGCAGACTGCAGATGGACATCATTGCCCTTCAAGAGACAAAGTTGTCAGACTCGGGATATGTTAAGGAGAGAAACTTCTCATTCTTTTGGCAGGGAAAACCATCGAATGAGACCAGGGAATATGGGGTTGGTTTTGCAGTCAGAAACACCCTACTAGGATTCATTACTCCACCTGCTGCAGGAAGCGAAAGAATTCTGTCCCTGCAGCTCCACTCATCAACAGGTCTGGTTACTCTTATTAGCCCATATGCACCAACACTATCATCTTCAGTAGAATCCAAAGACAAATTCTACGACGATCTGGCTGCTACTATCAAGAAAATCCCTGTGAAAGAACCACTGTTTATCCTTGGCGATTTTAATGTCAGAGTTGGAGCTGATTATAGTTCTTGGCCTACTTGTTTTAGGTCAGTTCAGCATCGGGAAGATGAATGAAAATGGCCAACGCCTGCTGGAGTTTTGCTGCTACTACGTTTTTTGTGTTAGCAATACATTCTTTAAAACAAAGCCTCAACACAGAGTCTCTTGGAGACATCGAAGATCGAAGCATTGGCACCAGCTCGACTTGATTCTTACCAGGCACTCCAACCTTCCCAGTATTACAATCACACGCAGCTACAAGGGCGCTGATTGGGATACAGACCACTCCTTGGAGTGCAGCAAAATAAAACTGAAAACAAAGAGATTCATCACTCAAAGAAGGAAGGAAGACCACAAATTGACATCAGCAAGACCCGCAATCAGGGCAAGGTGGAGGAATTTGCACAAGCACTCAAGGAAATTTTCCCAGGCCTGACTGAAGCAAACATATCTGAACGATGGGAATATTTCAAGAATGCTGTTTATAACACCGCCTTGTCAGTATTTGGTAAAGAGATCAGAAAGACAGCAGATTGGTTTGAAGCCCATTCGGAGGAACTGACGCCAGCCATCGAGGAAAAATTGAGAGCTCTAATTGCATATAAAGCCTGTTCCAGTTAGCACAAGCTACAGGTTCTGCGAGCTGCTCATAGCAAAGTCAAACAGACCGCCAGGAGATGTGCTAACGACTATTGGCTGCAGCTTTGCTCTAGGATCCAGATAGCAGCTGACACGGGTAACATCAAGGGTATGTATGATGGCATCAAGCAGGCCTTAGGTCCAACACAGAAATCTGCCCCTCTGAAGTCTGCTACAGGCGAGGTTATCCAGGACCAAGCACAGCAAGATGGCACGCTGGGTGCAGCATTACTCTGAGTTATATTCCAGAGAAAATGGGGTAACTGAAGAAGCATTAAATAATATTGAGTGCCTGCCTGTCTTGGAGGAGCTTGACAGTGAACCAACTTTAGAAGACCTAAATGCGGCCCTGGGTTCCCTTGCCTCTGGCAAGGCACCTGGGAAAGATAACATCACTGCTGAAATTCTGAAGTACATGAGAACATCTCCACCGAACTGCATGAAATCTTCTGTCTTTGTTGGAGGGAAGGTGGAGTACCACAGGACATGAAGGATGCAAATGTCGTCACACTGTATAAGAACAAAGGCGACAGGAGTGACTGTAACAACTACCGCAGCATCTCTCTTCTCAGTGTTGTAGGGAAGCTGTCATATTGAAGAGGCTCCAGGTGCTTGCAGAGAGAGTCTACCCAGAATCACAGTATGGATTCTGAGCCAATAGGTCCACTACTGACATGGTATTTTTCCTTAGACAGTTGCAGGAGAAATGCAGGGAACAAAGACAGCCACTTTTCATAGCCTTCATAGATCTTATGAAGATTTTTGACTTGGTTAGTAGGGACGGCCTTTATAAAATTCTCCCCAAGATTGGATGTCCACCTTAGCTCCTCAACATCATCAGGTCCTTTCACGAGGAAATGAAGGGCACTGTAGTTTTTGATGGCTTAACATCAGATTCCTTTGACATTCGAAGTGGAGTGAAGCAGGGCTGCGTCCTCGCGCCAACTTTATTCGGGATCTTTTTTGCTGTAATGCTGAAACACACTTTTGGAACTGCACCAGAGGGTATTAATCTCTGGACCAGATCAGATGGAAAACTCTTTAATCTCTCTAGATTGAGAGCAAAGTCTAAAGTCCAGCTGAAATGCCTACGGGATTTCCTCTTCGCTGACAATGCTGCCATTACTGCTCACTCTGCCGAAGACCTTCAACAACTTATGGACTGTTTTAGCAAAGCCTGCGAAGACTTTGGACTAACAATCAGCCTGAAAAAAACACAAGTCATGGGTCAGGACATGGATTCACCTCTCTGTATTACTATCTCTGCACAAGAACTGGAGGTCGTCCATGACTTTGTGTACCCTGGCTCAACCATCTCCAACACCCTCTCTTTAGATACTGAGCTGAATAAACATATTGGTAAAGTGGCCACTACATTTTCCAGACTTACAAAGAGAGTATGGCTTAATAAGAAGCTGTCAGAACATACAAAGATCCAAGTCTACAGAGCCTGCGTCTTGAGCACACTCTTGTACTGCAGTGAGACTTGGTCCCTTTATGCACGGCAGGAGAGAAAGTTAAACACCTTTTATATGTGCTGTCTCCAAAACATCTTGGCAACACCTGGCATGACAAAGTTCCAAATAGCGCAGTCCTGGAATGTGCTGGAATTTCTAGCATGTATACACTATTGAAACAGTGACGCCTATGCTGGCTTGGGCATGTCGTGAGAATGGCTGATGGTCGAATTCCGAAAGATCTCCTGTATGGAGAACTAGTGCAAGAAAGCGCCCCAGAGGGAGACCAGAGTTGTGATATAAGGATATCTGCAAGAGGGATCTAAAGGCCTTAGGAATGGACATTAACAGCTGGGAAACCTTGGCCTCTGATCGCTCAGATTGGAGGCTAAAGACGCAGCATGGCCTTCTCCAATTCGAAGAGACACTTGTGTGGCAGGTTGAGGCAAAGAGGCAGTCCTGGAACCAGCGAAACCTGGGGTCTGGACAGGGGACAGATTGTATCTGCCCTCAGTGTGGAAGGTACTGCCACTCTCAAATTGGCCTTTTTAGCCACACCAGATGCTGCTTTAGGACCTCTTTCCAGAGCACGATTCCATAGTCTCTTGAGACTGAAGGATGCCAATAATGAGAATTCAGACATTGTGCTACTGTCAAAATCTGGTATTAGAAAGTGCAACTGTTCAGAAATTCTTTTATGGTGATTATTAATGAGAAAAATATTTTGTAATAGTCTGAATATAAAAATTGATAAACTCTAAAAATTTGCCTTCATTCTTTCAGTGAAATATTTTTTTTAATCCCATTTATATCCCGCCCTTCTCCGAAGACTCAGGGCGGCTTACAATCTAAGAAGCACAAATCAATGTGCTTAGCAATAGCCTTCATTCTATGTATATGCCTGCTTATTAGGGCTTTCGCCCCCCCCCAAGTGGCATTATTACAAAGTCAGCTTATTGCCCCTAACAATCTGGGCCCTCATTTTACCTACCTCGGAAGGATGGAAGGCTGAGTCAACCTTGAGCCTGGTGGGACTCGAACCTGCAGTAATTGCAGGCAGCTGGTGTTACTTAAGGAGGCATTAGCCCACTGCTCCACCAAGGCTCTTGAGTTTGACTATTATTATCGGCAGTTTGGCGGGTCGAATCCCGAGTGCCGCGTAACAGAGTGAGTGCCTGTTACTCGTCCCAGCTTCTGCCCACCTAGCAGTTTCGAAAGCACGTAAAAATGCAAGTAGAAAAATAGGGACCACTACGGTGGGAAGGTAACAGAATTCCGTGCGCCTTTGGCGTCTAGTCATGCTGGCCACGTGACCACGGAGACGTCCTTGGACAAGTGCTGGCTCTTCGGCTTTGAAACGGAGATGAGCACCGGCCCCTAGAGTCAGAAACGACTAGCACGACTAGCACGCATGTGCGGGGGAACCTTTACCTTTACCTTATTATCTTAATTACTATATTAAATTTAGTTTAGAGAGTAATATTTTGTATTATGCTAATCAGGTTTTCTGTTCAAAAAGGATTGCACACATTACCCCAAACCAACCACAATAATTGTAGGCTTCTCCATTGAATATTTATTACTGACTGTATTCTATTATGCTGTTTCAGTGTGGGTTGGTACATAGATGTTTTTTGACTTCCCAATCAAGAGGTGAGGGAGAGTGAGTGGACCAAAATAGACATGTTGACTTCCATGCCTAATTGGGTGTTGCCACTCCAGACTAGTACTACACTCAACTGGGTGTCACGTACACACATACATCTATCAAACTCTCTTTCCTTCTTTGTATTTTCTCCTCATCAATTTTAGTTTTGAATATTGATACATCGACAGATTTTTTTTAATATATCACCTTGGCTCTTGTTTCAGAGTATCTGGAACTTTAAGTAATTTACAACATGCTCCCTTTAATCATTAATCCAATTATATTTACTGAGTCACATAATATTAGAAAATAATTATGAATCAAGTTATTTATCATTTAATATTTTGGATTCAATAAGTATTTGTTTAGCTGTAAAGATTTGAAATGTTTGCAGCTGGGCGTAGTTATTTAAAGGGAACATATCTGTGTATGTATGTAGAACTGTTTCTAATATTATGAACAATAATATCTAAACTGAACAGAAGTCATATATCCTGCTCTATAATTTGAAAAATATGTTTCATTGTTAGAATTGAAGGAAGTCATAACTCTAAAATAATTGGCCTGGTCAAAAAATGTTTTAAGATTTTTCTATGTTAAATGTATAATTCTGTTAAAATTATTTGATAATAGGACACATTTGTTCACTGATTTAAACTGTGACACATGTGGATTTTCAAGAATGATAGAAGGCTTTTACTATTGAAGGAACAGGAAAGCCTTAAAATAACCACTATTTGAAACATTCAAAACATTGGTGAAGTAAAGTGTTCTTATGGAATAAATAATTTCATTTAAAATTTTAGTGAAATAATGTCCCAAGGACTTAAAGGAATAACATTTTACAATATGATATATTAGGTCTTTATTTATTTATTTATTTATTTATTTATTTATTTATTTATTTATTTATTTATTTTATTGCATTTATATACCGCCCTTTCCCTGAGGACTCAGGGCGGTTTACAGGGAGTTAAAAATCAAACATACAAAAGTTAAAAGCCAAGTTAAAAAATATTAAATCAACCCTGTGCTATTAAAAACCCCAATTAAAATAATTTTCTCCTCAGCCTGGGCCCGAGAGCTCAAAGAGCCAGGTCTTCAGGCCCCGGCGGAATGATCGGAGGTCGGGGGCAGTCCTCAGCTCCACCGGCAGCTGGTTCCAGAGGGCAGGCGCTCCCACTGAGAAGGCCCTATCCCTGGGTGTCACCCGCCGGCAATCTCTTACCGGCGGAACCCTGAGCAGGCCCTCCCTGTGGGAGCGCACTGGGCGAAGGGCGTTTGAAGCCGGCAGCAGGTGTTCCCTCAAGTACCCCGGACCCAGGCCATGTAGGGCTTTATAGGTAATAACCAGCACCTTGAATTTCACCCGGAGGGCAACCGGAAGCCAATGCAGCTCGCGGAGTAGAGGTGTTACATGGGAGTATCGGGAAACCCCCATTACAACTCGCGCGGCCGCATTCTGCACCAGTTGAAGCCTCCGAGTGGTCTTCAAGGGCAGCCCCATGTAGAGAGCGTTACAGTAGTCCAAACGGGAGGTCACAAGCGCATGAGTAACTGTGCGTAGGGCGTCTCGGTCCAGATAGGGACGCAACTGGCGCACCAGGCGAACCTGTGCAAAAGCCCCCCTGGTCACGGCTCCTATGTGATCTTCAAAATTGAGCCGTGAATCCAGGAGGACGCCCAAGTTGCGAGCCCTATCAACGGGGGGTAACACCTCACCCCCCATCGTTAGAGGTGGAATAACTTGGTTAACCCGAGATGCCGATATGCACAGCCACTCAGTCTTGGCGGGATTGAGACGAAGCCTGTTTCTCCCCATCCAGACCTGAACCGCCTCCAGGCACCGGGACATCACGGAGAGGGCATCACTGGGTTGGTTCGGGGTGGAAAGAAAAAGTTGGGTATCATCAGCGTACTGGTGATACCCCACCCCGAAACCACGAATGATCTCGCCCAGCGGCTTCATATAGATGTTGAACAGGAGAGGCGAGAGAACCGACCCCTGAGGAACTCCACAAATGAGAGGCCTCGGGGCGGATCTCTGCCCTCCTGTCAACACCGACTGCGAGCGGCCCTGAAGGTAGGAGGAGAACCACCGTAGAACGGTGCCTCCCACTCCCAACCCCCTGAGACGCTGCAGCAGGATACCATGGTCGATGGTATCGAAAGCCGCTGAGAGATCTAATAGGACCAGGACAGAGGATCAACCCCTGTCCCTTGCCCTCCAGAGATCATTCACCAGCGCGACCAATGCCGTCTCCGTGCTGTGTCCGGGCCTGAAGCCCGATTGGTACGGGTCCAGATAATCAGTTTCCTCCAGGAACAGAGGGAGCTGATGCGCCACCACACTCTCAACAACCTTCGCCAGAAAGCGAAGGTTGGAGACTGGACGATAGTTGTTTAAAGCAGCCGGGTCCAAAGCAGGCTTCTTGAGAAGGGGTCTCACCACCGCCTCCTTCAAGGCGGCAGGGAAGACACCCTCCTTCAAAGAAGCAGTTATTACTGCATGGAACCAGCCTCGTGTTCCCTCCCGAGCCGCATAAGCTAGCCAGGAGGGGCACGGATCCAACAAACAGGTGGTGGTGCTCAGTCTCCCCATGATCCTGTCCACATCATCAGGGGAAACAGGGTCGAACTCATTCCAGATAACGTGCTCAAGACCGCCTGATTCCTCCACATCAGACTCTGCCCAGTCAGAGTCCAGGCCGGTCCGGATCCGAGCGATTTTGTCCGCCAGATGATGACTAAACTCCTCGGCTCGTCCCTGCAAGGGATCCTCTCTCACCTCCTGGTTAAGGAGGGAGCGAGTCACCCTAAACAGGGCGGCCGGGCGATTATCTGCGGACGCGATAAGGGCGGCAAAGTAGTTAGACTTCGCCGTCCTTATCGCCGCAAGATAAGACCTTATAAAGGTTCTTAACTGCAAT
This sequence comes from Vipera berus, assembly GCF_964194415.1. NCBI lineage: Eukaryota > Metazoa > Chordata > Lepidosauria > Squamata > Viperidae > Vipera > Vipera berus. The sequence continues at coordinate 74,292,864 of NC_138205.1, read as the reverse complement.
CGGTCGGATTCGGATCGGCTGGACCTCCAACCGCTCTCTAGACCTCGTCTCCGACGCTTCATCTCCCGGAGCTCCACAGAGAACCATGGGGCCCAACGGGATCTGCGCCGGGTCAGAGGTCGCATGGGTACAACGCAGTCAAGTGCCCTGGTGGCAGCCGTTTCCCAGGCCTCCACCAGAGCATCGACTGGGCTGTGGGTAAGGGTGATAGGTATAGGCCCAAGCGCCCTCTGGAACCGATCCGGGTCCATTAGGCGCCTGGGGCGGAACCACCTGGTCGGTTCCGCCGCCCAGCGGCAGGGGGTGGCATGACAGAAAACCAGCCTCAGGAGGTGGTGATCTGACCATGACAGAGGGGTGATGGACGGGGAACCCCCTCCCAGATCATCCAACCACTGTCCAGACAGGAACACCAGGTCGAGAGTATGATCCCCCTCATGAGTCGGGCCCTCAATAACCTGGGTCAGGCCCATGGCTGTCATGGAGGCCATGAACTCCCGAGCTAACTCCGACGACCCTCCCAGTGATGGCAGGTTGAAGTCACCCAGGACTATAAGCCTGGGGAACTCCACCGCCAACCCTGAGAGGGTATCGAGCAGCTCAGGCAGGGCTGTTGCCACAAAGCTGGGCGCCAGGTATGTAAGCAACAAGCCCAACTGAACCCGAGGGCCACATCTCAAGAGGAGGGATTCACTCCTGGCCATCTGGACAATGGTGGCCTCCCGGGGACAGAAAGTCTCCCGAATAACCACTGCCACCCCACCGCCCCTGCCCTGAGCCCGTGGCTGGTGCAGCACCCGGAAACCTGGCGGGCATAACTCGGTGAGAGGCACCCCTCCCTCCGAACCCAACCAAGTTTCCGTGATGCACGCTAGATCCGCACATTCCTCCTCGATCAGATCATGGATGAGGGGAGCTTTGTTAACTACGGATCTAGCGTTAAAATAGACCAACCTGAGCTCAGGGGCCTGATCACCCTCATCCCCGGGTAGGAGGGTGCTAACCGGAGGGTCGGAGCGCGCCACCGCTCGGAGATAGCGGGGGCGCGATCCCAGATGTTGGTATGGCCCTCCGCGCAAACACCTGCTGCCATTCCCTATCGCCGTGGGGATTTGAAGCCCCACCCCCACATTCCCAGAACCAGCAGCCACCTCCCCAGACCCCGTCCCGTCAGGACCTCTAACAGGACCAGACTGAGTGCCGGTTAAAGATTCCCTCCCTACCCCCCCTCCCTACCCCTCCCTAACCTATCAGTTTACAGCAGGGGTGTCAAACTGCCAGCCCGCAGGCCAGTTGCATCATACGGAGGCCGCATCCATCCTGGCTCCGCCAATGCAAAAAAAGTCACGATACGTTACAACACGTCACGTGATGTGGCGAGTTTGATACCCATGGTTTACAGTTATAGAAAAATATGACTGTTTTTAAAGTCATGGTTCTAGCTTTTATAACTTTTTGTGAAATATAAATTCAAGTATTTATTTCAAGCTTGCAACTCATTTTGAAAATGGAAAAGTAGCTGATGGAAATTTGATTTACACTAAATATTCAATTGCTGATGAGAACAAAAGCAAGTCTTGCCTGATAAGTAAACTTCTTTTAGGATAAAACAATTCATTAGATTATTTAAACCATCTGGCAGAAAAATATTCCTCTTAATATCAAAATGCCTTTCTACTGCCCTTATGGATTTGAAAGTAGCTTTTGATTTGATGTCTAGGGAAATATTGTGGAAGAAACTGATACTGGTAGTCCTCAAGTTATGACCCTAATGGAACCTGCCTATTACAGTCACGTGTGATAGTCTTAAGAGAGATTTGTGATTGCCTTGCTTAATGACCCTCCCCAATACCTTCTTTCTCTGATGTAGTCATTAAGTAGAGTGTGGGATGCCATAAGGGTAGGGGAGATCCTCAGAAGCCTATCACATACCCTGACTTTCCTGTCCTGAGTTTCACAAGGCTTCCCTCTTTCCCTTGAGACACCATGCCCTCCACTTCCCCTCCACTGGGTCTTGCAGGCTTTCTTTCCCATTCAGCCACTTATCCACCCAGCTAAGCTCAGGCTGGCTGTAGCATGTGGGAAGTGACTGTAGCTCTAGGCATAGGCATCGAACTTTCTTCACACCTAGCCACTCAGCTACCCAGGGACTTGCAGGACTCAGCCTGCTCCTCAGCCATCTCTTGGGCCCTGTAGCACTCAAAATACTTTTTTTGTAGCTTTTGAGACAGGCACCCAGCTGATGTGATGCAAGACTCAGTTTTCCTACAGAGACAGCTTCATGGCAGCATTGGGCTAATTTGAAAGCAGGTGTTATTCTTGTGATCTTGCAGGGCAGGTATGTCAAATTGGTAGCCCACAAGCCGATTGTGTCACATGCAGGCCATGCCCACCCCGCAAAGGCAAAAAAATATCATGATACATCACGATATGTCACCTGACGTGATCAAGTTTGACACCCATGTTGTAGGGGGCTCTTTTTTTTAAAGGAGGCTCTGTTTTTTATAAATAAAACAAAATAAAACAGTCTCCTTAAAAAGAGAGCCTTCTATAAGATTGTGCTTACAGAATAGAATGATCCTGCTACAAGGCTGCCTCTTCAGTAAGCTGAGCTGCCAAGCACTTGGCAATTCGTCTGCATTTATGATTGTTTTCATTATCCTGCAATCATGTAACCACAGATTATGACATTTTTGACAAAAAGTGGCATTTATTTCTAGTTTTTAGCAGAAGTACCCCACTTGAACAATAGGTTTGTTTAACGTGCATGGTGTTCATTTAACGATGATGGCATTTGCTTAACGACCATTTAACAACCATGATATTCGCTTAACAACTGCTGCAAAAAAGTTGTAAAATTGGGTTGGTTGCATGATGACCTGCTTCACAAGTGTCATGACTTATGACCATCAGCTCAATTACAGTTTTAAGTTGAAGACTACTTATAAAGTGGTATATCTTTCTTGGACAAAATGTAGTCATTTATTACTACAACCTTTTGAAAACATTCCTTGATATTTTGGTAGATTTTTTGTTTTTTTAAAAAAACCTGGTGAGATACCATAATCTGAGGTGAAGGACTATAACATAACTATTTGGCCCATTTACATTTCTTTATCCTTTATCTTATTTTCCAGTCTGAACAACCTGACAAATAACTTCATTTATTGGTTATATCAATTTTCATTGGGAGATGTATAAATAATTCCACAGCATGCTTTCAACACAGAAGCATATGCTCATATGATCATATAAAGTTTCAGCAACCTTTTGGAGAGAAAGGTATTAAAGTAGAAGGTCACTGCTTTGTTTTGTTTCTTTTTATGTAGGTCAAGATTTGATCTGTGTACAGTCTGTGGATGGAATGCTGATGTTGTTTGAACAAGAAAGCTATTCGTTTGGCCGTTTCCTTCCTGGCTTTCTTCTTCCTGGTCCACTGACATATAGTTCTAGAACAGATTCATTCATTACTGTCTCTTCCTGTCGACAGGTTGAGAGCTACAGGTGAGTTTAACACACATTTATATAAATATTTTAGAATGGTTACATCTATGAAAATCCAAGCCTTGATTAATTAATGCTCCATCTAGTTATTATGTAATTTATGCTAGAGCTATATCCAAATATTCTAAAAGTATTGAGTACCATGAAATATCCTGCTACTCTCAGTATCCCTTAATGCCTGAAAGCCACATTCCATTTTAGGGATTCTTTGTAGTTTCTTTGCATCACAGATATCATTTTGCAATTTCACATAATGTCTTTTAGAAACCTTCTGAAGACAAAAGAATTTGTAATGGAAAGAATACATCTAGAGAATATGTAGAAGGCACAGCTCCTACATTTTCCATTCTCTACTGTAGAGGTTTCCAGAGATCCAGAGGTCATCTTATTATAGTGAATAAAGAGGGCTATAAGCAAAACACTCTTAAAATATTATTTCAACATAGTTCTGTCCTTTTCTATTACCAGCTATACTTAGCTTACTGCCAATCCTTCCATTAGAGAAGATTTTTTTTCTAAATTGCAAAGTGAAAGGTTAAGTCTAGGGATTGACATTGAGATAGACCAAGGGGTATGTACTTATTTTCAATTTAATTCTGCAGAACCAGATTAATTGCATCTTTAGGTACTGGAGGAATTTGCCGATGGCTTCAACAAATGCTTAGTTTACCGTATTTTCCGGCATATAAGACGACTGGGCGTATAAGACGACTCCCTACATTTCCTGTTAAATTATAAGATTTGGGCTATACTCGCCGTATAAGACTACCCCTCTTCCAACGCACACCAAATAAAAATTAAAAAACATCAGATTTGATTTTAATATGGTAATTTTAATTCAAATGCTTTTGACATGCAGGTACTTAGTAGGAAAACTGTTACTTATAAACATAAGGCTGTTTGTCATCAAACATGTAAACATAAAACAGTGCAAGTGGATTAAACATAATAATAATAATAATAATATAATAATAATAATAATAATAATATAATAATAATAATAATAATAATAATAATAATAATAATAATAATAATAAGAAGAAGAAGAAGAAGAAGAAGAAGAAGAAGAAGAAGAAGAAGAAGAAGAAGAAGAAGAAGAAGAAGAAGAAGAAGAAGAAGAAGAAGAAGAAGAAGAAGTTGGAAGGGACCTTGGAGGTCATCTAGTCCAAACCCCTGCTAAGGCAGGAAACCCTATACCATTTCAGACAAATGGCTGTCCAGTCTCTTCTTAAAAACTTCCAGTGTTGGAACATTCACCACTTCTGGAGGCAGGTTGTTCCACTGGTTAATTGTTCTAACTGTCAGGAAGTTTCTCCTTAGTTCTAGGTTGCTTCTCTCCTTGACTAGTTTCCATTCATTGCTTCTTGTCCTGCTTTCAGGTGCTTTGGAGAATAGCTTGGCTCCCTCTTCTTTGTGGCAGCCCCTGAGATATTGGATCACTGCTATCATGTCACCCCTCACCCTTCTCTTCGTTAAACTACACATACCCAATTCCAGCAACCGTTTCCTATTTTCCTAATTCACTTTTTCACTTTTCCTAATTCACTCTAAAGCTTTCCCTGCGCAGAGCCTTAAGTAACACCAGCTGCCTGCAATTAGTGCAGGTTCTCATCCCACCAGGCTCAAGGTTGAGTCAGCCTTCCATCCTTCCGAGGTAGGTAAAATGAGGACTCAGATTGTTGGGAGCAATAAGCTGACTTTGTAATAATGCTGCTTGTGGGGGGAGGGAAAGCTCTAATAAGCAGGCATATACATAGAATGAAGGCTATTGCTAAGCACATTGATTTGTGCTTTAAATTGTAAGCCGCCCTGAGTCTTCGGAGAAGGGCGGGATATAAATGGGATTTAAAAAAAAGACCAAATGGGAGATCCGCTCCAGGTTTTCCAGCCAGCCCGCCCAGTTCCTGAGTCAAATGTGTCCTTAGAGCTAAGCTGCTGCTCTGGCTACGCATTCCCCACCTGCCTTTCAAGTTGCTCTTGCATTCCCCACCTGCCTACAGCTGCTCTTCAACTTTAGAAGGAAAGAAGCCCAGACCCCAGCCTGTAAAAAATCACAGACTGCAGCTTCTACTCCAATTGGTCCCGCTTTCCCTGCGCAGACTAAATGGAAGATCCGCTCCAGGTTTTCCAGCCAGCCCTGTCCCTAAAGTTTCAGCACCCGGCGTATAAGACGACCCCTGACTTTTGAGAAGATTTTCATGGGTTAAAAAGTCGTCTTATACGTCGGAAACTACGGTATGTATTTTTGAGAAATCATGAAGGTAAAGTACAAGATGACTGGAGAAGGGCAAAGATTCCTATATTCAGGAAAAGAAAAAAGAGAACTATAGAGATTTCAGTCTGACACTAATACTAGAACAGATTAAAAAGATGTAGATCTTGAAAGCAATGTACTAGTAATCAGAAATCAGCATGGTTTTACTTTCTTATCAAATATACTCTATCAGATTTTTTATCAGATAATTTATGTAGTGGTTTGTAATATTGTGTAATATTTAATTATCAGACTAAGGCAGGGCTTTTCAACCAGTGGTACGGGTACCACATGTGGTACATTGGCACCTGGCAGGTGGTACGCGACCATCCTAGAAAAGTAGTGGGGGAGGGGAATGAGCTGAACCGGTGGCAGCACTGCACAAGCCTGAGCAAGAGATGGGTGGAGCTGCAGAGCTGTCAGGGCTCAATGGAAGTGCCAGGATCAGCGCCAGGCTCCAGCTGGAGCTCGGCATTGATCCTGGTGCTTCTCAGCCCATTAGAAGTGCCAATCAGCTGGAATGTTGTAGCATCTCCAGGGTCTTGTGATTTACATTCAGATGCTTGGCAACTGATTCATATTTATGACGGTCACAGTGTCCCAGGGTCATGTGAAGTGAGCAAAACCTGCTGCAACCACCCAGCAGAGGGGGGGAATAAAAACCAAACACCCCCCCGCTGCCAATCCTCAACAGAAATGCTTACAACAATGAAAATCTCGGACAGGAGGAAGAGTGCCGCCGGGCAGGCAGGCAGGCAGGTGTCTTGCTCGGCTGTGGCTTGGGGGGCACTTTTTCCAGTGCCATTGTAGTTTCAAACAGTCACTAAGCGAACTGTTGTAAGTCGAGGACTACTGTACTTCATCACTTTTTCCCTTTTTTTTGTTTGGTCATCAAGTTTTTGACACCTTGCTAGGCGACTGGTGGTACTCGGATGTTGCCATATCCTAAAAGTGGTACAATGGGTGAAAAGGTTGAAAAGCCCTGGACTAAGGTATCCTCCAGTCAACTGAGTGGTGTATAACTCGTATTCATAATTATTGAAATACATGCATAATAAAAATCATATAATACCACCATATATACATCAAGAATCAAACATTTTAAAGTAAAAATAATTATTTATGTAGAACAGTTATAGAGCCACCCCCCTGAGGCATAGTGAACTAGCCAAGTCTCTTAAGATATGCAGATCAGGAGGGACGGGCCATCAAGGCTACTATTTCTAAAGTGTAATTCTATGATAAAAAAAACATACTTCCTTGCCTCTGTAGATGGCAGTCTCAGATTGAGGGGCATATAAAGAACCTTCCCTACAATACTTTACCAAGGTTCAATATGTACCGTATATTATGTATGTTATTGAAAGAAAGTCATCCTGAAGATATCCAAACACTAAACCATGAAAGGTGTTATAGGTGATAACCAGCACTTTGAAATGCTTCCTGAAACCTAAGGGCAACCAACATAATTGAAGTTTTATATGTGGGATCCTTGGTGTTCTCTGAATTATATTGAGAGGCATTAATGCCTTCTGATAAACCATACCTACTCAGTTACTGCATTCTGGACTAAATTTGTCATCTTAGTGCTTTTAAAGCATAGCCCTAGGTAATTGACATTGCTACACTATTATCAAAAGTGACTAAAATATAAGTGATATTTAATAAATATTATATTTATATTAACTAAGCATTTGATAAGGTGCCTTGTGATAGTCTGATAGTAAGTTATTTAAAGGTGATACAGAGGCCATAACCAATAAATACAGGGTGTGAAAATTGTACTTCAAAGAGATCATGTTAAGAAATGAGAAGCCGCCAATGTTTGTTCATCAAACTGGCTCAGGCATTGAGTGGAATTTTACAAAGTTTAGTCCTGAGCCCAGAATTTTTCATCATTTTCATTAATGACTAAAAAAGGAAAGGAAGGAAAGTTTATCCAAATTTACAAATGGGACAAAATAACTGTAATCCTAGAAGACAAAAATAGAATTCAGAATGGTTGTCATCTCTTTGAGACAGACCAAGTTAGGAAAGTAAAAAGGACTACATTTGGTTGCATGGCATAATAATCAATAACCAGAAAACCCTTTCCCCCACTTCAATTCTAAAGAAAAGGCTTTAAGTTGCTAATGACTGTTGAGTATATTCTTCAAGGCCATGTTTGTACTCCTCTAGGTCAGGGGTGTCAAACTCAATTTCATTGAGGGCCGCATCAGCATTGTGGTTGCCCTCAAGGGGCCGGGTGGGTATGGCCAGGGTGGGTGTGGCCTACTGGGTGGGCGTGGCTAAAGTGCGTATGGCCTACTGGGTGGGCATGGCCAGTTCTACAACATTCGCATCAAGGGTGCCTATGGGGGCCTGGGCAGGAGTGGGACAGATCTGAAGGAGGGTCTCTGGGCAAGGCAGTGGGGGCCGTTCCCTCACTGTTTCCAGGATGGCTTCGCGGGCCACATGAAACCACTTTGCGGGCCGGATCCGGCCCCCAGGCCTTGTGTTTGACATGTCTGCTCTAGGTTAATGAAATGAGCTAAAAATAACAGTCCACAATGCAAATTTCTTCACTCGAAAACTTAAAAAAACATAAATGAGAAAGACTGCTGCTTTGTTTTAAAGAGAAGTGTGTCTGAGGGATCCTTGGTTCTCTCTGAGCTTGGTTGTTTTTTTGCAGATGTTTTATTATGCAAATAGGTAACATCAATGCTAGGAGGGAGTGGGGTTTGCTCTCTGTTTATATACAAGTGATTTGCCCTTTCAGTATTGTTGGGCATGTTCTTGGTAGCTCTTTGATTACGCTGTTTGCTAATTTCATATCATTTCATATCATTTCATACAGGCACTTAATTTGTATTCCTAGTACTTTTTAGTGATATAAACTTAGTTATTAAATTTAGTGATTCTAAACTTAGAATAAGAGTTATTGAAGCTCTGCCAAGTCCTAAAAGATGAAGGAATTGGGAATATACTTGGGAAGGTAGAATATGTCAGCCTTCTTCAAATAACAGAAATGGTGTGATATAAACTATAGATAGATTAAGCAATGTTCTGTATCATTGCTGGCTATGGATTTAAGTTCCTAGAAGAATTATTCTGTTGAATATTAGAAAACGTTTTCCTAACAGTAATTTATTTATTTATTTATTTAGTTACATTTATATACCGCCCTATTCCCTGAGGACTCAGGGCGGTTTACAGGAAATTAAAAAAAAAAAAGAGTAGTATGACAATGTAATCAATTATTCAGAATGGATATATTATTCAAGAGATTAGTAAAACATTTGTTGGGAATAGATTAATCAGCAATGGTTTGGCCTAAATGATTTCTTCAGACTCAGTTATTTTAGAGGCTTAAGAATTATAGCTGATAGTTGTAGTTTTATTGGCTGTGGTTGTAGTTTTACTGTAATTGCAAGTGTGAATGCTGCATAAGTATATCTGTATTCTACTAGCAATGTAATCTTGTGAGTTAAATTATTAGTAGAAATAAATGTTATGTTATCTTGTTATTTTAGTGAATTCATATTCAAGCCTTGTGTTCCAGATTTTGACCATATAATCAGATTGTTAGGTAGATTCTTCTCAGTTTTTCCAGGAATGTTGTTCCACATTAAGTATAAATAGATGATTACATGATCAGAGTTTAAAATTGAAGAATGCTGCTAAGAACATGTGCATGAGCTCTGCTCAATTGTTCACTTGTTCTCATGCCAGCAGTGATCCTGAGGTTCTGGTTTATTTTCTTCGTGAAACTAGATACATTGGCAGCAAATATCTAGCCAATCAAGTGCTCCTTTTATGTTCAAATTTTTATTTCATAGGAAGATAAGGGATAATGCTAAATGGCTTTTGAAATAGCTTTCTTTGTGCAAAAGCATGTCTTCAGCAGAAAAGCCCTGCATATTGTTCCTGTTCATAGAAGAATGTGAATATTGAAGTCAAAACAGAAAAGAAGACCTTCTTTTTGAACCT